>NC_092543.1:3867936-4512592 GCF_037038585.1 Patagioenas fasciata
ATTCTGACTGTCTCTATTTTTCTTTCTCTCCTTAATCACTTCTCTAATGGTATTTACCAGGCATTACTCAGCTACAGCTTGTGCTCCGCATCTCCCAAGACATGAACGCCACAGCCTCCCCGGACTAAAGTAGAACCTGTGACTGTATCAATGAAACCGGACAAAGACATAAACAAAGGTCATAAACTGAATTTATTTGACTTCTGATAAAACTTCTTCCGACAGGTTTGTTGAGGTTTCGTTTAGCTGACAATTTCTGTGCCGGCACTGAGACTGTTTCAGGCTTGTTGCCTGTTTATCGTGCCTGTGGTGGATGCCTATTAGAAATACATCACTTGCTGGCATCAAAACAGAAGGGTAAGCAGTAATTAACGGCATGTTCTATAAATTTCACCTCTTTCTTCTTCTCCTTTCTGCTACTAAATATGCAAGAGATGAGTGGAGACAACACCAAGAGGAAAGAGTATATCCATTACTTACCTCAATAAAAAGGAATCTGAAAATGAAATAACTGTTTTCTGTCACCTTATTGGTTTAGTTTACTCTCCTTCCCACAGGGAAAAGTTTACTCTGCTTCCCACAGTTATCAAGCACTTTGGGCTTCTGAGTTTGAGCTGATCTTTCTGATCCTTCCGTAGCCCAGTAAGTGTTAAAGGAAAGAAAAAAACCCATTGTGTGCTCCTCTGAAGTCTCAGCCTTTCTTTGTTCTGGCTTTGTTTTAAAAATTAACTTTTATGTTTTCTTGGAGCTGAGAAAGCCATTACAGAAAAGACCAAAGCAATTTTTCTTTCCAGTGGATGTGATTGTTTTCTACTTCCCTAAAAGGTTAATGTTTAAAATGAATAATGGGTAGCGGGGAAGAGGAGAAAGGAAGGTTTTTCCAGCTCGCCTTTCTCTGAACTCACACAGCATGGACGTGCTGCTGTTTCCTTGCACCTCTAGCACTTTTGCAGCCTACAGAGCTGCCTCCCCTTGGGTGGTGGCCTCCAAACCAGATTCAGGCCTCCCGGTGGATCTGCTTACAAAAGGGAAGAACTTCATCCTCGTTTCCTCTCTTAACGTCTCCTGATCAACAGAGCGCTTGACATTACGGAAAAAGCTTTTGAGCTGCAGCAGAATGCAATTCTTTGCAAGGGGGAAGAAAATAAGGAAATGGATGAGGTCAGTGATTAGTTTAGTCCAAAAATACATGGCCCAAAATCTCAATAGAAATATCACAATGCCTGGGTTTCCCATTGGATATGTGAGCCTAAAAATAAGAAAATATTGACCCAACCCTATGAGTTAACACATACATCGTGTTTCAGGAAGATGGCTCAGCCTTGTATTTCCCTCACCTAGGCGACTTTAGATTTTGCTGTTAATCTCTTCCTCCTCCCCACATATTATCAATTCAGATTCATTCTCTCTTATTTTTACACTAAGAAAAATTCGGACAAATCGTGATCTAGTGGTCACAGAAGACTCCAGTAACATCATACCCAGGCTTTATTTTGTTCATCTATTGCTGCTGTGTATAATAACTTCATCTTTGCACTCCTTAGTTCAGTCTGTTTGAATTACAATTTCCTTAGGGCCAAGACCACATTGTGTGTGTGTACGTAATTATGAAGGCTTAAGAGAGAAGAAACCTGGACCTTGTGGGCTCTACCGGAGTACAAAGGATAAATCCAGAGAGGCCGCCTGAGCACAGAAGGCTGTAAAAACACCCATCGATGAGTATTGCATTTCATAGTGGAAAAGTGAACAAAAGGGGAAAAATTACCTCTGTGAATGGCATAGCTGAGTTGCACTTCATTATACAGCTCTGGTGTCACGCGGAGTGTGACAAACTGTTGAGACCAAAAAATGAAACCTGTGTCACAGGCAGAGTAAGGAAGCGCATTGCTAAGGGTGCATTAAACTTTGATGGCTCCATTTATACATTATACATGTGCAAGTCAGCAAAGCTGTACTGGTCGTAATTTTCCAAAGGAATCAGCTAATAATGTTGCAGCACACGCTGGAACAAATCACTGCACAGGTTGGTTCTGATTTTTTCAGTTTTCCTTCTGCTTATTAGCACACAAAATATGTAACTCCACGCTATTTTATGCCCAAGGGTATGGTCCAAAGAGCAAAGCAAGGGGGAGCTGTAAGGTAGATTGATGGAGAAATGCTTTGCCTCTATAAATGGCATGCTGACGAAGAAAGGAGGAGGTTAAAGCTGGAAGTCCCCTTACATTTGAATCACTTATGTCTCTCCAAAGGAAACGCCCACTGCACAAATTATCCAAACTATACCACAAGAAGCACGAGCAATTTTAGGAGGAGCTGGACTCCTTCAAAGTCTAAGGACACAGGTGTTCAGAAACCATGCTGGCAAACAGCATAAAATATCCTGATAGCAAGGGGCTGGCAGCAAAGAAACCAGCTGATACTTGCGTAGTTTTCTCCTTTGAAGCAGAACTCCAGCTGATTACACAACTGGAATATGAAAGAAAGAAAAGCGAGTCAGGAGAAAGCAACAGCAAATCTCGGAGACATTTTATATTTTCATCCCCTTGATAGAAGTGTCTTACGCAAAGTGTCAACCAGTCCTGATCTGCCATGTGCTTTCCACCAGTGATTCATGTGACATTTGAGACAGACCAGAAGGAGTGGACAAGCACCCAGAAAACTCCAGTTCCGCAACAATAGGTGAAAAGGCATCATCTGTCTCTATCAGCTGCTGAAGATCCCCTAAACCTCATCAAATCTTCCAGGCTCCAAGGAAAATGTAAGACTTGCTTCATTATTTCTGTGGCAAATAAAGGAATTAATTCATATCCTCCCTACCCATACGCTAATCTCAAAGATGAGAGAAAGTAACATATTCTGAGTCACGGGAGCAGTAGCAACATGTTAATTTGATAACGGGTATTTCTGAGATTTGAAGAAGTTGTGTTAAATTATCAAATGGTCCCATGGCCCAAGTTAAATATCTATGTTTTGAGGGAGGACTACAGGAGAAGTGACATAAAAATGCTTTGAGGCAACAATTACGTTCTCGCTCTCTTTTTGCCCAGCGACTGGCACACTAAGTAATGAGAACCCCCTATTGAAGTGAAACTTACTCCAGATGATAATCTAGCAGGATTAGAGTCCTCTTCACCCAAAGCAAACTGAAACAGAAACACGCCGTAACTTGTGTGACTCTACGTTCAATTTGTACAACTCACTTTCAATACTCACGTACAGAGTATGTTGCCCCTGAATTTAAGTGCTGCCGAACGCTTTTCCTGTTTCTAAATCTCAAAAGCGATTTTGTGCTCGTTGCAGGATGAATCTCTACTGAAAAAGATTAATTACTCTCACTACGAACATGATTTGTTCACCACCTGCTGCCATCAGTTTAGCTGTTTCAGCCCCTTCTCTAAGCTATTCCTTTCCTTTTGGTTATTCCACCATCACACCTTGCTGTAGCTTTTTTTAACTCCGAGTTCTGCATGGCACTGGATTATTTTGTACAGCACTGTCCTCCCTGCCTGCTGCTCTTACAGACAACAGAACACAAAGAAGGATGCGGCTCCACCCACACGTCCCCAGGTGCTATCTCAGTAGCACAAAACTATCACAAGCACTGCTCACGTTTGCAGCGTACGAAATTGAAATTCCACCAACAATGTCAGAAACATAAAGAACAAGCACTGGAATTGCTTGTGCTTTATAGATACTTCCTGACAGGAGCTTATCTCCGCCTGTACAATGCGTTGTTATTCCGGTAAACACTGCATGTTGGTTTCTTGTGGTTAATGAAATGCAGTCCTAACAACTCCTAAGATACAGGACTGTTAGAGCTTCTTGCAGGGACTGGATAATTCAATGAGCTGTGGGTAAAAGGAAGAAAAACGTGGGAAAGAGAAGATTATTAGCGCAAGAAAAGCAAACTAGAGGGAACTTCATGACCAGAGGGAACTTTTTATGACTTTCTGGCACTCAGGTCTCAATTATCAGAGACACAACTCACATCATAAACAAAATTTATCTCTGGCTGCTTTAATACAGACCTCGGAAAGAGTGAATGTTTCCATAATTAAGTTAAAGGGAAACCAGAACTTCCCAATTTGAGAGTAGCCTTTTCTGATCATGACGCTAGTGCAGTGCTAGGGCAAAAGGAAATCAATAACGCAGCCCACGGGAAGGCTCTATTTATGACAAATTCTGTAAATTGATGCTTATGTGCCACTGGCAAAGAATAATGTTTTCTTTAAGGGGCTTAAATTTCAGAAGATAAAGAGAGGTTGTATAGAAGTCAAGGTATATTTATACACTGACTGTATAAACACACACACCATGGCTGAATTTATCAAATTTAAAATATGAGAGTGTGAGTGGTGAGAAAAAGCTCCCGAGGGAACCTCCCTCCAACCCGTGAGTTTTGTAGAAGGGATTTTCAAAGCTTTATTTTCTTTGAAGAGCAAATTCAGATGGGTGAGGAGCAGCTGGGGGCTCTATCACACGCCTTTCCAGCAACTCTGTCCTACTGCTATACTCATAATTCCCCTGTTTTACAGTTTGTCCAGCTTAGCTTATGTGCAGAATATTATTAAACAAATGCTTTTTTGGAAAAAGAATTCCACTTCCACAACTGTTTTATTCACAGCACATGAATGACGAAATATCTCTTGTGGCTTCTACCCCCATGAGGCCAAGGAAATCACGAAGCACAGGCACATTTTAAAAGGGTCATTCAGTAAAAGGTGTCTATCGCTGCTGGTGGAAGGAGCGTGTGTGCACATGTGCATGCATCTCTAAGGGTTTTCGTGTTGTTTCTAATTTAAGGAGTAACGGGGGCTTTCAAAAACCCAAGGACAGGTCAGCTACCGCTCAGCTCTCACAGCCTTGCAAAACAAATTGCTCGTAATTGCCCTTGTGCCACTGAAGATCTTCCTCCAATATTTTCTCGCTGTGACAAGGAGCGGAATGGCAGCTTGTGTCTCTGCATATGATGTGACCCTTCCATCAACAGCGTGTGCCTGCTTCCTCCCTCACGCACATATTCTCTTCCTCGGCATTATCCATTGGCTTCTGGTAGTCACTTGCCTTTAGCAAAGTGATTAAAAAAAAACACCAAAAAACTGCTATTTTATATATATAGCCTTGTATTTATCACTCCTTAGTTTCAGCAGTTCCCTGAGGCGACCACATTAGCATCTTAAATTATTCCAGGCTTCTTCCATAACAAAAGTAGAGACTTCAGATGTGATGAATTGTGCTCCAAACATCTCTACTAACGTCAGAGAAAGCTCAAGGCACCAGATTCCTACTCTACGTGCTCCAGTTTATTACAATGTGGGATACAACTGGACAGTTGCACTTTAGTTTGTGTCTTCTCAAACCATGGTATAAACACTTGCACTTTTATGAACATTTATAAACAGTTGCACCTTTGTTTCTGTCTTCCCAAACAGAAACAAACAAGTGGACAAACCTTGCAACTGAAACTCACCAGGCACATGTGCATTATTACCCTAACCATGCTTTATAAACCATCCTTATCCTCTGTAGCGCTTTGCACTCCACCCTGCAAAGGCTTAGAACCAAGCTCAACAATAACTATGTGCTTGCCCATTAAATGCCTAAGTCTTTGCATGATTAAACCTTTAGATTTATAAACTGGCATGGGTGACTGGTTTTGTGCAGCACCACACTCATAACAGCATCAGAAATGGCTGGGGGAGCATCCAGAATTTGGGCAAGTTCCTCCTGCCTTGTTTTCAACTGCCTGATTGACTCCTCAGCACAGCTTTCCCTGCTCCCCCGAGGAAAAATGTAATTATCTCAATTTTACAAACAAAATGTAAACTCAAATAATTGTGTTACTCATAGGTCACACAGGGAATAAGTCGTAAAGTTGGTAATGGAACCCAGGAGCCCTGCCTATCACTTCTCTACTCTAATTTACATTAAGCATGAGGAGAAATAAGCCTGCCCATCTGGACATCCACAAGATAGGAAAATTTTATTGTAAAAATACCTTTAATTGCTGCTTCAGCAATCAGGTTTGGAATTACAGATGGAGTGGGAATCTTGCCTTTGTAGCTTCCGTCTCTCCTCTTATTTCATCAAAGTTGCAGGAATAGAAATTCAGGATCGAATTGTGTCAGTAGAAAGGCTTTTTCATTTGCACCGTGGATGCTCGAGCTGTTGGCTGGAAAAGGCCACCTCATTGCTGCAGGAACTGGTCAGCTGGTCATCAGAACAATGTGGCTTATTAATTTATTTGTGTCCGCTAACATAGCGAGGCTTAGTAATTAATAAGGCTTTGAGGGAAATGTTTCTGCTGGATTTACTCCAGTCAGAGTCTGGGATAAATGAACTATGACTCAATCAATACAGAACAGGATTATTTTATTACCCTGCCCATTCCCAAGTGCATCAGAAGAAATCTCTCAGTGCTGGCTTGTCAGAGGACACTAAAAAAAAAAACCAGAACCAATCTGAAGAAGTAGTGTAGAAGGCATTTTCAAAAACGTCATGTTAACTGCAACCACATGCAAAAACCATATTAGGGAATAGGAATGCAGGACATGTTTCTGTGTACAGTATCAGAAGTTAAGACCCTGAACGATCAGCTTGATGTGCTAGGTCTCCTCTGTTAGCTCAGATACAACCACCTTTTGCTTGTCATACCTGACCGCTTCTAAAATAGTATTTTTTCCCCAGGATTCTATATATGCAGAATTATAACATCAGAGTTTGGACTGACAGCCCTCTAAAAACCTGACTATGGCTATTCCTGGCTACTAGCAAGTTCTTTGATTAACCAGATAATGGTGATTAAGGCTTATCTTCATGGTTACAGCCACAGTAGGTTACAGGACCATCTGAAAGACTCAGCTCTTCCAATGCTCCATGTGCCCTACATGATCTTCTGGCCTTAAACACCAGCACAGCCCCAACTCCCATGCGTACCAAGGACAGGCTTTCAGAATAAAGTGAGGTCTGTCCGTAAGTTAAGACATCTGGGAGGTGCACAGGGAGTTCCTTCCATATTCACAGCAGTTAAGATCTGCAAGATGCACAGAAATAGTTTTCAGCAGGTTCTGATTGCTGTACAAAAGGGAACATTCTGTCTTACAATAAACAGAAGAAAGAAGGGCTGTGTAAAGGTTTCAGAGCACTTGGTTTTATGTTAAAAAACGAAACACAACACAAACCATCATCAGATCTATGGTTTCTTGGGTGTTGAAGTCAATTAACCATAATGATTAATCAATAGGAAGCCATAATTCAACACATCTGGTACTCAAAGGCCCTCTGCCTTGAGGTGTAAGGCATGGTTGTGATGTCTATACAGGAACCTCGTGTGGAATTGAAAACAAACCAACCAAAAAAGCCAAAAACAAGAGAAACATAATACTGGACCACATTTCATAACCATATAATCACTCTGTAATTACCCAACAATTACAGTACACAATGCATTTGTTTGAGCACTTTTGAAATTACCACTAAATTATGTAACTGGAAATGCACCACACAAGTAGGAAAAATTACAACATAAATATGATGTAGTTAAATATCTAGAGTTTAATAGCTCTTCATTACGAATAATATCCAAGGCTGTTATGCTGTCATGAAGTCACCTTCTAGGCATAAGGATAAGCATTACTTACATATTTGGAAACAAAACTGGAATGTAATTCCACTGTCATTACACACCGGCAACTGTTATGACAGTCACTATTATAAAAGGTGACTGTATACCTTACTTCAGTAATTCACATGATCCAACAGGTGGAAGCTTAAATGTACTATAAAGCTCAAAAGAGAGGAATATCTATGAGACAGTGCCACCCCTCTTGTTTCCAGAAGATGTTGACATATTTCAATCATCTCAAGTTTCCATTTCCCCTGCTATTTTCCCTTTAAGGTTTAAACTGAGACCTCAAGAATTCCAGCTCACTGACGCTGTGCCTCCTCCGCATGTCCTGCTGTCTGGTTCTATCTCGCCTGCTGCATTCCGCACAGCAGTAGTGAACCACCCAAGCGATAACCACTGCACTTCAGGTAAACTATGATGAGATGCTATGTAAAACAAAAGCAACTTGCAAAACTCTCAGGTTTTCATGAAAATTGACTTCTGTCTGCACCTTCAGCAGAGCAACGTCCCTTAGGTGATGCAGCTGGGATGACAACTCTGCAATCTGTGAACCTACACAAACTGGCAGAAGTTTGAATCTATTAACACTGACTAATTGCAATATTGCTTTTCTTCTAAAAATCCCATTAATCCCCCAAGACTCCTCTGCCTCCTTTTCTGCTCTGGGCACAGCCGTTCAGAAATTACTAAAAGGCAAAGGCAGGTAGAGCACGGGACACCTGCACCCCATGGCACTGGAGCTCAGGAGCCTCCACAGAGCACAATAAAAACCTGGGAAAGTTGAGCTCAGAGGGAAGAAAAAGCACAGGCAGAACCTCATAATCACAACTTTGCTTTTTGACTCAATACAAAGGTTGTAATTCAGAGTTCTGCTTCGGTGCATCTCTTATGATGTTAGCAGAGCATCTCCGCTGAGTTAAAGAATTGTATCAATCAGCAGACACTATTTTACAGAGAGAGAAAGCAACAGAAAGACAGTTTATCTACGTCTGTCTGCACTGTGTTCCAATTTAATTACTTATAATTATAAGGTAGCGGGATGTGAAAAGCTAATTGAAAATTTTGGGTGCTTACGTCTCAAAGTCTGAGAAGAATCTGTGAGCCCATCTGGTTAATAGGAAAGGGATTTTATTTTCTAGATCATTGATTTATCATCATTAAGGGCCCAAATACAGAGTTCTGTAAGTCAGCTTCAGGAATATGTCTTTTCCATTACGTTTACACTCCAAAATTGCTTCTAGCGCTGTGAATGTTAAAATTGACTGGATTCAATTTCACGAGATCGCTTTCTTGCTCTGTCAGGGGTTGTCTCACTTAGCTTTCATAATGGAAGTTTTATTTCAAATATAAAAAAACCCCAAACGAAAAAGGCCCATGTAATTATTCTTTTTTTTATTCTGACTGAAAAACAAGGCCCAACGTCTACTGATTTTGAATGGTAACAATGTTGTGATGGCACCTTTTGTGTAAATACACTCAACTCACTCTTGCCAAACAGAATCCAAATAATCAGAAGTGAGGCTGTTGTTTTACTACAGGCTACACAAGAACAAATCCCCTTTAGCAACCTGAAATTCCTTCCCTGCCCAGTGCAAAAGCTCAGGAGCTACTCCAGAACATTAATTAAAAGGCAAATCCATCACATCTTCTATCAGCTTGACTTACCATCCAGACTCTAGAGAGTTTGCTTATAAAAGAGAGAGAATGCCCTGAAGGAGCCAACCTTTACCTCTGGATAACCTAGGAGCAGCATTAATACTCATTGTGGAAGTTCCTTGTTAGCCCTTTTTTGTGCACAGACAGAACAGGCAGTTAGGAAGAAGATTCGATGTCTTGTAACAGCTTATTCCTAAATCTTATTTGCTCATTACTTCTTCCAAAGATGACATTACTGAAAGTAACTCGTCTTTCAAACTACCTGAAAATGTACCAGCACTATAATAACTGGCCACAGAACCCTAGTTAAACTTTCCAGCAATTGAATGACTATTACCATCAATATACGCAGAATATCGGGAGCTTTCTTTTCAGCTTTCAGTTACACAAATGCCAGCTAATGATGCCGCTTTTCACACTGATAAGATTAATACATGAGAAAACAGAACACCGGTCTTGGAAAGGAGGGAAGATGGCCAGTGTAATTTACAGCTGAAAGAAACAGACAAATACAACAATAACATATAGTATTGATACAATACTACGTAAAGAATATGGTCTTGTAGTTAAGCATCTGCCTCAGTCTCAAGACAGATGGGTAAAATGATGGATTTTTCAAGAAACAGTATAAAGAGAGACATTGTGTTTAATCTTCTCAGGCCTTGGGTCCACATCTGCTATGTTTTCTGTATAGCGCTTATTACAACACATCAGTTACTAAGAACTATTATATATATAATACTAATGTTAACAACACACATAAAAGTATAAACACAAGCCTATCCAGAGAGATCAGAGTTCAAGTGCCCAGTGCTCAGTCACTCCGTCAGCAAACGGCTTTGCACCAAGGCAAACTGCTCCCTCTGGCATCAGTAACAGCACCAAGACACGCTAGTAAAGGTTTGGTTGTTTTGAGGAAATCATCTTCGTACTCCTAATGATTTATTTATTCAGTAACTCCTACGGGAACTGCAATCCATTCGCCCTTCTGCCCTTCCCCAGCACAAAGTACTTAATTTTTTCCCTTGATTTTCTTTTTCTTTCCTCCCTTTTCCTTTTACCCAATCAGCAAGTTTTGATTAAATTTTTTCAGGGTTGCAATCTCAGAACAAAAAAGCACAGAGATTTGCAGTCAAAGCCTTCACTTTCACAAAGCTGTGTCAAAGGGCCACTTTCTGTAAAGTACAACTCTCATCTGCCGTAAGCATACCTCTTTTTCCTGGTACGACACAGCTGTTTTCCAGAAAGCAACCCAGTTGCCATTGCTAAGACTTTGCTGCCTATCATCCTGCATGTCCTGGTTTCCTTTGGCTGTGAACTCCAGTGAATGAGCAGGGAGAAAAGGAACATGAGGCACCTTCCCCAGGCAGTGGACACAAAGCCCACTCTCCATCGAACAAAGACCACCCGGTTTAGGTAAGGAGACTCGGAGCAGATTGCAGCATTTTCCGAGGGTTCTTAAAAGTGCAGTGAGGCTGATAGCAACTTGTTCCTCCTTCCCTGCTGAGCCATTCTTCCATCTCTCTTATTTCTCTCACCTCCCACTAGCACAACCAGTTACATCCTTACCTGCCCTTCTGCTACTGCAAACCTTGCATGAATTTGCTATTTGATTTCTTCCAGCAGGAGCCCTGTGAAAGCTCAGATTGGCTTCCTGTAGAGGAGAGAATACCAGTCTATAAACACTAGGCTGGTGGAAATCAAATTTGCTGTTATGGTTCTTGAAAGAGAGATCTCTTTTCTGCAGCATTAGCTCCTGTGCAGGTCTGTCTTCCCAGCTGGGCTTGCAGCACCGAGGATACTGATTGCTAAACACTTCCCAATGAGCACATATTGGAATTCAGACATTTGCAATCATCCAAACCAGTCTGTGGAAACCCAGTGACAAGATGCTCTCACATTTACAGCCAAGCTATTAAACCCTCTTCCCTGCCTGCAGCGAGCCGGCCCCAGGCACACGTTCACGCACTGACAGGGTTACAAGGGAGAACACAAGCTCAAAAATGATGCTGAAGTGTTCTTATTTATTTTTACTCCCTAGCTATACTCATGATTTCACGAAGGCTTTCTGGTTATTCTTATATTCATTTGTAACTTCCTAAAATAATCATGTTTCCAAATCACTCTAGAAACTGCTATAATGAAAAACCCAGGTACAAGAACTGTATAAAGAGAAGCAAACTAGCTCAAACCTGCCTCCTGGAATGTACCCTCAAGAACCTCAGATCTGACTTTACCCCCGACCCCCAAAAAAATCACACACACATCACCTTTAGGTCCGAGCTTGCAATTAAAGTACCAAGCTTAGACTTGCAAGACCTCCATTCAGTTTCTAGTTCTGCAAGTGAGCTCAGGCATTTTTCTCTGCCTTAATTCTTTATTTTAAATGAAGAAATAACAGCTGCTTTTAACAGGAGGAATTATAGGGAGGGAAAACAGGGAAGCTGAATCAGTTGGTACTTCGACTGTACTCAAACACGGTACTGGAGATAGCAGGGGCATACTGACAACTAGCTCGCTAACCAAACGCATGAGGAAAAAAGTGTCACATTTCCTGCATGAGAACATATATATGCCTAGATGTGCATGTCTGAACACATATGTGACAGGCACACACATTTCCTGCATATGTTCATCAGGACACATGTGCACATGAGTGTGCCAAATTGCTGGTGGGTCTTTCGAAGAGCAACGCTACATGGCTACAGCTTTAAGCTGTCTCATAATTTGAAGTAATAAAGCAATCAGCCTTTGTACTACGGAAGAACCAGGAGTTTTAGAATGATTGCACCTCTATCTAACAAATTCCCTCTGATACCTCCTTTTCTTCTACTATAAAATTAGCATGGGCCTGGAAAGCTTATTAGCATGGGCTCTAAACTTCATCTGTAATGTGCTCACATCTCAATATCGTAACAGGAAGCCAGGGAGAGACGTGGAGGGTGAAGATCTATATGCAGAGAAGCTTCAGGCATTAATGAATGAGGCTTGATTAAAAATCAGTCTTCCCCACCCACCCATCCCTTGGGAACTGTTCGTTTGTTGGGTACAGATGATTTTGCAACCCGTTTGGTAACAGTGATAACTCTCACCTACCAAATATCAACCGTGGTTTTAAGTTGAAGCCTCATATTAAATGTCAGAGATGCAAAATCCACACACTCAAGTACAGTGTGAAACCTGCACAGAATGTGATACACCAGGTTGGAACAATATATTCCCAATTCATAGTGAGAAGCAAACAACTGCTGCAATGCTTAATTTCCAAAGCATAATGCATGTTTGTTATTGTCCATACGAGTGGGCATGACATTCTGTCGTCCTCCTCAGCACTGCAGCAGTGCAATCTGCATCCAGATCTGGAGGAAGAGTTGTATTTCCAGAGATGCTTTTAAGAGGTGCCTGAGAAAAACTGCCTCCTGACAGGAACCAGGTAACGGGTGGAAAATACAGAAACCCATTTGCTAAACGCCACTTTAAAAATCACAGGCAGCATAATTGACTTTCACAGCTTGGATAATGTAGGTCACTGCATTAGTGCAACAAGAAAATGAATGTATGTTGGAGTGAAAGACAGAGGGAAGTAATTACAAAATATAGATTAAATAACCATCAGATAACAGGCATAATAGTAAGAACAACTAGGGTGAAGATAGAGGAGAAACAATTTGTTAAATGGATTGTAGCTTCTAAGAAACCACTGGCCTCAAATGCTAGGCTTTTTTCTCCTTCACTGCAAACTCAGAATAAGCATTCCTCCCTTTTTTGGAGCTGATATCCTACTTCTCATGGTATCAGCTTACAGCTTGCTCAGCCTAGAGGGCTAATAAGTCAGAACCTGATTACAGTAACACATAGTTCTTAACTCTTGCAGAAACAGGAAGCCATGAAGTCTTCAACAAGTAAGAGGGATCACAGTCAAATCCTGCAAAGCCCTGAATTCTGGCAAAGGCTCCACAAAAGCTTTGTACTCCCAGTGCTTCTGCAGTTCAGCCTAAAGAAGTCTAAAAAATATAACAAAAACCCATCTGCTCTCCCCCTAAACAAATGAACAACCCCAAGAAACCCAAAACAAAAGAAAAATACAGTATGGGGGACTAGAGATGATTCCCCCCGCCCCTCTTCCCCCTTAAACAATTTCAGTCCAGCCTGGCTTAATAGTGCTCTCAATGTACCAGTAACAGATAGCTGTTCAGTGAGCTCTCAAAGTAACATTTGGAAGACTGTCTGTCTTTCAGCAGGTAGTTGTTTTCATATCACATCAAATCACCATCACAACTAACTCTCCTTCAGGAAGGGCACATGGCAGCAGAAAAATACACAGATCCAAACTTCTATTTGCTAGAAAAGGGTCTCTGCAAATGTACAGTGAGTGACACCTGAGATGATCAAGGTTGAAGAGGAAAAGGCAGAAGGGATGTCACATAGCTGTTGCTGGTACTCAATCAGTACCTTGTATCAATGTTTAAGTGACACTAACCTGCACTCCAGAAGAAACACTTCCGTTCATCTCAACTCCTGCAAATTCACATCAACCAGCTGATGTGCTGATGACACCCAACGGCATTCTGATTGTCATTCTGATAAGGTCAAGGACAGAAGCTGGAAGAAAAGATTGAGAGAGTCACTGAAAATTTACTGGAAGTGAAAGATGCATAATTTTCATACTGAAAAGGAACAAAATCCATCAGCTCAGTGTCCCTTGCACAGCTGCCTCTGAACCTCACTTTATGAGATCAAAAGAAGCTGTACAACAGCCACATAAAACCCTCAAAAAGCAGGAATGAGCTTTACATGTACATTTATGTCCCCTAGAAAGGCGTAGAACATCCTTATACATATCAACATACAAGGCTACCCGCCAACTCTTCTTTGTCCCACGAGTGCAGGAAAGGCATTGCCAAGGCAAAAGGGGACACTAGAGTCTCTACAGAAACTCACTTGAGAGAGAAACCTTTGGTCCTTCTGAATGAGGAAACTACAACTATCCCACACATTGTACAAAGCACTGAATTCCCTTTGACCATAACAAGTGTTGCGGTTTAATGTTTTTCTCCCTTAAGAAAAAAAGAATTTAACATGGCTTATCATTTGTATTTGATCATGCACTAGAACAGCTAAACACAAGGGCAAGATGTAAGAAGCAGGCCTTGCTTCGGCTCATTCCCTGCCTAAAAGTGGGAATGGGCAAGAAGTTCATCTCCCAAGAACCAACTCTTGTCTTTTACCACAGCGAGGGGCAGCATTGCCTCATCTGGTGACTTGCAACACAGGGCATATCAAACCTTCTCCTGAAGCGTTACTTCTGCCATATGCAGCTCATATGCTGTGGCTGCATTGGACCATCCCTGTCCTCCACTGCTCTGCGTATTAATCAATGGCTCCTCTGAATGCAAATGAGGTCTGAAAAAAGCCAGGTGAAAGGAATGACAATTTGCTCACAGCTTGATAATTACACATTATATCAAAATAAATTAAAGCCAGAGCCAACAGTAGCACACTGTTTTCAGCAGTCCTGCTTATACAGAGAAATTAATTGGAAAGTACATTGATAAGAGGGGCTGCTGAATTCCAGCATGGAATTTATTCCACCATTGTTCCATGGCAGCTTCCAGACAGCTTACCAAACAGAACCTCTCCCCTCTGCTCAAACCAGGAGGGAGATAAAAGGAAACATAAATAGCCTCCACTAATTTGAAACCATCTTAGGAGAAATCTCGTTTCCTCACACAATAAAGCAATGTTTGGGAGGGAAAGGGATCACAGTCTTCAGCAAATCTTTGCTTTTGGGTTACCCAAGGCAGCAGAGCTCCAAGATCAATTAAAACAACAAGGGATATGGCAATGAGCAGTTTTACAGTAGAAATGCTTCCAAATAGCTCTCTCATCCTGAGACACACAAGTCAGAGGTTTGGGTGAACATGCGGCAGATATACACAAAGTGCACAAAATGCCTATGTTCTTTAAGTATTAATAAATAAATAAATAAATTCCACAAACAAGCAAAAGAGAAACTCCTCCACTCCAGCAGTACAGGCTCTTGGTCACTTGCTGTGGAAAGGCATCTCAGCTCCAGTCCAAACACTTTGGCAACCTGCTACTCAATCCGAGGTAACTTCAGATTCCCGGCTCACAAGACAACACGGAGCACATGGCATGGACCCCAATTTAGAAGGGAATTCTTTCCCCCGAGTGCGCTAAGCACACAGACTGACAGCGGGTCAGGGCAGTCTTCCAACCTATTACTACCATAGATTACAGAAGGTGGTTGTTTTCTTGTAGAACAAATCCTGGGTTGTTGTTTCATCCTGTTTATTCTTCTTGTACAATCCAGTTTGCATGTGTTCAAAAGGGCAGCTCTGCATAATAAATTGAGTTTGTATAATCAAATATTTTAGGAGATGAGATTAGTTTTAATTTGTTGTTCTCACATTTCCTCCCCCACTCTTCATAAAACTGCACCCAGCACAGCAAGAATTTATCTCAACCAAGGTTTTCCAGATCTAATGCTGGCATAGTCAGGCAATTATTGCAAATAAGTAAAAGAGAGAATCCACAAGAGAATTCAAACCACTTGGATCCACTTGACAACATTTGTTTCACTACATGAAAAATAAGGTGGCAAGGAGGCAAATGCTGCTTTCTTCCCAAGAGCAAGGCACTGGCGTGCTCACGAAAAGACCAAGAAAACTCTCCCATTCCAACTTGTTTAGACAAACACTATCTTCACTAATACCCATTGCTGCCCAATAGTTCAGGGTATATAATGCAGTTGTACTGTGACACTTGAAAGAACATATTAAAACTTGATCTCATTCCTACAGTTGCCCAAATTTACTTTTCTGAAACCCTTGGTTTGCCCCATTAAGAAATGACGACTGCAAGCACAGTTTCCACAGAGCCTACACATGACTATACCTGAGGTTTTGATTTATACCCTTTATATCTATCTTTAGATTTCATCTTTCCACATATCACCACAATGTCTGAGTATTTGCAAAGAAGAAAAAAAAAAAAATCAGAGTAATAGGTAGTCTTCCCTTTACTCAATGCCAGGGTGAAATGGATTATATCCTGTTCCAGCTGAAATTGCTTCTCTTGGCTAAGCTAGGAGACATATGTATGAATTATTCCTGAGATCCTGGTGATCCATGTGCAAGGGAGAGATGTATGAATTCGCAAGACAGGAACAGCTGGAGCCCACTTCTCATTGCCTAAGCAAGTCATCTTCATAACAGAAACCAAAATAAAACAAACCGCATCACCAGCCAAAAGGAAAAGCCCCATTCTGAAGTATCATCTGTATTAACCCTTCCTAGATAGTCAGGTTATGAATAAGCAATGTGCTGTTTTTACACAGAGGGCAGAAAGGCACTAGGACATCTTTGTACGCCTTCCTCCTGTGATGTGTGATGCTGCTGTGTGCTGCACAAAAAAGAGACAGAGAGTAATCTGGCAGGAACAGTAAAAGGTGGGTTTCAGAGAGCTTTTATAGCCCCTAAGTGGCACCTGCATTTCAGACAAAGCGTAATTTTAACCACACATCTCACCTACATTAGTTATTCATATCAAGTATGCATACTTCAGGAATAAAATACTACTGAACCCAGTGACAGTTTGATGATTAATGCCATGGGAACTGTCTTCAACTCCAAACTCATTCACTGTTGCACATACAGTCCCCTGAATTACTGACAAGAGCCTCATCTACAGCAGAACCTATAAATTCCCTACAGACTCCTACACCCTCCACCTATAGTACCTCGACACAATATCATTAATTCCTTATCAATTCTCCAGTTTTACACTGTTCATCAATCCTTATGTTAATGATAAAGCTTCTCCTCAGTGTCACAGTGCCCAGAAAAATGACAGATGTAACGGATCAGAGATACCCGAGCTTTCACATTTCAAAGTAATTTCAAGAGAAACAAATACACAAACAAGATGCCCAAGGAAATACAGAGAGGAAACAAACAGAAGTATAGCTCATGTTGCATATTGATGTTGATAACACAAACTTTCAGTTGCTTAAAGTCACTTGAACCTCACAGGCCACATTTTTAAAAGCTTCCCATTTAAACAAAGTTACAAAGGATTTTTAAGTAGTATTTTTACATTTGCACTGCTTCCACTGTTACAAGAGACCAACTGAGGACACATGGAAACGCCTTTCTTTCTTTGTCTTCACCTGCACCAGACCAACTGTATCAAGTGGTACGTGGGGTAGGAGCCAACCTGGAGGACTTTCTATTTGTTCCCCGATTAACTTGTTTCAGTTCTACCAACTTGGATTTTGCAGCCGAAGCCATGTAGAAAACTGTGCTAAGGGCCTGCATGTTTCAGAAAGGAAAGGCACAGTCCCCACATCTTCTATAAATACAGAAAAGAAAAAACCTAAGCAGCATTTACCTGTAACTTCAAGACATATTCACTTTTTATTTATGGACTTGAATCACAAGTCACATATCCAAAAAGTAGCCCTGCACTGGTTGCAGCTGAATCCTTCTCAAGGCAATTTGTAAGATTTACACTTGCAGTATTTAATAGGACTATTAAACACATGGATAAAGTGGACTTGGTGATAGGCAGTAACAGCCTTTCCATTCCCCACCCCTTAGCGATTCCCCTGAGGGTGCTGAACTTATTTACAGCAACTTTTCACTTGTGCTGATGTGGAACACCTTTGCTGGTGCTTTTCGAGTTTTGCAGACATAACGGGTGCAGGGTGGAATAGCACCCATGGACAGACCCATCTCTGCCTCAGTGCAAGAGAGTAAAAAAAAAAAAAAAACAAATACACACCAGAAAAACACCATTTCTGTCTCATTGCTCCTTTTGAAAATCCTTCTGGCTTTCATTTCTAACAAGTTCCTATCTTCCGGTGGCCGTTCCTGCCACCAGTCTTGCAACTAATTAGTATTATTGTGGAAAGGCTCCTGAACCCAGTGCTCCAGACACTGCCCACGAAAGCCTGGCTCCTACTCCCAGAAGTGATGCCTGAGCTGGTCCTTATCCTGAATTCCTGTGCATAATTACAACTTAGCATTTGTTCTTTATGTTATTAATATTTGCACCTATTCCAGAAACTACCACCACACTATATCAGTTCCTAAGAAATACAGCCACCTCAGGAGGAAGGAACCTGGCACCTCTTAAGAGACACACAGCAGAACTACGCAACTGTTAGAGACGAGGAAGGAGGAAAGCTTTTGTACAAAGCAAATAAATCCCTCTGTACTAGCAGACATTGCCGCTGGGGTCAGCCAAATACTCCACCCAAAGTGAAAGGAGAGGCACTCTCTACCTTGGGTGAGCGCTGCACTACAGTTTTACATCTATTATCCCTTGGAAACAGCAGATGATGTGAAAGGACGCAGCCGCAGAGCACATCACGAGCAAAAGCATTAACGTGTCTGTGCCATGCCGCCCCAAAGCCCAGGACAAGTGCCAGCTGAGGCTTGTCCCTCGGTGCCGTGCCAGGGTAGCACCCCAGAGCTCTGCAGCTCCCTGGCAAAACTCTACAGGTCTTGCTTCATTAACTCCTCAGGGCTGCTGCGCTGCAGAGATAGGCAGAGCATCAATCATCCTTGGTTTTTTTGAAAAATTTCATTTAAACAGCAGAGCTGGGTAGGACTGGGGAGGCAACAGCCAATTAAGGAACCATCAAACTTCTCTTAAAAACCTCCCTCAATAATGCTTCCGCCCCTGCCTCCAGCCAACATGGTAATTGTGTCTAATTTCTAAATTTTCATGCAGTTGCTGCATTTGCCTCCCCTTAATGAGATGTAAATGGGTTGCCAGTTTGTGGATTTGTTTAATTGCAGGGTAGCTAAACTGTGATTGGCCAGAAGGTTCATTTTAAAATTTATTTATTTAGCACACATGCAAGGCATTTATAAGATTCTATTTTCCAGCTACAAGAGGCAGGGGAATGTAGCCTATTTTTCTGTTTTGTTCAGGGTCCTGTCACAAAGAAACCATCTGGTTTTCCTAGTGTTTTCTAGTGAACTTAAAGTACTCTCAATACGTTCCAAGTGTCTGAAATAACTCTGAAAACCTCCTGTTTGATTCAGGTTCCTAAGCTGGACTCTGATGCTCAGGAATCTTTGGTTCTCATGGAGCATAAGAAACACACTCAAAGCATTTTAAGTGGCTTCACTACAAAACAATACTACTTCACTTGGCTTTTCCTCAACAATCTCCAAGAAAGGCATTTAAAAGAAAGGACAAAAGACTCGGGTCCTAACCTGGGTAAGAACAGAGTAATCATTATCTAGTCTAACTCAAATAAGATCCACTAAAGCCTGAAGAAAATACTAACTGATTTACTGCCTTTAACTTACCACCACTTCAGAGTTTGCTCAAATACAGGAGAGCAGCAGGAAATCTCCAAAACCTTAAAAAAACTTGGCCAGTGTAGATAAACCCCAAATCTGCCCTGCAGAACCTTTTGGCCTCAGGATAAGGGCACAGAAAACACCTGGTCTGATTTGCACATCTCAAAACATCTGGAAATGAGAAAGCTGTGTCCACCTGGTAGCGCTGATGCAAATAGAACCACAGGGCCACTTCTGCAGGGGCAGCTTTCAAATCAGACCCATGAAATAACAGCACAAAGTTCTGGTGTTGCTGCTTTGCAACCCAGAGATCAATCCTTCCACTCTGCTGCTATTTCACAATAATTAGTGTGCTGAGAAAGTAGAGCTTGTTCAATACTAAGACCATTGTATAAATAATACATTAATTTTCAGAATTTCTTGAACATTCTGGTTTTGATCAGCTTTATAGCACCAAATGCTGCTTTTACCGCTTACTTTCATGTAACGACTTACCCACATAATTCACTGAGACTTACACACATGAATTTCCCCTCAACCTTCCAGTAAAATTCAAAGGCAGCAGCATTTAGCTTCACATCAGATATCTTAGTACAATGGGTTCCAATTACCATCATCTATAAGCCCCAACACCCAGCCTCCAGAAGTTGAGGGTCCCTTTTGCATTCTGAAGTCCTACAGGAATATCTGAAGCTACATCTTTGCCCTGAAGCACTATAGGAGCACTACACCTATGCAGATCTGTATTTAGACCTATATGTTTCTTGGGCTAGAAGGCCCAAACAATGCCATGGACCAGAAGCACTTACCACACTGAGGAAATCTTCATTTCCCAGCAAATCTGGGAGGCACCACAAGCATCTGATCGCTGGTGAAAGGTATCGCTGCCTAAGTGGTGAATATTTCGCTGTGCACATCACTTCCATATCTCCTAAAGAAAAGAATGAAAGTTGATTCCAGCTCCATCTGTCTGTTATTCCACCATAAACAGATAGTACAGAGGTAATCAGTGCATCCCAGGGACAAGGGCATCACTTCTCTCAGCCACTGTCAGTAGCGGCCAAATAACACAAGCCAGCAAAGCAAAGGGAAGTGACAGCAGGGAAATAATTTAGCCTTTAACTGACACGTTATCCAGTTAAAAGCCATTTACCTTCTGCTGCTTGGTGTGTCGTTGCTCATTTTAGTTTTGAAGTGACATCTCCCCAAGTGCCATTAACATGCCAGCAGTGAAAGGGAATTTATAGAGTGTGCACCCTAGAGAATTATACCCTGGGTGGTTGTGGGGAAGGCAAGTTCTTTGTTGATTCTTTTGTTCGTCCTCACAGCCCCTACTCCATGCTGTTCAGAGCATCCAAAGAGGGAAGTATCAGGCAACTCCAGCATTGTCCCCTGCTCCCCAAAGCACAAGAACACCTGACAACGGATTTCTGCAGCAATTATTGTCTGGGAGGATTCCCCAGCATTAAAATTCTCCTTTCTGGAGGAAGAATGGGTCTGTTCTGTAACACCTGCAGGCCAACATGTCTGAGAGGACCACGGTAACAACTTACCAGCAAACATAACTGTCCTGGGTAAAGCACAAAGAATTATAGTGTAAAACTGAGGGGAATTTTGTGCAATGGCAAGACCCCAGATGGACTGCTTTCTTCCAGAACTAAATTCCTGCAGTTACAAAAATACTACATGAAGCTGGATGTCTGTTCAGCATGGGAAAGACAGCACTCAGCTCACAGCTACTTCTTTTCTCATATTCAGTGTACACCTAGGACTATTATCTTCCCTTCTAATCATCCACGCTAACCATAAATAGCCATGGATTTCAAGCCAGTAGACTAACTGTGGATATTAAAATGATTTAATCAGGGTAAGGATAAAATACACCATTTATTATAAGCCAAAGAGTCGCAATAAAAGTCCAAGTTACCGCAGAAACCAGAATTACTAATGCTATCAGTATTGATATTTACAAGTTCTGAGTTGATGCAGCAAACAGACACAAGTTTGGTTCCACTGCAGTCAGGACTCAAACCAAACCAACACGCAACCTCCACAGGGAACTGTGCACCTTCAGTTGCCAAGTAGGAGAGGGACAAGTAGCCACTAATTGAATTCACAGTTGCCCTTTACTCTGATATTTCAGATGACGGATGAATTTGCATTAGTTTAACATGAATCATCACAGATAATGGAAAACAATACTTATGCTAATGAGAAAACAGAGCAAAAGCTTTGCAAATGAGATGCCATTTGTTCACCAGCCAGGGTGCAGCTGATTAGAAACTCCAACAGGACTGACGGCTCCATCCAGCCCAGCTTCTGTCACACCACCTCCATGAGGCATCCCCATTGATACCAACCAACAATAAGACAAGGGGCAATGGGTGCAAACTGGAACACAGGAGGTACCACTGCAAGAGGAGAAGCAACTTGTTGGGGGTGAGGGTGTCAGAGCCTGGCCCAGGCTGCCCAGGGAGGTTGTGGAGTCTCCTTCTCTGCAGACATTCAAACCCGCCTGGACCCCTTCCTGTGGAACCTCAGCTGGGTGTTCCTGCTCTGGCGGGGGATTGGACTGAGTGAGCTTTTGATGTCCCTTCCAATCCCTAACACTCTGTGATTCTATGATTTACACAGCCTCACAAGGACGAAGCACCCCAAGCCAGGAGGAGACATTCCAGAGACAAAGGCGCCGGGTAGGCCGCAGAGCCGAAAAGGACGGGGATCACCCCGCTGAGTAAAAAAACTCGCCTTGCCATCATACCTGCGCCTTCCCACGACGGCCCACACACTCCTTCCACCATCTGCGCGCATTCTTCCACCCCCCGATCGTCTTTTAGGCACTCAAAACCCACAGACCCGCAACTCCCTACTCCTCTAGACCGCCATTTTGTGCTCTGACAGTGGCGGGCGGCGCGCCGGAAGCGAGGGGGCGGGGCGAGCGGCTCGAGGGGCGGGCGGGAAGCTCGCGGCGGAAGCGCGTGCCGCCGGCGGCCATGGAGCGTGTGTGTGTGGAGGCGGCGGGTCCGCCGAACCCGGGCACCGCCCGCCCGAAAACGGCTCCTCCCGGGGCTGCCGCTGTGTTTGCCGCCCTCAGGGCACCCGTTCCGCAGCAGCGTGCGAAGGGCGAGGCGATGCCTTCGGAAAAAAAAAAGGCAAAATGGAAAAAATCCCCTCAGTTTTGGGGTGTTTTCTACGTGGTGTGGATCGCCCCCCGCCCCGGGCTTTGTCTCCTGTCAGAAGCCGTCGCCCCTGAGGAGAGAAGCAAGGAGGTGTTTTCCCACAGAGGTGTGACAGGGGACCCTGGTGAGGGTGTTGGGATTTGGGGGGTGTCTGAGGGGGGGACCCACCAGAACTGTGGCTGCATCAGGGGATTTTTTGGGGGGGACAGGGGGTGTAGGAAACAATTACCTTGCAAATATAATCAACTTGGAGAAGAGGAGGCTGAGAGGGGACTCATTCCTGGGGATCAATATGGAAAGGGGCAGTGTCAGGAGGATGGAGCCAGGCTCTTCTGGGTGACAACCAGTGACAGGACAAGGGGCAATGGGTGCAAACTGGAACACAGGAGGTTCCAGTGAAAGAGGAGAAGCAACTTGTTTGGGGTGAGGGTGTCAGAGCCTGGCCCAGGCTGCCCAGGGAGGTTGTGGAGTCTCCTTCTCTGCAGACATTCAATCCCGCCTGGACCCCTTCCTGTGGAACCTCTTTCTTGCACAGTTATTACCTTTGGCTTTTAATACGTTGCTATATAAATATTTATCAAATACAAAAGTGTATTGACCCAGAACAATGGAAATCAACATCTCTTGGGGGAGGACTGGAGGTGAGGCGCCACATTATCTTGGGATTTCTTGAATATTTGCATTTAATTCCTGAGATTTCCTAAGCAACTGAATAGCTCCAGGCACAGGGTGGCAGAGAAGCAGAATCTGTTCTTCTGCTAGTTGTTATTCCAGCAGGGCAAAGATCTGAATAAATGAGCGCTTGAGCTATGTCTGAACTAAGAAGGCTTGCCCCAGTGGGTCATGCTTACCTGAGTCTTTTTAAGTGGTGTAGCTGTATGTTTCCAAGGGTGGAAAGGATAACTGCTCAGCAGGGGAGGAAGATGCTGCTGGGAACTTTTGTCCTGTTTTGCCCCTTTTTTTCTCCTTTGCGCATTTGGCGACTTTTCTAATGTTGGCCATCTGTGGATGAATTGCTCTGCTAGCATTGTTTTGGCAGAGGCAGGAATTCGTGGGCAATGCCATGGTGTTTATGGATGTTGCTCGCTGGTGTTCAGACCAAATGATGACATGTACATGATGACATGTGTTTTCCTTTCCAAGGAAAGCTGTACCAGAATAGAATTTGCATTTATCTGAACACACAGTACTTAGGATTCTCCTGGGACTCTGCTCTCTGTTGAACCCATTTTTATTCATCCTTCAAAAAGTATTAATTCTCCCTTTTGCATTACTCTCTGCCTGGATTCTTTTGTATTTTCATTATCTTTTAAAGCACTGAGGAACCCCATCCCCTTCTGCTCAAGCCACAAGATGATAAAGTTGTTTTTCCCTCCGGCTCTTTTCAATGCGTCGTTGAGCAGCCCTCCTCTAACATGTTCTGAAAAGCCTCTCTTATCCCGGGCGGAGGGTGAGAAGGAGGATCCGTGGGCTGGTGGGACTATGGAGTTGAAATCCATCTAGGCTTAAATAGCTCAAGGTCAGCTCAGGATGGAAAGGACAACAGCAGATTTCTGGAGACTTCATTCAATGAATTGTTGATTGGAAAAGCTCTTTCAGATCCCTGTGGAGCAGAATCTGGAAGAAATGTGTTTTCCAAAAGGAGGACAGCGGGTTAGTTGTTAATGATTTCAATAAAGCAAGAGAAGGCACATTATGAGGTTGGCCATAAGGGTAAAAAAGGAGACTGGTGTGTTGCTCATTAGTGGTTTGCTAAAATTAACTCCATTACCGTGTTTGCTTTCATTGCAAACCTTCCATTTAATTGCAATTACCACTGAACTGCGAAGAAGGGACCCTGCTCCATGCTACAGGTTGTCAGTATCGGGAGGGAACCCCAAGCTGAGATGTGTGAACTGCTGCTTTAGGGACTCTCTCGGTATAGCTGAGCCTGTTCAGCCTGGTTATGCTCTGCTGATGACTTGTGAGGATTTCCTGTTGTTCCTTTCCAACGATATCATGTGTATTATTTCACAAATATGGGCAGGAAGTTTGAATTAAAAAAAAAAAACAAACAGAAGAGCTGATCCAAAGGGTGGTGAAATTGGCGACAACTCTGCCTTGGATTAAGCCCAAACCCTTACAAATTTAGTTTCTGTAAGAAAAAAGTGGGGGTTTTTTTGTACCTTTTCCCTCTCTGTATTCTTTGATGTTCCTTTTCTCTTTCACAAGCTATTGATTCTTGTCTTGTCTTTTATTTACTGCCAGTTCTCTCATTATGTCAGGAGTCCTATACTGAAATGCTGTTCTGTTTTCTGCATTCACAACCTTGAATAAAGAACAGGATTTGCTGTTCTCTGTGAAGGTGGCTGCCAGTTGACTAGTTAGTGTTGGAGTTTAGAATGCAGAATGAGAAAAAGGGAATAGCTGGAATGCTTTTCCAGCCCTGAGAGGTGTTTTGCTTTCCTCACACAGCTATCCAGTCCATTCAGAAAATGATAACAGGGGCAGTTTTGGCTGGAGGCTCTAGGATACGTTGTGCAGCTTATTTCTTTCTAGTGAAATCCATGAGCATTTTGGGAGTCTATCCACAGTGTGATGACAGGGAGAGATTTAGCCCTGTGTTCTTAAGGGCTTCTCTCAAACTTCTGAGGAGGTGATTTCAGTGAGTTCAGAAGAGAGAAGGACTGAATTATACACATGTAGATTTGAACTTGTGGCTTCATGGTGTGAAGTTCCTGCAAGAATCCATTCCCTCCAGGCTTCAGTTTCTCCTCCTTAGGTAAGTATAGGTCTTTGTGGTGGCAGCTTCTGCTGGAAACCAAAAACAGTTTGGGAAGGGAAGGCTGGAGGCAGCAAAGTGAACGGAAGGAAAAGGAAAAAGAAGCAATAACAGCTCTTTGATGGAAGTAGGTCAGTCTTTAACGCTATGGCCTGTCTCTTTGGGCTCCTTAGGAACAGCTATAGCACAGTCTGAGCTGGAGAGTGCACTACGAACAGAAAGCAGATGTTCTCTGAATGCGGTTAGCTACTAGCAATAAAATGCTAAGTACTTGGAAAATGCAGTAATTCAGTCATATGATTTTTATTTCTGTGCTTTGGTCACTGACCCTGCAGTGGCACTGCGAAGTGAGGGTAGATTGCATATAGGAAGAAAACGGAAGATGACTGTGGAAAAAAAAGGTGGCTAAACCCACCTTAATTAAAACTCAGGGTGAAGTAGTGGTCTCATTCTTGTAGATGGTTCCAAAACTCTGCTTCCCACTGTATGACACTGTTGTCTGTGGATCTGATGCAAATAAAGTTAATTCATAGAGTGATACAAATATGAGGCTGCTTCTGGTAACATCCGATGTTAGTGCAAACGTGCAGGTTAGTCATAAATGTAATATGAATGGTGGGATTATGATTACCTGATTGCACAGGAATGTGCTCAGGTTGTGTGGGGCAAGGAGAGCATCAGAAATGCTTTGCCAGATCTCTGCCCTAGGGTCAGGAGGGCATCGATCTGTCAGTACAGCTCAGGAGGTAGAAAAACTGAGGAATGGGGCAGGAGGGAATAACCATAAGCGAGTCTTTCTTCCTGCTTAGCCAGAGGCGGAAATATCAGAGCAAAAATACTCTGGTTTTAGCTCTAACCTTGGCAAACCATAGGTAACCATTTTCCATTGTGAAAGCTCAGCTTATTTAGCTTGTGCCCTGGGGATGCTGAGCAGTTTCACCCTGTGCTCCCAGGGCCCTGCAAATGAGCCACAAATGAGTTTCCAAACAAGAATGTATTTTGTGGCAAGTGGCTATAGGGTGTGTGGGAGAGCGCTGGCTTGGTTCAGGGAAAGCCGCCGCTAGAGCATTGGTTTCCCTAGCAAGAAAAAGTAATAAGTGGAGCTGTGTAAATAATCAGTGTTTATATACAGCAATGTGCTGAAAAGCAGAAAACTCACTTTTGGGGAAAGAAGCATTTGTTACTTTCTCAGGGGGTGGAGGGAAAATGAAGAAGGAACTATGTGTTTCAGGTTGAATGAAACATCGATTTGTTTTGGAGGAAGAGGGAGGGAGGTTATCCATTCTGTTACAATTTGGCGTATTTTCAAAATAGGATACTTCGGTGATGTAAGAAAAGAGTTAGTTTAAAAAAGAAAAATACTGAAGGTATGTCTTGGTTTTTTTCTGATTTGTTTTCTTTGGTCAAACTAATTTATGAATTTGTCACGTTAGTCCCTCGCATACGTCTATCAATAAATGAAGTCTTTACTAGAACCAGCTTCCCTTGTCTGTTGGGAATGTTTTCTCCAAGGGGCAGTGGTTATTTAATGCCAGCAGAGGTTATTGAGTTAATTTCTGTGTGTATACAAAGTGAAGAGGCTCCAGCATTTCATTCCAGGAAATACTCAGCCAGAATGAAGAGAGATGAACCATACCTGTCCCCACTGTGTTCATCCCTGGGAGCTGCTGGAGCTGACAGTGACTGTATCGTTACTGATGCTGAAGGGGACTCTTATGTTGTGATGCAACTCCAGATACCACTTATTTTTTATGCTTTCGGGATACTGCTCTTGAAGGGCAAGTAGCTTTTGAAGCAGACCAAGGTTAGATCTGGCAACCTTTACTGATATTTTTTCCTTTTTTATTTCCTCTCCCCTGCCCACTCCTCTTTGTTTTTTTGCATTGGTTCTGTGTTGGAGGCACCTTGTGGTTGAGCAAATCTCTGTGTAATTCTTTAATGCGGCTTGGGCATTGTACAGGGTTGGTGTACAGAGAATGGAAATCAACATTTTGGAAGACAGTGATATGGAAAGTGAATATACAACTGTGATTTGTAATAGCACTTTGGGGGGGTATTCTAACAAGGCCTGGATATCTGTGCATGCTGGAGCTGAGCCTGGTTCTTTCACTTGCTGACTGCAGCCAAGCCGGGTAAAAGTTGGTGCCATCCTGTGCCCCGGAGTGAAATGAATCAGGAGGTGGTGCTCACATCCCCCAGAAGATTAGTTCTGCTGAATATTGTGAATTTCTGCTTCAGGGCTCAGTAAGGCTGATGAAGTCTGTGTCACTATGGAGATGACTGCTGGAGGGCAGGATTGGGTCAGAAAGGTACTGGGAGGCAAAGGGCTGCTGTGACAGGTCCTGGCTAAAAAGAGGCTCTAAGACTCAAGCCTGGCATTTCCTGTTCTTGTTGCTGGTTTAAACAAATACATATTGTGTGGATGACCAGTCAGCCAGCAGGAAAATGGTTTGAAGAGAGTGGGGTGCTGCGCTGAAGGACGGTTCGTTACCTGAGCATCAGCAGAGGAGCTAATCCAGCCCCTCTGGTACCCACCAGCTTTGATGTGGTTCTGAAATCAGCTCGCGCTGGGTCTCTGAAGCAAGACATTGCAAACTGCTGCTCCCTGCAGAAAGTTAATAAGGAGACTTTGGATTCCACCCTGCATCTGACCTAAGCAGCTAAATAGGTTACACTAAGTTTTAAGATTCGCCCCAGTTTTCCTTTTAATAGGCAATTTTTCTGCTTAATTTGCAGAGCAAGCAAAAAGCTATTATGTAAAATTTATCAGCAGCAATTGGCTCTCATTAGAGATTTGGAGCAGAAGGCTTTGTTGAAAGGGAGAAGGATCCTCCAAATTTTCATTTACCAGCCTTCGTTCCCAGTGTTTATGCTGACCGGTGCCCTGAACAAGTTCAGACACTGAGCCATCAACATTTCTTTCCCATTCTCACAAGAGCTGTTCTCACCTTCCTTCAGTCTGGCTTTAGGTGTCCTTAAGTAGTCAGCAACCAGTTCTGCTAGAAGCATGTGATCCAGGCTGGATGAAGTGCCTGTAAATCACAGTGCCATCATTACAGTGTTCAAGCAGTGAATTTTGCCGTGTTGAGCGAACTCGGCTCCAGTAGAAATATTTTGTTCAAGAGCGTTGGAGTGCAGTTGTCTGCAGAGCTCCTTGCAGACGTAGGAAGAGCTGCTTTCCCAGTTTCCCAGAGACCAGAACACAGTGTGGTCTGAAATTGCTCCTGTTTTCTTCACGCCGCAGCAGCATCTTTTGGTTCCAGCTCAAGACAGTTGTGACTTGCGCTGTGTAGGGGGACAGGTAAACTGTGACATACCTTCCTGTGAGAGACATTCAGGAAGTGGAAATTATTACTGACATTGATACTTTCAGATGTTAATTATATGTGAAGTTTCACTACAGCAGAAGGGATTATAATTAATTTATATTTGAACTATAATAGATTTCGCTACAAACCACATTTCATTGCAACAAAGTGCAATTGGTTGCTGCCAGCAATTTACATAAACTGACCACAAAACATTGCATCCATTTATCCTGCATTAAGGACAGCAGCAGGCAGATAAAACTCCAAAAAAAAAAAAAGCTAGTCTGTTTAACTTGTGAACAGAGACCTTGTACTTGGTGCAGAACCTTTGTCATCTACCCTGAGAAGTGCAACAAGTGCTTTGGACCACGTGAATTTGTAAGGCAACATTTGGATCCAAATCCGTGTCTGAACTTGCCTGAGAATCTGTGTGTTTTCTCTCTATCTTAACCTGAAAAAGTTAAAATCCATCTGAAAGAAGAATAACCTGTGGCTCTTCTCAGTGCCTAGTGACATGCCAGAGCAGTATGAAGACAGTAGTGATCTGGGGAATGTGCAAGCAGGTTTTTGTTCTTGACCTGTTGGAAAATCATTTACTTTCCTGTGTACCTCTGTCCTTTTCCAGTATTACCTACCTAGTTTTATGGGATGGGAGTTTCTCCAAGGCAGGGATTATGCTTACGAAGGCAGGGCTGGAGCAACTCTCAAAGCGGAGTCCCTGTTGTTGTGTAAATATTAATCCAAAAGTGCCAGGCAGTATATTAAAAGCATAAGATGGCAAGTTGATAACTTTTAATTGGTGCTTCCTAATTTATTACCGCTAACACATGAACCTCACAGCTCTCCTTCCTTGCCATCTTTTTGTGATGTCTCAGTGCTATCAAGTCTTGGACCTTGGTTTTTTTGCCTTCAGGCACGCCCTGACACCTTACAGCCCTTCACTAGGGAGAGTATCAGACTCTGCTGATGCTATCTGTTGCGCTGCATGCTGTCGCCTTCTGTCTCCGAACATAACATAACAAGCTTTCATCCACAGACAGGAGCTTCATCCCTGATGACCCAATCTCAGACTGTAGAAAAGGGCAAGACAGCTTGTCAGGCACTTCAACAAACAGCTCGACAGCTGTTGTAAACAGCCAAGAGGAAAGGTCAGAGCCAGCCCTCCTCTGCCACTGATGAACATTTCCTCTCCTGCATTGCCAGGGTTAGGCCAAGCGACGTGAAATGCAGCAGAAAGAGCCAGGGGAGAGAAGAGTTGGGATCAAGCAACACAAACAATGTCAGTTTGCCCAATAGAGAGGTGAATTTGGATTTTGGAACTGTGGCCAGACTTTGCAAAAGCCTGAGGCTGTCTATCAGAACAATGAGAACTCTTTCCGGGGAAAGGTTTGGTGGCTGTTTCACTTAATGGCCAGCTCTCTTATTATCCCTTTGCCATTTATTTCTACAAAGTGTCTTGTCAGGCTCTGGAGATGCAAGTCACCCTCACCTAGAGAGGCTCAGATGATTGAGGGAGTTACATGTCAGCACTTCTATCTTCCACAGAGGGCTATTAAAAGCCATACTGATATCACAGCTGAGGTCTGTGTGTGTGGCACATCTGGATGTACTCAAGCTGTCTTTGTGCTAGAGAGCTTGAGCACCAAAAAAAACTGTGGTAGCACAGCTTTCAGTACAGTCAGCACAAACCTGCCTGAGACCCTGGAACATCAGCTGCTTGCTGCAGTGCTGTTGTCCTCAACTTCTGTGCACTTCAGTTTACCTACATTAAGCAACCCCATGTTGCTGTCATTTTGTGGCGGTGCTGAAGCATGTTCTCTATTTTGGGGCATTCTTTGCACTTACTTTGCTTTCTGGCTATTTCATGGCTATGCTGAAGGCACTCATGGCCACTTCATCACAGTCTGATTTGCTTCCAAGAACTTCTTACACAATTCATACCTATACTCTAGCTGTAAAATTAACAGACTCTTTTATTACACAGGCTTTATTATTCAGGAGGACCCAACCAAAGGCTAGGAGCAGTTTTAATCCCAGCAGAATGACACCTTGGCAGTAAAACAGTTTGGCTAATAACATTTTGTTGGAGGTGTTTGCCGAGATAGGGAGAGACATCCTATGAACAGGCTACCCTGGTTCCAGTTGACACAAGATGATGCAGGATAGGGTGTCCGAAGTTGAGACCAGCACCGAGCGACAATGAGGCCAATCCCTTCACGGGAGAGCAACTGCAGGGAGTGTCATGGCACTGTGATTAAAGACCTGGCACCATTTCCTTCCCACCCCACAGTATGAATCACAGTGTAGTGAAAAGTACCTACAGGACCCACTTTTCCTGTGCCGTCTGAATGTGTACATTGTCCTGTAATCTGAGGTGTAGGAACAGAGATGGCTCCCAGAAATTCCTTCTGGCCTGCGGTGAGACAGAAGTGACAGTCCCACACTAGCAGGCAAGTCTTCTGCCCCCTTACTTGCCTCTGGCGCAGCCTCTGAGATAAAATATCATTTCCAGAAAGCACTCAGGATGGAAGTATTTCAGTTTGCTGCTGGTTTGCTGTTGCCAGTCTCACTAATTTCAGCTCTGATGTCACCAGCAGTGGCCCCATTAATGTTATTTATAGTGTTTGTGCCGTGGGCTTTGGCTGTGTTCAAGGCTCAGTTGCTGGTCTGCAGGGAAGGGGGGAGCAGCTCCAACACTTTTCAGTGACGTTTCTTTCAACCTGGACTGTATTCCAGGCTCTTCATGTCACACCTGGGCTGCCTGAACCTACCCCATACTCCTGTCTGTACCTTGGTTTGCTCCAGCAAACTGAGCCATCCTGGGGTTTATTTTCGTTTTCTTAGAACTTAGTTTAAAAAAAATGCAGTAAGTCATGAGACCAAGCAAATCCGATGATGACGCTTCCGGGGAAGGCAGACTGCAAAGCCAGATGCAAATGCAGCCAACCAGAAACCAAAAATATATTAGTACTGAGAGAGCAGATAATTATTCTCCTATCAGAGTTGCAGGATTTTCAGTGTGTATGACTTCAGTGCTACTTCAGGGCAGGCGGGCATCCGTTTTTGGCTGAAAATGAGCTATGGTTGCATCAAAGCCCATGTCTTTCCCTGCGTGACGCCCATGAGCTGCAATTAATTGATGCATTTAAGAAGCACGTTCCAGTCTCTGTGAGAAGGACCTTTGGTGCTGTTAACTTGAAACACTGAAAATCATGAGTCAGGCTTTTTATCTGATCCTACTAATCCTAAAATTAAAAAAGGAAGATGAGGAAGACAGCCAGGGCTTTGATATTTACCTGCAGAGATCTAAATCACTGGAGTTCGTGTCCGTAAGCTATTCTACCTGAAAGCTGAGCTTCTTGGGTAATCTAATGACTCTGTGAGCTGAGGCATTTTAGAAAAAGCACCAAACATTGCCAGACACAGAACATCTGTAAGCACTGGAAACTCTGCAGTCAAAAAGTATGTCCCAGACAAGCTATTTCAGCACTTCAGCTGACCTCCAGTATGAAGTGTGCCCTGGTGTCAGTGTATAGGAGAGAGTCTTGGGCAGATAACATGTCTACAGAACAGGTCATTGTATCTTTAAGACATCCCATAAACCACATGGCCTGGCATCAGTCCCTGGGTGAAAAATTTTTTACAGTGAACTTGCACCCTGTTCCTTATGCATTTCACATTTTTCTGCAATATTTCAGCTGTAGGAAGCCACTCAATGTATTAATGATCAAGAAATAATAACGTGCTCAACCCAGGGCCAAGTACCCTCGGTCTCTCTGCCATCTGTAATCACAGCGCATTTAATGGCTGTGTGCGAGATGGGCTCTCAGGAACCCTTGGGGAAGCACGGAGCTACACTGAAAGCACAGTTGCTCAGCTGTTGCTTGAGAATTTAAGACCAATTTTTCAGTGTCAGGTTGGTGACTTTCCCAGTGATGTCAGTCTCTGTTACCTGCAGCAACTTCTGTGTTGTTTCCTGTCTGATTTCTCCATTGGCACAAGGATCTTGTGCATGTGCTGTGAGCATCCTCGGGTAGAGATTGATGGCAACCAGCAAGCACCTCGTGGTTGCAGAGTCTCCCAGCAATTGCCATGTGTGATGGAGGAGGGTCAGCAGCATCAGTGTTCTGTTAAATCAGATATACCGGAGTGGCTGCCTGTGCTGGTAAATTGCCACTGGGTATCACTTGCCATTTGCTCAGATCTTGCTCCATACTGTCAATGTCTGATTGTGCTGCCTGCCTTTTGTGAATTTAAGCCAATATACACTGTTGCCTCCCAACCCAAGAGAAATCCTATTTTGAGAGATGCTTTTCCGAGTGATTGTTCGCAACCATTAGACCTAACACATGGCTTGTTCTGCCATCTAATTCATCTTTAGTTCTTCAAGAGACCGGCACTAAAGCAAGCACGATTACTGGACTTGATCTAGAAATCGCAGACTTAAAGCTGATGGCCTTTGTTAAGTGGTGTGAACATAATGGCCTCCACTAGGCATTAATCACTATAAGATTTTGAACGCAGGAGCTTGGGCTATTTTTCACAACCCTGTCAACTCTGAGCTGTGTCTTTGGGCAAGTCTTGTCTTTCCCTGTGGCCCAAAATGTCCTTCAGCTGAACAAAGCCTATAGTAATACTGAATGAAGTGCCTCTAAAGACTAAGTTGTTGATGAATGAATTCTTACTGCAAATTTTTTGAGATTTTTGGATGCCAACCATGATTTTTGTGCTAAGTAGTATTGATTATCATCATGCATATATAATAGAGTAAGTCGTTATTCATTTCCTGATTGCTTCTCTCTTCTGACGTGATCCCTATCAGGTACCTCAGGGAGCAGGTGAATAAAAATCTATTTACTTTAAATACTAAGGGATACATTACCCTTAGTACAATCCCACTCACTGTCCTAGCACAATCCGTTTGCTTGGCACAAGACTGCAAGGTGCTGTTCTAGCACATCTCCTGCTTGTCAGGCTGGGATTCTGCAGTGATATAGGTTTCTTTTCTTTTTCTTTGCTGCATTTTGTAGCTGCTGGCTGACCTAGCATTGCTACCTGTCACAGAGAGAGGCTCCTTTTTTCCTGAGTAATCTCACAGTAGTTATTTTTATAGGTATATTGAAGATAATGATCCTGCTTCTGACTGGGAGATAAGAGAGAGACCAAGACAGAGCTGCTGGCTTTTAACTCGCATGAAAAGCTTCAGATCCTACTTCGATGGGGACTGTACAGGAAGACAGAACAGTGTCATGACTGGTAAGAGAGTGAGCAATGTAGCAACTTTGATATGAACAGTGACCTTCTCGGCATTAAGCTGCATTATGTTGTAGGAATAAGGCTTAAGACCCAGACTCACGAAGGTGACAAAGTGATGCTGAATTCAGCAGTGTTTGAGCCTCTAAATACCTTTGTAGATATGGACATAAATGCCTTATTTAATCTGCATTAACATGACTGAAAAATGAAGCTTTAGCACAGTGGAACAAGCTGTCTGCGGTTGTGTCTCCGCTTTCCACTGTAACTGCCATTTTGTATTAGGGGTTGCTCACGTTGCCAGCCTTGCCCCAGGCAAGGTTAATGAATTGCGTTTCCTGTGATCCGCGTGGCTTCAGAGAGCCAAACCATATCTTGGTGAGGGATCATCACCGGGAAACTATCGCTCGGCAATCTGGAGCCCTTGGCTTTGATTGTCTCTCAGTGGTTGGCCAGACGCCACCATCAACAGATTTGCAACACGGTGATGTCAGTGTGGTGGGCGTCTCAGCCGCTTTTCAGCCCAACACATGGCAAATGGCTGAAGAGAGCAGGGAAGCCAAAAATTGTCAACTGTAAGCAGGACAGCACAGGAGAGGGAGCAAGCGGGATGCTGTCAAGCTTTAATACGCATAAACCTCAAGGTTGCAGAGGGAGACTATTAAAATAGACTTTCAGATAGTTTCTTTCCTCTTCCCTTTTGTTTCCAATATTTCTTAGCTCCTATCTCCTGTAAGGACAAAGACTCTCCTCTCAACCCCACTGGTCAGATTGTATCTGAAATCTGGAGCGAAGAAGGAAACGGAGCAATTTCACCAGCTCTTTACTTACCTTATGCCAATTGTAGTGTGCAAATGACTTATGATTTTGCCATACTTTCCCATACAGAGAGGGAGAAGCATTCTCATTTAATATTAATCTCCCCTCCATGGATCCAGGCTGCTTCTGACAGTGTATCAATTATTTAAACTTGTTTTAAAAATTTGCAGGATTAAAGAGATTAGTTTCTTGTTGATTTTGGTAATTCCTCCCGCTTTTGCATCTCTAAAGCTGAGTACAACACAGCTACTGAGTCTCTGTTTGCTCAGAGTTCACCCTATCCAGGGGCAAAATGGAAATTTTGTTTCCATGTCTAATTGCCAAGTTCATGTCTGAGTGGTAAGCAGCTCCTGCAAACTGAGTATTAGTAAAGCAATTGGAGACCTTTTGGGTGGCATTGTTAGGTGGGCAATCGCTTGTACTGCTACACAGGGGATATTAATTGTATTTGTGTGTACAGTTAGGATTTTTCTGCAGAATTTTACATTATGAATGTAAATTTAAAACACACAACAACATTTGCACTTTTTCTCTGTGGTAGTTTGCATTTCTCAGCTATGAAAAGTGACCAGTCCCTTCCAGCATAGCACTGAGGGGACTCCCCTGTCACATCAAAGAACCTTATGTGCTCCTGTCACAAATTCAGACAATGTCTAGAGGTCATCTGTCGTGTCATTGTTAGCTGTGCAAGAACAGCTCACCTGCTCCAGCCTCTATATCAAAATCTGCAACTGCCACTTAAGAAAATCTAGAAAAAAGGATTAAAAAGAATAATCAACGAGCTTTAAACATCAAAAAGCAAACAAGTCTATGAAATATACATGAAAACGCACTAAAACCCCAACCCCAGCATTATCTGTCTCCCATCCAATCATTAATTTATGTTTTTTTGCTACCAGGGAAGGTGAGCCCCTTAAATGGGTTCTTTGAATGGGTCTTTCTCTTGCTAAGCAAGACTGCCTGAACAGCTCAGCTCGTCACTCCGGCCAAAAGAAACGTTTGTGGCTTCCAGTGATATCCCATAAACGTACCTTGGCCTTAATTAACTGGTCAGGCAATCTCAGTTAACAAAGGGAAGACCTAGTGATACTTATCTCTAAAAGCAAGATTCTGTAATTACAAATTAATCAGGAAAAACCCTCAGTAAATATTCACTGTTAGAAAGAATCAGATGCCCCATTATTTTTCTTCCCAGCTGTTTCACGCTGCATGATAGACTTTATCAATCAGCCCCAGAAACCAATCTTCTCCCAGTCTCCAGCACAGTCATCATCAATCACATCTCTGAGCAATGGCGCTAGAGCCTCATCACAGCCTTTCCGTTGCTAGCGAGCGTCACAGCTCGGAGAAGGAGGTGGAGATGTACGTTTCAAATATCGATCATTCTCTCCTGCAGTGAAAGGATGGTGGGAGGGAAGAAGAGAGAGCGATCACATGTGTTAAAATGTTTTATTAGTGTTGTCAGTGTCTCTGGCTAGAAACTGATAAGCTGCATGATCCGAGAGCGTGGAGTCTGGCATGAATGGTGTGTGGGAGGAAGGTCGGGAAGGGAGGAAAATGACATGTCTTGCTGTTACTACCATTATTTGTATTATAGCAGTACTACCGAGCTCTTAGATTACACATTCTGTCCACCTATTGTGAACACCTTTATAAAGGTCAGGATTGTTATCTTTGTTTTTCCAAATGGAGAAACTGAGGAAGGTTTGACTTGCACAAGGCAAGCAAGCCCCAGACAGGGGTGAGAAAAGAGCTCAGTTTGCTCACCATGTAGAACAGCATTCTGTCCCCCAGGTTGCATTTCCTTCCCTTTATAAGGAGAGTGTATCTGAGATCAGGATCTCACTGGGCAGGATACAGTACAAGCAATACAGGAAGAAAACAGATTTCCCAAAGGTCCATGCACTCTTTCCATTACCTGAGCTCTCTGTGGTTTTGGTGGTCATCAGTTGCCGTGTGGTTTTGTTTCTCAAAGCTTTATTGTGTTCCAGCTTCACACCATTGCACTGTGAACCAGTGGGGACCCCCAGAGAAGTGGGATGCTTCTTTAAAGATATTTCACTTCATAAGATCAAGCAAAGAAAAAGGAAAACAAAATACAAAAATACCGATTTATTTCATACGTATGTTTGGTGCTTTATTGATTTGACTTGAGTTATTTCTAAGTTACATGGAGAGGAAAAGCTTAGTCTCCTGCGTCTAGTTTTCCACTCATTCATACAAACTGTATTTGTGTAAATCATGCTGATAATGTCTGCAAGGGAGGCAAAGAACAGGGTGTGTTTCTTTCTTCGTACACCCTGTAACACTGTTGATTCCCCTTCCAGCACTGAGAGAGTTTATTCACTTGGGGTTTCTTTGAGCTTGGAATGTAATCTCTTGAGTGTTTCTAGTTGTCTGTATTAACTTCTTGAAGAAATCAGGCCAAGACTGCACAGCCAGTTGAAATGTGGCTCCTTGTCAGGCTTAAGAAGGTTGAGAATTGTGAAGCACGCGTTTCCAATCTGCAGCATCGCCATGGGGTCTGCGACTGTCCCTGGCCAGGCTGATGCAACCCAGTTGCGTGGAGCTGAACTGAAGGTTGTGCTAGATCTGAGTTTTGCTTCAGGAACTTTCTGGAGAATGAACAAAGACTGCAGCTAAGCACCTGCCTACATTCGCAAAGCACAAATGATAGACATCTTGGAGCTAGGGTATAGGCTTTGTGTTATGATATAGAGCTGTAGGCATGTCCAAAATCAGGTGTGGAATTAGCAGCTGTGGTTCACAGGGTTCACAGCTCCTCCTTCCCCAGATATCTGTGCACCATGCTCTTAGAATGACATCCCATTCCTTCATCATCTAAGTAGAATAAGCTTTCTGTGGGATCAGTGAAAAGCTACGTTAAGAATAAAGTGCCCAGGAAGGGGATGGATGGAGATAAAATGGTAATTAAGCTGGCAAAGAAAGTTATGTGGAATCAAATCACCTCATGCTTCCATGCCTTTCTATCCTTTAAAAAAAAAATACTCTGGATGCCAGTTTACCCTAATTGGCTCTTCATTCTGGCAAGCCAGAGACACATCAGCTTATTTTTCACCGCCTTTGTGTCCCTGCTTCCCATCCTAACCTAGTGTAGTCTTCTGTGAAATTGTTTTCTGTGCAGAGACGGAGTTGCCTCATCTCTTGTAATTCCACTAGAATAATCCTTGGCTCTGTGCTAGAAAAGCGCGGAGCGTAGTCACTGAAGGGAACGCTGGGGAAACACAGGCATCTGCACACATACACCTTAGTGCTGGGGGAGTTCAGGCAACTCAGAAAACATGGAAGATTTGCAGATCTCTCGTTCCTTTAATGCTTGCTCTGTGGCAAAGTAGAAAAGGCTCAGGGAGCAGCCAGCCAGGAGGGCATGCCAAGTGAGCAGGAATAGTGGAGTCACCGAAGGCAAATGCAGGGGGAACAAATGCTTTGTACAGGGCCTCACCACATAAGCACCTGGGTGGTTTGTGGGCAGCGCACGTAGAGACCTGGCACTGCTTAACATCAGAGCCAGACCATCAGCATCGTAACTCCTCTGACCTTACTGCAATTAGCACAAGATGTTTTGTCCCAGAGTGCTTATGATCTCAAGTGATGGAAATAATAACCTAAGACTTACCTTTCTGTGCTACAAGAGGAGAAGACCTAGTCCTAATTATTTAACTAAGGGCCCTTATCAATGTCCTGTGACCAAAATAAGCATTGTCCTCATTTTTACACAGAGAGATGCAAAAGTAAAGCAGGGTTCCTTTAATAGATCTCACAATTCCCAGCTCACCATCTGAAGCCCGAAGCATGAGGTCCCAAACCAAAAGGAGGTGAAGCTATTAGATGTGTGTGATTTAAAGCCAGAAGCAAACACCGTGGTAGGCCTCCTTCATACAACAGAGTAATTCTTTTCCCTTCCTAGATAAATGATGACAATAATACCAAGCTTAACAATTCCAAGTTACACTAGAGAGCATCTCTTTCTGAGAGTTAGCCAATAGTGATTTTCAGATATTATCGACATAGCCTACAGTTCCAGCCGTATCACACCAGAGTCCTGGCAGACGGTTTGGTGCACCCCGTGGAGAGAATAGGACTTCTTTCAGAGCCTATTGTCACCGCAGCAGCATTGCGCCTCAGGTTATCAGCCAGCATCCAAATGGCAGGGCTGAGGAAGATGCTTATCCTATGGTCTGATTATTCAGTAATTTCCTGTTATTATTCTCTTGTATTTGCTTCTGAATCCTGGCCATTGCCAGTAAGAAGATTCAAGGTGGATAGGCACGCTCTAGTTAGTACAGCAGCGCTCACATTCATAGCCTGGTTGTGACCTCCTGTGCACTGAACTTTAATGAAGTCTGAGAGGCAGTTGAAAATTTTCTGTAGTTGTATCAGCTAGAGTAGATTTAAATCTGACATCAATTTGTAGACATGGCTCTGAGATGGTTCAAGAGAAAAGGATGTAGAGCAGGAGCCCAGGAGTAGGGAGACAGCAATTGCTGTGTAATTATGGGGTCTGTCACTTAACATTTATATGTGATGGGTGTCCTGAAAGACAAGAGGTTGTCATTTGCATTATGGATATGCTAATTTGTCATGCTGACAGACAACAGAATCCCAGCTCATTCAGCCATTGTAACTAATTAAACAGACAAACCAATCAACAGACATGGCAGATGGGGAATTGTAATGTGAAGAATTAAATATATAGAGTGACCTTGCGATAGCGCTTAGTGTAATTTCGTTTAATACCAGAATTGTAGCAGGAAATTACCTTAAGAAGCACATGAAGCATGACAAGGCGGTAGTGACAATTTTTCCAGAGTTCCGTAGCAGCTTTCATCCGGAAGGATCCCAAAGCATTTCACTTGATGAGAATGCGTGAACATGTAACATGGGTACCAATGTGCTTGACCAGTGTTTGCTCTCTGCCCAGGTCAGTTCAGTTTCCGTTTTAGTTCAGGCACTGAAGATTAACTCTTTCATTCTTTACCCACTTGGTCTTTGTCCTGTTCATTGGAGGTGTACTATACTATATAATATGAGGAAGTCTTTTGTACAACCCTCAATTTTTATTTTACTTATTTCCAAGCAGTAGATACAGTGTTTCTCCTGTACAGGAAACTGGATCCAATAGCATGAGGATTTACTTCTCAGCTTTGTTGCTTTAAATGCAGTGAACTGGGCAATCCATTCCCTGTCTCTCTTATTCGTAAAGCCATCTGGGTACATCAACTGTGATGGATCATTTCAATATTATGCCTTCTATCCTGGAAATGGAGCTTTCCCTCCCCTTTTAGATGAAAGCTGCTAATATTTGAATCTCCATTCTAGTCAACCAGGCCATGGGACATAAGGCTCCCTGACAGCATATTTGTGTCATGAGCATGTGCTCCTTGCTTCGCTAGTGCAGACAATAAATATTGTGGAGCCAGAACAAGAAATGAGAAGGGGGATTTACAGTGCATGGCATCATATGGCTTGTAGGCTCGGTTCATCCCGGGGTTAGTGCTGTTCCGTTCAGAGGAATTATCCCAAGCAGTGACTCTGCTCCACTGGCAGACATGCAAGACTGGAATTTCAGCTCTATGGGGTTTTTTAGCTCACTCTTGTCCAAAATATGTAGAAGGAGGCTTAGCACAGGGTGCTGGGGATTTATATTGAGCTTGGTTAATCCATTGCAGAGGCTGGGGAGCATTTTGAGAGTGAGATTTGCCTTCAGCTGAAGTGCTATAGAGCTTCTAAAGCTATCCAGCTTCCAGAGGAGGAGAGTATTGTCAAAGCTGATATGAAAAGACTTTTCAAAAGTGAAGGCCGATGGAAACTGAGGGAACATCCCCAGCAAAGTTTGTTGAGTAAGCAGATTAATTTGCTTGTTGAGAAATTCATGGTAAGTTGTTTTAGAAAATGCTATTCTTCTACTTGCAAACTTCTCTGAAATTTAACTGAACTTTAAAAACTCAGTTTGTTATTAGATAGCTCAACAAAATGCTCTTTGAGCACTTGGAGCAGTCAGACAGCCAACACTTCTATGAGGCCTAAAGCACTAGGAGTAGAAAATAGTATTGGCAATACTGTAAGTCATTACATCCCTCAGCAGAGCATCTCTTTTGGTTGAGGAGGTAATGAAACTGGAAGGGGTTAAATGTTCAAACTTGCTCATCAGCCAAGGGTTCAGAAAAAATAGTTTGTGTATCATCTGCTCTCCTTTTTAGTCAAGTTTTAGTTTCTTTACAGACATTCTTATAATCTTCCTGTGCACATGAGAAGCAGGAAAAGCATTTAGAGTCTGCAGGTGCTTTTCATGCAGATGAAAGGTGTTCACGCACTCGGTAGGTGCGCAGTGAGCTCCCCACGGAATCCCAGGCTACACGGAATTTACCCATTAGATTGCATTTTGAAGAACTTCAGGTGGAAATCGGTGAAATTTATCAGATTGTCAGTTTTGCTTGCTTAGGAGAAAACTAAACATTATGGTGTTTTCAATGCCTGGTAAATTGGATATACAATCTTATAGTAACAAACACCCACCCACCCACCTGTAATATCAAACCATGTGCACTTAAAATTGGGGTTTCTTGAAGTCAAAATTAAAAGGCAACTCTTGCTGAAGGACATGAATGGAATGGGGAATGGAAAGAAAATGACGCTATCACATCTGTGTGTACCTCTGTGGTCTCTATTACCATAGTGTCTGGGCTCTTCTGAACCATGAACAAGCTTTGACTGCACAAACTAAATTCATCCTTCCTATGGAGAGTTAAATGGGGAGGAGGGGAGGGAGAGCAGTATGCTGAGGTCAAATAAATCAGCAGCATTTACAGAAAGGTTGAAAATTAACAGAGAGGGAGGGGAAGGAGGCAAGTGCTAACAGTAAAACGAAAAATGAAGAAGTGCCATGATAAAAATGATACAGTGCTCGGGCAGCCCAGTGCCCAACCTTGAAAACCCCATGAGTAAAACATTGTGCACTGGAGATGAATTCTTCCTGTTAACCTTGTTCACAGCAACATCTTTGCAGGTCAGAAAATCATTACTTTTGCACTTTCCAGCTCTCAAGTGGGTTCCTGAATATTTCTGCAAATGGGTGGGTAGATTGGATTGGCTTAGGCTGAAGTGAATTAGCAGACAGATTCCCCAAATAGGAATATTGTGCAACTTCATTCTTTTTCAATAAGAATATAAAGAGGAAAAAATCCTCCCGGAAACAAACAAAAGAGCCTCAGTATGTTGCCATTGGGCTGGTTTTTAGCCATTGACCAGGCTGAAGTAGCTGCACTGCAGCAGAAGTGCCTGGAAAAATTACGAGGACTTCAGCAAAACTGCGGAAGATCCAGGAGCAAGTTAGGCATAGCGCTCTGTCACTAAGCGAATACAACGTTATTACTACTTACCAATGCAATTTCATCCACAAAAATAGACAGAAATTGATAAAGACATAGCTAACAGAGCACTGCAGCTTGGTGTTTATTGATCATCCTTGTCCACTAGCCAGTGATCCTGAGGCAAACGTGAGAGCCAGAATGTCCTTAAGCAATTGCTGTTAGGCAGATCCACAGCAGTATGCTGAGAAATTAGGATTCTTAGCTACCCTAAACACTGAGCATTCACTTGGAATGATAAGACCAACTGGTCAGACCTCGCAGGTTGCAGATCCTTACGTTTCACTAAACCTGCTTTAAAAGGGAACCAGTTGTTCGGGTCTCAGAAAATAGAGATGGTTCCTTGTCACAGGGAAAAGAAATAAGCAAAAACCTGGTGTGCCACCAATGTCCAAGGTGCTAGGGTGAGAATTGCCAAGAAAAACCTGTGTAGAGGCAACAAGAAGCATGAGAAATTCTCCCTGATCCTTTTAGGATCAGATTCTTTAGCTGAAGAACACAGCAAGAGATTGCAGAACCACATCAGATCATTGGGAAAAAAAAGCTAGACAGAGAAGCAGAAGCATATGGCAATGAAAAAGCATGCCCTGAGAAATGGAAAATAGACCTTTTCTGCTTTTAATAATGTGTCAGCCTTTGTATAAACTGGCCCAGAGCCCGAAGAAATGGACTGTTGCTTCCATTTACAAGCAGACCAGGTCTGCCCATCTGATGGGTCTATTAATAAATGCTCCATTATCTCTTAGAAACATCTTTCCAATATGTTATCTGACCCTAGGTTTATTCATTCACAAATTTGGTCATCTTTTATAGCAGAAGGTAGTCTCTTTTTTTTATCCAGGAATTTCAAAGGCCTCCAGGCATATCAGTGATTTCAGCTTGTTAAATGTTACCAAAAAGGAAGCCGAGGCATGTAGAAAATGAAATAAATGTATCCAAATTCATGCTGTGAGTCAGAAACGGAGCCAGGAATAGCCCAGCAATGAACATATGAGAAAAGATGAAAGGTCAGGATAGAACCCAGGACTCTCTAGTTAGGTGAAGCTGCCTCTTTGCAAGGTAAGACTCGCTAGAGCTGGGATTCACTGGGTGCATGAAGAAAAGCTGATAAATTGGGTATTCTTGCATTGCTTACACTGTTCCTTTCTATACTTTTCGCAAATTTCCTAGTCTATATGTTTGTGTCCCCTCATCAGAAGGAGGTGTGTTGCCATCTGCAGTAAGTATTTCACAGGTAGCTTTGAAATAGTGTTAATTTTAACCTTCCAAGGTCTGTTAAGTGGAGGAAGGGGATGCCTCAGATCCTTGTTTTGCCTTATTTTTCTTGCAGAGGTTTGTATAATTGGTAAGCATATTACATAAAAGAGTCACTGCTTGATGCAATTTGTCTTAGTTCATTAAGCACAAGATATGATTATCGTGAACACTTCTTTAATCAACCAAAAATGCTGTTACAGGGACTTAAAAGCCCTGTGCACTTGTAGCTGTTCTTTTCTCCCCATTGCTGCTCTGCCCAGGTTTGTAGAGCAGACAGCTCACAGTCTCTACACACCAGCATAGAGCAATTTTGAGCCATGGTAGCAGTTTCAATACTGGATCAGAGAAACTGCAGAAAAATCTACTTCTTGCCTGCAAATAATTCTCCTCCTTTTGCACTTAAACCATGTATCTGGGCTGTTAAGCACCAAGAAGGAATTATTCCATTAGCTCATGTATAGAGAACTGTGTAATGCTTGATTCTTCTTTCGTGATTCCCTCTGCCTTCAAGCCAGTTTGACACAGCAGTTATTGTTTCCATCATTAGCTCCGTAAAGGTACAAACAGAGTCTTTTATTGCATCTTACCTTGTGGTAGCTTGTTCAAATTTCAGTACTCTTTGTTACCTCACGTGTTATTTAGATAAAAAATGACTGTCTCCTCACTGTTCCATTCTTCTTTTCATAGGCTTAGAGTAGCTGAGGCCAACTGCATCTGTCCCGGCTGCCGCGGCTCAGATGTGTGGCTTTGTGTCCTTGCCATAAGGGGAGTTACTTGGCGTCTCTCTGCCCAGTCTGGTATGATCAGACCACAGAGCAAACTGAACAAAGAGACACAGACGCTGCTTACAATTCACTTTGGCTTCTCACTGCAGTCTGGTGATTCTCCATTACATCTCTGCTCATTATGAATACAGATAACAGACTATCATGAGCTGAGTAGCCTTATCCTTAAGAGATAAAACTAATCTGTGTGCTTAGATCAGCAGCCTTGTTCTTGCCTAATCTCACCTTGGAAAGCACAGTAATTGCAGCAACATAGAAAGGAAGTGAAGAGAAAGGGGGTGAGAAACCCGGTGAATGTAGTCCACTCATTCTACCCTCTGAGCCTATGGGCTTGCACTGCTTCCTAGCCATGTATTGTGCATTTACACTGTGCATCATAAGGAAAAAGTCTTTTACAATAATTCTTTTGTTCACAGAAAACCAGCAATAAACCTTATGCATGGCTTCAAGAATAATCACGCTGGGTAAAAAACCCCTTGTACTCAAAGTACAAATGGGTACAATGGGCACCATGTGCAAAACACTTTCCCTTTCATAGTAAATTTCCTCTCTTTTCCCTGTTTTGGCCTTCTTTTGTTTGTTTTTTTCTCAGAACAAAAGCAAGATCCACATGCTCCGATGGCCTTGGTGTCAGATGGCTGCCTTAGGACCCTGCTCTAATCCACACCATGCAAACAATAAACCCAAGGTTGTTCAAGGTAGAGTTGGATCTCTAAAGCAGGTTCAAGGAGCTGCACCATTCTAACACTAGTTGTAGCTTCTTTTTGGAGAGAAATCCAACATGACGTGTAATCCACATGCAGATTTCCTTCTGGGCTGACTTTCTAGTGGTTATCCAAAAACCCCATTGATGTGACCATTCCCAAACTCCTTCTCTTTGGTGAAAATTTATACCAAAGCTTTAGAGAGAGTTTTCTCCTTTCAACTCGTGCTGTTTCCATCTCCAAATGTGAGCTGAGACTGTGGAGTTAGAAATGAAAAAACAAAAAGACATCCAGTTTGTTAAATCTATGACTTAATATTGATTTTGGACATCCCATGAATTGAAATAAGCCTTCTGTGCAGAAATCCTCGAAGATGCCATGTTCACCTCTCCTCTTGACACAGCGTTTTATCGATCTCCATGTTTGTGCCACATGAGTGATGGATTATCGCATATCAAACCTTGCAGTATTCATTTAGTGCCTTTGAATAAAACATTTCTCGCAGATTAACTGAGCAGTTTTAAGTGAACAACCATTTTCATCTGTTTTAAATTTTCATGGATACTTTTCTGGAGTACAAGTACATTGTTAATAATTGAAGGGAATGAGACCTTGCTGATCTCTTTGTATTTTAATAAAGTCTTGTTGCACCCCATCCATTTATTTAAAAACCCCAGCATTTATTAAAAATTTGTTAAATTTACTTGCCACCTTTTGAAATTAATACTCCTGAGATTGCATGAAAAGAAGTTATTATTTATGTACCAAGGAACTGGAATTTCATTGCGTCCAGCTATAAATATGGCTTGTGATGGATTGAATGGAGGAGAGGAGAGAGAAACACTTTTCAGTGGAAGCAGAGATGCACGTGGACTCCAATTCAAATCTTCCCTGCCTGTGCCAAGAGCTTCTCAAAGCTCGACTTTACACGGTCCCATTTCTCTTTTTCAAATACAATTACTCCTTTACACACAGCCTCAGGATTACATTTCAAAGGAGAAGCGAAAACCCAGTATGTACATGATTTCTTTTATCATTATCAGGATGCTGTCAGCCCTTAGAATGCTGATCTCAGAAATATTTCATTCCAGCAAGCTTCATTAAATTCAGTGGTCAGGTAGAACATGTTTGGTACAGGGATCTAATAAAGAGAGTCCTGAAGGCTCCTAAAGATGCTGTGTGTAAGTTGTACATGGTCAGAACAGTGAAGAGGCTTTGGCAGTGAAAAACACCAAACTAAATGCATTAGGTGTCCCACTCAGAGAATGTTTGTGTGCACAGAGAGTAATTAGTTCTCTAGCTCTGCGTTAGTACAGATTTTTGTAACAAGTAGATTTTTGCTGATTCCAGCCGCTCTTCAGCTACTCCGCTTTCATTTTACATCTGGTAATTGTCCTTTGCTTTTAAGGGGCTGTGTCAAGAGGGTAATAATCAAACAGTCTCTGCCTCCTCCGAGAACCTCTTTGAAATGCTGCTTGTAAATTGCTTGTTGATATTTGATCGTGAGTCACCTCTGCATAGGTCTTTGCCGGGTGTTAAAACCATTGGAAAGATGCTGGAATGCTGAGATAAGTTGATGTATTAGTGGGAAGAACAGAAATTGGACTGGGCAGCGCAGCTTGCATTTAGATAGCCTTTCATGTTGAGCGATTTCAAGCAACAAGTTGTGAAAACCTGTGGTGGGAAGGAGCTTAAAACAACTCTGCATTAAATCTTACTCTAGGGGAAAAAAACCTCCTTTTCCACATTTTAAATCAGGTTTCTGCTTAGCTGTTTACTGATGAGCTCATGGCAGAGGATAGAAAAAAGCAAAATCAGTGCATGAGACATATTTTTAATGGAGCTGCTGTTATCGAGCTAAGCAGGTTGAGTTTGATCAGTATTTAGGGTGGGACTTGTCCAAAAAAATGCCGCTGTACTGCTAGAAAGGGTATTGTTCAACAAGAACATCAGTGTATTAAGTACCTCTAATCATGTCCTTGGCAAAGGAGTGTGGTCACAGAGGGTGGTATCAGTCACTGCCATGTGCTTGGATATAAAACTGAATGTCTGAGTACTAGTGATCTGGGACGCCTTCCCATTTGCAGACTAATATTCTTCCTATCTCTGTTCCCTATGGATTTGCACGAGTTACAGTTCTTTCACTTCCTATCTCAGGCTGTGTAGCATCATCCTTAAATAGCTGTCATATTCCACCCAAGGTGGAATTTGCTGCATTTCAGCGGTGGATGTAGTGATTTCAGTTTTCATGTAGGAGAGAGATCGCATGGAAACTGGGCTAAGCTCTGGGCCGTGCCCTAGCAATTTATGCTCCTTCTATGGCACAAAGCAGTTGGGAAACAGGATTATCGCTCTAGAGACCAGTTCCTAGAAGTGGACATAGCTTTCTGTGTCACCCCATCCACAGCCCTGCAGGGACACATCCTTGAGATGCCTCCTCAAAGTGTTACTGACCACTGCTGAGCCTCTGGGTTGTTCTCATTTATGCCATAGACTGGTACCCAATGGCACCAGTCACAATGCAAAAGTCGGAATTTCACATCAGTTGGAATTTTCTCTTGACCACGTGCATTAAATACACAGGACCAGTTTCATCTGGGTGTAATTCACACATGCTCGGTGTTTGTCCAGTTCAGCTGTACGGTAAATTGTTTCCAAAACACAGCCAGGCAGCACTGAATATGACACCTAATTTGCATTTATCATTCCTGCTGTATCTCCAGTTGTGGTCTTTGGCTCATGCATCCACAGGTAGTGAAGAAGGAGGTTCTCTCTTCAGGCAGTAAATACCTGGCTTGTCCTCTCCCTGAAAGTGAAATAGGGGCCATTTTATATCTTTCCATTATGCATTTGTTTAGAGCGATTGCTTTCTCCCAGGTCAGCAGTTCATCCCTATGTACCCACTTATCTCTGAAAAATAAGACTGCCACTTTCCTGCAGTCCAGGCCCCGCTGACTCTGACTGATGGTTTTGCTGAGACCTTGGGAACTTCAGGCCAGTGGTAAATCTCTGCAGAAATGAGGATTTAGCCTTTTTAGAAATCAAATGACTTGTCTGGAAGTTGACTCTCTCTCTGCAGTGTAACACAATCAGTGCTCACACGGCTGCTGCGTGCGCTCCCTGTGACCACAGGCTGGCGAGCAATGTAAGGCGGGACTCAGCTGCAAACCCTTTGTGCTCCTATGACACGGGCTTATTTGGGCTTGAACTGCAAGTGATGTCAGTGCTCTTGTCGCTTGAGGCTCTGGCCCCCTAATGATCCTATTTTTGCAACTGGCTTGTCCCAAACTGACCTCCGTTAGCTGCTGCTTAGCAAATGCACAGTCACACACACCCCGTGGCACCTTGGGATGCAGTCACACAATCCCAAATTCACATGAGCCAGTTCACTGTCTCCACTGTCCCATCTCTTTGTGCTTACATGCATTTTTGTGTTCTTACAAACAGAATCGTGCAGGTTAAACCTCTCCAACACACAGGCTGTTGTGGGCACATGCTTTCTTGCTTGTATGTGCAGCCCGAGACGCAATCCCAAGTTCCCAAGCAGTAACATTCAAAATACAAATATTCATACTGCGTTTACACACAGCCATAGCACAAACACAATCACTTTCATCTGTATGTGCTCTGGGTCTCATATTTCCACAATTAAAGCCTCAGAAACCCTCAAATGCCGTCTGTCTTGCACAAGCAGACACAATCCTTTGAAATCTTGAGATTTGTGTGAACACCAGTGCATAACGCACACACTGTATGGCAGGTAAAGTTATCCGGGTCACCCAGCTCTGCACCGCACATCCATTGTCAGTGCAGAGACCGTGTGAAAACATTACTTTAGTTCAGATGGACATAATTAATTAATGGAACGTTACTCTAGGATCGGTAAAGCAGCGGTGGGAATGTTTTGAAATCGTGTTACATTGAAGGTCTGTTATTTTTTAATATCATCAGGTGTATTTTCAAATATGATCTATGGGTGAATACTGAACCAGCTGTAACCCTGACAACAGTGACCCAGATGGTAGTCAGCAAAATGGACTGAATAATGTTGAGTTAGAACCAGTGCTTCGCAGAAATCTGTTAGACCCTGCAGTAACTCAATACAATTTAAAGTCGTTGAGTGAATTTCACATTCTCCATGTGATTCCACGTGTGGAGGTGCTGGAAGGGACGTGCATATGGACAGCACAGAAAATAGAAGAGAAACAGCTCAGTACAGCAGTGTGTATCGGGTGAGATCTTTCTGGAATTATAAGAACTGGATTTATTTATCCCCATAAAGCTCTGTGAGGCCTTTGGATAACCTAGAGACACCACTCTTCATTGCCAGACAACCATCATAGTCAGGGACAGATCTGCCGTAGAGCAGAGCAGACCTTAGCAGAATTAGAGCGCCGTGATTCAGCCGTCTCCAGCGCCTGTGTTTCTGCAAGCGTTGAATCAGCCTGGCTACAGCGGCAGAGAGGGATGGCTGGAAGCAGAAAACAAAGCAGCCGTGAATGGGAAACGGCATTGACTTTCTGTCATTAACCTTTAAGACCCTTTTTGGCAGCCCTAGCAAGGAGAAGAATAATGAGCAATGGCCGGTGTTGGTGCTGTGCAGAGACCCTCCAGCCAACTCAGTCATTCAGCCTGCCCCTGCAGTGCTGGGTTAATTCTTGTTCAGCCACCAGGCCTGAGGTGAACCTGGGGCAAATGGGCTTAGGATGATTGCTTGACAAGCTGCTGTTCCTCACTGTGCACGGGACACTGAGCTGAGACAGAAGGATACGAAAGAAAGGGGCAAGTGGAGCGGCAGCAGAAAGATGCTGCTGGTGGGGAGTGTTGGGAATAGTTCTTGGATTAATGGGGAGCCCAGAGCAATGCAGCATAATTGCCAAGAACGAGACCAGGTCAGTCCAAGCCCAGAGCATGTGTCAGTTTAGCCATGGTGATTCCAGCAGACATGCACAGCTTTGTCCCTGCTTGAGAGCAGAGACCAAGGGGACCTCTTAGCCGCCAAGGTCTGAAGAGCTTTCTCCTGCACACAATCATTCCAGCTATGGTGATTGTTTGTGTGCTGCCAACTCCATCAAGTGTAACAACTCCAGGAATGCTATAGCCATAATGACGTATTACCACTGATAACAAGTCCATTCGTCAGAATTACAGTCCTCAGTGGGAAAAACGTTTTGAGTTTGCATTGAAAGATCTATCAGTGGATATGGGTTTGGAGTGAAAAGTCAGGAGAGGGCTGAAGGCACCCATGTATAAGGATGGATTGGAGGGAGGTTGATGATGTGATTTTGCCAAGGTAGTCTGGGTGGCATCTGACATTTCAGAAGGCTGTAAAAAGCCAGAAAGTAAACAAGCCTCATTAGTTCCGACAAAGGGCAATGTACGTAGCTGCCAGCTTCTGTTTTTTTTCTTTAGCTTTCCCCCTTACTGTCTAAGGGCTTCATTATCATAAACAGCTTCACAAATTGCATAACAAGCAGAGCTTTAAAATATTTTAAGAATAGTTGAATGATAGGTAACTCATATTCCATGGGGTCTTTTTCTTCCTTCCTTCTTCCCATTGCCATAGATCCCTCCTTTTCTCTTTCTCCCACTTTGCCTCGTGTCCCTGTTCTCTTGATGTCTTCCTTGCTCTCTGCTTCTGCCCTTCTCTCTGTCTCTCTCAGCTTCTCACTGTGCCAGGCAGCACGTGTATGTTCCCAGTGCCTCCAGTGTTCAGCACAGTTATTCTCCTAGCTGTTGGGAAGGAAGAGATTTGGGGTGGAAAATTTAATGAGGTGATCCATAAGCCAGCTGTTACCCATTTGTGTTTGTTTCTTGCTGGAACGAGGTAATTTGTACATCCCCTTGGCAAACTGAGGGACAAAATGTCAGAGTTGAGCGTTGTAACACATGCAGCCCTCCACGTGCTTTTGCTCATGGGTGATTGGGGAGATGCGGAGCTGTAACGTGGGGTCCCGGCTAAACTCGAGCTAAGCCCCACCCCAAGTTATGCCCAGCTTAAAGCTGCCAGGAGGAGATCGGCAAGCGGGGCGCCGTTCAGACGGAGGAAAACAGCTTGAGAAGGCAGCTGACATCGGAGAGCACACGCAGCAGTGGCAGACATTATTTGCAGAGGTGCCAAATCATTTCTGCAGGCTATTTCGGTTCAGGCACAGATAGCAAAACCACAGTTCCTCTGTATTGTTAGATATGAAGCATCATATTCAGGCATGGATTTATTTTCAGAAGCAAGGATTTGTAGTCCGTTCCTGTTTGTGGAAAGGTCCCTTTTTGAATGCCCTGAATGAAAAAAAGATACAGGCTCATCTATGGATACTGGAGACAGAGCTTCATTCCTTTCTTGCTGCTAAATTCTGTGCAATTCAAACTGGGCAGAAGTGAACATTGCTCAGCCAAGGATTATTTTATTATTTAACAAGCCTACCCAGAGTTATAATCAAAGGGAAGAGCAACTTGGGAGTATATGTTTAATATCATGCTCCAGGGTTATGTCACACTGTCTCAAGGCTAAGATGTTATGTTGGAGACTTGGTTACTCCGTATCCACCGGGGTAGGAGTTTATACTCAGGATGATCAGAAGCGGCGATGTGACAGTCTTATCTTGTGTCTCTTGGCCTCCTGCATAAGGGAAAGTAGGTGCAGAAGTCCAGTCATTCTCATTTTAAATTAATCCAGGGCAGATATGTGAGCTGAGAGTAGCTGCACCCAAGTCCTGACCCCTTCCCAAGAGTTCAGGAACAATCTTCTCTGTGACCTGCTTGCCTGGGCTCTCTGTTTCTGCTCTTTCCGTGATGGCCTGTGACACTGAGACCATGCAGCGTAGAGAAACTCCTCCCTTAGTCGGAGGATCAGCCCAAAAGCAGCCTCCTACCTTCTGTGCTTTGCCTGCCACTGCTTCAGAAGCTTCCTGCTCCATGAGCTGGAATTCACTTGCTGCTGCCACGGCATGTGGTTCATAGTGCTGCTAACTTGAGCGGCTGGAGAATCACCATGGAGACCCCTGACGCGGCCGTGCGCCCAGCACACCTCTTGGCCTTGGCATTAATCCTTTTGCAGTGTACCACAAAGTCAGCTTTGGCTTGGAGGAGCAATCAAATAAATTTGAAAACTGCTCCCAGAGGACGTAAATATTCGCTAGACAAGCAGAAAGAAAAGCAATAATATACCGTGTAAGCTACTGCTTTTTATTAGCTCAGCTCCCTTTTCTCCCCTTGTAAAGTGTTGTTGCATTGTTATATTAATCTTTACTCGGAAGCAAATTAAAGCGGGGACAGTTGTCAGAGTATTATTAAGAACATCTGTTTAATTAGGGCTGCCTTTGCATCCATTTGAGAGAGAAATGTAACACCCCTGTTCATCCACTCCTGCTGTCTCGCTCCCCCTTCCCACCCTTCCCCAGCTACATTGCATGCCAGAAGAAGAACGTGCGGTGAATGCAGGAGCACCTGGGGTCTTTATTACCTTCCATTTCCTCTGCTCATAAGAGGTGTCATTTCTTCCTGTAAATGCTGGGGAAGGAGGCGGCAGGCAGGGAGGTATAGCTGTCCTGGGGTTTTTTAGTGATCTCTGTCTTGAGAGCCTCTATCCTTACTTCCTTCCCCTCAGAAAATAATTTGGAATTCTGTAAAGAGATCATGAATAACTATTAATTATCATTAGCAATTTGCCATTCCAGGCCAGCCTTTCATCTGGGAATCTCAGAGCAGTTTTACAAATGCTAATTAATTGAGACTACTCCATGAACTAGTCTGTTAAGCTCATTTTACAGGGGTAAATCAAGGCTAAGAGATACGAAGCGACTTGCTTGACTCTAATGTGGTGCTGCCAGTGGAACCCAGGCTTCCCAGCTACAAATCACGTCACAGCCACCCCACAAGTGAGGTTCTCAAGCTCTCCCACCTTCCCTGCGATGCCCCAGCTGGACGATGGCATCCCCCCGACACACAAGGCAACGCCAGAAGGTGCTAAAAACCGCTGCCAAAGCTTTGGCCTTGTCCATTTCTTTGTCTTCACGAGATGGTTCAAAAAATACAGGTTCCCTAATAATGATAAAATACAGTGATCTAACTGCAGTCTGCCTGTGGTTGCCAGAATTTTAAGGGACTGCTCTGAACATATTCTGTTCTTCCTTAATCATTTGCTACTGGTCTTTGTCAGGGCTGTGATCCAGCAAGGCTTTTGCTCTGACCCATTCAAAGCAGTTCTTTCAATCTTATGCCCGTCTGTCTCCCTTTCTCCATGTATCTCTGCATTTCTGTGTTTTTCCAGATTGCAGTATCTGATCGTCTAGGCACCATTTCTTCTGTATTTATGTAGCTATTTGCCCAGGCAGCCAGCAGTGAATTAATCATTATGTCTACAGTCTCAGCCGGGAAAGGTATTGACTCATAGATTCAAGTCCAAGAGGCCAAGAGCTTGTTTGTTGCCTGGTAAGACTAAACTTCATTGGGGGCTGCTCAAGGTGTCATGGGTGGTTTAATGAGCTAACTTCATGAACGATGAAGGTCGGAGCTTAGCTCTTCGCCAGTGCACGGAAAACACAGTGTGTGCATCTGATTGTCCTATTCTGTGTGCAGCAATTCACTCTACTGCGCATCACAGCAGTGCAGGGAAGCACTTGCAGCAAAGAACAGTTATGAATTCACAAGAGTTGAGAAAAATGGACACAACTTCTCCCCCGCAACCCTTTCTCCATGCTCTATCATATGTTTTTGAAAGTTAGAAATTTTGAATCAAACCTTTTTCTCCATTTGCCATGGACCATTATTCCCTAAGAGGATATTCCCTGGAATGTCTGCCTGTTCGATCATATACATTATCCCCCGACTCGGGCTATCTGATGAGTTAATCAGGTTTAAAGCTATGTCAGGTCACTCAAAGCAGTCCATACCTATGTGTGAATCCAAATTCCAGTGGGTAGTCTCAGGTGTTGTAGCAAGAGCTACATGCTAGACCTAGTAAAAACCTCATAAAGCCCAGCTCAGTTTACAAGTGCTTGGAAATATCTGGGGCTCTGGGATAGTTTAAAAAATCTGGACTCTTGAATACTTGAGGCTTTCCCCTCATTATCAGTATTAACCATATAATTAGGTGTTATCTGACAATTATCCATAAATACTCACCACAACATGATATTTGCTAAGTAATAATTAGGCTGTGGAAGGAACTCAAATAATACCTTTGTCTAGAAAATTAAAGGCCCTGCATTGCATTTATACAGCACCATGCTGAGGGGGTAATCGGGTTTAAAATTGCGGTAAATTACAGTTAGACCAAATCTCAGCCCCCTTAAGTGTAAAGAAGCTACAGGGGAAAAGAGAACCAGGTCTCCGAAGAAATTTTAGAGAAAACCATGTGGATTCCAGTTCTTTGTGGCAGGTTTGAAATGCAGCCAGTGAAAGATGCCGGGTCTGCTTCACCACCCGCTCCGGTGCGATCCAGTCAGCGCCACCTGAAGTGGGGGCTTCTTGGTATAGAGACTTGTCATGGTGGGATTTGGCCTTGCCAAACTCAGTTCATGTCTCACCCAACCACCTCCAGTCAGTGCCGGTCTGGATTGACGCAGGACTGGGACCTGGTTATCCCTGGAGCAGGTGACATTGAGAGTCTGGCGTCTGAATTTAGTTCTAATGTCTCTTACACACCCTCTGGCAAAGACCGTCGGCTTCAGGAGAGCCCTGATCGTTTGCTAACAGAGAGAGCTGTGAAATTTTCATCCCATTAGGAAGTAACAGAGCTGAGGAAGGAAGACAATTTGTCTAAAAGAACAAAAGTGTGTGAAGACATCGATGGTGCTTAAATCTGTGCAGAAAGTGCAGTATAAACATGAGCTGCTGGGCAGGAGGCTGAATCAATTGAAGCCTCAAACATTTTAAAATGTTTTTATTAAAGTTCCCCTTTTGGCCTTTTTATTGTAGGTATTAAATTCTAATGTGCAGAGAGGACAAAGTAGGTGACTTAAACCCGCCACTGCCTGGTGAACTCTGGCGTTTTATACAGGGAGGCCTCTGCCCAGGAGGCTTTGAAAAGAAAATGTGTTTCTGTGCTCTGATCCGTGAAGGATCTGTGTGCTATGTTTGTTCACTTCACAGAAGTAAACACCTGCATGTTGAGGACAGGAAATGTAAGAACAATGCCATGCTGGTAGCATTAAAACTGGCTTAAAACCCTTGTAAATTTGGCTGAGGATGTTTAGAAAATACAGTATTTAGTGTACACAGCTACACCAGCCTGGACGGTTCAGATCTGTGTCCCGCCTAAGTTTGGGACAGGAGGCTGCAAGTTAAAACGCAGGTACCGTAGGACCCTTCAGTTCTTAGTTGTTCCTCAGATGTCTGGTGCAAAGGGCCTCACGCTGTTCATTTTGCAGAGCTCTGTAGATTTGAACGCTGCACCCTTGCCCCTATTTGTAACCGGTATCTCTACCAAAGATTACTGTCTGTGGGAGGAATGTTTCGCATGAGTGCTCTGTGAGCGGCTTCCATCCGACTCAGGTTACTGCAAACATATCATTTATGCCATTTGAGCTAAGCTGACCGATTATGGCTGAAGTGGATCGAGGAACGCTCTCAAAAAGCAATCTGGCTGCCGAGCTGCGGGGACGGCGGCTTCTGACAGCAGGGCAAGAGCGGTTCAGTGGGGTGGGGAGACTGCTTAAACTTCTCCAGCTGCTCTGTGGAAGGGGCATCTTTTGGAAAAGGTGTTCTGGCGTGGATGCCAGCCTGCTAGCTGAGGTTCCTCTGCAAATGCAGGACAATCCCATTGTGGTATCGGTATAAATCTCATAGCAAGTTTTGCAGGTGTTTTGTGAATTGCTGCCATCTCAGCCAGGTTTCCCCAGTGAATTCAGGTACATAGGTGAGGGGTTTTTACTTGGCATTGCAGAATCTCCTTATTCCAGCCGTCCGGCCTTTTGGGAAGAAATGCCATGGCTTTACAGTGGCGCATCTCTAGTTCAACGCCCTCGGTAACTGGCATTCTTTCCTCAGCAGCTTCTCTCCATCCCCACTCTGAGATGTGGGACGCTGCGCTCTGCCTGCTGAGCTTGAGCTCTCAGGCTGTAGAATCAAGCAGCTCTGAATCTCTTATTGCAAGACAGAGATCCCGCCTGGCAATAGTGAGCAATCGGCACCATCTGCCGCTGTGCAAAGCCTCGTAGGCTTCCGTGTAGCTGCAGGAGGTTTCTCTCCACTGCCACCTGTTTGCCATTTAAATTATGTATGTGTCCCCTCCCTGATATCTTTGTTTCCAAATGAAAGGCAGAGATGAAACGGCAAGATCTGTGAGCTTTCAAGCACGTGGTTCAACCTGGGTTCTTGTGTGGTTCCCGCTTGGTCCAAAGTGGAAGAACCCTCCTCGTTGGCTCATGCTGCCATTTGACTACATAGGCCCTGGAATAAGGAATGACGTCTCTCTGCAGGGCGTCAGCCTGGCTCAAGTCCCATTATCACTTTCTGTTTCTTGAAATCTTCTTCCCCACCTTATCTCTGTTTTCTTTTTTTAAACTTTAAAAAATCAGGACATGATGCTGAGCTTTGGAGTCGGAGTCCCGGGCGGATTATTAACACCAATAACGGAGAGCACAACTTTACAAGGACAAGGAGTTTGTTAAAATCATTCATTTTATTCGTAATAGGGAATTAATGTGCAGAAAGGTGATGCCAGCCTGGCTGTAATCGCTTTTTGGTTTTAAAATGAGAAGTGGAAAAGTTAAAAGTCATTTCCAGCTACGGCTTCCTTTCTCTTCTCATTCACTCTCTCCTTCTTTCTCTTACTCTTATTGCTTATTTTTGTTTCACAAGAATTGATTATTTTTTTCCCTTTGCTTCTTCTTCATTATGAGTCATTATATTTCATCATTACAAGATTTTGGTCATATTTCATTGCTTTCCCATTATGTTTTCACATTTTTTTCTGCCAATATTACCACACAGAGCAGAGCCAGGCAGGGAATTCAGGCAGCTCAGGACTATTTGATGCCTTAGCTCTTGTTGGAGTTAATGAGCAGCCGTATCTCTGGCTACTATTGGCCTTCGAGCCCAGAAATTCATGGTCATTATGGTCTGACTCATCTTAAGTTTTATGCAGAAGAAGATGTGCGGTTCGGTTGTCAACGTTTGACGTACCCATGTACCCAAATGCACGCAGGCAGCTTCAGCTTTGCCTGGAGACAGAGCGGGAATGGTGTGAAAAGGTCAGAGACAGGCGTCACACTTCAATTGGGCGAGAGGAAGGAAGGAATAAAAAGTTCGGTCTTTTAAATTCAGTTTTTATTGTTGCAATAAATTCCATCAATTGCCTGAATGCAAGCAGATTCTGAAATACCATATGCAAAGCTCCTTGCAGGAGAACTGGAAACTTTGAGAGGCCACTTTGTCGTGCCTTTTGGCCAGGGTGCTGAGCTGATTCAGAGAACGTCTTGAGAGCTGCTCTCAGTCAGGCTTGGCCTCTGCTAAGGAGTCTCAGCTTGAGTTTCTTTTTAGTTGTCTAGACCAGAACATTAAGTCTGAAAAAGTCCTGTGACCCAGTTCCAGTCGCAGACCTCGTGACTCACCTCAACTACACCAAAATACACGAAAAATTAGTTATCATCCTTTTCTTGCTCTTTCCTTCTCCTATGTTATATCCTCAGTATTTGTATAGCTTAATTTTAGTTCTGATAAAAGCAAATGACATTTTAAGCTTTATAGCATGATTTATTGTCATTTGGGTTTTAATTTATGGAAAAATAATTGAAAAGAAAGAGAGATTTAACCCTGACCAGCATTCTTGGTAGCTATGAGCCATAGCTGTGAGACTGTAGCTATTTCAGGACGTATTTTAGTCACCCAAGAATGCCAGAGACTTATTTACTGATACTGGTTCTGTGCAATGGTCTGATTGATGCCCCTTTCTCACCCCCCTACCCTGCTACTTTATTTTGTGTATTCACAAGTTTGTGCATCTTCACCACAAGACGCTGTTGCATGGATGTGTTAGGAGGGTTCTCTTTGGTGCCTGCTGTGTGTGCCCAGGGGGAAAGATGAGTATGCACAGGGCTGCAGCTTCCTTTGCTCTTCCTTTTTCTTACTGGTGTTTGTGTCTCTGTGCACTTGGCCACTGGGGATTTATGGAGCATTTTCTCATATGTGAAAAATGGGATACAAAAGGAGCTTGGCTTCTCTTTCACCTGCAGAGGGAGCTCTGGGAGGGCCAGGGAGATACTGGCTCTGCCTTTTCAGTACAGTTCTGCAGATTTCTCACATTTCAGACCCTGGGCTGTTAGTCAGAGGCCTTTCACCAGTACTAAACTCATCTGAAGTGAGCACAGCATGGTGAAGAACAGCGAGCAGATGTTTGCGTTTCACACTGCACCTCTCCTCCCTCCCCAGCTGCCCGTCCTGGAGGTGGATTTTTCACCGATAAGTGCAATGGGGATTCTTAATGCCCAGCCTCTGAAAAGATGCTCTGTGCATCCCGGGGGCGGCGGATGCTCGTGTGCTGGGGCTGAGGGCAGGATGCTGGGGAGCCGCAGGGATTTCTTGCTTGGGCAAGACAATTCTGAGTTGCTCCTGTAGCAGAGGGAGCAGATCAAGGGCCACTGACCAGAACTTTGCCAGGTTTGTGAAGAAACTGTCAGCATGTGGCCTCCAGTGTTGAGGGACTGATGGTGTGAATCACAGTCCTGGTGCCTGCTGGTCTGTGGGCAATCTGAGGCCAAGAGGAAGCCGCTTTTGGTTTCCTTTCTGAAACGTCCACATTCTTATGTATCAGGAATTAAAATCCTGGTCCTAATGTCCTGAAATAACACCTACCGCATTTAAATACTGATATCGATTTGGGTGGGGAAGGAAGTGAAATCCTAACTTATATAAGCAGGCTTCTAAAGTGCTGCTGTAGCCATACAACACGATATTCTAGAAACAGATAAAATCACTATGCTTTGCATATATTAGGGATGTGGTGATACAACAGGCATTCTCAGTGGATTACACTAAGAAATGTAACTACTAAAATGGGATCTGCAGATGGCGTGCGTTTTTGTAGCTAGCACATAGCAAGGGCCTGGGACGATATGAACCCTGGGCTTGGTCAGTCTGGGCATGCGTTCACTACACAAAGATTCCCCCCCTTTGGAAACATTTTCTCTGCTTGCGATTCCTCTCAGCAGTTTCTCTCTGACCTTTGTGTTTAGAAAGCCCTTAAATACCAGAAAGAAGGAAAGCAAAATATTTGTAGTGATAAATTTTCACCTCTGCTGGCAAGTCAGTATTAGTCCTGGTTTTGTGACATTGTCAGGCCCTAATGGATCAAAAATTGACCTTATTTCCAATAGCTTTGACTTCCCAAGCAGGTACCTGTGCAGTAGGCCACATTTTGTCTCTGGAATTCAATAAAATTATATAAAATTATATGCATGTTCCATGTATTGTTTATGTGCTTTATTTTATATGATGCTGATATTTTTGGTATTAATAATATCAGTTGCCTCACTCCATTCTCTGACTCACTATTTCCCCATCCTTCACAGTTTGCAGAGAGGCAGAGCTGGGTGGAAACGTCACCGCAAGGTTGGAAATGGCACCACGAGATTGAAAATGTCACCACGAGGTTGGAAATGCCACCACGAGACTGGAAATGGCACCATTTCCACCCAGCTCTGCCTCTCCGCAAACTGTGAAGGATGGGGAACAGGGAGGTGGAGAATGGAGTGAGGCAGCTGGGAGATTATTAATATTGAAAATATCAGCAAGCGTCAGCCCTTTGATCACAGGGCATGTTTACAAAAGGACCTTTCCTCTGCGTGAGGACGCTTGCACACTCCAGCAAGCTTGTTGGCATTCACTGCGTGCCACAGCATCTGGTTCTGTCTCCAGCTCCGTGGCTGTCCAGAGAGGGATTGTAAAATGAGTCGACAGGTAGATAAATAAAGAGAGAAAACTGGGCTATCGTCAGAGACAAATGCAGGTTTATGCAACTTGGCAGGAGGTGGGGAGGGATAAGCCAGAGTGTGTGTGGAGGCATCGCAATCGCAGTGGAATCTGTGGTGCGAAGGGTCTGTGAGGATGGGGAAGGAGAGGGGGAACAAGCACCATCAGTGACCTGGACCTGGTATCCAGCTCCAGCCCTTGTGCCATACCTGGTGCCACATAGCCGCTCCAAAGCAGTTCTGCTCTCCTAGGTCATGATCTGGTTGTGTTGGTGCTGATTTTGGTTCTTCTAAAACAGAAATAATAAATAGCACCTTTCTGCTCTGTGCTGCGTCCTCATCTGGGTACTGACATGGACCTTCTTCTCAACTGTCTCCTTGGGAGAGGGTTTGAATCACTGCAAATCAAGGGCAGAAGAAGAACTGTAGGATCACTCAGTCCTGTCAGCCCCAGCCTGGTCTGCAGATATTAATATAATTTCTGTTTGGTTGGGTTTTTGATTTTTTTTTACCATTACAATCTAGTGTATGAGTCTGATGGCTTTTTTGTTTCTTTTTAAACCAGAACTCAGCAAGATCCAGCAAGACAATGGGTGCACGTTTCAGAACCTTACCCCAGGTATGTTGTGACTGGTATAAAAACGCCTGTAGCAGGAGATGGCACAGTGGCGTCTCCCTTCCCTGGCTAAGACTGCCGGATGCTAATCACAGTGTAAATACTAATCATTAATAATAATGTCTGAGTAGCTGTCTGAAACTCTCCCTTGGTCGGTGCCATCCGCATTGGCAGGCGGTGGCAGGAGATGGCTCGGTGTTTCATGAACAGCATTTGCAAGCTTTTGTTCAGACCCAGTGCAGATGTTGGGTTCAACCTTGTTTGTGCCCCTTTTTACTCGCTGTTGGCTGATACACAGGGAGAGTCCAGCTGTTTGGAGGAAGGGGGTTCCTTGTGCACATTTAGAAAGGCAGTTATGGGTGTGAGAACGGACCTTAGATCATGAAACCTTTGCAAAAGCTGAAAATCAGTCCCTTGCCAGGGTGCTCGTCAATGTGTGTCTGCCATGCAGGGCTCCAAATTCATTAGATCGAAACAAGCAAAGCAGTAAGCAAACAAGCACAAGTATTCAAAACAAATTTAGGGGGCACTATCCCCTCAAGATTTTTTTCAAAAAAATAATGACCGTTTTTTTTACCAGCTTGTCCTGAGACTTTTGGTTCAGTCCTACATTTTTTGTACTTTTAGTAATGACCTGCTGTAGTACGAATGGAAAGTTTTTTAATGGTATACGTCACAAATCATTTTAGGGCATTCTTTATATAGCACTGGGGTGGGTTTTACCCACAAGAACCTTTAATGGGAGATGCTTACACTGGGAGGGAAGATATTGCTACCGAGTGGCTGGACATGAATTAGCTATAAATTTCCTCAAGGGTGAATGTTACTCTAGCAGCATTTTTAGCATCTTTGCCTGAGAGAGAACAGGGAGCTGAATAAGTGTTGATACTCTGACGTCATTTTAAATGTTCTTAGGGCTATCTCTGCTCACACGGTTTATACAGTTTAAGGCCTGAAATGTAAATGTTACTGTTATACCAAGATAAGACACAATGAAATAGTGTCTGTAGCTGGTGAGGGTTATTTCTGTATATCAAATTATTTCATGCTACTAGGTTTTCAAATGGACTCTAATTAAATTAAACAGCTTTTATTTTTTTCCTTTAGCACCACAGGCAGATCGAGATTGTGTTGCAATTATGGGGGAAGATCTATATTTACAGTCTTGAAAGAATTAGTGCAGAAGCCACAGTTGTCTCTCTGCCTGGCATGATGTTTTCATTCTGCACGGATGTTGTGTAACCTTCTGGTAAGTAGAACAGGCACAAAGTATTTACCAGCATTGTAAAAACGAAGCTACAGGTCTTTCTTCTCTTGTGCTTAAAACATGATAGCAGATGCTAAAACCCCTTTCTTTCTAATATGTTGGTGGTTAGAAGTTGAAAGCTGAAACTCATACTTACTGACATGAGTGCAAGAACTAGGGCTGCAGGAGAAATATCAGGTATCCTTGGTTGCAGCAGAAAAATACACAAGAAATACAATACTGGTAATATTTGCTGTGGAATTCCTATTACACTTTGGCTTTCATTTGCTGTCTCATATGTTTGTATCTGAGCATCTTATAATCTTTCATGTATCTGTCCTCAGAACGTCCCTATGAAAAATTGATGCCCTATTTTCCCAGGAGTCACAATAGAGATTGGCGTAAGAAGTAGTTCATAACTTTTCCAATATCAGCCCCTCATCAATTCACTGTTGACAAAGGTTACACTGGAAAATTGGTTTCCCCCAGCAGGAAAACAATGCGTTTGGAGGTAGTCAGTATTGATGAAAGATGCTCTTTTTGTAACAGGCCTTGGCTAGGAAGGTGTAACATCTGAGTCCAGTTTGTAAAATCTTTTGTAAGGTCTGAGTTCAGTGTTGGCTCTGCCAGAGACGTCCTTGGTGTATGTTCTTGGACAGAGCGCGTCTTCCTCTGCCTCAGTTTTTCCGTGTGTGAAATGCACAGCTCTGTCTGATTAACCATTCTCATTAGTGGTCCAGATGCACTGGGATATTCAGGGACTGAAACCACACCAGTTCACAATCATGTGAATTCCAGCAGTGCTTTGCAATTTACATTCGGACACACAAATGCAGGCCTAGGAAGCTTCCCTGTCACTGAGCTTGTCACTTGTCGCTGGGCTTTCTCATTACCATAATCAATACAATTTACACCCAAAATAATCAATGAATAGCTGCCAGGAGCATTGAGAGCTGTGTATCTAATCTTCTGCTCCAATTCTGATGACTATTTTCTCTCCTGCTTGCACTACAGTTTGCATTGTTATAAAAATATCTAGAAGTTGAGCATAATAAAATCAAATACAATTTTAAAAACGGATTCAAAGTTAAAGGCACAGTCTCATTTCAGGTTTCCAGAATAGCTCAGCTAATGCCGGCACTTGATGTCAGCTTCTGTGGCCCATGCAGTTATTACAAAAAGTATAAATGCAGAACCCAGGTTCTTTGTGACTTTCTGGTGGTAACAATTCAGATTAAGAAGAAATGACAATTAGTTACTGAATCTGCTGCAGCAAACAAATTATAGTATTAAATTGTGCGCTTTTTTGCTTTGCTAGTTTTTCTTTAACAATGTTTTTTAGCCTTCTGCCAACTCTTTACAGTTTCTCAGCAAATTGCTCAGTGGGCAACTGGCTGGTCAGCTCTAAGATCGTCTTTTAACGGCAGGAGAGGAACGCACACCAAAGCTCTCCGTAGCTGCGTAAGCAGTACACACGATCTGTGCACACAGAGAGGATTTGATGTAGCCCAGCAGGGCCAGGTTCTCTCAGTGTGTGCAGCTAAACTGTCCGTGTGCAGTCAGAAAGCCTTGGTCCTGCTCCCTGGTGGGATTCAAGGAGCACTTTGCAAAGAAAAAAAGGCTGCTGGGGGTGGCTGCTCCTGCTTGCTCATCTTAACAAACACACGCTCGTTATGCAGCAGGAGGGAGGATTGTGCTTCACCGTGACAGTTCATTTACTCTGACACCTGAGGGACCATTTAGAAAGAGGGACATCAGAAGCAGGCTTTTTTGCCCAGAAAATTGTCTCTTTGTGATATACGGTCTGTATGCACAGGTGGAGCATCTCTGCCTCAGGGAACAGATACCTTTGAAGAAGAAAACAGCCATAGTTTAAAATCATTTTAGGCCTGGCCCACAAAAAGACATAAGGATCACTCAACTCATCTTCCTGTCACTGATCTTTGGGAACCCTTGTTCTTCTAAGTGACTAGCCCGACGTCTCATGACAACTTAAATTCAGTGCTGGAAGTAGGAGATGTGCCCTTGGGAGCTGCTGTAACTACTCGGCAGAGGCTTACCTGTGGTTTGGTAAAATCAGGGGTACTAAGCCGTAGCCCTGGCAGCCTCCCCTGTGTTTTCTGTTCAGCATGAATGATATGTGAGCAGAGTTGTAAGAGACCAGCTGGGCAAGAAGGTGAAGGCATTGGCTCTCCTTTTAACATCTGGAGATGAGGTTACTTCCAGATGGCTGTATGAGCTTTCCAAGTAGAAGTTTGATGTTCGTGTTCAACAGATTATTTGCGTACAGAGAGGTCTGGGACATCTTTCAAATGCTGCCTAGGTAAGCAATAAATTAAAAACCAGTTATGAATGAGAAGACAGAGGGAAGCGATGCCAGGTGTCGAAAGCAGTGGACTAGGTCTGTTTAAACCTGATGCCCTGTCATGCTTCATCTCATTGCTGGCTGTACAAACAGTGTGCTTGTGCTCAGGGGCCTCAAGGTAGCAGCACTGTTGCATGTCTGAAGCAAGCGGACACCTGAGCACTTGCAGGCAAAGTACAAGAACTCCAAGAACATCTCTTCTGCCTCAAACCATTCATCGTAGAGCCAGCTCTGGCCTCCCTTCTAACATTGCTTCCCTTGCTGTGCATCCACAGGACCTCTTCTGGCTTAGGATCTCCTGCCTTCACCAAGTCACTAACATTACGAATCCAAACTCATTAGTTTTAGCGTTATTCAGTGCGATCATTTTTAACACGGTTATGCTTAGAAGCCATTCCCAAATTCCTGGTGTTGTTCTGCACACCCAGTAAATAGGAGCACCTTTCCAAAAACCAAATGTGGCACGTAATCCAGTTGAAGCAAGTCACCACTGCAGCTTTTTGGATCTTTCTGGTAGTCTAGTCTGCGTACCTGACTTCTCATGTCAAGTCCTGGGCCTGGTGAAATCAGCAGGAACTTTGCCACAGGCATCAGCTGCACAAGGATTTAATCTCTAATGTACTGAGTGTGATCCAAGGAAGTTAATCACACTTGGGTTTCATCTTCGTTACAGAGGGGCTGAATTTCTTGATGTGTTTGTTTATTTATTTGGGGTTTTGCTATTGACCAGGTGGCCTCTGATTCCTGACTCCTCTTTGTGATGAAGCCATTTGCAAATATGCTGCAGAATTGTTTACTAAACACAGTTTATCAAGCTTTTGGAATAAAAACTACTTAAGATGTCCAAGAGCTCTGGCTGGTGATACGCCTCATACGATCTGTTTTTCAGTAATGGATTATAATTCCAAACACGACACTACTTATTCCACTCTGTGGAGTCTAATTAACTGTCAGAAATGCATTGTTGAAGGGATGATGGATTATACCAAGGAAAACATTAATGAAGCTCATTCCAGACAGCCCACATGAAGACCACAACTGATGTCACTGGCTGCATGGAGAGTCTGTTCCTTTTGGTTTCCAAAGCCTCAAGCAGGGAGAACCTCAACTGCCTGTCAATCCTACCCAATTAAGAACCCATTAGATGCACCCTTTTCTTTCACTGTCATGATCAAGGTGATTTTTGTGGTTGCAAGTAGCTAGCTTTACCGCAGAAACAGACTGAGGAAAGTGAACGATGACTATCTAATAGTCACAGCACAACTCTGTTATTCCTGACCTGACAGAGCTGCCGACTAGCAGAGCCACTAGTGAAGTGGCCAAGGTGAGAGAATAAACTATGCTTGGAATATGTGCTTCCTAGGAGGTCAGGACCTGCCTCCTTTTGGGGAGTTGGGGACGGCCGAGAAGTCCGAGCTCTGAGGAACAGACAGAGCATTCGTCTTTTCTCTGCCTCTCTCCCTACTGCACCATCTCCAGCAGAAACACTGAGGACCTCGGAGCGGCCTGCTGCGCTCCTCACACAAACTGGGAAGCTATTTGTTTCGAGATCATACCGGCGAACGGTCTTCCCAGCGCTGGGAGCTCCAGCTTCCCAGCCAGCCTGATCCTCTCGGCAGGGAGCTGCTGGAAACAGGGCAGAGAGCACCGGTCCAGCCCTCACCACCACTCATCTCCCGCTGGCCCAGGCTGTGCCATCTGCTGAAGAGAGAAGAGCGTTTCCCTCCAGCCACTCTCCAACCTTCAGGTGCCAGTTCGAAGGCAACCGCAGCAAATGTGTCAGCGTGTAATTAGGTGGGAACGGATACCCGTGTGAACCCAGCGGACAGAGGTGAACAGAAGATGCTGGCAGAATTATTCTCACCTCATCCTGAGCAGATGGCACCAGATTAGCCCTTTTTTTTTTTCCCTTCCGTTTTTTTGTAACCTTTTAAATAATGAAGCAGCAACCTGGTTAAAATAACCCCATCTGGATCATATAATCCTAATCTTCCTCAGGGTTAAGCGCAGGTTATCTCTCCGTGGGCTGAGGTAAGCGCATGGTCGCTGGCACACAAATTGCACGTCTGGAAATCGATTCGTTAAGCGACTTCATTTCCACACATGTTAAATCTGGGATTAGAAATGCTCCCTTCTAGCTGAAGGCTCTTGACCATAAACCTGAACTAGTGGATATTCCACTACTGTGTGGTTTTTTACCATTAGCAGTTCTCTCCCCATTCACCAAATTTACAACAAGCCCAAAGAACAAGAAAGAGCCTTACTCTGAATTTAGCTGGGATCACATTTGCCAACCTCGGAGCTGGTCCTGGGATTGTAAGAGATCGGGTGAGAGAGCAGGTTGTGAACTGTTCTCTGTTTCTACTCAATGGCATGTGCAGCTATTTAATGTATTATAGTGGGATACCCTAAGGACTGAGTTTAAGACCTGAGCCTTCCAGTTCCTCCTCCCGGTCTCTGCAGGACCAGCCTGTGAAAGGCTGTGGGTACCAAGATGGGAAGGGGCTTAAGAGTGATGCAGTAAATTCTGAATAAAACTAGTGGGATTAAATAAAGCACAGAGAGGTTTACACTATCAGGAATTATATCCTATTAGACTACAGGATAATCCCAAGAGAGGTGGCAGAATGCGGCAGACAGTTTAAACCAAATTGCTTATACCAGCTTGTGAATTCTGGAAGATAAAAGGCAGCAGATAAATTAATTAAAAATCTATGGTTCAGACATGCCTGGATATGCCCCTTACTGTCCCTGGATTCATGAGGAGAGAGAAGAGTACAAAGCGAATGGAATAGCACAAGTACAAGGCTCCTAGTGTATTTTATTTTTGGCATCTGATTATGTCAGTTAATTTAAGCCAAAGACACTGCAACACAAAAAACATTCCAGCAAACAAAAGTCTTATCTGAACAAGTCATTTTTCACCTTTTTTATGACTGCATTTATTAGGCAATCTCTGAAATAAAGTTCACCTCGCTTATATCTCATCATGAAAACTCCGTGTCTGCTGAAATGAAAGCAATTAATTGAGGTCTTTTACAGAGAGTCACATTACTTTCTCTCATGCATCATTGAGTTAATTATTTAATGACATATAAATCCTAACGGTTCAAAAGGTCTGGGGCTGTGCTGGAACTGCATCGCAGAGCTGTATTTCATCTCTCTTTTCTCACAGAAGAGCAACTTCCACTTTCTTGTGAAGAAGGAGGCAACTCTTTGAAATATTGTTGTGGCAGCCATCAAAAGGTGTGATATGAAATGTTTATTCACACACAGATACCAGATATTAAACGAAATGAAACATATGTGATTGCCTGTTTGTTTATTATTCCCCTGTTAAACCCTAAAGACATTTTCCTATCACTTTCTCCTGTTGGATTAACTGTTGAGTAATATACATCTGTTTGATGTAGTGTGTTAGTTTCATTAGGTAATATTTCTCATTAAGGAAATATCACAAATTAATTAATTTGTAAAAAAGACTGAACATTTTGTTAATAGTGCTTTGGATTTATTTGGTACCTTTTATGTAAGAATCTTTGAGTGCTCTGCAGAACTGAATTAATTAATGATGAAGTTGCATTTTCTGTCATGCAAGTGTGATCTTGGCACCTTTGGGACTGCAGCTTGTTGTTTGTCCTTTAAACAGGGTGTTTGGACCCACCCCTGGCAGGTGCTCGGTAACTTCACCACTGAGTGACGCAGGAACTCGCAAACCCGTTCACGGCCTTGGCCACGTTCTCGTCTCAACGTAAGTGCACTGACCCTTGCCTTGCAGAATCTGGGGACACTTTTTGAGCCATTTTTCTGGGGTTTTTCACTGCAAAGAAATGTCTTCTTTCTGTGAATACCTGGAGCACAGCGAGGACGTGGTTTCTGCTCATGTCCCTGCCTGTTCAGGTGACGCTGAGAAACTGGACTGGAAAGAGTTGAAGCTCCCACAGTAACAGTAAATGCCCAGTATTTAGAATTGTCGTATCAACTCCGTATCTTTGATCTAAATGCTTCTGTGCAGGTACTTTTCCCTTCTGTCCCTAAGTATGGCAGTTTCCTTGTGAACACTTTGGTTTGGACGTTTAGCCTGTGTTTTGTTACGCTTTGCTGAGTGTGTGAATGCGATCTGCAGACAACCTGAGCCCACAGGCTGCGATCAGGCTTCGCTTCGCTTCCAGTGGCAGCGAGGTGCTCTGAGCTTGGAGCGGTGCATCTCGTGCCCTGCTGCCCAAACAGGTGAAAAAGCACACAAGGCCAGCGTGAGTTTCCCTGAGATAATTTTCTTTCAGCTGCCACTGGCTTCTTCTTCTTTGTAGCCATTTTGTGAATGGGATTGAATGCCTCTGTTTCACAAAAGAAGAAATGGCTGTTTCTCAAACCCTTACTCCAAAGGCTAGCAACAATGATTCTGTACTGCAGACCAACCTTTATAATGTGTAAATTATCGTGTCCGCCACAATGAGTTGAAACTCTAGCACAGAAACATCCACTGTGGCTGGGGAAATTCAAACACATTTGCAAACATCCCTTGTCTGCAATAAAACAATAGGCTGAGCACAGCTGCCTAGAAACAGCTGCAGCTTTTGCGATGCCTGCTTTTCCGAGAGATGACATCTGCGAAGGTGCCGTGGCAGATCCAGACAGTTTGATGTGAGGAGAATACCCTCGACGTTGAAACGGTGCATAAAAGCTCAGGCACCTTTAGGAGCTACTCTGGAGCTTTACCAAAGACGTAAACATGTTCTGGAGATCTGTTGAGGCCACGTTGTTCTCTCTTGGTAGCTCATCTGGTTTGGAGCTGCAGATGCACTTCCATACACAGGTTGTGTGCGATGGGAATCGAAGATAAGATGGTAAATCAGCCAAAGAAAAAAGCCGAAGTTTCAATATGAAAAGCACCGTGAATTTCAAATGTCCACCAGAACAGGAGTATTTTCTAGTGTCGAGAATACGTGCTGTGTCACAGCCCAGGAGGGGCTCCAAAAAGCCGTCTATTTAGGGACCGTTCTGCATGCACATCAACTGATGATTCTGTTTCCTTTGCTAACCATGCTGCATGGAAACAGGAGCTGCGTTTCTCCCGTGTTCATCATTTCTGCTACATCTCCTCCCTTCTTCTTTCCCATCTGAAATGAGGGCTGCCCGCAGCAGTCGAAATCACAGAGTACTGGAGAAGGGGCTGAGTTGTTTGAGTTGTCTCTCTCGGGTCAAAACGTGGAAGAGACAGTGAGAATCCAGGAAGAAACGCAAGATTTCTCTAGGTCATTTGTACCTACTGGAAAATGACAAAACACACAGGTCTGCCAGCACAAATTAATGGGAAAAAGGGAAAAAAAACACCTTCATGGCCTGGGAAAGACAAAGATGCCACCCGTGAATCAAAAATCTTTGAAATGCCCATCTCTGGAGGCTGTAAGATTGTCTTGGGGAGAGCAGTGCTTGCCCTCTGGTTACACTTTTTCGTTCACGTTTGGTTTTACCCGCTCCGAGAGGCAGTGTCTTTGGCGAGGGGGATTTTCAGTGGGGTTTGGTGAGGAACCCTTCTTCTTCCACTGAAAATGCTGGTACGGCTCTCCCAGCATTCACCAGAAGTCAAGCCTTGCTCAGGAAACTGTGAGGCGGTGATTGCCACACCAGGACTCACCTTACAACAGAACATTTTCCAGGGCATGTTTTTTAATAAAAATACGTTCCCAAGGACCTCTGCTACCAAAGAGATCAGAGAAGAAGCTTAGTTGATACAAAGGCAGCTGAAGACATACATGTCAAAATGAATAGGAACAGGAATTAGCAAGGAGAGTGAGGACTGCTCTGAAAATAATTCATATGCCCGATATAACAAGAGCTGTGCGTTTTTATTAATTATTCCTAAAGCAGTTTTTAGGAGATACCCTTTTTTACCTCCTTGCTTTCTGGTTCCTTGTTACAGCCACAGCTAACAAGTTCTCTTCGCTTTCCTTTCCTCAGGGAAGGGGCTGTAATTGAAAGAAAAAGGAGAATGAATTAAATAGAACCAATTAATTGTAGCTTTTCAGGTTTCCCAAACTCATACGAGCTGCCAATGAGCTAAAGCTCTTGCATCTGTGGGAGGGAAACAACAGGATGGCTGGGCCAGGAGGGCCACTTCCAGTGCATTTCAGCCACACTTTTAATATTACGTGTCTTAAAGATTCCATTTTGATTCTGTTAGGCAGTTTCTAGGTGTTAATTAAATAGTGGCTGATTATAGAAAACATATTTATTGGGATAGTATACTTGCTGATGCCTCTAGGAGTAGTTTAGAACACATCCTACTTAGAAATAATTTTTGCATTGATTTTTCTGTACTCTTTTTTTCTCTTAGTATAATAAGGTTACAATGAAAAGCAAAATAGTTCTTTCTTAAAAGTTTTCCTGCCATAACTTCTCAATTCTCTGCTTCTCAGTGGATGAGGAGGAGATGGCAGGTGATAAATCATAAACTCATGTTAGAAATATTTAGACCGTGGAAACGTAGCAATTTCAATTTAGGAAGAGACATATTAACTTTTTCTTCTCTTTTGATTTATGGGGCTACACACACATTCCACTATGAACAACCATATTTCTGTTGTGAGTGCCAGCAGGTTGATAGTTAAAAGCTGACAGAGAGGATTAGAGATTGAGCAGCTCAAAATATTCACAAAATCTCATTGTGGCTTCCCTGCAGGAAAAGTGCTCATGTAAGTGCAACAAGTGTGTGTGGAACTCTGGCAATTTCTCTTGAGAATATAGCTCCTGTGATTGTCGCTGTGATGTTTCCCTGGCAGTAAACAGCTGAGATAACCAGCTCTTCTTTTAGAGCTTCTGCATCATTTCTGTCTGTCTGTGGGTACAGGGGGAACCTTTGCATGAATGGGACCTTATAGAGGGCTCCTGGCTTTGTCTTCTGCTCATGCGGGACCAGATCCTTGCAAAATTCCACCCTGAGGGGTCTGTTCAATAACACCGTGTAATATACCATGCAAAAGGACCTCCAGATTTGGATTGTACATAGGAAGTCCAACGTAGCACCAACATTTTGCTTGAAACTGTTAAAAACCAAGATGAGGCACACACTCCAAAAGAACAGGAATGGCAAATGAATATGACTGAAGCTCTGGTAGATCAACTACAACTCATTTAGGCTGGCATTTGGCCAGGAAAGCCGGATGAACAACTTTACTTTGCAAAAAACATCAAAGATGGTGAGAGACACGGTTTAAAGCTGCGTGGAAGGAAGCGTGACCTCTTCCACAGGTTCCTTGAACATCACGTTGCAATGGCAAATGATCTGATTCTGGGTCCACATGAGCAATGCGACCGGCTGAATCACGGAGACAACCTGATATATCATCATTTGCCTTTTATTTAATACACAATAACAGTGCCTCTAAGCCTAAATTAATTGCACAGTAGTACATATGAGTCACTTAACTGTAATTGTTATTACCTTAATTTCTACAATTACAGTGGATAAACAACGGTACTTCATTTTCCAAGTGACGGGCTTTACATTTAGAGCATGTTTTCTTTCTACCTGGCGCATTTTTCATGGCAATTCTCTAGAAAACATACACCATGTAAATCCATGGTAGCAGAGGATTCTGAAGCATCGTAACACGCTGTGTTGAGAACTTACCCTTAGCTGTGGCCTCCTCCAGGTGGGACATAGTGCCTGATTAACACCAACCCACCGCACTAGGCAACAACTCCAGTAGGAGCTGAGGAGCCAGCGTCAATAGCTTACACTCTGCTGGTTTATTGTGTGTACCCCATAGAGATGTTTAAATCCATTGTGCCGTCAGGTTTATAGCTTTTATAGACATCGTCCTTGTTCTTTTCTTTTACTCTGAATGGTAAATATCTATTTTGTAGATCCTGGTGCTGTGTTCGGTTCTAGATGATTGTGCCAGGAGTGCTGTTACCTTCCAGCAGCGAAGCTCTGGAGATGGATCGCAGCTGCTGCACACACGCAGATCTACAAGAGGAGAGTTCACTAATGACTTGAATTTCTGCATTCTCCCATCAAGCTACAATCCCTTTAATTATAAGCCTGTAACATTTTTCAGTAGTTCTCACTTCCCAGCAAATAGTTTGCCTAATAGTAGCTGTATTGATAGACCCATCTACCAGAGCAGAGAAAGAACCAAAGCTTGTAGATTTAAAATGAATGGAGTGTTTACCTGTACATCATTTTAATGGATGGTGAAATTCATTCTCATGATAGACCCATAAATGTCACTTTCTGTCTGCCACAGCAAAATACTTGTGTAACAAATGGCATGCTGCATTAATACCCAACAAGAGGACGTTCAAAGCAGCTTGACTTGCATTACACACGCTAATAAAGGCTCAGCCTGGGATTTTTATTCTTTCCATTGGCTCAGGGAGCAGCAGAAACACATGGGTGCAGGTACAGCAAGGAGGAAGATGGATGATACAAAGACAAATAAACCAGTCTGGCTTCCCAGAAATGTTGTCTCTGTTGAACTTGGGTTTATTCCAGATGCTCTGGTCGAAACAATTCTTTTTTTTTACCCTGTAGCTTCTTCAATTTATACACAACCCACAGTCAGTTTGCTGAGCCAGCCTGCGCTCCAAGGAAACTCTGAGACTGAGCAGTTCCCTACATCCATCAGTTAAAACACAGTGACATCTCTGAAATCCCGGTGTCCAGGGAGGCAGGGAAATCAAAGCCCTCGGACTGACACAGGTGTCAGTGGAAGAAGAAACACAGCCCTTTGCCGCTTCACGTCTGGTTTGCCACAGTCTGCAGCATTGTCTTTGTGCATGTCTGCGAAGCACTTTGGGCACTGTGGGCAGTATGCACACAGCAAGCATCCAAACATATGCAGCCTTGCTTTTGCAGCATGTCTGTGTGCTTTCTACCCAGGAAAACCGTTTCTCATTGTGGAGCGGTACAGGTACAAAGCAGCAATGGTGCTCATCAGCCCCCCTTGGGCTCAGGGGATGGTGTGCAAGGTGGAAACAGCATCGCTGTTGCTCGGTAGGGGAACAGCCGCAGTCGCTGTACCGGTACTGAGCTCTGCTTCTGTCCTACTGCTTTTAAAATCATGCTGTTTGTCTGCCTCACAAATCCGTACTGATGTCTGCAGAGAGGCTTGTGGAATTTCAGAAGGGTGAAACCAGAGGAATTCTTTAGAATTAAAGAGTTCTTTAGCGATAACTCAAATACTGTGTAGTTCCGTAGAGATTACGTCCTTTCTATACCTGTAAATCATCCACTAGACTTTAACAGAGAATAATGTCTTGTGTAAAGGGTTGTAAAATGTAGGGAAGAATAGTCTCTCTCTCTCTTAAGTTTCCCACAAGCTGCTGTCTTCTTGGTATTTTTGATGTACTTACCACCCTGTGGTGGAATTGTCTGGAGGTTTCATGAGCTATAAACAGCCCCACCATCACTTTGTGTTTGAGGCGCTTCCTAAGAAAGAAGTTCCGTGAAAGCTTCCTGGAATCAGCCCTTTGTCGTTCCAGAAAGGTTTTCATTAAGGATGCCTGCCTAACGAGAACGCTCACTCTTTGTGCCACCCAGCCCTTCCCTGCCAAGGTGGGTGATAAATTCAGAATAGAGATGGATTAGGAATCCCTAATGATGGATGCCCAGACTAATGGAAGTGTGATGCTTGGGAGCCTAACAGGACCGGAGTGATTCAAGTGAATCATTTAATTCACAGAAAGCTTCCCCCTCCCACCCCCTGCCAATTTTTTGTTATACTTTTGGATTCTTCTTTCCCCACTTTGGCTTACTTGCAACACCTCTGTATCGAAACCTGGAGCGGGTAGCCCTCCTGCTATGAAAAAGTGCTGCAGCTCCATTTCCAAGACCTCCTCAGCTCTATCAAATCAACCTAAATGGTTAATGGGGCCTGGATGGACTATTTGCTAATTAGAGTTTTCTGTGTTAGAGAAATGTTTGTTAATTTGCATTTTCCAATGTAAATATCCCCTGGATACCAGAGCTTAAAGCTACAAATCCTTTCCCAGGAAGAAGCTGCTTGGGACAGAGCTTGTGTAATACAGAATAGTTTTCCCCTGCTTGCCAATTCCCGTGATCAATGGCCATTTTCCTCAGCCTTGGCTACAGCTCAGGTGGCCCCGGAGCACCCAGAAGGGCAGCGCTACTTAGATTTTGGCTGGAATCATATCTCAGGTCTCCATCAGAAAGCCAAGAGCATCTGTTAATCTCTTGAGCGCTGTCACTGGATCAGGACACACGGCAACTGGCAGCCCCTCGTCGAGATGGGATCTGAGGCGCTGAGCTGCTGCCGCCGCTTTCTCTCGCTGAGCTGTTGTGAGAATATGTTCAAGGCAAATACCCTTGCTCCACTCTGATGGCCTCTCCAGCTTTTTATGTGAGGAGAGTAGTAATTCCACAGTGATATTTCAAGAAAGCTGGTGCTCTGTATTTAAGAGGTTTGAATTGTGAAGAGAATGGGAAAATATAATCTCCTTACATTATCATTAAAGGCATCAACTAATCCTGCTGCAAACGGTGTGATGTGCTGATCGGGAGGAAAACATTTTGCTGCATGGGAATACATATCGCCAGCGAATGAATGCTTCTCTAGTTCCTTGAATGCTTATCTGTGCCTGATAAATTCCATATCCCTGCATAGTTAATGCGGAATCCCCACATAGCAAATGCTTCATCCCTTTCTCTAAATATTTTCCTTTTTCCGCTGCTGTGTAAATCCAGCCTGCCTAAAATCAACAAAACTGCTGGAATATAAATGTGCATAGTCAGCTGGGCTAATTGTCAGACCAAGGGGCTCACATGCAGTTTTTTTTATTTTGCTTGCTCCTGACTTGATCTGCTGCCTTAGGCAAATCACTTCACCTCTTTCTGCTTCATGTTATACCCGTCGGGACAATATTTACCAGTATGTCCAGCTCTGTCCCACTCCTTTCAAAGACAGAATAAAAGACCTGAGAAGAAGCATTTAGTTGTGTGTCAGGGATCTCTATCAGCCATCCGGTCCATGGCAGGATGAGGGACATTCTAGCTGTTGATTCCTCTCTTTTGCAGAGAAACACCCCAGCAAGTGAGCCATGAGGTGGGACCCGGTTGTGCCGACTCCCCGGAGAGGAAGACGGACATGAGCAAGGTTAGCGAGCTTCTGGACAAGAGGATTGATGGGTTTGCTACTACAGGTGCAAATTGGCTGGATTTACCTTGCTGCCATGTGTTTACAACAGTTCCATCTACAGACATGCAGCAAAGTGGCTCTGCTAACAACATGTGCTGCTTCCCTTTCTTAGTGTCCCAGATCTTTGTGCAGAGATCAGCCTTGAGCACTCAGTTCTGCAGCAGCTTCAAAAAAGGTTTGGGTGGACTTTGCCTAACGCAAAATCTGAGCTAAAATGTTGGAGGCTGGCTAAAATAGTATTACTAGAAGTGGAGTTTGAGGTTTGGTGCAGGTTGTGCAGAAGTGTGAGTCAAAGCCAAGAATACCTGTAGAGGTGTGTGGGCTGGGAACAATAACAGGATTTAGTTCGAGGGAAAGGAGGTTTCACAAGTAAAAAGTACATATGAGCAAGACAAATGCAAAGGGGCCATCACATAGAAGGCTGGAGGAGTTGAAGCACCTGATATGCGGATGAGAAATATTGTGTTAAGAAGCCTAAGGCTCAGAGGAACGGCAGCTCTGCGACAATAGCTAGAATTGTCTTGGACACATGGGCTGACCATCGCCAAGCGCTGATACAACCAGCTTCTGACATTGCTGTCAGCAGACCTGAGCTTTGCAGCCAGCTGGCAGCAGAGGGTAAGTCTCTTATTTTACCATTTATTTTGTGCCAGTGTTTTGCGGAGCATCTGAGTGATTGCAGCACTGTTTGAAAATGAACAAAATTATTTTGGATTTCCCATTTCTTCTTTTTTTTTTTTTTTCTTAATGACTTGCTTTTAGTTAATGAAACATCCTGCTGCTTAGGAAAGAAAAGAATAGACCATGATTTCCAGCCAAATGTGTATGTGTTTGCCAGTGCCTGTCAGCATAAAACCCCATAAAACTTTGTGCGTGGATCTGGGCACAGGAAGCTGGTTGCAGGATCAGGACCTGAGATTTGTCATTTGTCATTTTCATGTGACATCTGGAATTCTAATTTAGGGCTTGCTTATTGGCCTTTTATCAAGATGTGAAAGTGTCGATTACCGTCATTAATCGGAGTGGACATACCAGGAACTGAACCAGGAACACACAGAGAGGGAATCAAACTTTGTATAGCTTGGACTCCACATCTCCATCTTCTATGGGGTGAACACAGATGACTTGTGTAATCCTGATTGCAAAGTGAGAGACAGTCTGAATTAAAAGGAAAGCATCCTTCGTTAGCTTTTGTGGGTTTTTTTTAAAGCTTTTTATCCCATATGTGGGGAGGAAAAGAGAAAGGATGCCTTTGAACAGCAACTGTGCCTTGGAAACCTTTTTAAGATCCCTTTAACTACAAGCTAGAGCATATTTCTAGACAGTATGAAATGCTATTATATTAAAAATGTAGCAATGATGTTTTATGAAGAGGAAACATTTCTAATGTAAAAGTAGTGCTATTTTTAAATGAGTTGCTTTTATGAAATGGATGAGGTGGTTTTATTAAAAAAGGCCATTGGGGAGGGAGAACTCTGACTGTGTTTCTGTCCCACTGTATCGTGCAAATCTGCGTTTTTCCCTCACTCCCTCTTTTGAAAAGCAGGGGCTGGGCTCTGATCTTGTGGGTTCTCTCCAGACCCAGTTTAGGCTCTGTCTGCACACACAAATGCTTTACACAAAGGGTATAGTAGTAGCTGTTGACAACGGCAAGGTGTTTCTTTACCCCACATGTAGACTGACCTTGTGGGAAACTGTGCTTAGGCAAAGTTTGCATTTAGGATTATTATAAATTCTCCTCTGCTGTGTAGGAACTGCTGTGACAGCAGGTATGCAGCACTCTGGAGTAAGAAGGGGAGCACGCAGATATCAAATGTATCGCCACCACGTCCAGGCTGCACCTCTCGCTGGAATTCACTCTGTCGCCATTGCCGGGGCTTGGTTCTGGTAGCAAAGGGCTTTGCGCTTAACTCAGACTCGTTAATTTGCTATTCTTGCTATTGCACAGAAGGAGAAAGCTGCGCAGCAGGTGGTCGATGCTTGGTGGTTCAGGTGGGTGGCTAAGGGTGCAAGTTCCAGCCCATCCCTCCTGCCAAAGGTGGGATTGTGTGCGAAGGGAGGGAAGCAGCAGCAGCTTCGTGCGTCTCCACCAGAGGACTGGAAACATAAACACTGCGTAATTCGGTTAAGTGGGAAGAGAAGGCAAACTCATCATAATAGCTCAAAATAAGACGCTCAAAACCAACAGCCACCCTGAAAACAACAAATAACAGCTGCTTTTTGCGGGAGGAGCAACAGCCAATTTTCCTTCTCATAAAAGAGAGCAATGATGGGTGTCTCTGTGAGCGTGCTGCAGCTGCAGCCGTCTCTCCAAGCACAGCTCTAACCAAATTTCTGGAACAATATGATAAATTATATCTGCATAATCAGAAGAATTCAGGATCCTAACCAAGGCGAACCGCTAACAGGCAATAAAGCCAAGGCACCAACACGCTTACCCCGTGAAGTTACCTTTATATTTGCACAAGTGCGCTGCTTCTGGAAATATTTTGGGTTGAGTATAATGCATTTGTGCATTCTTTGAGTAATGGGTTTGGAACTGTTGAAATGAAAGTCAGGCGAACGTATGCTACTCGTCTCCTGTCTCCTCTTGCCTGAGAGCACTCCACTGTTCCCAGCTACATCACTGTCACTTCAGACCAGCTTGCTGAACTATGATTCATAATATTGGGTTCTCATCTGCATCACCTGTGTGGTTTGTTTTCTCATTTAAAGCTCTTGTTCCTGGAATTGCATTATTTTCCCAGAATCTCAGCGTGCTTCTTTCTCTCCCCCACCCCTTGTCCCCTGGAGCGAGCGTCACATCTTCATGGTTGTGGGCAGAGGGAGAACCTTGGGAATGCACACTCCAAAGGTCAAAAAGAAGTAAAATGCTGGGAAAATATTTCTTTTAAGTGCACTTTGTTGGATGAAGTTATGAGTATAGAAATAACACTCTGATTGCTGTCGTACAGAGCTGTGACGCAGATCCATGCTTGCTCAGAATGAACTTGAAGACACACTGCGAGTGGCACAGGACCAAAGACAGATTTAAACTTTGCTTTCAGAGGTGAAATTCCTCCCTTTCCAAAGTAGGATCTTGGCTTCTCTCAGAGTACGTAGCGACTTGGTCTGTGTCCTAGAGGGGAAACACTTTACCAGTCCTATGGCCAACCTCAGGTGTTCCATTTTATTATTCATCCCAGGAAATTCATGTTATGGAGCAAAGACAAAAGCCACCAGTCCTGTCACATTGTCATCCAGCAATACACTCCACGTAGCAGGAGGTGAAAGACACGCTGGCACCCAAGGAAATAACTGCTGCATATCCATGATCTCTTTGATCTAAACTGCCGTGTGTTGTTGCTGCAGTCGGATCGCGGGTACTTCTCCCCGCCTCAGCGTCTTATTGTTTCATCAAACATTGCAGGAGTCAGGAAGTATCTTTTTTTTTCCTCCACAGATCTTAATTTTCTAGCACTGCACAAGTATATGAATATTTCAGCTTTCCATTCAAATTAAAAACATAAATAGTTATGTAGATCAACTGGTTACAGATAGAGTGTGCTTCAGGTTAAGTTTCTATAATTGCTGGAGTTGAAAGGCAGAGGAAAAAACCTCCCAGTGTTTGTTTTGTCTTTAATCATGCCTTTACAAAGTCAGTTTTGCGACTCCCTGGGGTTTAGCTGGATTTTTCTGCATATCTAAGAGAAGCGGTGTTTCCTTCCCCCTTCTCTGTCCATTATTTGTCTATTCCTTTGTGTCAGGTCCAGCTTTAAGTTATGAGCATTCTTCCCTCAGAGATGGTTTTCATTGGGCTTGCAAACACGCCAGGGCCTGTGAGATCTGCGTCCTTGCCCCTCTGATAGCTTTTGAACCATTTGCAGGTTTCAAACAAATTTCTCCGGAGTGTGTCAGTCTCAAAGAGAATGTTATTTTTATTACCCAGAGGGACTGGCAGAATCCTATAGTTCTATAGGCTTTACAAACATAGGTGGCCAGAGAAAAGACTCTTAGTCTCACTACTGGGGGCTGCACTGTAAGGCCACCCTTATTAGAAACCAGATTCTATGTGGGAGATGTTGCAAATGTCCCAAGAACAGGGAAAGCTGCTTTGTGAATGTGCATCTCACTAAGCAACAGCACCTAAACCTCGATCCATTTCCCTAGGAAATTCAGCATTCTCCGGTTCCACTGCTCACACAGCGACCTGAGTGTTAATAAGCTTATACATTTAGCTTTTATCTTTATATGGTTTTGTTTTCGCTGTTGAAACAATATCACTGGTATCTATCACATTAATTGTCTTCTCCTGCCCCAAGAAAGGAGCATCTGAAGACTGGAAGTGGTATAAATGCCACTGTGTTTCAGCTAGAGGTGATGTCCAAGAAACACAGCCCGTGTCTGGCATTTTGGAAAGCGCTGAACACTCTGATCCCTTCCCTTCCTGGAGACAGAGATGCTTCTTGGGTGTGTGATTCGAGTTAACTTAATGATTTAGTGTCTTCTACATCTAAATGAGCTGGTACAGCGCACCCTCTGGGAGCAGCACGATGACCTCATGTCTGGAAGAGCACACTGCACCCTGTTCGCCGCTTCCAGCAAGAACAAATGCACTTTCTGGAGGTTTGGAGGTTTGATTTTCAGTGGTGTTCTGTACTGAGCATCTTCCTTTAAGAAAAAGATGCACAGAGCCTTAGATGTCCAGTTTTCAAGGGATCAGGAGCGTCCCAGTTTCCTGTGTGAGAAAAAGGTATAAAACGATTCCATTTAAATACTCTGTTCCTTTCAAATGTGCATCTAAACCTCTCTGAAAAATGCTGGAGCCTCGTTTAATCAGGTCTCTCCTTCACTGCACTTCAGTGAACTCTGAGGGCAGACAGAAGGCCTCTTGCAGCGTGAGTTGGGAAGGGACCTGCACCCTTCCCCCCGCCAGCCTTGCAACACAAGGACAGTCATTGCTCTTCCCTGTCAAAAGCTCTAATTCCTAATTTAGGAGGTAATTCTAGTGCAAATTAGTGCGCCTCACAGATAGAATTAGAGTCTGTGTGATGATTTGGAAAATACAATCAATTTACTCCAATTGTTTGTACATGTCAGATCTCTCCAATAATGAAGAATTTACTCCTCGTGCATGAATACAAACAATGAGCTATTAGCCATGCGAGATGAGAGAGTCTGTCAGAAACAGCAATCCCAAGATGTGATGTGCGATATCTGAACATTTTGAGATGTTGCCCTGTGTGGAAGACAGACTGAATCTTCAGCCGTTTCCAGGAGCTATGAACTATTTCTCAATACTTGTACATCAGCTGAGAGTGTCTGGTGCTCCTACCTCTTTTAGAGCCCTTACAGACTGTCCCTTTGTTCCACATCCATCCAGGGCTCTTTAGAGGGTAAATGGAGAGTGACTGTTGATCTAATCCTTAATTTCTGGTCTTTTCATGGTCTGATCTGAACAGCTTTATCGGAAGCAAACAATATGCATATTTCGTGAAATTCATTTCAATATCTGTGTAATGGCGAACGCTCTCTGTGAGGCTGAGATGCTTACTGCTCCTTGTGAACGAGTTGAGCTAATGAAAAGGGAAACTGAGAAACCAGTAATTAATTTCTTGCTCCTCTCTCTCTTCCCTCAGGAACTGATTCTTTTGCCTAAGTCAAATGACAGGCAACCTTCCTCCTCTTTAGAGACATGGATGAGGAGTTTTGGCTGTGCTAGAGAAAAGCCATCTCCAGGAAAAGGTTCCCTTTAATCCCCATGATGCTCCAGCCCGTGCTGGCTTCTGAGGCTGGAGCCCAGCATGCAGAGATCACCTCTCTGCTGATCCAGGTGGGAGATTCTTGTGCCTGTGAAGTACTGAGGCGTGCAGATGTTTAAGCATATGTATCGTATCGCCGGGGGCAGCCTTAATGCGGTGAGAAGTGTACGAGATGGTAAAACCTACATTATCTGGGATTTAGGATGTTTGCTTTGCAGAACAAGGGATTAGAGAATAGAAAGCTGAAATGACCATCTGTCTGCAGAAAAAGGATCCTGTGAATTAAAATTTCCATGGCCATTTTCCCTAATCTTCTTGACTTTATTTGGTATCTTCTATCAGAGCTGATGTCCTTGTGCCCCAAACAGTACCATAGTTCACTTACCACATGTGGAAGTTTTCTTCTACTTGCGTCTTTCTACAAGGAGTTGCTAGGTATCTGCAGAAAGCATTTACTTATCTCTTGCTCTTGGAGTTTCCCATTGTTTGCAGCCCTATATAATCTTAGTGCTTCCAGCGCCTTCTCTCTCCAAAGAGTGACAGCTGTGAGCGTGCACCTGGGTTTTGTGTTGCTTCTGCATTTAGTATTGAAATGCAATTGCCTCTGGGGTGGAATGACTCACGCTGTTGAACCGTATCACCACACAATAGTTCAGATCAGCAAGTAAGCAGCAAAATACTGTGTGCTTATATACTAGCGCTGTCAATTTTTGCGATGTGATTGTGGATCTTGCAGTATTTGATGTTTCTCTATAGGGCCCCAGTTCTTGGAACCATAGGAAGCTCGAGCTTTTGTTTTTAAATAAGCTTCTAGGCCTTGTGGCTATGGAGGAGAAATCTGAAAGTGTATTGAAAGTGTAGCCTACAGATTCACAGTCGAGAAAGCTGAAAGCCCCAAGCTTATTAATTTTAAATCTCATTATTTTTAAGAGCAAATTATGTTTCCCTTAAAGTAGCAGAGACGTAGTACCTGCAAAGAGCCAGTAGATCCTTGGTTCTGTAGCGGAACTGTGCACTGTAAATTGCAGAGGCCTCTGCTCAGCTAACATGACTGATACAGAGATGCTTAGAGTCTGAATGAAATAAAGTTCTTTGTTTTGTCAAGTCTTTCCTTGCCCTCGTTCTTTGGCAGGTGCAGTTCTGAGGGCAGAGCCTGCCTGTGGGAGCCTGATTCTGAGTATCTTCAGCCAGATGAAGAGGTTGCTGAGCACGAATCAGCACTGACTAAATGGTTTGTAGTTGTGCTGGCATTAGCACAAGCTCTCCAGAGGCTCACAGGTATCTTCAGAGCAAAACACAAAATAGATTGGGGTGCTCGCCCTTGGGCAAGATGTCTTGTGGCATTGGAGCTTGAGGGGGTTTTTGCTGCACTGTGTTTTTCTGTTTTCTAACTTACGCACAAAGCAGCACCGCCACTTAGCATTTCCTTGTTTACAGCAAGGTGAGTCGTATTTACAGTGCTGGGGAATTTGTCAGGAGCTGCATTCTGCTCGTCATCTGTTTTTTCCCCATTTCAGAAAGCAATTAGCAGGCGGAGCATGTGAATAACAAAATGTGCTGGAAGGGGCTGTTCACCCGACTGTGCTGAACGGAACTGCTGCCTGTCGGTTGCTGCAGTGCCTGACAGCTCTGACACCAGGGTACAACCCGGGGCCTGTAAACAGAGATGCCCTGGACTGGAAAATCAGCAGAGAAGGAAGAGATGCACATGAAATAGCAACTGGACTTCAGGGCGCTTGAGGAGACTGTCTTGGGGCAAATAGCAAAGCGCTTGGTCCTTCCTCTTTCCATATAAGCTGAGTTGGCCATGCAGACTTTTAGTGGCATCCTGAGCTGTTCTTGTCTTAGAAAGAAAGAATAGGGGAAAAAACTTCTTTTGTGCTTATTTCTGTTTCCTCAGATGTGGCCTGGGCTGACATAGTGTGTGTGACTGGCTTTTCTTTAAAAGATGAGGGACAATGGAGTAGTGTTTCATCGACATTTAAAAATAAACTATCTACAAATACAAGTTAAGATTTCACTTCTGATGCATGGGAGATTTTGCTGCTGTTGGAGTTATTGTACTGAGTCTGGATGCCAGATTCAATTGGGGAAGTGTGAAGCAGAGGGATTTTAGTCTGCTTTAAGTGCAAGTGTCTGTGCAAACAGGGAGCTGCTGCAGACTTTTCCATTATTCAGATGTTAGATGTCTGGCTCTAAGTGTGGACTTGGTGTCTCCAAAACTCAACCTCTCCTCTATGTGTGTGGCTTGGGGGAGGGCTGAGATTACCCCTGTTGTTTTGGAAAAGGAGCACAGGAAGGCTTTTTGAGCCGCAAGACTGAAATATGTGTATGTCCTTTGTCCAGAGCTGTGCAAGTGTCACAAAAACAGGTTAGAGAAGCACCTGGCAACCAGGAGGCTTGGGTTTTGTTACCAACTTGCTCTGGGAACTTGAGCACACTGCAAATTTAAACCTCACGTCTCTCACTTTGCTTTACACAGTTAGTTCTGGGTGATGAAATGAATTATTTGCAAAACACTCAGGCCATGTTCTAAACCAGAAAATGCTGTCTCTCCAGGATGAGGGACCAGCAGCAAGAGGAGAGGAGAGGACATGGACTGCTGAACTCTCACAAGTAATAAAAACATAGCATGGTGTCTTGGTGCTCCAGGTTGCAGGGCTGAAGCGAAGTGTCGTGACCAACCAAGCCTCTGAGTCCTGCCGTTTTGATTCTTTGTCTTAGGCGGGTATTGAACAGCTGCATATAATGGAATAGAGATGGGAGGAGAAACTGGGCCAGCATCAAACACAATGTTAAACCGAGTATATGCAGACCCGAGTTTATTTAGTTCCAGGGACACTTTGGGCTGGTTTGAAAACATCCTCTGTGCAAGTGGAGCCCTGTGGGCCAAGGAAGAGTCCGACTCCCGTTCCTGTCTCTGCCGTCACGCTTGTTGCAGCAGCTGTGCGAAAGGGCTTTGAGATTCAGCAACAAAGTGGTTATTTAGATGTGAGATGTTTGTCGTTTTCATAATTGTGCGTTCCTTTGAAATGATGGGCTCGGCTCCTTGGCAGAGAATGCCGCTGGATCTGCATCCTGCACGTCCGCAGACACCGCAGGCATAAATGCTCCGTGTGCCGGACACGGCCAAACTTGCAAAGCTCAGATCTGTATTCCTGCAGGAAGGCTGCACGTTTGCTCGTCTGTCCTCGAGTCCAAACGCTGTTCCTTTTCCTGTCTGTGTGTCATCAGTGTACGCTCTGAATGAGATTGCTCTGAGCCTCAGTGATCCCGCAAGCACACAGAATTTAGGTTTCAGTCTCCCTTTAGGTTTCAGTTAGGGCTTGAGCTCTTTTCTTCCTGGAAGCACTTGGCCAGTCCCTCACCTGGAGTGTGGTGTATGCACAGATGGAGAAAGACTTGAGCTCAGTTTTGGCAGGTCTGCTTTGGGAGATTTGTTGCTCTCTTTCTAGATGGGAACAAGTAGCTGGGAGACAAGGGAGGAAAGAGGAAAGGAGCATGAATAATGAGCAAGTGTTAAATTTCTGTTTATGAAAAGGCTTTTTGATAAGTTGGTAGCCATTTAAACAGCATTCTTAATAAAATACATTCTCTCAGAAAGCCCAGTTCAATTCTGTGCTGTACGTGGATTTGCAGTATCTGAGATGAATGAGATCTCTCCTCTGCTTTCAGAAGAAACAATTCATTTACAGGGTGAGGCTGTCAGACCTGCGTGAACGCTGCCCAGCCCGGCAGCTCTGCAGAATAAGCTCTTGTTTGGTTTATATTTCTAGCTTCTTCCTGCAGCCCTGCTTGAGCCACAAGCTTTGTTCTGAGGAGTATCAGACGTCAAAAGACCGTCCCTGCTCTCGCCTGCCAGCCAGTCCTGACTGATGCTTTTCTTCACTGCTGCTAAGCTAATAGGGTGATCAAAGAGAGAGGTGGGAGGATCCACTGGGAAGCATCAGGGATCTTTCCTGGCATTGCCAGAATGCCAGAGCTCAACCTGATCTAACTCGTGGCATCATTTTTTACCAGGAGAGACCAAACACCATGACCTTTGCATCTGCTGTCTGTAGATTAATGTTTCTGTTCCACTGGAGCCTATGGCTTAGAAATGATGACCTGGTGAGGGGCACACCAAAATAGTGCATGGAAAGGTCATGAGAGCGATTACAGGAGAGTAGTAAAAGCAATTAAATATTCACAGTAGCGTATTCCTTTGTAAGGGTGAAGATAATCCCATTTTATAGGGGAGCAGAAGTCGTGCTGTAGGAAGATGATGAGTGTATTTGATGTGGCAGGTGATGGACTCCCTGCCTTTAGCAGGGTGAGTGTCCTTTTCGTCTGTGTTCACTCCCTCTGGCTTCGACATCTCATTCTGCTGCTGCGATGCCTCTCCATTGCTGGGCTGGTTCTAGTGGGTTGGGAACATTCCGAACAGCAGAGGCTTTATTGACCACATTTCAGACTTGTTCCTTCATCTCATCCAAAAGGTTTGTAGCCCGCACCCTCTGCTACACAAAGGCAACGTTCTGCTGCCAAGGTGGTGGTGTAACTGAGATCTAAGGCCTGTGTGTGCAAAACCCTATGGTGTTTGAAACGGAAGTAGAAACACAGTCATCCTCAATCTGTTTTTTGCATGATTCACTTGAGAAGAAAACGCGTATCCCATGCCAATAGGTAAATGTTGCAGCACTTAGTGGTGCATTCACGGTATTTTCAGTGCAGGATGGATAGCAAAGCATTGGGTGAGTGTGTGTGCACATCCCATCAGCTTTATCAATGACAGTGTTGTTGCTGTTGAAACGGGTGAGGCAGCGGGCTCAGAGTGACATGCCTGGCACGTTTGGAGTCGGTGGCAGAGCTGGAAACAGGACCCTGGTTCTCGGTCCTCTGCTAATCACGTCACCGAAGGTGAAATGAAAGACTTCTCCAGGCTCCTGCTGGTGCCCCAAGCTGGGAGTCACGTCTCCTGGAGCAGAGAGAGGGATGGAGGGATGTCAGTGCTGCCTGGGGCTGCACGAACTCCTCGTGCCGCTCGTCCAGGGTGCTCTGGGGATGTTGACTGCTCTTGCTGCGTTGGGGAAACTGGAATAATGCTTCCCGCTATTAACCCCAGACCGCTTTCCTTTAGTTCTCTGATTCCATCAGGAAGCAATGGCTTTGCTCCCTCTTTGTTGTCAGTGGGATTTTTTGTTTAACAGCAATTTCGCCTTTGTTGCCAAAGCTGCAAGAAGGGCTGGGCCGAGGGAGGAAGTGTAATTAAAGTTTGCTCAGACAAAGGCGTTTGGTGACGAGATGCAGTGTTGCTGAATCCACAAGGGGCACAATTAACTGATAAGAGTAAACTAATTGTTATTCATATTAAATTAGGGCACAGGTGATTTGGAAAATCTATAGACACTCCCATATGCTTTGCGATTTTGCATTGCAGATTATGGTTTTATAAGGCCCTTCTGGGATTCGGATTACAGAGGCAAAGTGTGGAGCTGTATCTAAACTGAACATACTCTTTCCTGATTAACTACATGATAAAAACATAAATGTGCACATCAGAGGATTTATGTCTGTGTTTGCATATTAATTTTTCTTTTCCAGGCATGAACGCAACAGTTTTTTATAGATCCAAGTGATCCCATTGAGTGGCAGCTGGGTAAACCCAGACAGGGTGATGTGATTCCCATGTGGTCACGTAATAGTTTGGAGACAGAGGTTAATAGCAGGGAATCGGCATATGGCAGGGACAGGAGATGCTGAGATATTTGCTGCCGGTTCTTCTGTGCTGTTGTGGTCTGTGAATATTTGCAGGTAAGAGGCAGCAGGGCCATGCACACCCTGGCAGGATGAGCAAAAAGGTGCAGTTTACCTGCAGAGCTTTTGGAGCAACTCTGCATCAAGCTCTGTTGGTTTAAAAGAGCTCTCAAATGAATATTTATAAACAGGACACAAAAAAAAAAAAGAGTCTAAATTGCTTGTGTGATCTTGGGACATGTGAGATGTTATGATTATTTATGCGCTTCTATGTCTCGCTCTAGCAGTTCATGGTGGTGCAATCCCAGAGTGTCACAAGCGGCTCTTAACGGAGGTTCTATCTCAGTAAGATCCAGAACTGCCTGGCAATGCAGTGGTAGAAAATGAGGGGACATCAGAGCACATGTCTACAGCACAGCTGAAGTATTAAGGCAGGGAGAAATGCCACCTTTTGGCTTAGGCTTGCTGGTAAGTCTCCTGAACACTAAAAAATAAACAAAAAAGCAGCCTGTGACTTCTGTCATCTGTAAATCCAAGACACCGAGAGACACAGCAGTAATTCCAGTCGTGCGTGTATGTTCTTGCTTCCTGACCTCAAGCTGTGGCACCCAGAGCAAAGACAAGAGCTTCCGACCTGTATGATGCATGTGTGGAGGGTTTAGAAACAGAGCTTAATTACAAAGCAATGCGGAGAGAGCTGGATCGCTGTTTATGTTTGTTTGCTAAGAGGATCCTTCCCAATAAATTAAAATCCCTTTGAGAACAGTTTGGATGTATGTGATTTAGCACCGTCTGGGTTGCTCTAGTCTCTGAACAATCTCTGCCTTGGATTCTGGCCAAGATAATGATCAGAGAAAGGCTGTAGCTGGACAAAGAGTCTAGGAGTTATTGAATCACTCCTGCCAACTCCCAGCAATGTGTTAAACCATTTTCTTTTAGGTATTCTCCTGAGTTAGGTTTGCCTACGATGGGTCTTCAGCCCATGAAGAGTTTCTTCCAAGATGTTAAGAAGCGCCACTGTCCAAGGGGAGCTCCGTGCAGAGCGTGGCTGTCCTGGCATGGGCTCAGAACTGCTGCAGAGAAGAGGGGTCTTAGGTAGGCTGACGTGAAAGCCCAGTGGTAAAATGCCAGCCTGGGGCTTAACTTGTTCCCTGATTGGAAGGAGAGAGCACCACCTGCTGATACATCACCACGGCTTTTCTTTTGATCTCCATCTCCCCAGTGCTTGCTCTGACCCACTCCTGTGTTTTGCGGTGTCTGTGAAGCAGCTTGAGGGCCCGTTGAATCCAGGCTGGTCACAGAGTTGAGCTGGGTGATGAGGAACCATCTCTGCTAGCCTGTGTAGGTGAAACCCATGAGACAGACTTTTTGAGTAGAACATCAGGACATTTTGGATGGGAAGACAGCTTTTCCTGCTGCTTACTGTACCTTTGCTAGAAGAAAAAGAAACCCTGGCTTCAGAGTAGCTTTGTCACAGGATTATCCGCCACTTTCCCCCCCACTGAAGCCCAACAGACTAAAAGGCTGGTAATTGCTCTCTGTAGCACAGCAACAAGGGCAATAGCAGCATGTGCTGGAAACGCGCCGTACAAATAGCAGAATGTGTTGCTCCACTCCATAAGAAGCTTTTGCTCTGCTGGAAAACCTGTTGGCCTCTGTTTGGCCCTTGGAGAATAATAACTGGGCTAGCAGGTGCTTGCTGGAGGGTCTTTTTGCCCAGTGTGCACATGTCAACCAACGCTGCCAGCCAAGTTAGATGGGACTCGTGGACCACATCACCCCTTGGGTTGCTTCAGCTGATCCGCTGTGTCTGTGCACTGTGCGTGTGTGTGCACAGCTGAAACGTACCCTGCTATTTGCCGAATATTTGCCCTCGCGCTCTTCCCTTTGCCCTGCGCTGCCTCGGCTAATGAGGTTGTTCAGTCAGGGAGGCATCGCTCGTGCTCGTGCCTGGCTGCAGCGTGGTTCCAAGCAGAGATCCTCCTGACGGGGACAGATGGCGAGCCGCAAGCTGCGGGAACAGGGGGAAAGGGAACTGCAGCTCTGCCCCCTCCTCGGAAAATCCTGGTGGGTGTGTGTCTGCCCCAGCTCTGCCGCTGCCCGCGTTTGGGGTCGGGGAGGGGGAGATGATCAGAGAGTGAACCTCTGCATGACTGGGGCAAGCAGAGGGAGTCTAGTTTAGGTTTTCTTGTGCCTCCAGTCCTGTGGTAACAAATCTTACATAAACCTAGCCGGAAGCACGGCATTAATATTTAAAAAATGACATTTAAGGTATTGGATGTATGCTACATACTCCAGAAGAATATCTATGTATGCATGTGCGTGCACACTTGGGGCTTTGTTTTCCTTTTATAGTGGATTGTTGTGTTGTGTTGTGTGTATATTTTACTTGGGGTGTTTTGTGCTATAATAAGAAAGGGGAGGGAGCAGGAAAATACCGCTCTGTTTGTATACACTGCTGTCAACAGCGATGCTGCGTGTTTCAGATTCACATCCTCTGTGAAGCACCCTGAATTCCAGGCAAACAACACCTCTCCCCCTTTTATCCCAAAATCCTTTGGGAGGGTCACCCAAGCCTCTCCTCCCGTATTCTGTGCCTGGTGGGCTTGCCCTCTCCTGGAATTCGGCTCTGGCGAATGGGGCACACTGTACCCAGCACACAAGCGAGTCGATACGCTAAGGTTCAAAGGGGCAACCTTGGAAATGTCAGAGCAGCGCCTCTGCACTGTTGTTCTGCTGCTCTGATCACAGAAAGGAGCTCTGAGCGTGTCAGGCTGTAATTTTCAGTCGGGGGAGCAGGGGAGGGACACAGCAATCCCTCTCTGCATGTGTCTGTATCCCTCCTGAGCTGCTTTGACACTTCTCCCAATGCCTTTCACCTTTGCGAGTCTTTGGAGACACTGATGCAGGGCTGAGCCTGAAATGTTACTGCTCACCCATAATTTTTATAAATCTCAGGTGTAGCACATCTCCTTTCCCTCCTCCCTGAGTTTTTATGTGTCTAGGTTTTGTGGCAGGAGCATTTTTATGGCTCTTCTCCCTTGTTTTCCCCTCTCTCACCCAGCTCTGCAATAGTCAGTGAATGTGCCCTTTCTTATCCCTTGATATGGGCCTCAAGGGACAGTTCCTTCCCATCCATCTCCCGAATGCCATAACAGCAGGTAGCCTGGGACATGCTGGAAAAGCAATGGGTCTGAAGCCGCCCTTTTGATATAAGCGGACATTATGCATTTTTAATAGACATAGAGTTCAGTGAAATCCTTAGTAGTAGCTGAATTGGCACAAAATTCCCAGGCAAGTAGTCTTCGGAGCTGATCTCTCCCTAGGTACCTTGCAGAAAATGAGACCAAGGACAAAAAAAGGCCACGTTCCCTTTGATTGCAAGAAGTGCCTTGTTTTGCAGAGGAGGTGGCTGAGCAGAAGCTGGTGTGTCTTGACCCTTGTTAATTTGTGGGTAGTGTTTTCACTTCCAAACTACATAGCAGACATCTCTGCTCCCAGGTACCCCTCGAGACCCACAGATTAAAACTGGGGTCTGGATGCTATGGGTTCAAAATGAAAAGCCTGATGAAGATGGTGAGATTGGTCCACGCTATATGGGCCACAGCTCCCCGAGTACTGAAACTTTTCACAGTAACTGGCAGGTTGTGGTTCTTATTTTGTTGTTCCTTTTTTGGTAAAGTATGAGTGGATCTGTCTATACCTCCAGGTTACTATGGCACTGTAACCTTACCAGATCTGGAAGAGAGGGAGTAACAAGGAGTAGCTGTGGCTGTGGGTCTGTGCATGTCCACTGTGGGACAGGTAACCAGGAGGGGATGGTGGCACGTGGAGGGGGTTGATCTGCTGGGAAGCAGGCAAGCAGGGCACGTGAAAGGTGACTCCAACCTCGAGGCTGACTTTTGGCTCACGTTAAATGGTCCAGCTGTGAGCGAGGCATTCAGAGACGTACGTACTGTGGTGTTCAGCCATCTCGGAGAAATCTGCTGCTGAGCATGAGTCAGCCCTGCCTGGGTTAACCGTTAAAGGGCAGTATCAGGAGATAAGATCCTTGCTCTGCTCCCCAGCCCCTTTGAGTCCTGCGTCTTCCAGCTGGTCCCCATGAAGGAAGCGAGTATCCCTGGGGTCCTGCTGCATAGTTAGAGGTCACAGAAGTGTCCTGTCTGCCCACTGGGCTTAGTGCAGTTGTCTCCAGATTAAGGGCAGCCCCAGTCACATCCAGAATGTCCCTCCCATGGGGGAAGCGTGCTCCTGCTGTCTTTGGCCCAATGCTGATGCTCTCAGTCGACTGCCAGAGCGGACATGGGGTTCCCTTGCTTTTTGGGTAGGGATGGCTGAGCAGGGCCATGCAAAGACATGGATGGGGAGTTGCATGAGATCTAACGAGCGTTACCCAGTGGCCTCAGCCGGGGAGCCACCAGTCTGGGCATGCATGGTGAGTGGAGGTGCTTCCACTAAAGCGTGCATGCAGAAAGTGGAGCCAAGCTCCCAAGCGACTGGAGGAGAACCTTGCTTTCCACCCAGCATATGGTCACTGCTTTCACTCGGAGAGGTGCTGAGCTTCCTCGCCCGCAAGACCCTTCCCTCACACCCAGCCCTGCCCAGCATCACGCTTTGCGTTTGCCTGCCGAGCTGGGAGAGCATCTGCCCCAGCCTGTGGCTGCAAACTCCTGTGGGTGATGCCGTGGAGTGAGGAGAGCAGGAACCAATTCCTTAAGGGGCCTGCTCAGAGCCTTCCTTGGCTTCTCCTCCTGTCGCAGGGAGAAGTGCCCCTGCCTAAGTGGAATAAATTGGTACAGACCATTAGCAGCGCAGGTTCTCCACTGTTGGGGGGGAGGGAAGGGGCTGTCGGCGCTGCTCTGGATACAAAGCAGTCAGCCACGCTCTGGCTCCTTCCTCCTGCACCCCCTTGGCTTCCTCCTCCTCCTCCTCCTCCCTGTTTGCACGCTCCCTCCCTCCCTCTTTCACTCTCTTTCTTTCCCTTAACGCCACGCTGCAGAAACGCAGACCTGGGGAACTGGAGCTCCACAGAGGCAGTGGAGGAGGAAGGAGCTCTCCAACGCTGCTGCTTTGCGAGTGAAACGCGGAGGCAATGAAGGAGTGTCTTGGTTGCTGCCTGGATTAAGAAAGAATACATTAAAAATAAAGAAAAATCTGGACCCAACAAACAAGGAAAAAGGGAGAAGAGAAGGAGGAGGAGGTTGCCGGGGGGAGCCCACTCTGGTGGGTGAACAGCCGCTTTGAATCGTGCCTCTGTTCCCAGGGATTAAAGCATGAATGGGAGCAGCTTCCCAGCCACGATGGAGAGAGAAGGCGGTTCAGGCTGTGGGAATAAGGTAACTCTTGCCTCTTGCGGGCATTGCATGGCTGGGCTGAGCAGGACAGAGATGCTTTATGCACAGCGCTGGGTGTGTGTATGGATGTGTGTATGCAGCGGGGAGGAAGCAGGGAGGACTCAAGATGATTTTTTTACCCCTTCCAGTGTATTTAAAGAATGCAGAATGGGTCCCGGGGGCTGCAGTGCAGGAGATCACTTGGCCCCCCTTTCTCCGGCTGGGTGCCTGGGGACGCCGAGCTGCTTTGCCTGGGGAAGGCTGGCTGGTTAATGGGAAATACGCCGGTGTGTCGGCTCCGGGATCGCGGTGCGGTCAGCCCTGCCCTCCCAGACCCACACCTGCTCTGGCGCTCCCCTCCTGGGCTTGCGTGCAGCTCCCCATGAAGCTGCGTGGGGGCTACAATGTGCCCTTCCAGCCCACCCATACAGAAACACACACAGGAGGGAGGTGAGAGGTGACAGGCAATGGAGAGAGTTGCTTTTCCCTTCCCTTCGTCATCTTCTGCCTTTTCTTTGCAACAGAAAGGGATGGGATTTAGGAGGAGGGGGAACTGAAATCCCTTTCATTCCTGCCAGCCGTGGTGAGAGCCAACTTTGAGGCTGCTGGAAGGGAAAAGCTTTCCGAGTGCTATCTTTTGGAGGAATAGGAGATGGCCGAGCGATGCTTTGCCATCTGAGGAGTGATCCCTGTGACATATGTTGTGGGAGTGGATGGGGATGAAAAACAGTGACTATGGGGGAGAAAGTCCGTGGTGATCAATGAAGCTGTCCACAAACAATGCTTTCCTTTTCTCTGCTGGGCCTCTCTCTGCCTCGATTCCTGGGTCTCTGACCCTCAAAGTCCTAATTTCTGCCAGCCAGACCAGAAAGCGCAACTTCAAATAGTATTGGGAAGTGCCTTAACCCAGATGTTTGGGAAAACACCGAGGAGAACCTGATGTTTGCACCTTGGAGCCCATATCCAGTTAATCCCAGTAAGCAGAGGTCTTGGGTGAGCGTCCCTCACTATCTTTGGCAGGCTCTTGCTGCTGCAATATCCATTTGTTCCGCACTGTCTGTCAGATACCCCCTCCTGCCTTTGCCTTCAGGGGCTTCTTGATGGGTCTTGGCATGGGATTAAGAGTTATTTGCTTTGGTTACTTAGATAACGAGGTGTCACAGAAGTCCCTACATGTGCACACAGAGCAAAAAGTCATGAGCCCCAGCATACTGTCAGTTGATATAAGGGCTTGTGTACGCGTCTAAGGAGATGATGTGTTATGGACTGGAAGAGACCGTGCGGGCTGTCGCACAGATCTGTATGGACTTGTCTAAATTGTTAGTGTCCCTGAACATCTACAGCGAGGTGTTACCAGCGTGTGCGAATGAGTGAGGCTGGGTGTTTGTGCATGCACGTAAATATAGAAGAAGGGCTGTGCAAATGTGCAATGGAGCTCCAAGCCATTCTTTTGTTTTGGGAGTAACTCCTGCTCATATGAGGAAACTCTCCTAACTCAGCCAAAATACATCTTGCTTGTCTTGGTGATACAATTAGTCCTTCTCTGTACACAGATCTCCAATGTGGATTAATTGACCAAGATTTGGCTAGAAGGTTACAATGGTTGGGATTGCTTGGGTTACCTGACAGAATCAGGATCAAAAATGTGTGGGAAAATGGAGGCACTTGGGAAAAGAGGGTAAAATATCTTCTTTCTGTATGTAGCACCCGACTGTTTTCTGTGTGAGCTCCAAAGCACTGAGGAACATGGCAGATGTTCTGGCGAAGGAATTGAATGATTATACAGTGAAAAAGAATCATTGTGGTTCTCTAGGACAGCAAAGTGAGAGGGCAAGGAGAGGGGGAGAGCTTCCCACTTGTTGGCAGCCCAAAGTTTGCTGACCACCGAGGTGGCTCATGGTGGAGAGTGATGCAACAGGCCCTCGGAAGGGACTGGCACCTTGTGCTGCAACAGCAGAAGCCTTGGGAAATGAAGAGATCTGTCTTTCATGGGACGCTGGAGCAAAGGTTGCAGTTCATTTTTTAGTCCTTATGGGAGGCTTGTCTTTTGCAAAGCCTTTACTCTCTTTTGCCCTTGTTCTATTTCTACCAACTCAAAAATAAAAAGTTGTGCAAAAGCAGTTCTTTCTTCTTCAAACAAAACCCAGCGGGCAGATTCGAATCCATAGGAAGGGACGATATGGTTCTTTCTTGCATCACTGCGCATTTTGTCTTGCAGGGTTGAGCGGTGCCAGGGGCTGCCTGGCTTCCAAGGCTGCTTTTCATATTGGGCTTTCCAGCGAGATCCCTGAATTCTGGGGAGGCAGCAGCACAAGGTCTGAAGAGTGAGGACAGATTCCCTCCCGTGAGCCCCAGCTGTTTGTGTTTGGGCTGGCAAGTTGGCATCAGGGCTGGATTCACCTTCAGAAGCTCATAAGGGCTTCGCTGAGTGGAGATCACAGGGTGTGGCCCATAATTAACCTTCATATCCTGATCCAGACACGTGGACCACCCCCAAGTGCTCTAAGTGTTGCAGCATATTAATCACTATTGAATATATCCTCCTACATTTTTTAATGGGAACCCCACGCCTCCAGGGAACTGAGGCACTGAGAGATGAAGGAAATAAAAATTCGTGGTGCTAGAGAGCAGATCCCAGTCTCCTGCAATGCTCATGGCTTCGGCCCACAAATTTAGCTGGTTTAGTCCTCCTGCTGTTCCTCACCCTCTCTGCCTGTGCATATGGTAGCCGAATAAATAGGAAATGCTCAAGATCCCCCTCCTGCCTGGATCTGAGCTGTTTTCCTAAAGATGGGTTAAGAGCTAAGCTTCTGCACAAGGCTTCATGCTCTTCTTGTGCTGTTCTTTAGGAGCAGGTGATGTATTAGCTCTCCAATGGTGTGTTACTGCCTTGGCCACTGCTGACCCAGCTCCAGCCAGAACGCTGCCCTGGAATGCTATTTACTGTTGGTGGTTTGATGCTTCAGAGTCCTTGGTGCTTTGAACATCCAGTCTCTGCACTGGAGCGTAACATGTGAGTGAACAGGGCGGACAGAGAAAATACTGCGTGCATGGTTTTGATGGAAGGGCAGCCAAGTGCTGACATGGGAAAGCTGACTGACCTGTGATCACGTAGGGAGCTCCCTGGCAAAGATATGGGAACCAAGAGAAGAAATTCCGCCAGTTAGAATGGGACAATCTGTGGAAAGGAATTAGAAAACCCCATCTCTGTGACCTCTAGGGAAGAGATTTACATCTTCACATCATGATTGGGAATTCTCTCTGTTCAGCTCTGGGCTGTTGCAGAGATGTGTGTGCACTACAGAGCCCACCGAAGAGAGGTGTCTGCTGATCCCCGAGTTCTTCACAGTATCATCTCTGAAATCACAACAGCTGGTGTCCTGCTGATGCAACATGGAAAGCAGAGTTCAGACTCTCTCCTTCCATTCCTGCCTTGTGCACTCTGCACCGGTGGGCTGGGTTGTCAGGAAAAATTTGCTTTTCTGCACTGTCTGCCATCTGGGAGCCCTGTCAAAGCCCAGTGGATGGGGGATTGAAGGCTGTAGCTCAGCAAACGAAGTCTGCACACAGCCCAGGAAGGAGAAAGGGCCATGGGATTAGTCTCAGCTGCCTTGCTGGATGACATTCTTAAATGCCCTAGTGCGGTTTTTCCCTCAGATTCGGCTCCTGAAAAACAAAAGGCAGCTAATCCAGAAGAAATACCTTAACTCTGCCTCACCTTCCATTCAGCTGGAAAGAGACCAGGAGCAAAAGGATGGATGCCGAGGCTCTGCTCTGGATTTCATGAATGGATGAATGTAGAGATGCAAGTGGGGATTTTGAGGGGATTTGGAAGCCTGCTCCAGGATTTGTCTGGCACGCAAAGCATTTATAATACCTCCAGCATTATCATAACATAATGCCAGCGTGATTCGGGGCCCACTTCAGCTCTCAGCGAATAAAAAGCATAACTCCCGCCACCATCTGCAGGAGAGGGATCCCACTTTTGATAAGTTGTACTTTCGAATAGCCCGTACTCTTCTCTTGCCCCGGCGGCACAAAGCGACGGCCAAGATGCTTTTGTGCGCTGCTGTGATTGAGTGGGTCTGGTTGCATGCACGTGTGGGTGCTGAGCGAGCTGCACGAGTAACGCTGCCTGGGAGCAGCGCGCCGTGGCCTCTTGCAGAGAATTCGGTGTGACGGTGGAGTGGGTGCTGGGTTACCTCCCCCTGGGCTTGTCTATAAATACCACCTTGGTGCTGAAGGCTTCTGGCTAAACTCCTTTTTTTTTCCCCATCTGTTTAGCAGCTTCTAAAGCTAGAGAAGAAATGTGTACCAACGCATTCCTCTTAACTCAGGTGGCCCCGTGAGGGTTAGGACTATACTTATCGGAGGCTGCAAGTCCAGCTTCTTGGGGAACGAGCCAAAGCCAGCAAGTGCTGGGCAATGACATTGCTCTGACCACACAGGACCAGCCTAGATGATCTTCTGTGATTGTTCCGTCCGAATCCCAGCGACTCTGTAAGCCTGGAGCTGTGCTGAGACACCAATGGCCCTGCAGTGCTTGTGGCTCATGAATGCACGTGAGCTCTTTCCAGCTTTGGCTCATGTCTTCCCCATCCAGCCACAAAACATAGTGCCACTCTTGTGCTGATGCAACAGCCCTACGGTAGGAATTAGTATTCTGGGAAGCCCTGTCCCAAGGCCCATCCCTACACAGTCGAAACACATCGTCATGCTGTACCGTTTTTGGGTGCTCCAGAGGAGGATTTTGGGCCCTTTTTGTGGTCTTTGTGCTCTGCTCATTCTTAGAATGGCTGTGGATGCTCAAATCACAACAAGAGATGCACTGCGCTTGCATGTTTCCTGCTGCCTCCTCTCCGTGCCTGCCCAGCCAGCCTTGCCTCTCATCAGTACTTTTGGAAGGATTTTCTGTATATGCAGACGAGCAACAGCGCTGAAAGAAATCATTCATACTGCCTCATTGGGTGTAGGATCCATCGTTCAATCCGAGGCAGCGATTACACTGTCCTGAGCAGCCCAGCACTACCGCGTTCACACTCAGACTTGATGGAAGGGAAGCATAACTTTGCTATTTTGTGTGAGCCCCTGCGTGCCTGCTGTAGCTAAATGCCTCCCTGAAATGTGAATAACTCCACAGGGGCCCGTGACAACGTGCCAGATAAGTCACTGTCCTCCTGCGGACACCGCGTCGATTCCAGTGCCCTCCTTGCCCTGCCAGCCCTCTGTCTGTGTGGGGAGCTGTAACTGCAAGCCCAAGGGAAAGGCTGGAGTTTGTGGAGTGTACAGGAGGTGAGCGATATTGTGCTGTAGCCATTAACGAGGTACATTAACCAGATGATGAGGGAGCGGCCTGACAGGGTTGTTAACTCCTGTCCTTCACCATAACAAAGCTGTAAAACCATCCAGAGGGATCAAAGCGAGAGCAGCACTGCACTCTTCTCGCCTTAGTCCAGGTTGAGAAAAGAGCAGCTTTGCAGGAGGAATTTTGTTAGAGCCTGGATGCGGTACCTGGAACCTATTTTGGCTCATGAATAAGTTGATATTTCTCCTGAATAATAGATGTACATGACGGTTGCTGAGAAGCAGATCTGTGAGTGGGCTGGGTCTCTGAAGGAGGGAGTGAGACATTCGGAGTGAGCTGCAGTCCTGCTCTGAACTGGGAGATGTTGGAAGCCTAGCGGGGATGGTAAACCTGCGTGACTGAGGCAGAGGGGGTGCCTGGTTGGGCTTTTCGTGTCTGCTACGGTCAGTATGTACCATACCCAGCTCAGGCTCTGGGGCTAAGACACATATTTGTAATGGAACTATTCATCTGCCTCCATGAGGGGCTTGGCGTGAATGTGCGAATGGGAGGGGAATGGTGCCGTGATTAAATCCTAGCACGGTTTATGGTAGGGGTCAGCAACCTGTGACGTGTCTGCCAGGGCAAACAGACAGATTTGGGACAGCACAATCAAAGCTGGACCCTGGCGGTTGCTTTTTTTGGGAGGCAACGGCTGCGCTCAGATGAGCAGGATGCTTTAAGATGCTGCCTCACGCAGTGGTGCTGAGAGGCAGCCTCTTGCTTCCTTGAGAGACAGCTTTCACCTGACTTTCTAGTGGCACGTTTTGCTTCTAATTTGGGAGAGAGAAGTGTAATCTGGCACAAGCCTGCCACCCTTGAAAAGCCGCCAGCCAGTTTATGGCACTCTCCGTCTGCGTGCTCCCTGCAGCCTCGGTGAGATACAGGAATATTCCGTCCTTCCCATCCCTCTCACGGGAGCTGCAGGGATACAATGCCCCAGGAGAGGCTGATTTGGGCTGTGGGGTTATGTGGACATTGAAAGGTTTATTCAGACGGGCTGTGATCCGCTGGGCTCAGTGTGGGCTCAGCTGGGTATGGAGATGAGAGCTACAGAAGTCACTACTTAATGAATAATTCTTCCAGTGTCTTTCTCGCAATAATGGCACATCCACGAGGCGTGACTTTAGCATATTCATTTTCAGAGAGCGTGCAGCTCCTGGAATGACCTTCTTCAAGGATTTGGAAGTATTTGTGTCCGTCTGTCAGTTAGATGAGCGTCATTTCTGGCATGGCTTTCACCAGGAAAAAGTTGCAAGCGGTAAAATTGGGAGCATTTAAAAGACTGGGTGGAATCTGAGTGGTAAGGGCCAGAACATCTGTACCCACGTGGGTGTGCGTATGTGTACCGTGGCAGGGATGCTGATGGATCTACCTGTGCGAGCTTGGCCTGAGCAGTGAGATTCAGGCGTGGATGGGGATCGTTAAAAGAGACTGTCAGGCAACGTGGTGAGAGTTCAGCTCATTCTGGGGTGGCTGAGTTTGAAGGCACCTTAGACAGAGTTAGTTAGTCCAAGTTATTAGTTACTTCAGCTCTGAAATTCCCCAAGTGCAAGCAGCCAGTGTTCAGCCAAGAGTCTTGAGAAAGGGGCCTGGCAGGCATAAGTGCCAGTAAAATTACTCTGAAGATGAATCCCTTGGCATCAAGGTGGAGCTGTCTGGATCCTGGAGGTCTAGATACTATCTCTGCCTCAAGCCTGGCAGAGTAGCCTCAGGAAGAAGCAAAAATGGCAATAAAAGGTGCGTTTCTATAAATAAAGCCTGAAGGAAAGTAGGAGGGGGAGCTGCCAATTGCTGCCCTTTGTGGAGGAGTCACTGCCCATGGCATTGTGAGGATATTGGGATTATCATCGCCCTGCGGAGCACGGGGACCCTGCCGCTGCCCCATCCCCTGGCTTTGGGAAATCTGACAGCTGTGAAGGCCCTGGTGGCAAAGGGTTTGTTACAACCCTCTGAAGCTGTCACCCCACACATACACCTCCTTTCTTCCTCCAATTTATCTTTTAATGATGTTGCCAACATAATTTCTCATCGCTGTCTCATGTGCTCTGTGCTCTGCCTGGCGGTCCTTCTTGTCTCACCCAGGCATCTCGAACCATAACGCTCTAATGGGAAGAGACTCTGGCTGCTGAAGTTAATAACTTATCTGACAGCCTGAGTCATTCTTGTTACAGACGAAATTGTGAACCGTGCAGCAATCCAGGGCTGAGACCCCGGTCTGTGGGGAAAAATGGGTTGTAGAGCTGGTGAGTGTTTGCATTCAGATTGGGATCAACACATGGGCTCCCCTGCTGCTGACACTGTGCTGCACTTTTGGCTCATAAATCTTCGGGTGCTTCCCAAAGCTTCGTTACCTGTGGGAAAATGGACGATCAGGGAGCCCAGGGTAACCTGTTCAAAAGGAAACCCGTGGAGGAGGCAGAGTGAATGAGGTTTTCACTCTGCACCGAGAAAACCAACACATCCAGAGAGACTGAAAGAGGAAATTCTTCTCTTCGTTATCAACATGACAGCGACTCAGAGGAGCAGCATGCCGAGGTGTGCTCTCAGACATGCCACATCCCCCGTTGCCGTCGCCTGCGTTCTGCGTTTGTCAGGGAGCCCCAATCCCTCGAGCTGCTCCAAGGTCTTAGGGCCACGTGCAGCACTGAGCCCCTCCGAGTCCAGGCAGCTCCGATTTCTCCCTCTCCGCTTCAACCACCGTTACTGCTCTGGCTCATTATCAGCTGAGCCAAAGAGTTTAGCAACTCGCTTTTAAAGATTAGTCATCTGGAGGAATGACATTTACTACACTGACGTTCCAATCAAATGACAAGGGCTGCTCTTGTGCTTGAAGATATTTGTTTAATTAAAAAAAGGTAAAATCAAGCTGACTAATTAAGTGTTGTACCTTGAGATACAGCGTGATGGAGTGCGGTGGGTCTGTGTTCTGCTGGTGCTCTCCAAACCCTGTCCCCTCCCCAGGCAAGGGGTGACCTGCCTCTGTCCCTGCCCTGCGACACTGGTGACAGTCGTAATAATAACGATGTAATTTGCCTGGTTGATTGGAGATGCACCATAATTACTCCATGATTACAATATTCTTAGAGCAGCCATCACAAAACCCTCCAGTTTCTCAGAGCTCCCCGAGGGCTCATCTCACCCCTCACCTTGCAAGTAAAACCCTGCAAGGGAGTCTGTCTGTCCATCAGCTGTGTCTGCATCTGCCTTTGTGTTAGATTACACCTGCATGTCTGATTCCTATAAGGGCTGCTTGTTCACTGCTTTTTTTGAGTTGGGCTGTGAAACTCTTGGCTTAATTCTGTCTCCAGCTCTTGTTTGGCTTCTCCCATTTCTCATCACATGGAGAAGCTCTGGGCTGGGTTTCGCCCTTGGGTGATTCTAAAATGAGGAGAATTGACCTTCCCCAGGCAGGCACACCAGCCCGGCGGATCGGTGGGAGCTGCGCTTTGCCAGCACCTCAGGCATCGGTGCCTGTGCCGTGCTGTATTTAGCCTGTGAGCTACTCGAGCCTTGTGATTCCTGTCCAAAAGTAGGCAGCTATTTCCATCTCACCTCCAGAGCAAGCGGAGGTGCAGGTGAGCCAGAATAACAAAGCCACAGGGGAAGCCAGAGTCAGAACCAGGCACAGGCTGGGAGCTGGGCAGACCGGGAGAGTTACCCTTTGCCTTTCTCACTGAGAGACCAACTAAGAGCCAAATCCCACCTCCCTGGGCAATGCTGGAGTGGCTCTGGGTTTATTGGATTGGCATATGAGGTTTTTATGCTACTAAAGAAGTCATTTCCTTCCAAATGCCTCTCAAGTGGAAGATGGGCCGTGTTATTCTGACATGTCAAAGGTTTCCAGGCAGGCAAAAGCCTCTATGTTCACTGTGGAGAAAGTAAATGAGAGAAGAAGGAGGAGCACATCACTGGGCGCTTCCTTCCAGCAGGCACAGTAGGGTTAGGAGACCCTGCCGAATTTCAGCAGAGACCAGAAATCAAAGGGAGAATAATTTTTAAATGACCTTCCTGTTTCCAAGGAGAAGGTTGTGTAGGTTTGTGGCCATACTAATGGACTGCAGAACTGCAAGCGGCGATTGATTGTGTTGCAAAGCTGCTGAATTATAGTTGGGCGTTTGCTTTATCATCCCAGATCCACCCCCCTTCCCTTTCCACGCTTTAACATGAAAGAATCGATGTTAATCCCTCAGTCCCATTAGTGACTTTTGCAGAGATCACAAGCTGTCGGACTCTCTGTGCCTTGTTTGACCACCCAGCACTAAGAAGGGCTTAGGATTTGAGCTTCATCTCTTTAAAGAAGATATCTAACGGGGATGGGAGCTGGGGATTTTCTCTGTAGGTTGGTGTAACGGTTTTGGCTATGATTTTTTGACCAACTGCTAACCAGAGAGCCAAGAAAGCTCCGAATGCCATGCTGCATCTTTGCTAGATTTGTCCCGCGGGGAAAAATACTTCTGGGGCTCAGAAGCACTGCAGGACATAAACGTGGTTCTGCAGCATCGAGCTGTGCTGTGATGCTTGGGCAGCAGCGAGCAAGGGCTCTGGATCAGGCTGCTTGAGTTGGGTGCAGCCTGAGAACCCCAGCCCTGCGGTGGAAAGGTAGTTTGCAATAAGGCAGGAATTTATACGGGAATTTATAGCTCTTCAGCTCGAATTACCTGCATGGCTGCTCTTAGTGCTTCTGGAATATAAAGCTGAGATACTTGATGCTTGCTACTGAAAAGAAGAAAAATTATGCTTTTGAAAACGAAATCCCTTTTTAAGGTGTTCAGGGCGCACAGTGGTTGCTTGCTGCGGTGGGAAAGGGCCAACTTGCTCACTAGCTCTGCAAGGTTTCTTTTTTCCCCTTAATGCATTTGAATCAGGTTATTAATATCTCTTTTTAAATAGAACAGGATTGGTTTTTTCAGGGGTAGTGGAGAACTCAATAATTAAAAGCGCTGAGGGCTGTGAAGCCAGGTCTCGGGTGCGGAGCTGGTGATGCTGGAAGGTGTGTGCCAGTGCTGCTTCTCTCAGCCACTAACAACAGAAGCTGTGGACTGCGTGGTGAGATAATCCTTACTACAGCATTAACGAGCATCGTGGGCTTTCTTCTGAAAGATCGCGGTCCATTCTTTCATCACCCGGCTGTGTTGTGCATTGTTAGGCTTCCCTGGGTAGGTCCACAGGGAACCTGGTGTTATCTGGGCACATTTGGTTCAATGATTCAGTCTTGCAGATCCTGAGGCAGTGGCCTTTGCTGTCTTGCTGGTTGGAAAGGTGAGGCTTGGTCGTTACGTTCTCTCTTACGTGAGGTATCACACAGAAACGGGCGTCTTCAAACGCTTTGGACAAAGCCTATGCAAAGCCTATTATGGAACTGCGCAATTTAGTCCAATCATGTTGAAATTGGGTCATCCTTTGTTAATGTGACTTTTTAAAATCTATGGAAGCGGTGCACAAAATATTCAGTGCAATGCAGACCACAGAGGTGGGAATAGAGTCTGAAATAGATCTGTCTCTGACAATGCTGACGTTGTCTTAGATGAGCAAAGGGGATAACTCAAGGTATCTTCGTGTCACCAGTTTGAGAAGACTTGATGGAGGAGCCCTTAAATGAGCTAATGGTTGGAACACTCTTTTCCCAGCAAGCAACCTTAAAGAAAGTCAACCAACTTTTTGTGGTTGTCATCAGCATTTCCCCTAAGAAAACAACTCCCATTTGTCTTTCTATTTTGGAAGTGGGCTGCAAGTCAAACAGCTTTTCGTCTTGATAGGGATGCTTTTTAAAAACCATGTGTGAAGTGCAGCCGTTCATCAAGAAGTTCTCATCTGAGACCTGAGTCAACTCACAGCTTTCCTGGCTTAAGAGAGAGCCTGGACCAAGTGTTGGCAGAACTGACAGACCGGTGCGTGCTCTGAGAGCGGTGTGGGCAAACAGGATTTGCTCTGCGGCCAGGCCAGGACTGTTGAGATTCTCCGTTCCACCGAGGATCCACACCAGCCGTGCCACTTTCTGCTGCGTGACACGTCTTTTGCTTCTGCCTTGGCTTATCACCAAAAGATTGCAAAGCCCAGGTTCAACCCTCTCCCAAAGCACTGCAATACAAGGATACCTGCGTCTTCATTCACCAACGTGTCTTTGGAAACGGAGTGCGGTGACTGTAGCTGAGGATCTGCAGGACATCCTGGCCAGCGGTTGGCCCCTGTGGTGCTGATAGCAGTGTGAGAACCTATGCAAGGAAGCAAACACATTTAGGACAATGCATTAAGTCTTTTAAGGATTTAACAGATCCGCCTTGCTGTTGGAAGCAGTGAAATCTTGGCAGTGTAGTCAGCATAACAGCAGTGCCACCACATCTCCTGTCCCCTCTCTGGCTCTGGCCACCTCTACTGGCATCTGCGGAGCTGGAGCAGCACAGGGGGAGATTAATCTGGAGAAGAGAACGTTTCTGATGCTGGTTAAAATTCGTCTGAAGCTCTGAAACTCAAAGGGTTTCTATGTTTTGCAAACTGGTGGGTGGTCCATTATAATTCTGGATATGCAGTTTATTCACATACACAACTAATCGTTTTTCAAATCCTGTTAAGTTCTTGTTCTTCTTAGTATCCTGTGGCAATGAGATACAGAAGCTAATTGTGCTTGTGTTGAGCTCCCTTGATCCACTTTGCTCATGCTTGCTTTAAATTTTAAGTGTTGTTCTGAGAAGCTTGGTTAATATTATGTTTTTTCTGCGAGCTAATCTGTGTTCTTGATCCCATTTGTTGCAACAGGGCTCAGGGACTCGGGGCGGGAAGGGGAGAGCAGGGCAGGTTTTGCTTCGACTGTTGCAAGGTCGAGGAAATTCTGCATTCTCTGTGCCTCAGTTTCTCTGACAGCTTGGGAAACACGAGGAGTGGCCCTTGTGTATGTAGCCAAGGCAAATGTAGTGACAGAAATGGGGTTTGGAGGCATTTCTGAATCGCTCTCACCCCCTTGCTTGACTTGCAATTCGCACTTCGTGTTGTGCAAACCAGCTCAAGCTCGCAGATCGTGTGTTGCTCCTTGCAGCGCTGGGCTGCAAAGCCTCTGTCCTTTCCTCCCCAATTCGGGAGAATGTGAGGTTGAAGTTAGCGCCCCTGATTAAACCCTCAAAGAACAAGCAGTTCTGCGTGCTCATTACTCAGTTCTGGCCGCGTTCAGCTTAATAACTAAACAGTAATTAGCTCCACAGTTTTGCTACTATACTTATAATAGCCCCCATTAAAGTTATGGGGTTTTTAGGCAGTAATGGCTTACGGAGTAATTAACGAGCAAGAGACTTTTATTACTACCTTTATTTTTAGCCTGTGCTTCACAAACCTTTTCCGCCAAACGCCAAAATCTTCGACAGAGCCCTTGTCCCCAGGGTCTGCTGTGCCGTCCGATTGCAAGGGACAGCCCCCATCCCGTGCCTCAGTTTCCCCATCCCTGTGCCTCAGTTTCCCATATTTAGGGGATGCTTTGCCCTGGGGAAAAGCTGTTAGTGAGAGTATACTTCATACCATGAAGTGTGTGTGTTTATTTTCTTCATAAAGCCTTTGTTGTAGGATTTGGCTGTGTTTGTTGTTTCTTTGGCTGTTTTGTAATACAAGTAGTGTTTGGTATGTTTGTTTGGGGCTTTTTTGTGTGTGTTGTTCTTACTTCTAGACAATATTTTTACTCCAGTCACTTATGTATATATGCAAACTCAACTCGAGCAATTCTTTAGTTTAATATGTTCTAAATCACCTCTGTTCAATGTGGGGAAAACAAGGAGTAATGACGCTGGGGCTGATCAGCCCCTAAGGAAGAAAGAAGCTAACGCTGACTGTAAACCAGACCGCACATCAAATCAGTGTTTCCTATGGTAAGTGTCAGAGCCGATGCCAATTAACTTGATTTAAAAAAAGAACCTTCAGCGTTTAATAATCCAGCATGTTACTGACACATGGCTCCAGGATTTATTAAAGCTCTTTTATTAGATGAGTGCCCTTTTAATATTGTCTTGCCTTGACACCATTGCCCTCTGCCGGGGGATGTGAAATCTCTTTCACCATGTGGCATAGCCCTTCTGCCTGCAGCCTGTCAGAACAGATTTCTGCCAAGGAAAGTCTCCAAACTATGCAAAACACCTTAGTTTTGGAAGTCTTCTAACCCCAAAATCGCTTACATTTGAGCTGATTTTTCAAAATTAAAAAAATAAGAAAGTGTGCTTTCTTTACTTAGATCTTTTTAACGAATTCATGTTGAAATTTGTTCCTCCTCCTTCTCTTCCCTGCGGAGGCGGAGATAACAGAAGCCTAAAATTGACAATCCGAACAAAACCGGGTTTTGTTTTGAACGTTCTCAGGGGGAAAAGGAGCGAGGTATCACGGTGGGGCAGGGGCAGTGATTGCCTTGAAGAGGCTCACAATCTTCCCCAGGCTGTTTTTTGGCTCGCCTCACTTGTGCCGTGAGCAGCAACAAAAAGCGTCGTTCAGCTCTGGTAGCAGGGGATTTTTTGGATGCAGGGCGAGTGCTTGGTCTTGGGCTGTGAAGCTGTGACTTCTCTCACCAGCAGCGTAAAATCACAGGCGACCGTGTGTTTGCCAGCTGATGTTGTTCACAGGAGAAAACGGATTTCACCTTTTGCAGCTTTAGCATGTGACGGTGAGGTTGGAGCGCGGCTTTGTCACACCGAGAAGTGGCGTCACCCCGCACCGACACCATCAGTTGCATTAATGTGTTGGGAGGGAACACGCTTGAAATCCTTCGCCTGGGTCCAGATTTCATAGTGCTCACAGCAGCCCCAAGTGAATTCTTACCATGTCCTTCAGTCGGGCTTCTCGGGGTCATCAATAAAATCAAATCACTTCAGGAATTAACAGTGAGCAGATGTCTTTGCTGCAGGGCAGAGTGCGTGGTGCACGTTGGGTGCTGATGGGCAGCTCGGGGTGCAGAAGTGTGGGTCAGAACGTGGGCTGTGGGTCAGAACGTGAGCTGTGGGTCAGAACGTGGGCTGTGGGTCAGAACGTGGGCTGTGGGTCAGAATGTGGGCTGTGTGTCTGAACGTGGGCTGTGGGTCAGAATGTGGGCTGTGGGTCAGAACGTGGGCTGTGGGTCAGAACGTGAGCTGTGGGTCAGAACGTGGGCTGTGGGTCAGAAGGTGAGCTGTGGGTCAGAATGTCGGCTGTGGGTCAGAACGTGAGCTGTGGGTCAGAACGTGGGCTGTGGGTCAGAACGTGGGCTGTGGGTCAGAACGTGAGCTGTGGGTCAGAACGTGGGCTGTGGGTCAGAACGTGGGCTGTGGGTCAGAACGTGAGCTGTGGGTCAGAACGTGGGCTGTGCGTTGGCCCTTGGCAGCTGGAGCACCAAAGTGACAGAATGATTGAGCAGAGAGCTGCCAAACGCTCTGTTGCAAATTAAAAGGAATCGATCCTCAAGAGACGGATGCACAAATCGTTGGAGCCTCTGCTCATTTTCCCCCGGGTTGGAGGGGTGGAAATCGGAGTAGCACTCCAGCCCAGTGGTGCCCGTTCTCCATCGTACAAAGCGCAGGGTCAGCCTGTCCTGTGGGAGGATGCTGACAGTTTGAGTCTGGATTGGCAGGAGGCAGGGAAAAGGCATCTTTAAGGTAAGAGCACTGTATTCAGAGGAATCTGCCCATGACAAGCGGGACATTTGCTGCATGCCAGCCCACCATGGCAGCTTGCCAGCCGCTGTGAAGTGACTCTAGCGTGTCATTTCCTACCAGCCCCTCTCCATTTGCAGAGTTCTTTTCCTTGGTGCATTTGCAGCGAAGGCACTTTACTTAGGCAAGGTGTTGGGTCTTTTCAGAGCTGCCCCTTACGGCTCTGCCCTGCGGGGATGCTCGAGGGACATGTTCTGGTTTTATTAGAGGGTTCGAAGGATGCCGGTGCTCACTGCCCTCTGTTCAGGCACTGACAGCATCTGCAGGGACAGCAAGGACGAGGCCAGATGCTCTTTCCTGAGGGCACTGAGTGCTTTGGCAGTGCTAGACCAGCAGGATTCCTCTGGCTCTGAGAGCTGGACAGGGATGCAGCAGAAGGCTGATGTTTGCTGGAATTATTCCTCCTCTTCCTCTCTGGTTTGTTTTATCTGGATGAGGCTGCTTTCTCCGGGTCTGAAAACATAGGGACGTTGTTGGGAGATGCTTTCTTGCAAGTCCGCAGGCTGTCCGGCTGCACAGAGCACATCCTTGGGCTGTTAAGAGCTTTTTCCTACCAGTTCCCTGTACTTGACTACAGAAAACCTTGTTTTCCATAGAACAAGTTGTATTTGGTGATTGCCATAGAGGTTTGTTGTTGTTTAGCTGCAATTTTTGTTGAGGGACACTTACAGGACAAAAGCCAGCCTGTATTTTCCTGGGTAAATTAATATCTCTATGATTGAAGTGCTAGTTTGGAAGAACCAGATTCTGCCCAGCAAATGGAATATTGTTTGCTTGCACTTTAAAAGGACAACCCATCAGTTCTTGGAGCCGTTTCACTTCCAGTGGGCACGGTGCCGGAGGCTGACTGTACAGCCCAGTGGCCAAGGCACGGCCGAGGGAAATTCAGATCAGTGCAAACTGGGCTCATCAGGGATCTGAACCCGGATCTCTCCATGGCTGCCCCATGCAACCAAGAAAAAGCGAAGTTTCAAGGGTCTTGGGGGAAAAACATTTGTGAAGTAGCATCATATCTGCAGCTCAGGCTTGAGGAGCTCCCGTGTGATTTCAGGAGAGGGTCTGATATTTCCCATGGCACCGCAGTGGCGGGGACTGACCCGCCGGCCAGGAGCAGGAGATCAGTGCTTTTCCCCAAGCAAACTGCTCCTTCCCTTCAACTGCAGCGTTCTCTGGGCTCTCCCTTGTCTGCAGCGCAGCCCTTTTAGCAGCGGGCTAATGCGTTCCACCACATGGGAGCCGTGGTACTAAACTGCTACCCGTGTTTGCAAACTGTCCACTGCGCACATCCCTGCTAAGCGATGTACTTTGCTTGCCAAGATAACTGCGATAAAATACGGTCGGCTTAAATCTTGTATGTGCTCGTATGGAATCAAACTAAGCCGTTGTGGCAGTTTAATATGCTCCAGTCGCAACACCTCCGAGATGGAAGAAATGAACCTGAGCGGGCCCTGAGTTAAAACTGGTTGTGTCAAACACGCCAGCGGGATGGTCTGAGCTGAGGGGACTGCAGTGATGCAGTGTGGTCCCTGCTTCTTCCTCAGGGCTTGAGTTGAGCAGGTGGTTGTGGATGGAGGGTCCTTTTCTGCTGGGGCATGGTTCAGACAACTTGTGCTTGGCTGGAGCCTTGCTTGACATGGGGGTGCAAAGGAAAGCATGGTTCTGGGCACCTGGGAGGGGTGGGATGCATTTTTGCTGTTCACTGCTCCAGTTTGATATGTGAACTTTATATAGCAGCTCCCTAGTACTTCTGCCTACTCACCTTTGCTCTGTGTTGCAGGTTTCCTTCCAAATGAGTCCCTGAGGTTCCTGCTGGCAGCTCCAGCAGTGTCCTGTGGAATTGCCCTCCAGCTCCTGGCCCCAGCAGCCGAGGCCCCTCCAAACCTGCTTCTGCAATGGGTGGGTTGTAAGCACTGGTAAGACCTATGAGTCGTGTCGCCTTCGCTGCTCTCTCCCTCTCTCGCGTTCTCTCTCTGTCCTTGTTCCTTCTTGCCCATTTATTTCTGTTCTCCGTGTGCTCTGCTGTTCTGTCTCTGGGGTTTTCACTGTCAGGTAATGAGGAGCTGTGGGTCCAGTCAGTCTTGGAGATGCCGAAGAGACGAGACATCCTGGCTATCGTGCTGATAGTTCTGCCCTGGACGCTACTAATCACCGTCTGGCACCAGAGCACCATTGCTCCACTGCTTGCAGTGCACAAGGGTGAGAGAAATCAAACCAGCCCATGCCAAGTCTGTGCATCCCTCCCTCGTCCTCATCTCCTCTCTCATTTCATTCCCCCGTGGCAGCCATGCTCATCTCAACTCCCAGTCCATGCTCATGCAGAAGCCTCCCCACTTCTGCTGTAGGAACAGCCCAGTGCTCGTAGGGCTTCTTCAGAAGCATCAGACTCCAAGCCATGGGATATACTTACTGCACTTGGAGAGCTCTTTGTGGCCTAAATCTAGAATCGGTCAGAGTACTGAAGGAAGATGCTTTTCTGTGTTTCCTGATGATGCGTGAGAGAGGAGTCCCTTCCTGCTGGCCCTTGCAGCATTCTGCACACAAGTTAATCCAGCAGGAAAGCTGCTAAAAAAGAGAGCAGAGGAAACAAAGCTGCCACTTGAGACAGCTGCTGTGGGAGAGATGGGGCAATGAGCACTTTGAAGTGTCCTCAGGAAAGCAGCGAACTGATGCTCTTGCACTTGAAGTAGAAGGCGAGAGCCAGCATCTCACCTGGTTGTTTGGTGGAGTTACAACACCGTGAGAAAGCCAGCTTCCATGTCACCTGTCACACAAAGCATTCAGTAGAGCTCTGGCCCCAAGTTGGATGAATGCAGGAAGTTCTAGGAGATCCTCTCTGGCCAGGAACATCCTGGTTTTTACCCCGTTCTTGGCATAGCAGCAATATCAGGGGACTGTGAGAGCTCTTGAGGGCTGGAAGAAGCCACGCTGCCTATTGCAGTCTTCATTCTTGGTCCTGCCCTTCTGCTGAACACCAGGGCGGATGGATCAGCTCGGGGAGACTTGTCCGTGTGGAAGGCCAGCTCGTTTTCCCTCTCTGCTCCCTTTCTCTGGGAGATTCTCCCCTTTTCATTCTGATGTTCCCACCCATCCTCCACAGTTGCGTATCCTTTTGCTGAACAGTCCGATGTGCAGTTTGCATTGTCAGAAGTTCTGTCTGTCCCGAGCAGTTTAACCTTTCCCCGTGGAGGACTGACAGCCCCCCCTGAGGCTTTGGGCAGCTCTTAAGGGAAAAATGACTGTGATCCCCTCTGAAAAGTGTTTCAGAGGACGAGGGATCTACTGGGCTCTAAAACAGGACTTGAAAGACTACTAAGAATACACTGTATACCAGTTTTGTTCAATACCATAAAAACTGGGAGCTGTTTTTTGCAGATGGCCATGGACACTGTGGTTACAGCACAGAGACCGCTGTGCTCTGACTCCATCCTGAACTTATTGGTGCCCTTGGTACGATGCTTCCTGTGCTTCTGCTCCTCTGAGCCCCCAGGGGAGAATGAGTGGTGATAGACACCAACCTGAAAGCTCTTGGGAGACATCATTTTGTTTTTGTAACGCGCTTCTGAGATCCTTTGGTAGCAGGTGCTGAGGAAGAGACGTGCATCCATCCGCCAGCAGGCGCGGAACGGCAGCGCTTGCACGTGCCAGGGTTTACAGCTGAGGGTTTGACCTGCGGGGAGTTGCAAACTGTCTCAAGTACCGCCCGGGCTAATTACATTTGTGGCTGTGTCCAATGCATTTTTCAGATTTATTTTTTAATTGATTCCAGTGTTCTCTGCTTTCAGAGAGCTCTGCTATGTGGTGCCGATGTGTTTTGCCTTATATAAGGCCTGATACCAACATTTGCAAGGACACCTTGTCCCTGTGTCCAGCCCCCAAATATACACCCTGCCTCTCTCAGTGTCATGGAGTGTGAGCCCTTCATTCCATTCAGGGCTGGTGTCAGAGTCTCTGCTGCTGGAATAGTAACATGCTCTGAAAAAAACACAGGTAGTACCCCGCTGGGCCAGTTCTAATGTCTGTCTGTTCCTGTTCCTTCTCATCTGAAGTTCCTGGTAGTAGCTGGTTTTGCAAAATCTGTGGCTCAAAGTGTAATGTGCCCACAAGAGAGCAGCTGGTTTACACCCTGAAGGGATGTGCCCCTTATCTCTGCCACTTCCCAGCTGTAGACTGTGCTGTTCCTGCTGTCTGCAGTGGTACCAAAGTGGGAAAGTCACACTCTGGAAAAGTGACAGATGCATAAACTTGTTTTTTTTTTAACTTGAGCTGTTCGTGAGCAACTCTCTGCAAGGATTTGATATGTTTGGAGCAGTGTATCCTATATATGTGCTGTTCATTGTTCACATCCACGCTACTGAATGGGCTGTTACGTTCAGGGATTGGCAAGGTCTTTTTGAGGAGAGGTTAATCAGAGGCAAGTGAAACTCTCTGCGGGAAAACACCTACAATTACAGGCTTTAACTGCTCTCCATTTCTGGATTTGAAGTGTGTCTATGCAGCAGCACTGTCCTGGGCTCTCAGGCCTTCTTGTTGCTGGATTTCTAACAGCAGGAGCTTCTTTTCTCATGTGTTTGTCCCTCATTCCTCTATTTGTGTACTTATTTATTAAAGCCTCCATCAAAGCTTGTTTCCTTTCCTCTGAAACCACGAGGGTGACCTGCTATTAGCAAGCAGCCTGCTGGCTCAGTCGGGGGGGTGTTAGAGGCCCGAGTCCATGCGGCTTTTTCTTCTCTCTCACACCCTTGCTCAGATGATGGTGGTGACTCCCGGCGTGATCTCGCTGCAGGCTTCGACTCCAAGGAATACTGCTTGTCGGACCGGGACATTGTGGAGGTGGTGAGGACAGAATACGTTTATACCCGCCCACCCCCGTGGTCAGACACCCTCCCCACCATCCACGTCATTACACCCACCTACAGCCGGCCGGTGCAGAAGGCAGAGCTGACGCGCTTGGCCAACACCCTGCTGCACGTGCCCAACCTGCACTGGATCCTGGTGGAGGACTCGCAGCGGCGCACGCCGCTCATCACCCGCCTGCTGCGGGACACGGGGCTCAACTACACCCACCTCAACGTGGAGACGCCCCGCAACTACAAGCTACGGGGAGATATGAGGGATCCGCGCATCCCCCGGGGGACCATGCAGAGGAACCTGGCCCTGAGGTGGCTGAGAGAGACATTTAACAAAAATAACAGCCAGCCTGGGATTGTTTACTTTGCCGATGATGATAACACCTACAGCCTGGAGCTGTTCGAGGAGGTAAGAGCCTGCCGGGGGGGTCCTAGCTGGTTGAACGCAGCAGATCAGCATGTGGGTTGGTGTAAAAGATGCTGACGGTCTTGTCGGGCTTGAGCAGGGACAGGTTCCCACGTGCTTTCCCACTTTCGCTGTTTGTCCCACTCCTCTAAAAGAACTCCTGTGCCTTTCCCTATCTGCAATGGTCTTAGAGTGCCAGGTACACTACCTCACCAGGTTTCCAGCTCAGAAATTACTTGTTGTCTTGCTCTCCTGAGGCCGAGCTCTTGCAGCAAGGGACAAGAAAGGAGGATTGCCTCCTTCCTTACCAGTTGCCAGTTTTCACACCAGGGATCTCCTATTTATTTGCTCCATACATGCCCCCTTTCCCTTCCCTGGTGGCTTTCACTTGAGCTTGGATAGCTACAGCAATTTAAAAAGCTGAAAGCAAATTCAGACTGAATGTCTTTCTTCCACAGTCCCTTTGAGGCTGGCTCTGGCAGCATCCTGAGACAGACGCTGCACATTAATAAAGCAGAAAGGAAGGGTTCCTTCGTTCACCCGTGTGCTTTGCTCATAGAGGCTTCTCCTCTCTGATATGTAGCTGCAGTTAAGGTCACATGGAGCCAATGAAATGTGCTGTGAAATGCAGAAGACATGCACTATTGTTCCCCGCGGACAGGGGCTGCCGTTAGCATGTGTATAATGCAGAAGGGCAAGTGCCAGAGCTCTTCTGGTCTCGTTTGCGGTAATTAGCGGTGATGAGATTAGCTCTGGGAGATCCCTGATCTAAGAGACTGGGCTGAGAGCGGAACGCGAGGCCAAGCCAGCCAGCGGAGCGGGACAGGGCGCTGCGGGCGAGCGGGCAGACTGGCATTCAAATCATCTGTGTTGGCAAGTGCAGGCTCCTGAAGTGTCCCCGATGGCTCCTGTCTATTTCTGTTGACTCCACAGGGAGCAGAGGCATCCAGCGTTGTTCTGCTGAGCAGCAGGAGCAGCTACAAAGCACCGTCCTGCGTGCTGGGTGTTTCTGGACAAGCTGCACTTCTTGGCTTACCCTGAGGTTGTGGGCTACAGCTGCTGTGCATGCCTCATCGAAAATGCTTTTAGCCTTATCAGGGCTCGTAGGCTGAGATTACAGCTCCTTAGCTTTCAGAGAAAGCCATTCCTGTATTTCCAGGTGACCATTTTCAAGGTGCTTCCCTCCTCTGTGTCCTGATTTCCCCAGCTGTCCATATGGAGGACTGATACCCCACAGCCCTGAAGACCTCTGGACAAAAAAACACTCTTAAATTCCACTTACGTTTATCACTGGCAGCTTTGTTTTTAGTGCTGAACTCATGCTTGGTTCCATGACTATCCATTACTATTGCTGTTGTTGGTTGCCACTTCCCAAAGCACTTTTCTCCTCCAGCTCCAGGTTGTCCATCCTCGTACAGGTGAGTAATGAGCTCTGCAGCTGGGTCCCAGCCGCAGGGACATCACGCAGTCTCTTTGCTTTAGGTTTTTGTGCTGAAGCTCGGGGCGTTCAACTCCCACAGGACAGTGAGCGGGGTGAAGTCGTTCTGCTGGGGCGCTGGTTTGCGTGTTGGAGGTCACAAGAAGCAAATCCTTTGTGCACCCACCAGACCCTTCTCTTTCCTTGCCTGCAGATGCGCAGCACCAGGAAGGTGTCGGTGTGGCCAGTGGCCTTCGTTGGCGGCTTGCGCTACGAGTCCCCCAAGGTGAACGCTGCGGGGAAGGTCTACGGCTGGAAAACGGTGTTCGACCCCCATCGCCCCTTCGCTATAGACATGGCAGGGTTTGCTGTGAACCTCAGGCTGATTCTCCAGCGATCTCAGGCTTACTTCAAACTGCGAGGAGTGAAAGGAGGCTACCAGGAGAGCAGCCTGCTCCGGGAACTAGTGACTTTGAATGACCTTGAGCCAAAAGCTGCCAATTGCACTAAGGTATGACCTTTTCCTCAGACAAGGCTTGTAAGGATCCAGAGGTAGGAGAAATCCTGTTCAGCCCCATCATTCAGTCACTTGTCCTCTAGGTTTGAAATGAGCACACCCGCATTGCGAGGGGGCTGGGAATGGACAATTATGTATTAAAACATGTGGAGGGCAGTTATCTATTTTGGTTGCAAGCTGCTAGCAGTTGCCATAGGCCTTGAAATACGGGGTCTCCTCTCCCCTGTAACTGTTCCTCTTTCTTATATTACATCTAGAAAATATCATCATTATTTTCAAGATCTGTGGCCTTGTTAATCCCCTGAAGCAGGGAGTTCCATAGGTGAAATATCCTGTTGGTTGCTTTACGTGAACTCCTCGGGGGAGGTTTTGAGGACCGGTGCTCCTGTGATAAGCTGGCATCACATGAGATTTGGCCCTCTGGAACCCACCTGAACTGTAACCCAGGAGGAGCAGCCACAGAGAAAGCTGCAGAGAAGGACTGTTCACACCATCACTGCCTTATTGCAAAGTCACCTTCTCCTTCTTGACGTCTATACAATATCCCCCAAGTGCTAAATAACCTAGAAACTCAGAACACAATGATAGTTCTTGCCCTAAAGACTTCCCAGTTTAGGATGAGAGACGACAGATGGATATCTATCTGGAATGACAAGGGAGAGTGCAAGATACAATGGAACAATGCTGGTTAGTGTGACAGGCATCAATCATAGCACATCAGCAACGGAGGTGCTGTCAGGTGCTTTTGAAAGCTTTGTGAGTGGGTCCCTGGGGCACAGCAGGTGTGGAGGGCCCCCCCTGGGATCACAGACCCCCGTGTAGCACTCTCACACCTTTGTCTGTAACAGGCACCAGCCAGTCTGATTTAAGGAGTCTTTACTGCTTGATTATCTCAGGAAGATTATTCTTTTTTTTGCAAATAAGCTGTTAGTGCCAACAGACTCAGGGGTAGATCCAGGTCTCCATTCCTTTTTGGGACAGACGTTTGAATAATACCTTTTGTCTCTGCTTTCCACCTGCACTGCTCCACAGCCACCAGGATCTCAACATTCAGCAGCGCTTGGGCAAGGAGTCCAGGAATAAGGAAGAGGAGCTATGGGGAGGGAGCAACTTTATTTAGTGTCTGATACCTGCTGTGCCTCATTTTTTACATCTACATGCCTGTGGTTATGGCTGTCCAGCACTGGGATAAATAACACAGATGGTCTCCCAAGGGTGGGAAAGGAGATTGGATTATAATTAGATCTCTGTTCTCGGGCACTGTGTGCCCTCCTGGCTAACCAGAAAGCACTGGCTGGAAGTAAGTGTGTTGCCAACAGGCCAAGGGACATGCACAGGTTGCTTTTAGTCTGGTGTGTGGAAGATGAGGCCGGTTGTGGAGCAAGGAAGGGAAGGAAAAGGTTGTTTCCAGGCAGGAGGAGAAAAACAGTGCTGTTGGATGGGCTGTGGTGTCAGTGCTGTCACACACGAGCTGCGGGTCAGAGATGGAGAGGAAGCAGGAATCGCTGGCTGGGATTTGAAGCAGGCTGTGTTGCTTTTTTTAGCTGGGCTGTGAGGATCTTAACAAGGGTCCTTGTTGTGAACTGAATGCTTTCTGCTCCTGGCAAACTCTGAGTGTGGCTTTGCAGGTTGAGCTTTGCCTTTCTGCTTTTAGCTGGTGCCAGCAGCCTCCATTTCCCAATTGCTGTTTTGCTCACCCGTTGGATGAGGAGGAGGCTTCAGAGAAGGACAAAAGGAAGCTGTGGTCTGGGGTCCTTTTGCCCCGAAATCGAAGCACAGGCTCCTGTCTCTTTGTGCGAGTGTGTCCCCAGCAGTTGTCATGGTTTGCTTCTGTTAAGCGCAACCATAACCATACTCCTGCTTTGCAGCGAGATTTACATTAAAAATCATGATGTGCTCAGATAGAGCCGTTAAGGAGGGATCAGAGAAGTGCGCAAGATAAGCACAGACGTCTGCTCTCCAAAAATGCTGCCTTCCCTGTGTGCAGTGATGTGATTTGTAATATTTATCAGAACTCAGCCCACAAATGCACACTCCTGCAAAAAGCTTGAGCTTTGGCCAAACACATGTATACTGCTTATTTTCTTTCATTTGGAAACTGTCCAAAATGAAGGAGAAAATTAAGGAAGTCGGTATTAATTGCCGAGGAGAAAGAAGCGTTATCCCTCCTTATCAGGAGGGAAGGGTTGGTTTATACTGGAGCTGTAAAGAAACAAGGTTTTGCCAACGTGTTGTGTATCTCTGCGTTCTGCCGCTTCTGTATTTCACCCCACGCTCCCCCAAAGTGAACCATACCCTCTTCAATCCATTGACAGAGGTCTGAAATCCTGTGTTCCCATAAGGCAGATGTAACTGGGACATATTCTGCTCCCCATTTTCTATTAACACCGGAGGAAACAACCTCGGTATCAATGCACTGGGATCGAAGCGATGGCTCAATGTAGTTCATTCCTCCCCTCTCCTTATCTCTTGGCTTAGTCAGATCTGAGATGATTTTAGGTGGTTTAATGTAACTGGGGGTTTTGGCACTTAGCTTGAACAATGCAAAAGTGGGGTCTGGTTTAGAGAAAAGCTAATAACGTGTAGTCGTGGTCTTTTGTTCATCGAGTACGTGGCTGGAGTTGTCTGAGCCACCAGCAGGGTTGAATTTTGTGTGTCAGAAGTGGAAAGAGCCCTTACCCGCTGGAAAGGAGAATCCGCTGCAAGATTCTTCTAGCACCGGGGCCGCGCTGAGGTTCCTACATTCTGTTTGTTGGATGAGGAGCCCGTGGCTGAGAGCCACTTGTGCAGACCTGTTTGGTGTTGGCTTTTCACAGGAAAGGAACGCGGCGATGGCAGCAGCGTCGCTGCAGCGGGTGAGCAGGACTGGAATAAAGGGCAGCTGTGATGAGCGGGCTCTGAAGTGGTTGTGGGGGAGCGATGAAATGGTTCTTTGGACCCGCTCCAGGCAGTAGTTGTTCTCTCCTGCCTTAGTGTTAGCAGGCGAGATTTAAGCCCCGCACAGGAGGTGGCTGCTCATGTCAGAGACAAATTTGGTCAAACAGCTCCTTGGGAGGTGGGGGTGCTGCTATTTAACCAGAAGGGTTTGAAAAGCGCTTTGTTCATCCTTTAGAAACAGAACGTGCTCTCGTTTTTTCAGAAAAGCATGGACTGGGTATGAAATAGTTCACAGATACTTGGGTTGAATGTGCAGAATATTGTCATAGCAACAAGAGGGAAACCCCCACAAGGTAGGAAATGTCAATGCGAACAGGTGAAGAGAAGCGGGAAACTGTAGCTCAGAAGGGATAAAGCTGCTCCCAGCAATCCAGGTTCTTGGAGCAAAGCAGTAAATATAATTGAGTCTGGTGAGGGGAAGGTATTTCAAACAGCTTCCAGAACCATCTGTGCCAGCAGCCGAGCACAGCCAGTAGAAACTGTTTACCTATAATACTACCCCCTGCCTCCAAAACTGTTAGACCACCTCTTCAATTTGTATTTTTTCCAGTACTCCTCCACAGATGTTGATCTATATTCAACTTTGCTGCCAGGACTGAGGGAAGCTTTTCGTAGGCACCTCAGTTCTGTTTTAAGCAAGTTGGAGAGGGGCTTTAAAGTGACGCAAGGTATTGTAGCCGGTACGGAATAGTGGATGGCTATTATCAAATAATGGATTTTCAGAGAAGCACTGAAAAGTCCTTTTTAATATATCACACAACCAAAGGCGGTGGTGCCGACTGGTGCAGCTGGTGTACTCAGTATAACCAACTATTCCCCCTAATGCATGAGCTGCAAAGTGCCCTGAAGTGGCAAAAATTTGCGTTTCCACCCTGAGCCTTGCAAATAACTCCATCCTGGCCAAGGATGCAGTAACGTGATAACCAAGAATCAGAGTAAGGAACTTGCTCTGTGGGGGAACGTGCACGTGATTCCCCGGTTATGAAGGAACTGCCCCACATCATTGAAAAGGTTGATGAGCCTTTTGAGGAAGATGGTTGATAACTACATGGAAGGAGCAGGTTAATGTCCCAAGACAGTACACTGTGAAATGGGTAATTTCTGTGCAGTTTGGATAGCAGTAGGCCTGCCTAAATGAAATTTTATGCAAACCTCCTTTCAGCTGTGAATGCGCCATTAGGCTCCAGGGTAGATGGTTAAATTGCACTATTGATTTAATGTGCAAGAATATTTGTTAGTGCAGAGAAGAGATGCAGCTAATGACTTCTGTTGGCTTCTTCAGATTTTAGTCTGGCATACAAGGACAGAAAAGCCTGTGCTGGTGAATGAGGGGAAGAAAGGATTCACAGATCCCAACGTGGAAATCTGACTGGTCATGGCTGAGCGGAGACCAACACCAGGTAACAGCTCACAGTTCTGAACAGCAATGAGAAGCAATGGTTAAAAAGGAAAATACCAGACAATGACAGGAAACTAAGACACAAGGGTGAGGGATGTGGACTCATCCACCTGCAAACACCTGAGGAAAGCTAAGGCAGTATCAGCGAAAGCATTTTAAAGTGAGGCAGAAGCTTTCGCTGAGGGAAGAGTTTAATTTATATCCACATCAAAGCCACACAAAGTCAGTGGCAAGGGAGGGTGTAGATTAAACCCCACATGAGGGGATTTTTAGATCCTCAGTACATAGCGTCTTCTTCCAGGCAGAAGAAGAGAACATCCACATTGATGGCTGTCTTCCTGCTCATTTGTTCATGCCCTGGCTTCCCACCTTTAATTACCTGAGGTTCCTGGTGTGTTTAGTCTTCTGTGTTTGCAGGGTGCACTGTGCAGTTGGTTTGCTAGAGCAGAGGATGAGCTACTCGCTTGTGCCTGCATCCAGACTACACTGCTGCTCTTCATCATTACCTGTTAACAAAAATGCACGACTCCCTTTAACTGGAGTGTAGAACCAGGCCTGGAGGGGAGAGGAGGTTGCTGCTTGTTCTCTTTTCCTCTCAAATACGGAGAAGCAAGAGCAGCAAAGGAAAGGTGTAGATTTGCTCAGCAGTGGTGTATTTTTACCAGCGATGAGCTCTGTTGTAGCACATTCCCTGGAGCTGGCTATGCAGCCCTGCGTGCTGCAGTGGCCTCTCTTCGCTGCCCGCTGGCAGGACAGCAGAGGAAAAGCCTGCGCTGCACATTATCTGCACTATATATAGCAGCTTTGCAGAGAGGCCGTAGCTCCTGAGCGCTGTCACAACTGCTTTTCACCAACACGCAGTTGCCTAGCAGCCGTGCTCACAGATCCGCAATCCGAGATGGGTTTTGGGATAGTTCCAAGGGGTGGCAGCTAACTGCAGCGAGGCAGGAGGGTAATAAACATGCCGGTTGTGTCTCTGTTGCAGATTTCTTTGTGCACAGCCTGCAAAGTTCCTCTCCACAGCATACAACCAGCCAGACATGCAGTAGCCAGGACCTCTGCTGACTTCCAAGAGTTTTAGAGTACTGAGAACAAGCAACACTGCATACATAAACTACTCAGATTCCCCTGCCCTTCCTCCTGGACTCTGAGCAGGACCAGACGCTCTGGAGGTGGAGAAAAAGCACAGAAAATACAGGACTGACATCAATCAGTACAAGACCAGCTGCCTCGTGAGATGCTCGGTTTGGGAGAAGCGCATGCAGGGCACGATGCACTGAAGACACGGCCCAGCTGGAATGGCGGTCTAGACTGAGGGGGCTGTTTTACAGGACCTGGAAGCGAGGGTGAGAACGCCCACAGGAGTGGGTTGGCCCCCGGTGACTTGTTTTTCCTGAGACACACGTACCTTGTGGCTATGTGTGCGACAGCCTAAGCAGCTCTCTGTTCACGGAGGGGACAGCTGCCTTCTGAGATGGCACCTTAGCCCTTAATTTTAAACCTACTTTAATCAGTGTTTATTACGCTGCACAAGACAGAAAGGTTTTGGGGGAGGGTGAAAAGCAAGGCAAGTTAGAACAAACCCATTAAGTATCTCTATTCTCTTTGTATTCCTCCTCCCTTCTTTAGCTTCATGGTTTGGAGGGCACTGACATACCTCTGTGTTCCTGGATGGAGTTATGTTTACAGCATGTGGTTCTCTATTCATCCATGCTAAAATAATTGGAAGTGGATTTTAATGAGATTGTCGTGGCAATACACCGTAATACTTCATCCAGGCTCAGATCTTGGTTCTGTTTCACTCTAATTTGGTTCACGTGAGCATTAGGTGTGGGATTCTCTGAAGGGTGCTCCAACATAAAGACAAATTTCCAGTCTTAAAAAATAAAGTTAACTGCTTAAAACTAGGGATTGAATGATAAAAGCTGATTTTGGTGCATTTACCATTCTACTGGAATATATCCTTCAGCCCCAGCCCCTTTTCCAAGGCCATGACAAACTCCTGCAGAGCACTTGGACAGTTAACTTTGGATAGAGCAGCACCCTTGTAAAGGGGTCCTGGGCTTAGTGCTGTGCTTCTTCAGCACCAGGCTTGAGGTAGGTTGAAAAACTATCGATGTAGAACATTAGTCGCCTCTCCCCTGTTCTGTAACATCAAAGGACCAAAGCATCGCACTGATGAAAGGGTGTTCTCTGATGAAACTGTATTTTGCTTCTCAGTGAGACACAGGACTGAGCAGTGCAGAAGAGGAACGCGGGTGCTACTACCTTGGTAGACTCTGTATTTGAGATTGACAAACTTGCTGAGGAAGAAATTGAGGTACAACATACCCCTCCTTCCTATCTCTAAAAAAGCCAACTTACCTCCCCCTTGATAGTTTCTGGCAAACCTTTGATCAACCCCCACTGTCCCAGTTCCTTCAACAAAGTCTGAAGCACAATTTTACCTTGGAATTGAGGGAAAATGTAATCCTGGAAATAGACTTGGTTATTTTTAGCCCTAACACATAGAACTATTAAAATGCTTTAGATTTGATTGTTAGCTTCACAGTGCAGAAGTCTCCCCTTGGACTAATGACATTGTGTATTTCCTAATTTTTTTTTTTTAATATTTTTTTGTAAGTTATTTTCTGCCACTGTATATCAAAACTATTGGGGAAAAGTTGCATTCCTTAGTTCCCAGTCACAGAAGCCTTGCTACGTAGCCTTTACAAAAAAGCTCCTTTAGATGCACTGGCTGAGGCGTTTCTTGGATAGAAAGCATTTGATGCTACTGGCTGCTCTGTGGGAACGGGTATTGTTATCTCGTATTAAAACAGTAGCTCTCTGCACTCAAGCAGATTTATTCTGTTATTGTTCTAGCCTCCCAAGTTCACTTCGGTCCACAAACCCTAGAGTGGAAAGAGACATTTTTAAAGGACTACAAAGTTTTCAAACCATTTAAATAGTTTCCAGCTTTCCTAGCTGCATGTTTTGTTGCACTGATCTCGATTCCAGTCTTGACTGGGTTGTAACTTTCCCTCCTCAGAAGGAAATAACTCAGAAAAATGCAAAGGATGGCGTCCTGAACACAGCCCTGCAAATCTGATCCACACTGGGCCATTCCACATCACACAGAGGCTGCTCAGGAGCAGAGGTTTGATGTTCAGTAAGACCAGCTCTGGCCAGGATGGAGTGTAGCACAGCTGCAGTCTGTTCTCAGTTCTAAACAAACTGTATTTAAATTTGTAAAATAAAATCATGGTTTCTAAGAGCCAGAATACCCCGGAACTCCATTATCAGAGACAGTGCACGTGTGGTGTTTCTCTCATAGCCTGAATCCTCTGGTTACTGAACAGAAAGCAAGGGCTGAGCGACTTCTCGGAGATTCTGAACAGATTCGCAGTTTGAATTTGATCTCTTCCTAAAGAGACGGCAGCTCCTCAGTGACTGTGGAGCTGGTGAGCTGAAAAAATCCGTCATGTTTTCCTAAATCCTCTGTTTCTGTTTTGAGGGACAAAAAGAAAAAAGAGAACGGGACCCAAGATCCCAAGTTTTCACAGCAGGTTTAACTAGGAAATACAGATGTGCCATCACATTTGCAACTAGGTATGCAACCCATTTACTTCCATCCCAAGCAAAATCTGCTCCCCACTCATTTTACAAGGGGGAATTTCATCTTTAGGTGCTTCACAGGGAGAGCGGGGTGGAGGGATGGCTTGAAACAAATTTGTCCTCTTCTCCTCCTCCTCCCTGCAAGTTCTCCTTCCTGCCTGGCCTGACACATAATGACACATCTGGCAGAACACAAAACACATCTCACTTTTTAAAACTTCTTTTAATTTCCTTTTTGAGAGAGAGACAACCTCCATAGCAAAACTCAGTGGGAAAAAAAGCCCGAATTCAAGTCATTTGACAACCAACTTAGCTTCCAACAAGCGAACAAGTAATGGCCTCTTTGCAGAGTGGGTTGCGAAATTCTGCCTGGAAGCACAACAAAATGGTTTTCCACACCTCGTTACTCGCATGTTCACCAACTATTTTCTCCCTATCTAATTATAAAAACGAGGAGGCCAGTAATAAAACATGTTTAGAGTCACTGGAGAGCTGAGCTTTCAGTTCAGATGGCTTCAGTTCTTTGTCTCTCTCTTCTCCTGCCTCCAAGCGCCTTTTCACTCCCCACATTCACCAGACGGTCCATGACATGAGGCGCAGCCACCCAAGCTGTGGCTCCTCGCTAGTGCAGGGAGATGAGCTTCTGCATCCATCGATGAAACAGTGGACTCTCGTTCCTTCGGGGCCCATTCTCTCTTCCGAACTTTCTGCCAAAGAGCAAATCCTTGACCTGGGTCTAGTGGAAATGGAACATGCCCAAGGGCCTGGGCCGTCGTGTCCCCAGACATGCAACCAGGAGTATTCGAGATGAACCAAACATGGGAAAGCAGCTCTCATCAGTCCACGTACTGGGTCCTTCCTAAATAAGGTATGTCGACAGACTGTATTATCCGTCCGGCAGTGCGTTCTTCAAAAATGACAATCTGCAGAAGAAAGGGATACAGAAAGTTCCTTCATACAAAGGCTGAGCTACTTTAAGTATTTTTAGGAGGAAAAGGCGTACAATCACAGCAGGGGAAGGAAGCATCATTTAAAGAGATCAATCAATATGAGCCTCAACAGTATCTGTGATTCTCCGGCACCACATGATGCAGAAAATGAACGAGCATCAAATCAGGTTTGTCTTGATTTTGAGCTTGATGCAGTGCTTTGAAGTTTAGCTGCCATTCTCATCAGGTCTAAATGGTTTTCAGAGCCATACTGTCAGCTTTAGAGCAGCACCTTCCCTAATTGTCTCAGATCTTAGGAGAAAAGAGTGTCCTTCCTCTCTGTTGTGCTGGTTTTCAGCTAGAGGTAGGTAATTCACACACTGTATGTGTCTCGCTCTTTGGGACATGACTCAGAGCAGCATCTTTAATAATACAAACAAGCAAAAAGAAATCCCACCAAATCCTCTCACCTCATTGCTCCCTTTCCGTAACCAGGGGCCGGGAAGGTACAGTGTTTCCTGAGGTCCAATCTTCCAGTAGCGGCCCAGGTTCTGACCATTGACAAACACAACTCCTTTCTCCCAGCCCTGGAAGCAGGACAGCACACACACAATTACCAACGCCACCGTGCTGCCCTCCAGGAGACTAAGTTACACAACTTGCATTCTTCAGCCCACTTTCTGCAGGTTTTCTGCTTGCTTTCCCTGTGCAACTCCCTGAAGCCATGAACACTTAAATAAGCCCCATTGAACAGGAGTTATCCTTCCTGTGCTAATTAAAAGGATAAAGCTTTCGAAAATATGCAATTCATGATCCGTGCTTGTCTAGGAAACTTCATCTTTTTGAACAGGCATATCTTTATTTCTTCTCAAGCAGAGAATATCTCCCCTCACCTATTTCCCAGGTGACAGAAATAGTCTTGGTACTGAATGGCATAATTTGCAGCAAAGCATAAATGAAAAAGCGAGCAGTACAATAATCACTGGCATGAACCTTGGCTCTAGGGGAGTGAAATCAGGGGAGAAAGTTTAATATACTTCACATCTGCAGTTCTGTGCAAGAGCAGCAATCTGCCACAGAAGAGGATGTGAATGCCAGCTCTCATGCCATGGCTACAAAGTGGTGACTCTTCCACATCACACTGAGAAGGTGGGGATACAACTACTGCCTCCTTTACTTTCTGTGCCCATTGCCCCTCCGAAACTAAAAAAGAAACAGCATTTGTACATCAATAAAAAGACGAACTGTTCATGGGCAGGGTCAGTATTGCGCATGTTTTCTCATCAGAACAACTATAGACTGAACAGAATTACCTGCCACCTTGAGAAAACTTCTACACCCTCAAAATCATTTGCTTTCTCCAAGATCAAAGGAAGACTACGGACTACAAGACAGAGCTCGGTCAGAGCTGTTACACAAGTGTCTCTCGAACCAGCGGGGTGAATACAAAAAGGGACTTGCCTGTAGCTTCAAGAAAGTGTCCTGTGGCTGATGCTCTATCCACAGCCTTCCACGAAAAAAAGCCGGGCCGACAAAGTAATCTGGGACTGCGCTCCACCCAGCAACGTGTCGCAAACTGTAAGAGAAGGACCAAACACAACACCGGTCTCGAGATCATTCCAAAGCGCTGCTTACGACGGCGGATGGATAAAGTTGCACCCTTTTCTGCACTATTTTGGGCAAAGGTATCAGTGCAAAAATCCACCTACCTACTTTTACCTCGTGTTGCCTTTCCGATACATTTAACTGCTGCCTATTAGATTTTGCGCTGCTGGGAAACGGTTGGTTTCAAATAGGAAGGAAAGTATTTTAAACCCCACAAACCTTTTCATGAAGCCAGGTTTCATCTCCAAACTGTAAATCTTGAAGTTCCTCAAGGGGGTTTTATTCAAGAAGATGTCACCAATTAAGCCTGCAAGAGCAATGGGGTAATGAAGAGTTGAAAACTAGCTAAAGCTGATAGGTTTTCCTATTTGAAAGCGAGGAACAGCAGGAGATGGAAAGCAGCCACATTCTGCAGTGGCATTAGAGTCCATATGGTCCCATTGCTCATCCAGATTGAGTGGGGAACATTACTGCACCTTGGCCTCTCCGCTCTCCCCTTCGCTTCAACTCACCGAGCAGAAAACATCATTGGCACACGCAGCAGATGGGGTTTTGTTGTTACTGCTGGGTTTTAGTTAGCTGTCCACGTATAGATTTTTTTAAAGCAGTAGATCAGTTACTTCTCTAATAGGCGCAGCAAAATATAACATGGGCAAGCACTAATGTCCAGTGCTGATCCAGTGCTTTTTATCCAAGGATCTTAAGACATCTTAGTAAGTAATTTACCTTGAGCACTCTGTTAGATAAAGTCATTCTTCACGTAGCAGGCAAAGCCTGGGTGATAATCCAGCTTCCTAATGACAGAACTGCAGCTGTGACTGCGTAAGCAGCGCAGAGGATTTATACACCTCTTCTGCAGTAAAATACAATTAGTACAGTCACGTGCCTAACTCCATTAGTCTATTTCGTATAGTTCTTGCACACCGTTCCCCACTAAAATAGAATCCTGGGGTTTCAACCTCTTCCAGCTCCACAATTGTATGTGATAGAATTTACTAAAATGTTGAGGTCTGCTCAACAGGATGCGTTTCATTCCTCCTGATGCTGCCTGTGTTTTTAAATGTTGTGATCGTCCAATATCAAACCCCCCAGGTGAAAACAGAGATTTTAAAATATATTTTCCTTCTTTCCTTGTGAAGTAACATGCGACAGAGCACAGGAACGGGTGGCTAGTGCTGTATTGGGTCTGCAGTTTGGTTCTGCGTAAAGCACACAAGAAAAAGGCAGTTCTACCGTGTTTAAACTCAGAGAACTATCCAGGACAGTTTGGGAACAAAGCACTTAACTGACCTTTCCTCTGTTCATTCAGTGCCAGGCCATAATTGACGCGACCACGGTTCTCTACCAAGAGCCTTAGCTGCCTGAATCCCTGTAAAAAAGCACAAAAGAGCATCAGCGGGACCGGTGCCCAGCATGTGCTGTATCAGCCACAGTGCTTGGGCAACAGAGGTCAGTAGAGCTGTTTGAGAGGGGAGGTGGCACCAACACCTTTGGCAGTTGCAATTGATCTGTTTACTTTAAAGTTCTGGATTATGTGACAGAGCAGTGTCCCCATATCTTTCAGTTACTGCAAATAGTTACACGACTGAGAAACTCAGCCTTTTCATAAACGTTTTCTTTTTTTTTTTTCTGTTGAATTTTAAGTACCATTTTGCTATCACCCACAGAGCCAGAAATGGAGTTTGACATAGTACAGGCTTATGTCATACAGCTCTCCCCCGAGTCATAAGAACAGCTCGTATATCCACCCACGCACCCACGCCTGGGAGCCACGCACAGCTCTGCCAACATACATTCCATCAATACATCAGTCTTATTGCCAACTTTGCCGGGCTAAGAGCTACAGAGAGACACCCCCTCTTGTTCCTTTGGAGACCCAAAAGGTGCAAAAGCCCCCAAACCCCCTTAAAACCTCCTCTGTGCTGAGGAAGATGAAGCCTACACGGATATAATTGCATAAACGGGGGATTGGTACTCGGTGCCTATGGTTTGTGGCAAACTATTTTCTCCCTGCCATCCTGGTTGTTGTCCACATGCTGGGAGCAATCTGCGGTTGTTACCTGTCCCTCGGGGAGGGAGAGCTCCACTGCGTTGTAGTCCAGCTCACCAACGTACATGGTGTTAACAAACACCTGCAAAACGGAGCACAGGAGAGCGACGTCTCATCAATCGCACTCTAATCGTGTGTTGCACAGGTCACTGAAGCTGTATTTGCGTTTCCATCTGACTGAAGTTAGTCTCGGTTGTCCTCTGCTCCTTACCTGTGCTCGGTCACGGACGTGGTCCCGTGAATGCAGGTGTCCACCACCAAATATGACAGTCTCGTAGAGCACGTATCCGTATGACTGCCCGCTGCTGTCATTTACATGCAGATTCTCCATGTTAACAGGAAACTCTGACTTAATGGGCTGCAAAGGAGAAACAGATTTAACGGTGGAAGCGGCCTCTCAGCATTGACACAGAGGCAATTAATTTAAGATAGGTGTTCCGCTTTGCCACAGGTTACGTTTACTGTTCCACCCTGAATTACCTCATGACTCTATGAAAGCTACAGCAATGAAGACAAGGTACCAGAAAAGGGAGCCAAGGACTTGCAAAACTGGAATTTCGGAATAAGTAGCAGTAAAAAATGTGAGATAAAAGATTTGCCTCCTTGACAAGAACACTCCCGAACCTTATCCTCATGGGATAACAAGCCAGTGCACTAATTGCCTCTCCCACCTAAAGGCTGATGCCTTTTAGTACTGAGATGCATTCAAATTGGTAGTACCTGTAAAAGAGATGGTAACACATCCCAGAGGGAGATATATTGATGCAAGAGGATTGCACCGTACGAGGCCTTGCTTTCAATCATAGGAGGGAGAGGAAGGGGCTGGCCTGTGATGCAAAAAGAAAGAGAAAGATGAAACAACTATTCCAGATGCAAAAAGCCAACACAGATTTAAGGCCCCTCCAGGCCTCCTTTGGTCAGTCTTTCCATTCAATTACAAAAAGACCTGAAGCAAGTGTGAGGGCTGAGTGAGATCGTTATTCTGCAGCCACAGCCACCTATCTGACCCTAGAACAGATTAGCAATAGGATACAACAAACAAGATAAAATATAACCAATGGTGTTTCCTTCAGATGTGCATTTATTTCCAACATACACTTCCTGGCACAGAAAGAAGCTGCTTAAATACTACTACCTGCCTGCTGACAGACAAGATTTATGTCCCTCGTCCTCCCATCTTTTGGAAAACGCACCCAACCAGTCAACCAACCACAGTCACAGGCCCCAGCAGAAGGACCAGTTTAAACAATTCTCCGATTTAATGCTGTAAGTAGAACAGTACTTCGGTTCTCAGATGTATAATTACCAATGATCATGCTGAAGAGCTGGCGGAGCTTGAAAAATTTGGATGTATAGTCTCCAGCCTCTGTCAGGACAGCATCGTAATCTGAAAAGAGAAGTACATATGTTTTAAAAGACACAGAGCAGCTCTGGGAAGCCTTCACGTACACTGCCATCAAAGAAGTAAATCCCAAGACACAATTTTCTTGGCGCTGTCTATATTATGGAAACCTGTACACTTCTGTGTGAATGTAGCCAGACGAGCACAGAGTTGGTTAATTTGGAGAAGAGCCACTCAGTGAGCAGCAACAGACTTTTTGGGATCTAATTTGCACACATCCATAATTTTGCACAGGATAAAGTCAACAGTTAACGATTCTGACAAACAGCTGTTGGGATGAAAAGAGCTTTACTGTACAATTTGACTTGGTAAAAGTAAAAACCAGAACTGTATCTTGGATCACCCTCTTTCCCTAGAAAGAAGACCCAGCGTGGACATAACATCAAGTCATCATCTGCCATGTCTATTCCCAGTTCAGAACGAGGGGATCTTCCACATCCTGGAATGGGTCTGGAAATAGGAAACATTCATTTAAGCCCCCGTTTAGATGGGCATTTGCTTCTGAGCTATGTTCCAGCTTATTTCTCCATGACCAAGTGGTTATACTGGCCATTTCTCAATGCTTCTGCCAGCTTTATCAAGCCCAAAGCATCGTCTGAGCTGCTCTCTCACTACAGGTGCATGGGCAAGGCAGTGAAATAAAACTCACCGTAACTGGTGACATCTGACTTGTATTCATCAGCCTCCAGAGCACCGTTCATGAAGCCGAAGTTGGTGCCCCCGTGAAACATGTAGAGATTGATGGACGCTCCTAATTTGAGGACGCTTGCTACAGTATTCACCATTTCTGGAAAGGAAGGCCAGCGCCAGGAAGGCCAGAGAGCGAGAAGGTGGGTTAACACCCTTCAGTAACACAAAGCACACGCGTGCTGGTCCTTGACAGTCAGTCACACCCATGTAATTACAGGGATTTGTATTCTGCCCTCAATAAGGGCAGCAAAAGGCCCAAGTTCACCGTATTCCCACAAAAGGTGAAATAATCCTCTCTTGAGGAGTGTTTATTCTCTAGACAAGTAATGTTGTTATGATGGAGGTGTCACAAAACTTGTGATGTTTTTCCAAAATACAAATAAAGTCTTCAGAGGATTTAGGTGATCTCAGGAGGTGAAAGAGACGATCTAAATCCCTGGGCTGCATTTTTAACATCAACAGAGTAGCACAAGGCCTTAGGACACATTGACACTAATATCTTAAGATGTTTGGCTTTCTGCACACCCCATAGAGTCCTTCTTCTAAGAATAAAAAGAAAAATATATATTGTTTTAAAGAAGAGCTACTGTTTCCTAACACCGCTAAAGAAAATCCAAGGCGCAGCAATGGGACCCACTCACTGAGGGGTTATTCATTTACAGTTAAGCAATTCATTTATAATTACACAGAGCAAAGGTTACAGCAGGGCGGAAAATTTGCAAAAGATACGTGATATTTTTCCGTGACTGTTTGCCAAGCAATAAACCCCCCAGTCTCCAAGAACAGCGTATGGTGCTCACCATCTGCATCAAAGACGTAGTGAGGGCCCCCCCAGTTATCAAACCATCCGGTCCAGTACTCCATCACCATCTTGGGCTGATCCCTCTGCATCAAAACAAAACCAAAGAGTTAAAATGCAGACGGGGCAGTCTTGCATTGTTCAAACACAGTTTGGCAACCTGGTTTACAAGAGTTTTCTTCCCCAGTTGGCATAAAAAGAAGCAGCTAAGGAGCTCTGAACAAGTGAGGAACAAGATGCCAGGCCAGGAATGCCCAGAACAGGCACAAAGCAAAAACCACGGCACACAGGTGATACCAAACACCTCTGGATATTGTTTGGTAAAGCTGTAGCAAAAAGACAAACCAACTGTCACTGTTTAGCTTCTGCTGGATATACACATTTATAAATGTCTGCTTATCAGCTACGCCGCTGCCAGCCGAGGGTTTGCAGGTGCACGGCAGCCAGCGCTTGCCAAGGTAGGAACAGTGGACCTTAGCGGCTTAATGCCTTTTTAATGCCGCATATGGTGCTGGCAGGAAAGAATTAGCCTTTGCCGGAATTAGGTCTTCATTAAAAAGGCTCTGCACATGGAGCAATCGTTTCCCACTTAGCTCCTGTAGAATTCCACCCGGCCCCATCACACCGGACAGGACAACGTGCTCAGCCGGGCTGGCACTCCCTCCTCATGGTGTTTATTTCAGTCAAGGCAATTTTGCCCTTGATTTGATAAGGGCTTTTATCTGATGGCACATGAAATGGCCGAGGTAAGTGGCATTAAAGAAACTCGTGTCTCATTAGGAGAAAACAACTGCAGGTGCCTGTAACAATTTAATTGTTCCAGGTTCAGACCAGCTCTTGGAAATGCGTTTAATCAATCCATCCCCAGTGAACTGGTCAAAGGAGGAGTTTTACCACCCTCTGGAATAAAAGACCATAACAAGGAAAGATAACATAGCTTCATAATCCTTACAAATATGAATGGCAGGCTGCCTATGTGGTAATTAGTAAGTGTGGCAAAAGAGGAGCTGCTTTTATTAGGCCATGTTGCATTCAGTTGGTGGGGAAGATGCCTCCTGTTCATTCGCAGGGTTTGGGGAATTTTGTACAACCTAAAGAAGGTGAAAGCAAATGCAGTGGAGCCTCTTTTGCCTGTACAAGAAAAGAAAACAACTAAAAGCGGTGGGATTCAGTGCTCAGCAAGCCAGCAGCAAGGTTTCGTTTATAGTCCAGGCAAAAGCCAATGGAAAAGATCAGAAAAGAATCGATCATGGCCAGGGGCAGATATCAGTTGTTCACATCTTTCCAGGTCGACATTTGGAGCAAGCAGAGCTACAGGGAAAGAGGACAGAGGATGCAAAGAGAGAGAACCTGTCACTCAGCACCAAAACTGGTTATTCCCTCACTGCTCCCTCATCACGCAATCAAGACACTTTTTGCATCAAGTGTTCATTAGGCACTTCCCTACCCCTGATTCACATCTCGGCAGCATGGGGGGTTGAAGATGCTCAAGCGACACATTGAATTTGAATGCTTTTTTGCTGCTAAAACTGCGCTGCGTGGAAGGTGTTTTGGGAAGCGTATCTGAAATCCACGTGTCCCTCTGACCGGTGCTGCTGCAGGTCCCAGCAGAAACAGGACCAATAATCTCTTCTGCCCAGCATGCCATTAATACAATTTTACATATCTACACTGAATATGAGGTATTGGAGATGCCTGGAACGCCCATCGCAGTGTACCCTGAAAGAACTGCCGCAGATCAGCACCCAGCATTGAAAACTACGGTTTTCAAATGTGCTCTTGACAGCACCCACAGCATCAAGGTAAAAGAGTTTGCTGCATCGTACCTGTACTGTGTCCAGATATTTCAGGAGCCCCGGTTCCAGTTTCTGAAAGTTAACAGTGGCCAGCGCTGTTGAGAAAACAAAAAGGTTTTATTAATTTAGACACATACAAAATAGCTTGGGGAGCACCTCCTCAGGCATCAGCCCAGCACAAGCTCAGAGGGAGCTGGAGCATCCTCTGAACCACCAATAAACCTCCTCAGCAATTTCCCATCAAAGTTCTCACTCAGTGTGCAGAATGTAGCTGGACGGCAGCACACAGTGGAATACTTGCAGGCCATCATTTCAGCTCCAGCGTTCAGAGATACTAGAAAGAGAAAGCATCAGAGCAGCTCGTGGGGTGTCAGAAGCTCTAATTAGAGGCTGTAAAGCACTTGGAGATCCTCAGATAAAAGGCACCACATAAAAGCAAACATTATTAGAAAGCCATATCTGGATGCCACACTGATCTCCCAAGCTTTAGCTGCAGGAATCGCTACCCAGGCGGTATCTTACAGTTGTCATGTCTGTGGGGATGGGGGAGAGAAACCCCAGCATGAGTGAACCACACAGAAATTGTAACGGGAAGACCTATCCGTGCTTCTGCTCTGTGCAACCAGTTTGTGTGTGCTGTGACAGTCACTGCCCGACCTTCAGGCCCCAGGGTGGGAAAATCTGTCTGCAGATGCCGATGGATTAGAAGACACTAATACAGTACCAGTGTCCCAGCCCCTGGTACACGTTTGAACCGTTTCCATACCTTTCTAGCCCTCGGTCACACTGATGATGTCTCTCCCAAGAAACTTTGAAAACGCAGGAGCAAAGGTACGATACTGTATTAAAAACTGGCTTCTTAAAAGCGAGCTGCTATCAAACCCAGCCCCAGTTGTGTCAGACAGAGCACTTCAAACAGAATATTTACAGGAGCACAAGCTCACTGTTTATACCTTGATTTTAATAGCCTGACCTATGTAGTGTGCTGGGCTGAAGAATCCGGCGCGGGCAGACGCGGTGGGAGAACAAAACGAAACGGGGATGTAGCATGGATGCAATACATTAGCTGGCAATTCGCCACTGATGAGCAGAACAAACAAAACCACAGAACCACTGCATTGGTTTTCAACTCCAGTATGGAGTCTTCTGTTTTCTTCACACATTTCTACAGTGGATTTTGTCCTCTCTCCCTTAGCGCTTTCATAACCACCTTGCTGCTCTGCCGCTCGTTATTCCACGCAACTGATTACTTGACGTGTTGGTTCTAATGAGCGGATTGTTATGACACCTAAGAGGCAAATTGGTAACGGAGAGCTCTCAGCATGCAAAACGCTGGGAAAGACAACCCCGAACAAGGAGCTCCGAGGCAGCAAACATTCCTGCAGAAGATGGGGAGGGTTGCAGGGATTTCCACACCACACAGCAGCTCTCCGGCAGAGAGACAGTGACTCTGTGTGGTCACGGCCAAAAACTGCTGCACGCCCACAAAAACACAATTAAAAAGACCACAGTACTGGGGGAGGCCTGTGGACTTCAGAGCTATAGAATTTGTCCCTCTCGTTCTTTCAAATAGAAGTAACCGGAGGAAAAAAAATGAGGGAACTCGGAAAATCGGGATCGCACTACGCCCCAAACACTCAGATTTAGAGCTGGAAACTCAAACATCTGTACCTCCGCTTCTTCACAGCGAAAAGCAGAAGAGGCGCTATGCAGCATTTTTAAGCACTTAATAGAATTACACTTGTTAGAGGGAAAGGGAAAATGGATGTGTTTTTGCATTACACGTATCTGACGCCCTCCTTTCCCTGCCTGCGCGCCCCAGAGCAAGGTCGCTGAGAGGACAGGGCTGCCCTGCAAAGTACGGCTCAACTTACACAATGTTAGATTTCAGATTCCGATGGGCTTTTTGCTTCTCTTTTTAATTGCAAAGCAGTTATCTTAAGTCACCGCTATTAATAACTGCTGAGGTACTTGACGAATATACACTCGCAGCAATAAGAAGTTGTATTTTTAGCCTTTTAATCTGGTGGAAACAGCACCGAGAAGTGCTGGGTGCTGCCATCTCCTGCCGCAGCTCGTTGGGAAGCACAAATGCCCAGTGCTGGGCTGAAGGCAGCCGAGAATTTCTCTGCACACGCCGATTGGAAGCGGAGGGGCAGACGTTCTCATTCAGAGGTGACATTTCAGCAGCCACCCCAGCAAAGAGCACAGTCCTACCTTGCTCTCCCACCAGCACGTACCTCCTTCCACTAAGCCGAACGACAGCCCGTTCTTGTTGTCCGAGGTCATCAACAGTTCCACAATCCCCCTCTTTAACAGGGCCTAAATCAAAGAGAGGAAAAGCCCTTGGGTTAACAGCCTGAGTTTGGTATTTGTCAGGATATTAAAGCATTACAGTACATTATCACATTCTCTGGGGAGAGCTTGAAACTGGCTCGGTAAGAAATATTCCTGTGACATCTCCCATTCCTCCTGAAGCTTCCCTGCCTACTTTCCCCAGCTTAAAGACAACTGAAAAATCTTACTTTGTTTTGGAAAGCTGGACCTGTTTCTCAGTGATGCATCAAACTTCAGGATTTTATCTTTTTCTAAGATCAATTTAATAAAAAGCTTCACTGCTTTCCATCAAAACAGGGCCTCACGTAGAAGAAGAACAAGAAAAGCAGCTCACCCAACCTGTCTAACGATGGAAGCTCCAAGGGGAAAACTGCTGCTTTGCCAGTGAAAGCCATCACAGGACAGCTCAGGTACCCAAGTTCTTGAATAGTCAAGTCTGAATGAATTTACTGTTCTTCAATATCGCAGCACTGTATGAAATCGCGCTCTAAGGTTTTTAAAATGCATATGCACACACAAGGGTCTTCCCATTAGGATTGTGCTCTTACAGTTGTTGTTGTTTTACAGAACAGGGGCTGAAGTCTGAAGGAGAGGTTAGGAAATCCCAGTTGCAAATTAACCCCACTTTTCACTGTACCTGTACAGGTAGCCACTCCTTCAGCTCCACGGAGCTTTGAAAACAAGCCTTCAGTCTCTTGATTCTAAATTACTAACTGTAAAATGGTGATAAAGACGCATCAGCTCACACAGGAGTTCCCTGTGTCATGTGCACCAAGTAGCTGATGTCTGTTGTGTTTAAAACCTTTGCATTTACACCCTATGCACACAGACTAGACCTGGGCATCGCACAGTCTGCATTGGAGAACCAGTACAGCACCGAGTTTAAAGACAAACCCAATTCAGAGTTAAGACAACCTGGTTAGTTTATCAACCTACCATCGCTAAATCGATAACCTGAACAGATGCTGGTATCTGACAAAATTCAGCTACTGAGGGCACCGGAATTTCTAACAAATTTTATTACGATAATGCCTTGAGCGCTGCATTAATACTCAGTTTCTTCCTCTCCTTGCACATGATGCAAAGTGGAGGAACAGCGGCGAGCTGCCACACATTGAAATGCATTGCAGGATTTCAGGGTGCAGCAGAGAACCCAGGAACAGAAACAGCGTCTGAGGCAGACACAGGTGTGTGCTCAGCTAATCCCAGCTCAGGTGCTGTGTGCGGAGGGAGGCCCACACACCCTTTCATGGCCCAGATGATTTGGAAGGCAAAGGCAGCCAAAAGAGTTAGAGAAGGACAGGGATTTCAGGTTTGGTGTGAGTCGTGGGGTTTTTTTAATGGGTATATTAATTCCAGGAATATTGCAACGTTGTCATACATGCTAGATGCAAATGTGAATTAATCAACATTGCTACATTCAAAGCTCAAGGCCCAAACCAGAACAAAGACCAGGAGCTCCACCTCACATTAGATCCCACTCCAGCCAAAAACGAAGCCCTGCAAATCCTGCTCTCCCACATTTTCATCTTTAACCACGATAATACACTTCCTCAGATGTATGTTGCACACAATAGCAGAATATGACGAAACAGCACTGCAAAAATACACCCACGGTCCTGGCAAGGAAACTTTATCTGTTCTGACAAGTTTGTGAAACATCACAAGCTCCTTCATCACTAAGCTATGGAAAAGCAAGCACAGAACTATGCTTAAAACTTATCCAGAAGAAATAAAATGTTCTAAGGAAGGCAGTTCATAAGATTCACCACAGAAAGAAGTAAATGTGCCGACATTACCATTTTAACGTAGGTCATGTAGTTTGGGTCCTTGGCGTAGGAGCCATATTCATTCTCCACTTGCACGGCAATGATGGGACCTCCCTTCTTGTACTGTTGGGAAAAGAAGGGAGAAGTTGTTCACCAGGATTTCTGACATCCCTGGCTTGCAGGAAAGATGCACGAGCCTCAGCTCCACGCTCTCGTCCTCCCAAAGGATTGTGATGGGTTGTACTTGCCTGGAGAGGGACCACGATAGGCATTAGATGATCAAAATAAGCGTCCACAGCTTCTGTGAAGCCCTTGTACGTTGTCCTCAGTTGCATCTCTGGGTCTTGCAGCAGCCAGCTATGAGAAAAGCAGCAAACAGAATCTGTTAGAGTCTCCTGGCCAGGAATCACTGACCTTTCTTCATCAGGTGTGGACAACTCCATGAGTTATGGCGGGACACCAAGTGCGGCTGGCTACCACTCACACTTTTAAAATGGTACAGACTGCAATCGCCAAGCTCTTCCCCTTCTTCTTCTGTATTTTGGGCCTAAGCTCCTTTTGTTAGTTTTCCCAATAAGATTTCAAGAGCTAAACTTGCCACTCTGAAGGTTACTCTGGAATTCCCTGTATCCCCAAGGGCACTCCACAGCCAAAACAAAGCCTCTGGTAATTGTTCCCATGGTTTCTACTGCTGATTTACAAGACTTAGTTCACTGACTTGGGGTTAACACAGCAAAGGGCAATTTGTTTGCGAGCAGAACAATGTAGTGCTATAACAATTTAAGCAGAGTGAGCTTGTACCTTCCTTGTCTCTGCAAAAAGGCGGCATTAACTAGCAGCGGTCTGAAATACTCAACTCCTGTATGCTACATGCAGCTGTTGGGCTTACAAAACCATCACCTCTATCTGCAAAATGAGAACATTACTGTTGCTCTTTATCAGAGAAATAATCCCCAGATGTCGTCAAGACATGGAGACATGCCGAGGTTTAAGCTCTGTGAAGGTGAGGAAAACAAGCGGTACGTAACCCAGCGCTGGTCCCACTGGGATCTAGTAACAAGTCTCAATGCTGATGTATTCACCTCAGCTCCAGAGCCTCTCACCAACAAGCTGTGTGCTTTGGGAGAAAATACAACAGGAGGCTGGAGAAGTGATGGGTCCCCACTGCTGCCACCGTGTAGTGCCTGTGTTCTAGTGGGACTTTAAAATGGACCTGAGACAAAGCAAATCCTTACATCAAGCTGCAAATACCACTGTTCGTATTCTACAGACGGTCAAGTTGCAACAGCAATAGAAGATGGGTTTCCCCAATTCTGTTTTCTTGCTGTAACCATTATGCCGTAACACAATTAATATTTTAAAGAATAACTGCTCAAAACAGATTCTAGATCCAGACTCACTATCTGTACTGCTTAAAAAAGCTCAATAACATAATGGGTCTTCACCTGCTTTGCAGACACAGAAATAAATGTTCCCATCTAACAGCCAGCCATCCTACAGCTTTGAAGGAGGCTCAGCTGTATGATATGGGGGGTTGTGGTTTTGTCTCAAACAGTTTTCCCAGGTGAACTATTCACACACTTACCTGGGCAGACCACCAAGGTCCCATTCAGAGCAGATATAAGGTCCAGGACGCAGAATCACCCACAGTCCATTTTTAGCTGCCAGTGAAAGGAAGGCCCTAGAGATCGAGACAGCACAGTTACCGTCTGACAGCAGAATCCCAACTCCATGCGCTCCTGATACACCCCTCACCATGAAATTTAGGTACCAGAACCCGAAGAGAATTGCTTGATGAAGCAACTATACTGGCTTGGTACCAAACCTGTAAGTTCAGGACTTGAGCAAGAGAAGAGAGTCTCCATTGCCTGATCAAGGCACAGGCTTCGCGTCAGAAGCTGGAAGTGACATCTTCATCCAGAACCAACACACGCACCCTCCCCTCAAAACAGGAGTATTTAATAACAGAGCTGTCTGTACCACATACTCTAGATCCAGGTTTCGACTGAAGTCAAACTTCCCTCTTTCTTGTTCGTGAAGGTTCCACGGCACGTACCTGAAATGCAGAGTTAGGGCTGAAAAGGGCACACGAGAAAACTCTGCTCTCCCTTTGTTAGCCAGTAAAAGACCCAGAGATTACTGCATATACACATTACAAGTGTCTATTTACATGTTATTTATGCCTTTCATTTTCCTGACAAGTCCTTACTTGCTCTCTTTTCCTGTACTCTGCAATATCCAAGTTTCTCTAGACCATCCACTGTGGTCTGTCTCTAGGTATATCGTTCATTCTCCAGAACAGAGCGATATTTAAATCACATCTGTGCTGAACGACCCTTTCAGAGCCCAAACCTTCCTCACCAGGCCAACATTAAGAAGACACTTTCCCAGTACATCTGACAGACCTCAGTTCCAGTCAGTATCTGATGATACTGCAGCGTGTGTTGACTAAAGAAAACCTGAATCCCCACTACTTTCTTTTGGTGTCTTTTCTCACAATAACAAGTACAGAAGGACATTGTCATCGCTCACTGGAATTAATGACAGTCGCACCAACTGCTGTGGAAGAGGGGACAAGGCTGCAAGGTGCCAGAGCCTGGGGAGTGAGGACACTTACGTCGTGAGGGTGTTTAAGCCACACGCTTTCATCTTGAGCATGCGGTCCTCCCAGTATTCCCTGGGGACTCGGAAATAGTGCATGGACCCTCCAAATATGCGGAAGGGCATCCCTTCCAGGAGGAACTGCGAGTTTGCTGTCTGCAAGCCCAGGGTCCTCCCCCATAACCGCAGCGGGATCAGCTCACTCCAGTTAAACCTGGAAGAGAAGGAGGGACACATGAGCATCCAGTGTCTACTAGAGAAATCTGTGCTTATCGTAAAGAAATCTGCCCCCTAAGAGATGCCGCTCCTTTCACCCTGCCTGGCAGGATCAGCTCTGACCTTCCATGCTCTTTGTCATATCCAGCATATAGGCTTTTCAGAAAGCTATCAAACAGGTGGAAGATCTGCCCAAGATGTGTATTTAGTATTCATTTCATTACCAGCTTCTATCCCAAATGCCCCAAGGCACTCTGCTGTACTTTACAACCAAAGTGTAGCACTGCTCAGGCTCAGATCATGAAACTAACTGCCCGAAAATAAAAGATGGGAAAGCTTTCACTCAAGAGTAGCAAACGCTTTGATAACTTATGAAACGTGAGATCTCCGTGTTTTGCAGTAGGACGGCATACGCTGGCTGATTTCCAGATCACTTCATTCATCACGTAGCAAAGACGAGGTCTGCTGTCATCACAAACTTACCTCTGCCAGCGTTACTGCTTAGATTAGTTCCTTCATATGTTATTTGCCACACGAACTGGAGCAAAGGAGATACCAGGTTGCAAAGGTGGTTCTGAAGCACTTACCAGCTTCAATACTCAATACAGCTCCACTTGGGTCAGTTCCTGCGTGCAAGAAACTACTTGCTATTGCCTTACACAGCTCCCCAATTCATTTTGGCTGAACCGAGAGAACATGTTACCAGCCAGTCCAGCCCCACAGCAGTGACGCTGCCTCCGTCAGAGCATCCCCGTCCCACAATGCTGAATACACAAAGGAATGAGACAGTAGCAGCTTGTTCCGCTGAGACGTTATCACAGCCAGATGCGAGGGATGAATTCCCGCCTCAAGAAAGCAAGAGCGACATTCCATTTGGGAGGAATGTCACACTCGGAGAAGAGGGAAATACCTAATCCTCCGGGTCTTTTCTAGGCTAGGCGTAGAGCGGGTATTAGCAGAGGGTGAGGACTTGTCAGAACTGGGATTGCAAACCAGGAGCCGGCAGCAATTGCCTGTCCTCAGACACGAGACGGGGAGACTACAAGGGAGCTAAATCTAAGAGTTCCAGGCTACTGCGTGGGCTGGCTGAGGAGCTCAGAGGGTACCTGTATAGCACAGCATCCTCACAGGGCTCTGAAACAGCCGGCAGCAGGCACGGGTAATACCTGGAAAAGGAAGCCTAGATTAGATACTCACTGCCTGCCGTCAGCGAGCGCTCGCGTGCATTTATTGTCAAACCGTTTACGAAAAATAGCCCTGAGCGAGGAGATAGTAAAGTATCCCGTTCAGAAGGCGGTGCAGTAATAGCAGAGCTCTTAGCAAGATAATGCAGCTCACACTAGGAGAAACAAGCACAAAATACCTAACTTCAAGGGTGACTGCCTGAATAGGAACAAGACCAAAAATGCTCATCTATACAAGAGATGAGGTACGGCCAGAGAATGATGGCAGCATTGCTCCCAAGGAATGCCTGTGAATTTTACCAGTGTGGGAAGTGGTTCTCAGTCCACACACAGGATATCGTATGGCTACTGTCCCTCTGTGCTGCTAGAACTACATCTTAACCAGATTGCAGCTTTTGCACGTCAGATCCTGAAACTGCAGCTGTACCTACTTCTGTTCCTGGTGGGAAGCCTGAGGTGGAAAGCTCAAAGGAGACGCAAAACTCCAATTGTTAAAGATTAGACTGGACAACACCTAAGTTTCCCATCTGTTTCTGAGGCAGGTAAAGCCCTAAATTACCCCTGCACACAACAGTACTGTGAACTGGCACTGGTGCCCGCACCAAGGCTGTGCTCAGGAAGCACACATAGCCAGATAAAAATAAACAAATCACTTAAGCTCATCTTCTTAATCCGGGCATAACTCGGTTGGCAAGTTTCCATGAAGTTTCCTACATTAAAACTTCCCGGCTCCAGGGTTTTTTCTCGCCACGAATGCCTGGAAGGGAACTCCCAGCCTCCCAATATTTTCAACATATTATCCTGAAACCCACATCTCTCAAGTGACTTCTGAAAACAATCTTGTGTGACTCAGCAGAGCTTCATCCTGTTACCCTGAGCTGGATTTCCACAGCTCAAAGCCCACCTGGGCTCTGTGCTTCCTCTTGAGAACAATGTAGAGCTCCCAGCAGATACTTTTTCCTCATTTCTATAATGACAGCACAGATCGCAAAGGTTGTCTTTGCTAAAGCTTATTGGCCTCCTTTGTCCCTCAGTAGCCACTTCCTCCCTGCTTCAGGGAAGTCTCTAAAAAAATAACATTAGATTACCAAGCTCCCCCAGCACAGAAGCTTCAAAATTGAGCTGGACAAGTCAGTCGTTAACAAAATGATCTGTCTCTGTAAGACGAGAGTTGAAGCGCAAAACACTACACGCAGAATAGGAAAAGTCGCAGGTGAACCAGACAGCTACGCTAAAGCGTTTGTGCCTGTCAGACAAAAACCTGGCTCGAGTCCTCTCTGCATGAGATAAGAGCTTTAGTGTTGGTATTGGTCGACCACATACCCAGAACGGTTGGGAGAAAAAGCTAACGGAAAAGAAAAATAAAGCCAAAAGGGGAAAAGGTGCAGAGACCATTCGCTTGCTTTGCCAATACCAAAGGATGCGCTTCAGAGGACAAGCGACTTTAGAGTTAATCCCTAAGCCCTGCTTAGACCTCAGAGGGCTTTGCTGTTTATTCTGGGCTTCCTCTGGCCATTGGAAAGTGAAAGCTTTGAGTTGCCTTCACTCACGACTCGCTGTCTGCGTCGGTCGGACGAGCCCCAGGTGCACACAAAGATAATCATCTCTCCATTTTCTAATGCAGTTTATTCTCGGGTGACTTGGGCCACGGAGGAAAACACCAGGTACCAGTGGACACAGCGTTTTATAGATATACTTTACAGGGACAGAGTTCTATGCTTTTATCAGGTATCAGTTTACAACAACCCTCTGCTAAGAACGTATGTGGCACAAACCCAAGACCAGCTATAAAAGAACTTTGCTTCCAATTAAGCAAAGATTTATCAAAGCTTTGAGGATCAAGTAACTTCCTGCTATGATTTAAGACCACGTTATAAAATATCAGAGATATAAAAAGGATCTGAGTGCCAATAAATAACTACATTTTCCCATGCCTGAAAATGATCCCCAGCTCTGTGCTGTCAGGGACTGAAGAGCTGCTGTCACTTGGCACGGAGAAGCTGCTGTGCACACATACACCAGGAACGAGCATCACCCAAAAAATGAGCGTGAACTAAACCACCCAGGGTTTAAGCTAGAACCTTGAATAACTTCTTGGTACTAGAGGTGGGCTGTAGAGGAACAAACATTGGTCTGGAGCATACAAACAGGGCCAGAAGAAGAAACAGCGTGGTTCCGAAAGGAGGTGACACCCCCAGGTCTGTGGGTACCATGCTGCTCAGCCCATGATGCCAACACGGGGACACGAAGAACCAGACCCAGAGCAGGCTGGAGCGAGAGGGAAACACAGCTCTGGGGTGAGCACATCGAGACACCCATGGCAGGCTCAGAGACGGGTTAGATCTGCCAGAGCGATTGATTTGCAAACGAGCATCATCCATCAGAGCCGCGGTGATGTAAAGCCCGACGCCAGCCAAGGGCGGCAGGGATGGCATTAGCCTAATGTAAGATCTGATTTATAGCGCTGGCAATTGGTCTTATCCATTACTTTCCATTATAGACAAGAAGTTGTGTATATTACGTGTACATTTATGTAAAGCTGTTAAATAATTTCTGCAGGGGGTAGCGTTGCTGTCCCGTTCCTTCCCACGCTGGAGCGATGCTCCCGTCAGTGACTGATGTGCAGCCCTGCGCATCCCCATAAGAAAACATGTTTTGATTCTATCGAGCCTGACTCGCCGCATATTAATTTTTCCAGGTAGCGAGAGGGAAGCACCGACTTAATTAACCGCTTTCCTGCAGCACCCCCCGATTCCCATGCAAGCGCAGTCGCGCTCAGCCCGGCCGCAGGCGGGACGGCGGCACGGCTGACAGCCCGACCTGCCCCCGCCGCCCCGCTGTGCCCCCCGGGGCCGCGCCGGCTCTTACCTGCGCAGCAGCAGCCACAGCACGAAGACGAGGAGCCCGAAACCCCCGAGGCGCCGCTGCCGCCGCCCGCCGCACGGCCACATGGCGGCCGCGGCCCCGGCCCCGGTACCGCCGCCGTGCCCCCCGCCGCCTTGCACCGCTCCGCCCGCCGCCCGCCCGCCATTGGCCCTCTCCCCGCCGCCAGCGCCTCCCATTGGTTGCCCGCCGCCGCGCTCCGCCCTCTCCCCATCGCCGGCGCCTCCCATTGGCCGCTGGCGGTGCCCGTCATGAGGCGGCGGGGCCGGCCCAGCCTCCGCACGGCGGGGACCCCCCGGGGGACCCCACGATCGGCGCCCGGGTGGGAACAGCGCCGAGACCCCTCACCGGGAGGCCATTACAGCCGCCTCGCTGAGGGAACGGCCGGCAGCGCGGCAGCAGCCACCGCCAGGGCCTGTCCCCTCAGGGCCGCTGGTTAGATACCGAAATACCACAGAGGAAAATTATCACAACTCCCGCCGCTCTCGGTAAAGTCGCCGTCGTGGCTTTAATGATTCCAAATTAGCTGAATTTACCGGTGGGTTTGGTAATTTTACAGGGCGGGGAGCAGTGATGTGAGGCAGCAGGGTTAAATGTTTCTGCGCAGGACCTTAGTGTTTTATTTATACCTCTGTACGGTTTGAGATCAGGTGGGAACAGGGGAACAACAATCAGTACAGTAGCAAAGGAGCCGCTGGACAAACCACGGCACCCTGCTCCTCGGGTAAAACCCACTGCGCTCTGCAAGGGCTGTGTGTCCCAGGGGTGCAATTAGAGCCCAGGACGGGTTTTAAACAGAGACTAGTTCCATCGATGTAAAGATTTCACTGATAGAGAAGGAGACCTCCAGGATGAGGCTGCTTAAAGTCCCCATGTCAGTCCTGACTCAGCAGGGACGACCCACAGCGCTGCTGTTTCAGGGAAGGGTGGGTGCCGAGCAGCCCGCCATCGAGATTTGGAGACAGAGGCTTGTTATTTGCAACTGTGGTTTATGTCTTCAGGCTACACAATACAGGCAGCTCTGCCAGGCACAGGGCGCAGCTGTGGCAGCATGTGGGTGACATCCAGCTGCCAGCCCAAGGCAGAAAGATTGTTTTCCACTGGGGCGTCCCCCTCTCCACTCCCAGGGAGAGAGCTGGTGAACAGGGGAGGGAAACAGACCGAGCTGTAACAGATGAAAGGATTTTAAGGCTGGAGATTAGCTCCTGGATTCAGCCCTGGAGCAGGTTCCTGGCCACAATCATCCTCATCACCTCATTGGTACCTGCAGCAGGACGAGGGTGCAAAAGACAATTAGGAGATGGTCCAATTCTTCCCCCAGTGAAAGCAATGAGACTCCGTCCCTGATCTGCAGTCTCCAAGCACAGAAAAGCTTTTCCCACCAAAGCAGCATTTGGGAGGCGTTGGGCCAAAATACAACTGCCGAGTGCCAACACATGGCTTGGGAAAGGCTTCGGAGTGCTAGATGCTTGTCCTGCTTTTTGTCTGGGCATCGAGAGGATGTGGGCACCAGGCATCAAGCAGAACTGGATATATACCAACATCTGAGTTCTCTGCTTTTCTGTTTAACATGCAGAAAGACACTAGACCCGTCTGGTACCCTTAGCAGGTATCCTTTTAGTGTGTGAAGGGATTTCGGAGCCTGTTCTCTCCTGGCTTCCCTGCCAAGTCACTGGTAATAAGAGTGTCCTTTACCTTCCAGGATCTGGTGGACTCTGACATCTCGCACAAACTGCTGCACGGCATAATCCTTCAGGTAGCCGTAGCCCCCGTGCATCTGCAGAGCCTGGTTACAGATCTAAGAAGACAACATCACTGGTGAAGTGGTTCGCATGGTGTCGAGGACAAGTCAGTGACAGAAGCTTGGTAAGAACTCAGGAACCTGGGCTCATTTTTCTTTTTCTGATCACCTAATCTCTTAACAAAGTGTGGCAAGACATCAAGGTGCTCTCAGTCCCCATCAGCGCTGCTCTCGACCCTATCACGTTACCTAAGTGCTGTTTCACATTAATGGCGTGTTTACGTGAACATTATAGCATAGAAATACCCAGGAAACACTTTGCTTAACTAAGGCAATTTTTGCTGCATTTCCACGGTGCTGCTGATGAAAAAACAAAACGGCAGATCACCATCTAGTGGTCAGTCAGCCAAGGAACCTGCTCAGAGCTCTGGTTTCAACTGAAACATAACTCCATGCGTTATTACCTGTCAACTTGGGACATAAAACATAATAAATAGCAAAAATGCGGAGTGCTAAGAAAATACAGTAGCTTCTAAATGACACTAATCTAGGAAGTGTCAAGGTGCAAATTTCCTTTTCCTTTCTTTTCCTCCCTTCTTGCTTTCTCTCTTTTTCTCAATGGTCTCAATGGTCTAGGAAGGATCACTTGGTACCTCGGAGCAATCTGCCTCCAATGTATTATCCTTTGAAAATAAAAGCACTGTACGCTCTGTCCTGTCTCCCTACTTGGTCCCCTGGAAAACAGTGTAGAAAGCACTGGAGGCCAGGAGGCCCACACTGTGGAGAGGCTAATCCTGCAGCCTCCACAGGGTGCAGAATCCTTTCCTGGAAAACATCCTGATCCTAAAATGAGTCTTCTGGTTCAATGGACGTGCTTGGGTCTGGGTCCCTACGGTGTCAAACTTTTTAAAGACATTCTGGGCACCAAGAGGGCTCTCCCAGCATGTAGTTCGATGCCAACTGAAGTCTGAGTAACATACCGCAAAGCACTCATCGGTGGCAAAGAGCTTGGCCATGGAGCACAGCACGGCCGCGTCCTCCCGTCCCTCCTGCAGCGCCCGCGCCGCGTTGCGAACCATGAGCCGCGCTGCCACCAGGCGCGTCGCCATCTCCGCCAGCCCGAACTGCAGGTACTGCCAGCAGGAGAGGAGAAAATTAAGCCAGCGTCTTTGGATGGTCCTGCACCACATCGCCACGACCCTCAGGCAGGTGTCAGGCCTGACATGCTTTCCTTCTCAGGAAAAACACACTCCTGATTTCTCCCCTGTGGAGTGAGTGATGGGACCGCTGGCCAGGATCAGAAAGAGCACAGATCCAAGGGAGAGGTTACCTGGTTGTTTGCCAGGGGTTCCCCAAACTGTTTGCGGACAGTGAGATGTTCCTGAGCCAGAAGAACGCAGGCATGAGCAGCTCCTAATGAACAAGAAGCTGGAGGGAGAAGCCAAGGACACAGAATGAACACGAAGCGAATGCAGACGGGTGACAAGATGATCCTGCTCTCCTCCCTTTGCTCTCAGTGGTCTTTCTTACCAATGTTTATCCTGCCTCCATTCAGTCCCTTCATGGCAATGCTGAAGCCCTGCCCTTCAGCTCCCAGCCGGTTGCCAACTGGGACGGCACAGTCCTCGAAGATCACAGCCCGAGTTGGCTGGGAATTCCAGCCTACCTGGGGAAGAACGGAGCACGTTCCAGAGCGCCTGAGGAGCAGCACAGCAGAGAGCTGCCCAGCCTGCTCCCAACCCCTCGCTCTCATTGCTAAACTGCCACAGAGCGCTTGTGGTCTATGTGGTTTGGCTTAGTGTGCTGAGTTGGAAACTGCAATGCGTGTATTTGAGAAGAGGCACAGATCCAACGAACCTTGATGTTCCTGAGATTAAAATCCTTCACTTACCAAAGGTACAGGTATTGAGCAAACTTCACCAAACCTGGACTTGGCTTGGAAAAAACACCCTAGGCTGGGACTCCAGTCCCATCCAAGAAGAGATCCCCAATGCTTTGCACAGACTAGCTTGTCTCTGTCCTGCGCTTCCCTCCAGCACACAGCAAGTGAAAACCAAACCTCTTACCTTCCTCTCTTTCTTGCCAAAGCTGAGCCCCGGTGTCCCCTTCTCCAGCACCAGGCAGGAGATGCCCTTGGGGCCGGGACCTCCTGTGCGACACATGACCACGTACACATCGGTGTCACCTCCGCCACTGATGAAGGCCTGCAGAAGGGCACAAGAAGAATGGGATGGTTTCTGTATGCTAACCCTGAGCCTGCAGCAGCAGCTGGGGTACAAAGCCAGGGGGTATTTAGGGGCTCAACTGTTCTAAGCTCTGGTGAACGCTCTACAGAGCGGGTCCTACCTTGGGAGAACACACAGAGATGAGGAGACAGTAGGAAATGGAAAGGACGGTGAGACCCAGGCCCCCTGTACATGCAGTGCTGTCCAGCTGCTTTAGGAGGAGCAAAGAGGTACCTTGGAGCCATTCAGGACGTAGGTGTCCCCTGTCCGCTGAGCTGAGGTGAGCAGGGAAGCTGCATCACTTCCACTTCCTGCAGAAGGGAAGGAAGCAGCCAGTGAAGCAGCAGGTCCAGAGCCTATAAAACCGCACACCCCTTCCAGACTCCCCAGTGATTACAAAAAAGAACATGGAAACAAAACTTTTACCTCCAGCTCGGTGCCACATTCCCATCCAGTTAAACTTTGTTAGGAGTGAGGGAAGGGAGAAGATTTCTTGGTTGAGGATACTCACCTGGCTCAGTCAGGCAGTAAGAAGCAAATTTTTCCATGCTACAGAGCGATGGGCAAAACCTGCGCCTCTGTTCCTCATTGCCAAAGGTGTCGATCATCCAAGCACACATGCTGGAGCAGGAGAGAAGGAGCAGCATTACAGGAGGTGAACACGGCCCTGGGAGGAATGCGGGTCCAATGAGAACATCCCTGGCTGAACAGAGGAACAAAGCTCCAAAAACACGAAGGATTGAAAGCATATTGCTCCCAGCAGGTTACTGTCTATAGGCAGCTAAAATGGAAAAGCAGGCAACAAAATCCAGGCCTTAATCCCACCTTGCATGCCACAAGGCTAAAATTACTTCTTGGTGGCATCTCAGTTTTTGTAGCCTCTTTGTTTATTGCCATCAAAAGACCTCACAGGATGTGTCTACGTGGGGTCCCTACTGTAAATAATAAGCAGCACCAGAAGATCTATCTCCAGGTGGGTTTAGAGCCCACAGAACAACGGTGTTTTCCAGCCCGGCTGACACCATCCGCCCCTCCGCAGACACACTCACTTGTGGATGCTCATATAAGCAGTGGTGCTGGTGCATCCTGTCGATAAAGCTTCAAAGATTACAGAGGTATCAAGTCGTGACAATCCAGAGCCACCGACGTCTGGTTTCACATAGATCCCGCCGAATCCCAGCTGGGCTGCCTTCCGCATTGTTTCCACGGGGAATATTTCCTATTGGGATGAGCAGAGACAGCACAAATGAACATTCACAATCAATTCAATCCCAAAATTCAAACTCTTTTGGTACACGTGGGCTACTGAGTCCAGTCCCAAACTGCTGCAGAGCTTAAGTTAATCAGGGGGGTTAAAGAAGAGGTGGCTACCTAGACAGACACATGCCATCTTCAGGAGTAGATTCAGGTGTCAGATGGCTGAATTGCCTGGCTAGGAGAACTTCAAGGAATTTCTGATGGCTTCCCACCCCAGCTACAGCAACAGCTTCAAATAAAATCTCTACAGATGGCATTACAGCACCGAGGAGCTACTGCAGGAACCCCTGGGATGAGACCCCTTGTGAGGCTGCCATACCTTTTCGTCCCACTCTGCCATGTGAGGAGCCATCTCCTTGGCAGCAAAGTCAAGGGCAACTTTCTGGAATTCCTTCTGCTCCTCGGTCAGGCCGACGGATGCTGGAAAAGCAGGAAGAGATCAGAATGTGCGTCTGTTGCCGGAAGACAAGCGCTACCACCCCTCCTGTATCCAAACAATTACAAAGTGGCCCTTAACTCACAGGGTCTCTGCAGCAGAGATCATTTCTCTGTTTCTCGGGGCCACCACGATCATTTGCGCATAGATCCAACAGCCTTTTGTTGGTTCCTCTCCTAAAACTCATAGGGATGCTGCTGTTGTCTGAAATGTGGTTACTATTAACCGTGGAAGCAATTCAGCTGGGCAGCACTGGGGAATCCCATGGGAGGGGTCTCGCTGGGACACAACTGTTCTGGTCACCAGAGACATCAGGAGATGGCTTCCATCAGGAGATACTTTCATTGCAGAATAACCCGCTTAGAAACAGGTACAGCCAGCCTGGTCTGTCCCCATTGAGTGCTCCACCGAGTCTTTTTGGGATATTCCAGCTGAAAAGCTGGGAAGCTCTAGCAAAGGTACAGGGAATGGGAGCAGGGACATGGAATATTGTGTCCAGTTGTGGCCCCTCAGCTCCAGAAGGACAGGGAACTGCTGGAGAGAGTCCAGCGCAGCCACCAAGATGCTGAAGGGAGTGGAGCATCTCCCGTGTGAGGAAAGGCTGAGGGAGCTGGGGCTCTGGAGCTGGACAAGAGGAGACTGAGGGGGGACTCATTCCTGGGGATCAATATGGAAAGGGGCAGTGTCAGGAGGATGGAGCCAGGCTCTTCTGGGTGACACCCAGTGACAGGACAAGGGGCAATGGGTGCAAACTGGAACACAGGAGGTGCCACTGCAAGAGGAGAAGCAACTTGTTGGGGGTGAGGGTGTCAGAGCCTGGCCCAGGCTGCCCAGGGAGGTTGTGGAGTCTCCTTCTCTGCAGACATTCAAACCCGCCTGGACCCCTTCCTGTGGCACCTCAGCTGGGTGTTCCTGCTCCATGGGGGATTGCACTGGATGAGCTTTCCAGGGCCCTTCCAACCCCTCACATTCTGTGATGTGGGGCCAGGAGGCCCCATGTCACCGACGGGCTCCACCCGCCTCCCCGCGGGGATCCCCCCGGGCCCCGCTCCCCGCCGTGCGGCTCCTTACGGTCGATGCAGGCGGCGATCCCCCGCCGGCCCGCCGGGCTCCCCCGCCGCAGCAGCCGGGCCGCTCTCCACGCCATGGCGGGGCTGGCCCGGAGCTGTTCCCGGTTCCCGGGGCCGCTGGGAGCTGTAGTCCTGACCCCGGTACCTCCCGTTCGCGCGGTGGCTGCGGGGAAGGAGGCGAGTCCGCGGGCCGGGCTGGAGTTTTTGCATAACGGTCACACGCTTCCGACTGCTCCGCTCGTCCTGCGCCGAGCCCAGAGCATCCTTGTCCCCTGCCCGAGGCGAAGGGGCTGCGGAGGCCATAGCCGGTGAGCGGGGGCTTGGCGTGGGTGGGAGGGACGGGGGGAAGCTTGGCACAGAAGGTGGAAAAGTTGATGCCAGCCGCCCTGGCCAGCTCAGAGCTAAATAAAAATCCAACGGGCTGCTGATAGGAGGGGCCGGGGGGTGAGCAGCCAGCTTGCTGCTTTCCCCAAGGGCGTTTGCACGCAGAATCTCTGCGAGCAACAAGCGGAGCTGCACACCCCCGGTGGGAGGCTGGGCTGAGCTCTGGGGACAAGCTGTTCTCCCCTTCCCAAAAGCTCAGCTTCCTCTTGCGCAGCTCGGCTAAAACCCCGAGCGCCTTCGGGACTGTTCTCCAACAGCTGCACCAAAAAGCAGCCCCCCTCCTGCTGGTGTCCATCAGAGCGCCTGCCCCCACGCCAAGGGTGCGGCTCTCAACCAGTGCCAGCGTTCGCACTCATAGAGGAAACGGCCGAGCCCAAGGACGAACATTTATTTACTTTCCACTTACTGTACAGCTTTTACAGTCTCAGTTATCTTTGCTTTTTTTCCAGCTTGCCTGAATATGTAGTAATTCCTCCTTCTTCTCTCATTCAGGTGCTTCTCAGTGAAGATAATTCAAAGAGACCAGAGATGCCTTGGCCAAGCAGAAAGAGGGACAAAGGAGCAGCAGCAGGTCTGTGCTGACATCCTAATTTAGCATCTCTTGGTTAAGGTTCCAAGCTATATCGAAACTACAGTCATCTTAACCATCTGTCTCTCAAAGCCACATGTCTTACAGACAGCATTTCCTCTGTAAAAAGGTGCTGAGCATCCATGTGTGACTGAGATAAGTGGCAGGAAGCTGATGTAGTACCATCTGAAAAAAAAAACATATATTAAAAATATATATATATATACAAAAAATACAGAAAAAAACCCACATCAACATCAAAAAACAAGGCAAAAACCTTGCACTTGAAGCAACATCCTATGGTGTTTCAGGTGTAAGATGAACAAATTGCACAGTGGGCTCACCTGTGCCACTCATCTGCTTAATCAGCTCCAGCTGATAACCATCTTCTTACCCTTTAGTCACTTAATAATTACGTTTTGCTGTCTGGGTCCTGGACAAACAGAGATATCCACCCCCTCTGAACAGGCAGCATAGTGGAAGCTTCATCTAAGGTTTCCAGCTACTGCAGCAATTAAAATATCTTGCTTTGCTGCTGAACTCTCCTCTTATTCACTAGACTCACCTAAATCAACTTTGTTACCTTGCAGTTGATTTCTCAGTGATCAATTAAAAAAAACTGAAACTACACTTCATCTGAGCAACATGGCCTGGCCTGGCTTTTTTATGATTACGTATGACTATTAAGCTATGTCTGTGCACATGACACACAAAAAATATATCCTTATTTCAGGTGCAAACTAGAAATATTCAGATACACTGGTGCATAACACTACTACTTTACACATAGCATGTGGGGTGCACCAAACTTCTGCTGCAGTCAAATACCAGTATGTGAAACTAGCTTGGATGACTAAAAATGTTTCAGCACCAATCCCTGTCAGAAACAAAACTGGTTTTGTCTTAATGCTCCTTTTTTGATGTTGTTTCTTTTAAGATAAAAAAGAGCCTGATGCTAAAATTGCCAAAACTGAGGAGGAGACTCCAGATAAGGAGGAAGAGGAGAAGTCCACAAAACCTCCAGCTGGGAGTTCCAAGTCTGGATGGAAGAACTGGAAGAAGACAAAAGAATCCGACTCCGGCGGGGAGGAAAGCAAGATAACGTATTGTCACTGGCTTCTGAAATCGGAACCAGAGAGCAGGCTCGAGAAGGGAGTGGATGTGAAAGTAAGCACTGACACCATCCTTACTCAGAGAAGTACAGAAGTAGTTTGACTACTATCCAGAGCATTAGTGCCTGAACACCTAGTTACAGGACCAAACAATTCAGATTGTTTGCAATATTAACACTGTTGTGTCTTCTCAAAACCCACCTGTCTTCCTGAAAAGAGAAAGATAATGTTGTTCTTCTACAAGATGACAACCTTGGGGTTTGATAATGTCATGCAAGAGGAAATCAGGCCCTCAGGATGCTTAGCTGTTGGTAGCAGGGGCGGCATCTATTTCAGACATTCCACTGCTGCAGTGTTCCTCCTTTGTGAGAGCTTTTCTTTAGCCCCTGTGGGAACCAAAAAAATCGTGTTAAATTTGTACTACAATTGAAGGAGCTCCTGGGAACGAGTGTTTAGGCACAATGTAGACAATGACCTGGGCTTAATCTGTATTTTCATTCCATTTGGCAGTTCAGCATTGATGACTTGAAAGCTCAGCCCAACCAGACAACCCATTGGGATGGAGTAAGAAACTACCAGGTAAGGAGCACATGTCAAAGGTGGAGTCACTGAAAGCACCAGAAAAAAGGTGGCTCTCCCCACAGGTAACTTGCTCCCTTTGCCTGAAGGATTTCCCTATGAGGCACTCTGCCTGTTTTTTACAAGTGCATTTTGTCAGGAGTCAAAACTCCTGCCTAATTGCCTCTAGGTCGAAGGAGCATTCAGGCTGTGTAATATTCTATCAAATAACCCAGTTTGTCTTTAGCTTAGACCAGCCTTTATTTCCCTTGACACCTTTTAGCAAGTCTGTACTTACCCAAATACTGTGCCTTGGCAGTGTACAGCTTTCTATTCCAGACCTCTCTGCAAAGGAAATCCACGTGTGCTTCCCCTACAATGTGTGATCCCCTTCCTATATATGCTTCCTTCTCACATATGATATGCTCTGCTGCTGACAATTAACTTGAGTCTTCTGCTATCCCTGAATGAGGGTGGCTGAGCTGTTAAATTCCCACATACTTTCCAACAAATGGCATCTTGCTCTTTAGCCTTGTTTTTGCTTCATTTCCTTGCAGCATAAAACATCTGTACAACTACTGCAGGAAACCTTATCTGAGTAGCTCTGAAGCACATGTACCTCTCCTGTTAGTTCTCGTTCCAAGCTGCTTGTAATGAAACCCTGAGAGCTTGATACAAATTGCTCCAAGTCTCCTGTTTACATCCAACAGGCGAGGAATTTCCTGAGGGCCATGAAACTTGGGCAGCAGGCCTTCTTCTACCACAGCAACTGTAAAGAGCCTGGCGTTGTTGGCATTGTCAAGGTGAGTGCATCTTTCCCGTTCTGTGTTTTAAGGGGGGTGGAAAAAGCAGAAATTGGTGGGTTATTGAACAGCTCATTAGTCCTACTTATGCCTCGGTGTTTAAGGAGTGCGAAAGTCTAATCAGAGCGGCGAATGAGCCCAGGCATCCTGGCTCAGCAGCGCAGATCACAGCAGGGCTCGCTCAGGTGTCTTTCCCCAGAGAAATGGAACCAAACTGCTGCTGTCCTGCTGACATTTCATGGTGCTTCCAGCCAAGTCCAGTGTTGCTCCACACTCTGATTAAAATCCGATTCACTAAATTCTAGCCAGCTGAGCCTGCAAGGCAGTAATACAAAACCTAGGATGCAGGAAAGCTTTTTCTTTAAGAGGAGAACTGGTCACAAAGACTGTCATCATCAACCCAGTTTTCCTCTGTTGCATGTGCTCCTTCCACATCGTTCTCTGAAGAGGTGACGATGCTTCTTTAACAGCCACACTGTTCTGCAGTGCTTCAACCAAAGAAATGTAAAGGAAGGAAATTTATCAGAAGAGAGTTCAGCAAGGCTGATCTTTGCATCAGGATTATTCCTTATATTTAGCCACAGCTTTCCCAAGGGCACTTCATACCCTTTGCTGACAGCAGTTTTTAACTGATGGGAACTTGTCTCACATTCTTCTCCTGTTCTGCTTCAGATCGTAAAGGAGGCATACCCTGATCATACACAGTTTGATCAGAAGGATCCTCATTATGATTCCACCAGCAGAAAAGAGAACCCTAAATGGTCCATGGTAATGTAGTAAACTAAATACAGCTCTTTCAAGCTCTATGTGCAAGCCAAGTAAAGGTAGAAGCTTTTATGCATCATATTGCATGTCTTCTTAAGCTTCTGTCCTGGCCTAGCTACCTTTTTCTCTCTCAAGAGGAAATCCAATTCTGATTGTTTTCTCTACCTTTTCCCCCGTCTCTTCCAGAAAGCTGCCAAAATGTATCTCCCTAGGCTTTCAAACCTTACATGGATGCAAAACTGACCTCCATGCATGGCAGAATTCTGGGTTAGGAAAGAGACTGAACATCTTTTAATACCATTCTCAGTCTACAGCAAACAACCCTGTAGTTCTGAGGCACACTAAATTAGAGGGCAGTTGCTGTTCACAGGCTGCCTACATCCCACATCTTAATTTTGTATTGTCCATGACAACAAGAATGTATGTTGCTAGTGCACGGTGCTAAGATTCATGTAAATGATCACCTGCCAGAACTATCTGCAGGTTCTTTTAGCCCTGAGCAAAGAGAAGCTCCCATACCATTATATGCATCAGTCATTTGCTTCATTTTAACATCTTTATCCCTGCAAACATCTTATGTGCCATCTGGAGGCTATATCCTTCTCCAACCGTGCCCCTTTGCTGCCCGTCACTTCCCAGGTGGATGTCCAGTTTGTGCGGATGACAAAACGTTTCATCCCCCTCTCTGAAATCAAGGCTCACCACCTGGCACACAAAGCAGATGGAGGGCCCCTGAAGAACATGATGCTCTTCACAAGGCAACGTCTTTCCATCCAACCACTGACACAAGGTAAGGACCTTCTCTGGACTCCTGCTGCGGCGAGGCAGCCCTCGCTCAGAGAACCTGCAAGTTCCAATTATGGCTTTTTCTTCCTTACCTTTTCAACGCAGAGGAATTTGATTTTGTCTTGGGCCTGGAAGAGGAAAAGCCACATTAAGAAACCAAGAGCAGCACAGCTTCTACCCAGCCTGCTGATGCCTCCTCTGAAACCAGCGTCATTCTCAAGTTTACTTGCTCAATCACAGCAACAAGAACCTGCCCGCACATGATTTGCAGCTCTACGTCCCTTATTCTGACACACTGTTATTTTTGCTTATTTTTAAATAAAGCCTTTTAGAATGAATTGCAGCTACTCCCTTTTTAATAGTGGAAAAATCTGCAATTTATCTCTTGAAGGACGAAACAGGTACATCCTCCTTGAGGATGTTTATTACAGGATCCAGTGCAGTTCTATGTACTGCAGAAGAACGTTTTTCTTCAGAAAGGTATCACTAAGCTTCTGTCTAGAACAAGAAAATTTAAATGTATATACACATCCAGCCTGATTGCTGCAACAACAAAAACACCCACCCGGTCCGGGCAATATAAACCATATCAGACAAACTCATGCACAGCATTTGACAGCCAGGACTGGCTCTTTTTAATTGGAGAGACAAAAAACCCAAGTTTTAAAATACAGCCATTGAAAAGACAACGAATTAAGAAACATGTAAACACAGCAGAGGCTTAATTACAGGTTTCACTGCTTGGTTTAGTACTTGTACGCTTGCCCCTGCCTGCCTTGGCCGGGGAGAGAGGGAATGACCCGAGTACTGAACAGAACCACCCAGCTCGGGGAAACAACTGCGCGAAGTGTCCGCCCCTCACCATGCTATTGAAATGCTTTTCTGTAGTACCTCCTCCTGGAGTGACCTTATGCTTCAGCTTCTCTCTAAAGATGCTCAGCACATCTGCTCCACCCCAGAAAAACAGAGGGCCTGGTGGGTAACAGGTTGAATGGTCCATTTAGAGTAAGTAAAAATGGGGATTGTTTCTAAGTTGTGGTTCCACAAGTAGGGACATGGGGGAAGGGGGCACAAAAGTAGGAAAAAAAACCCAAACCAACCCCATGTATAGGCTCATGCACCTTTTCCAAGTAATCCCTCCAGAAGTGAGGAAGAGATGTTTAACAGAAATCTCCTTACAGTCCTTTGTCTTGTCAGACAATTCTCTTACACCCAGTACTGAGGGTGTTCAGCCAGTAAACAAACACTCCTGGAATGCAGCGACATCTCCATCCATGGGGTTTCTTTAACACCACATGGCCTAAAATCAAGAGGAATAGGCAAGGAAAAAAATTCAAGGTTGGATGGGAGTTGGGGGAAAGCTAAAGGGTGGTCAGGGTGCCGAAAGATAGTCTGGTATCCCCAGGGGCTCCCAGAGGGAGCTGCGCTTGTCTCCAGATGATTGTGCATTGCCACAGCACAGGTGGTTCCCCCTACACGGAGCAGGGAGTAGAGTGAGTGTCAAAAGTAACATCCAGATTCCTTTGCCATGGGAGGCCTGCAGCCGGTACCACCCTGGCATAGCAAGGTGGGTGTCTAAAGTAAGCTTTTGCTTCAGTCTTAGGAAGACACGGCTCCAGCCCATGGCACAGACTTCTCATGTAAAGAAAAGCAAGCCACGTCTTTACTATACAGAGCAGAAACATGATGCGACATGAGCGTTCAGCAGAGATGAGATCATTAGTGTCCTCTACAACAGAGTGAGACTGTCCAGCTCTACTAAAAAACACATCCTTACACGTGGTGAGTGAAAGATAACTTACTTTGGCAAGCAGAAACACACATTTATCACTGAAATACAGTAGCTGTCTTATTACATAAAAGCTCCCCTTCCCACCCAGTCCCCATTCCCCCCACCAGCACTGTTCCACTAAACAAAGCAGAAGCCACTTCCATTTCCCAGCTGCAAGACAACTGTTCCACACTGAGCTGTAGAACAGAGGCAGAGGACATTGATTCCAGGGTCAAAAGCAAGCTGGACAAAACCCTAGTGAGCCACAAACTCTCAGGGAAATCCAGACAAATCCCACTTCATACAGCTCATGTCCCAGGATTTAGCACAGCCTTGTCTCTCCATCTGGTAGGAGGTCTGACCACCTGCTTCCTTGGAGGGCATCTAAACAGCGTGGATATTCTCCAGGTTCAGTCAAGTCTACAAAGCCACATCTAATTTTGAATGGAGTGACTCCCTTCTGGGAATGTTCTCATGATTCTACTTAGCTGGAGACTAAAAGAAGCTTATTTTAGAAAAGAAACTAAACCCGCATTCAGGTTCTCAGTTCATACCCTCAGACCTCACTGGTGACTTCAGCTCAGGCCTCAGGAAGGTATCTCTGGAATCAGAGAGCTCTGCTTGTCCTTCCAGTTGCCGCTTGGCTTCACGTAGCAGCACACACACATGAGCTTCTTCAAACAACTGCATCCACCTTCTGGAATTACTAATCCTCATCCCACAGGCACAAGGGAGCAAGCAAAACAACACACACGTGTTTCTATGCTGCCGCCTGTCCCTACTACAAAGCCTGCCCTGCCACGAGGACACAGACATGAGCAGGGCAGCATGTGCACGCTCCCAAGAGTGCCCCCATTTACTTTGGACATTCCAAAATGATTCTCTAGACCCCTCAGAGCTGGTCTGCCCCTGTTCTGCAGCAGCCAGGACCTGTATGAGTGCAGCAACTAGAGAGACTGAATCTCAGGGGCACTCAGGCAGCTGCCGGGACATGACTAGGAAGGCACTGCCCCTGGCCAGGAGCCTTCCTGTCCCTGCTACTTTCCTGCCCAGCAGCACTGGGACCTTCACTGCTCTGCCCAACCTGTGCCACCTCCTACAACATTCGCACGCCTCACTCCCTCCTACCAGCCGCAGCTCCCGCTCGACGTGACGCGGCCGATAGGAGCTCCCCAGCAAGGACACGACAGCCCGCCCGCTGCCCTGGCAGCACCAGGGCTGACTCAACTACGTTATACAACTGTTTGTGACAAGGAATCCAACGCCAGCATGAAGAGGAAGGGGAGGCAGCGAGGGGATAACACTCAGCATTTTCAAGCAGTCCGCACCTCAGTCTCATTCTCCCTCCTCTACCTTCCCGCTGCTCACTGTGTCAGAAAGGCAAGAAAAATCATCCATCCTACACCGCCCCAAAGCAACCTCCACACCGCTGGGAAGAAGCAGCAGATCTGGCCTTCACTTGCTCTCTCCCTCCCCACCGCCACGCTGAAAAGAGTCTCGGGGCAAAGAGGAGATCAGGCAGCTCCGCAGCCTCCGCACCTCAAAGCGGCCGACCCCAGAGGAATGTAGTTGATTGGGAAGCACTGAGGTACCTTCAGCTCCGCACCACCAGCGCTCCCGCTCGCCTCGCCCTCCCATCCCTTCCCACCCTACGAGTCCTTTGAAGAAAGGAATTAAGTCAAAAACGGATATTTATTTTCGTGAAGTCTCTGAAGTGGTTTTTTTCGTCCTCCGTGCTGCTGTCCCCACCGGCTCCACAGCAGCTTTCCTCCGCGTGGCCTCTCACTGCCGGCCGTTGTTCTCTGCGGGCTGGCCGGGGGTCTTTGCCTCAGCGTGCGAGGACGTCCCCTCAAACCGCTGGGACGCGATGGCTGCTTGGTGGGACATGCTCTTCCTCACTATGTCTCCTTTCCGCCAAAGCACCACCTCCTGTAGTAACACAGCCAGCGGGGCTTGTCAGGGCTTGTGAGACCTTCTCCCGGCCCCACCCGGACCCTGAGGCTGAACCAAGCAGCTTGGGCAGCACCCAGCGAGAACTCAGCCTGTGCTGGCACTTTCCACCTGCGCCCACGCGTATGAGGCCACTTGCAGTGGCAAGAAGAGGCCTCGCAATGCAGCCTTCCTGGAAAATTTGGGTAAAGTGCTTCTCCTCAGCGACCCACTGGATGTTTGGAGCATCTCTGTCCTGCTGCCATCAGCTGCCACATGAGAATTGATAAGGTGAAGCACAGAAGCTCCACCACAGGGCAGCAGAGAGGAAAATAAGTCCCAGGTGGGCACCTTCTACATGTAACCCTACCACCATGCACATCTGACCTGCGTGGACTATTCCTTCTCTGCAGACTAGCCTAGTCCTTACAGATATTCAGCCAAGAACATGATTCTCTCCCATGGGAATCCCAAATTCCCAGAAGGTCTTTATAACACAGCATCTCAAGTGACAGTCTGCAGGTCCAGGAAGAACTCAGAGCTCTGTTTCTCACCTGCTGTTTGAAGTAGCGTCTCTCTTCCTCATCAATCAGCACCAGATTGAGGTAATAACGCACCGAGAACTTCTTATTGATGTCCCTCATCGTTGGAGTCAGCTCGTAGCCAGCCAGAAAGAGTCTGATGGGAATGGATTCCCCTACAAAGTGAACAGAACCTTCAGCACAGACAGAACGCACGGATACGAACTAGGAAAGCAAACCAAAATCTCACTGGGCCACAACCTTTATGACAGTTTCCACAAGTGGAGTAGGACGAGCTAAAAGACTTCAACTCTCTTCAAAAATCAGCACGTGTGGTCCATAGCCAGGATCCTACCCTTGCTGACAGCTATTCCATCTCCACTGTAACAGCACAGGACTCATTTGTGACCTGCATCAAGACAGCACTGCAGGAAAAAATGAGTAAGGTGACATTTTCTCTGGCAGGTGACTCTGCTGGGCAATGGAACTGGAAAACAAGTGGCACAAGAGATTGGCACAGAGCTAAAACACCATCTTTCTGCTCCGAGTTGCAGCAATGCCAGCTGGTGGCCCATGCCAACAGTGAATTTATATCTATTCCTGGTTCTGCCACTGCTTCATCAAAAGAATTAAGTCATTGCAACTTACTGTGCCTCAGTTCTTCCTCATCATACCAGAGAAGGAAGGGGATCATATTTAATCACCTATTTCAACTGCCACGAGCCCACCAGTGAAATAGGATACAAACTACTACTGAGCACAGACTCAGCTGAATATACTGCAGGACTTGTGTTCCCACCCAAAAAGACTTGAGAAGAGGCATTTTGAAGGGTTCATCTGCCTTCTCACCTCTCACAGGCGCCCCATCCATGATCTCATATTTAGCTATTGTGTCGTTCTCATGATAGACGTTGGGTCCAGTCCCCGTTGTTTCTCTCTTAATTATATCTATCTCCATGTGTTTGATCTTGATTCGCACCAGCAGGAAGTAGATCTTCCCGACAATCACGTCTTTTAAATGATACCTAGGACATAAAGGAAGAAAAGCACCAAATAAAAACACCAGGACTTGGACCGAAGAGCAAGAACTTGCTTGTCAGGCACTTTGCTCTTATCCACAGCCCAGCTGCGGATTTCAGATGGCAGATCAACCACCTCCGCTATGCTGCTGCAAACAGCACTGCATCTTTCACCCTTTGGTCATTCGGAAATCAATAAGAACACGTCGCGTGATCAGATAAATTAAAGCCAAAATTTCAAGCGGAATATCTGCAAGAAACCCCTGCGACAGCAAAGCCTCCCAAACCAATTTTTTAGGTCAATTAAAACTAATCCAAATGCTACACTGCAGGGAGATTTGCTAGCAGCAGCTGGGAAAGATGCATTAAAAGTAGTTTATAAAAGAGTTGTTTCCAAATTCTGTGCCTGAATTAAGGTCCCACTTTAGCTGTATTTCTGAGGATCACATGCAAGACACACGCCTCGGGCTTCCACACCGAGCTGTCCCCTCCAGCAGATGGTTCCCCACAGCCACCAGCTGCTCCAGAGACACTTACTTGGACTTGTTATACTCGAACTCAATGTGCAGGCAATCCTCAATCCCCACCTCCATCTTAATGGAGGAGTTGAGCTCTGGGTAGGTGCTCAGGGTGTGCACAACTATGTCCATCTCCTTCACCACGTCGTTCAGTCTGCGGCTGACGGTCGCTCGGAGAAAATACCTGCAGGGAGAGTCCCCCTCCCGTTAGGGTTGCACAGGTAGCACCAGAGACAAAACAGAAACAAAACGTGGGGCTGAAAGGACTGCACTGGGCTAGCCACGCAGTCCTAATGCTACCCTGGCTTCTGGAGCGGCCAACACCCCGTGTTGGAAAAGACAGAAAGGAATTTTCAAATGGAAAAGCAGACTCTAAGACTTGTCTAACCTTTCCTGTGTTTGTGGGCCTGAGTTGCCCAAGCACCATTTTGGGGATGTGTGTAACAGCTTGCACTGTCAAAACCAGTGCCCTTTTGCAAGAGGTTAAATCCCACCGGTCTCCACAGGCACACTTCTTTCCGCAGACCTCGGAATTTTCCAGCCCCTGCTTCGAAGCCAGTGACTGGATTTCAAGTCAACTGGACTGCCTAGATGTGAAGTACAGTTTACAACATAAGAACAAGATGCAAGCTGGGTATCTGTTTCCTTACAGAGCACAATTCAAGTTGACAAGACTGATTACAAGGCAGCAAAAATGTCCTTGTTGGAGACTCAAGCAAACAATTTATTTTGGTTTTTTAATTACAAAATAAAGCAGAAATTATGTGGTTGATTCAGAAAGGATGGATTTACTTATCACTTAAATGGTGCAAAACAAGTTCCATAAAGCCTGATGCATGCTTATAAAAGTAGAGCCCTCAAAGACAGCCTTTTACAACTCAGCACACCAAAATTCATTTGGAGTTAGTTACATTATAAGCTTGCAAGGATGTTTGGGAACGGTCACTGCGCTCCAGTATGATATCAATGCAAGAGCTGGGGTCAGCGAGGGGAGGAAACTCACCGTAGCTTCACATTCTGCCCCGTGTAGGACTCATAAGGTTTCTCCACATGTGTGAATTCGAAGTCAAATGTCTGCGACTGAGTGAATTCACCAGGACGGGCCAGGTCTTTCACGAGGGACACGAACTCGTGGTGGTTTCCTCGGTCATAGTAGAGTTCTGGGAAGACAAAAGTCCAGTCATGCTTAATTCTCTGTGGCACAGCGAGGAAAGGTGAGAGATGTCCCAGCTGAGAGCAACTCTTTTCTCCAGATCACGGCTTCCTTCACCACTCTTCACAGAACCTCCCAGGGGAGCCTGTGGCCACAATGCTCTTCATCAGAGCAACATGCAGGCCAGAACCTTCCTCCCCAAAACATGAAAAAAAAGGTCCGCACAGCCTCACCTACTACAGCAAATCAGGAACTTGGCTTGCCTTAGGGTGACATGGGTCACCTATTATCAATATTAATTATGTTCAGATCATTTGAGAAGAGGAGCCAGCAGATCACGCAATCCCTTCCAATAATTCTCTCCACAATATTCCGGGCGTTAACAGCTCTGTACCACACATAACCATCAATGAAACCTGCCCTCCCCAACCCTGCCTGTGAGCTGCGCGACTACGAGACACCCACACAGTCCTTCTAGCAGGTAAAGCCTGAGCCAATCTGATACGGTTAGATGAGGAAACAAAAACCTCAGTCATCGGGCAGTCATATACACACAAGTTCAGTGTCAGCACTAAACCGTGCAGAGGAGGCTTCTCAGAGGTATTAGTAACGTTCAGGAACTGCAGTGAGACTCAGCTCCGCGACTCTCCGCTCCTTGAGATGCAAAATGAGATTTCGGCTTTTAAGCAATGTCTGTTGCGCACACCCCTCTGCTCACCTTATCTCTGTAATGGAAATATTGGCACTGGAACACCCCTCACTTAGCAGAGCAGCGAGTGCCATCAAGCCCTTTAGGCTGGGCAGGCAGGTGACATAAATAAACCAACTCTCTCTGCATTGAGAACGTGGCCATTGAAGGTGCTTGTTGATGTGACAGGGAGAAGCCACGTGCCGCATAAAAAGTGGAATATATCATCTGCCCACACGATGCAGAAGGCAATGATCGAATTTAAAGCAAGGGGAGGCAAATGTCAGCGTACTAAGTTCTCTGCTGCCTCAGGAGGGCACAGATTTGCAATTCACAGCCTTAAGAAGAGGAAGAATTGATCTTTCCCACACTTCAGAAGACATTAGAGTTTCAAACAGGTATAAGCTGTAATTTTAGGTTTTCAGAGCTATAAGGTTTCCAGATGAAAAACAGAACCTGCCAACGTATTTGCTGGCATGCACAGGACACAGGTGAACCAAAATCTTATGTGGGTTCTGTGCTCACCATGCAGGACATGGTGTTTGGAGCCTGGACAAGCCGTGTCTCCTGTGACACATCACTCCTTGATGTCACAGCCTCTCTACCTTCTAAATTGTCTCCGATAGATACTGACCTCATGGCAGCGACAAGTCAGAACATACGAGAAGCTGTTTGGAGATGGAAAGCATTATGGAAGTGTCATCAGCAGGACAAACTTCAGCGCTTTAACAGATGGGCAGAAAGCAAGGACTAATGTGCAGCCCCAGCAGCTCCCAGCACACCCTCCTTGGGCAATAACATGAATTCAGAGCAGTTAGTCTAAATACATGTGGCTCAAAAGTCTTCCAAAGTGGGGAATCAGAAGCAGCACGGGGGAGACAGACCGGAGCAGGAAGCAAAGTTCATGCTTAATTTCCACTGATGATCATAATCAGATAGCAGGAGGTCATGAGCGAGCTCCTGATGAACTCCGTCACATACGAGATCTACCTGCCCGGCTTCCCCTTTCTTTCCAAAGGCAGCGTTGTGCACATCAAAAATACTAAACACCAGCAGTATCGGGGCTGAGTGGGGAAACCTCTGCTTCACTTTCCTACACCACAAGATTTGCAATGCAAAGGTGGCAGGCGCAGTGATTTTGAGGGTTAAACTCAAGTACAGAGCGCCACAGACTCGAGGCACAAGCACCATCGCATCACTGGGAACATCTTGGACTTGTTTTGGTGTGTGTGTCTCAGGCAGCTCCATGAAACATGGGCATCACCACTCTGATGGAGGAGCGGGTGTGGCGGCTGCCTTTCCTCCAAGAAAGCAGGAAATATTAAATCTAAATTGGTTACACGCACAGGCAACCACAAGTTTTGAACAACTCGAAGTCACCCAACTAACCGTGAAGGGATGCGCGGTCACCCGCTCAGAGAATAAAAGCTGGAATCAGCTGGGCTGAGCCTGCGGGCCTCAGGAATGCTGATCGTGGGGTAGGGGCTGGGAAGGTGCAGTTGGTGATTTGAGGCATACGGACAAAGCCCACCTGACTGACGGTCTTTGGCACGGCCACTGCCTCCCGCTGCACCAAATCCATAGGCACACAAGAAATGCAAACAGCTTGTAGAGCTGCGAATCAAGGCAGCCTGGAGCACAGCGCCCGAGAGCTGGCGTGGCCAGGGTGTCCAGGCTCAGGACAGAAACTGAATTCTACCCTACTGCCAAGCATATATATTTTAGAGCTGAAATCAGTGGCCAAGCAGGAGTGAGAAAATAGGACAAGAGAACAATGACCTGGAAAAGGACTGGAGCTTGCCCGGAGAACAGCTGGGGTCACCCAGCTCGAGCGGAGGGTGGAATAATTGCAGGTGGCCACGGGAATTCTCCGCACAGCAAACTGCTCGAGAGCCAGCATAACCTAGTTGGGATTTCCATATGTAACCTAGTTGGGATTTCCATACATAACCTAGTTGGGATTTCCACACGTAACCTAGTTGGGATTTCCATACCGTAGGGTGTAGGGATGTTCCCAGCCCTCGCGCCAGCGTGCGTGCAAACCGGCAATGCGACCAAGGCGAGAGGGACGCGCCGGCCTCGGCGCAACGCAACCCCGTGCCCGCTCACCGATCTGCCCGATGAACTCCACTTTGATGCCCTGGTGCTCCAGCCGCTTGTTGGGGTGCTTGAGGGTGAGGACCACCCGCCCGGAGACGGTCTCCCCGTCGTAGAAGAGGAAATATTTCTCCTTCTTGCCTTCCTCCGTCTTGTGCTCCACCCGCCGCCGGCTCTCGGCATCGCTCAGCACCAGCTCCAGCTCCGCGCTCTGCCCGAACCCGAAGAAGCTCATGGCAGCGGGAGGGGCTGCGGCCCCGCCGGGACCACGGACAGAGCTCGGCCCCCGCGCCCACGGGGCTGCGGCGCCGGGCGGGGAGCGGCAGCGCGGTGACAGCGGCCCCGCAATGCGGCACGGACGCCGGGGAGGCGGCGGCGGGGGGGACCCGGCGGCTCCTCCGCTGCAGGGACCCCGCGCCGCCGCTGCCCCCGCCTCACCGAGCGAGCGGCCGGGGCCGTCCCGCAGCGCGCATGCGGAGCCGGGGCCGCGCCGCGTTCCCCGCCCCGGGCGCCGCCGAGCAGGCGCGCTGAGCGCGGAGGCTCCGCCGCTTCCGGGGGTTTGGCCGATCGGCGCGATTGGCCGCTTCGAACGGCGGCGGGATGGCGGTGGCGGCGGCGCTGGCGGCCTGGAGGCTGCGGGACGCGGGCTCAGGTGCGGGCTGGGGGGGCGGCCGGGCCGCGGGTGCGCCCCGACGCGGGGGGGCGGGCGGCCGGGACGCGCACAGATCAGGTAACGACGGGCGGCACTCGCGTCCCAAACCGTTGTTCCCCGGGACCGTGTTTATTTTGGTGTCTGATGCTCCGTTTTCCCGCCAGTCTGGGCGAACACGGTGTGGGATCTGGACTTCATCGACGTCGAGCCGCTGGATCCCCTCATCGCCGAGGAGATCGCGGGCGGCGGGCTCGATGCTTTCACCCACCTCTACCGGGCCCTGTCGCCCTTTGCTGGGGAGGACCAGGAAAACAGAGAGGTGAGCTCATGTTCTGCTTCATAAACTCAGAGGCCCTGGGCTTTTCTGCCATTCGAGTCTGTCCTGCCCTGAAGTTCGCAAAATAGTCTAAAACTGTCCCAGACGTTTCTTGTCATATGTGTCAGAATGCTCCTGTGGAAATCACAGGATGTCAGGGGTTGGAAGGGCCCTGGAAAGCTCCTCCAGTGCAATCCCCCATGGAGCAGGAACACCCAGCTGAGGTTCCACAGGAAGGGGTCCAGGCGGGTTTGAATGTCTGCAGAGAAGGAGACTCCACAACCCCCCTGGGCAGCCTGGGCCAGGCTCTGCCACCCTCACCATGAAGAAGTTTCCTCTCAAATTTAAGTGGAACCTGTTGTGTTCCAGTTTGAACCCATTACCCCTTGTCCTACCATTGGTTGCCAGAAGCTCTTTCAAAGTTTAAAAGATATCTTCATAATATAACATAATACAATATCATATACCCTGTAACATAGTTATTACAAATATTTAAATGTATTTTATATAAAGGTATTAATACATATTTTCATATGTATTATATATAGAGGTATATAAACAAACTTATCAGGCCTGATAACCGTATGCAGAGCAGACTTTCAGGAGACAAGATTCTTAGAAAATAAAAAATGTAATGGAGTAGAATAGCAGAAGGGCTGGCTCAAGCTGGGCACCTGCGCAGAGGTCCGCCCAAGCATAGAAAACTACAGACTTTTATATCATTACAGTCAGTTCAGACCATGATTCAGTCCAATAGCAATATTTCACCGTCAGGTCCTTTGCTCCCCATTGGACCCTTGCAGTGGCAACTGTTATAATGTGAATGGTTGCGGCTTGTAGGGAGCAATGTTATTGCAGGATTTCTCACTATTACGTGTGTGTCTTGCTGCAGAATATCTGGATCTTGTTTGCCGACAACAACTTTCCTCCCAGCGCGCTCGTGGCGGTGCTGCATCACTTTGTCCACGCCGGCCAGCATCAAAGGGCTAACGCACAGCAGCGGGTTTGCGCTCTTCACGCGGCCGGGTTGTACTTCTTGCTGCTGGAAATCCCAGGTGAGCCAAGGGATGTGCCTCTTTATGGGTGGATAAAACATCGCCCAGGCAAAATCAGCTTTCTGCCATTTATGAGAATTCTGGGTGGAACAAGTGGCAGCTTTTCAACAGTGAAAACAGAAGTATTTCTTTAAAATAACCAGCAGCTGCAGTTTTCCAGCAGGTTCATTCACAGCATTATCCTTCGTTATTCAAGGTTAACACATTTTGCTGCTGTGCAGTAGGTTACCAGCTAGAAGGGGTCAATCAGATCCTACCAGACAATGTCACCACTGATGAGATGTCGTCCTGATGCAGTTTGCCTTTGTTCAAACAATTCTTTCTTCTTCTACTCAACTCTCTTTGTCCTGAACATCTACTTGGCTGTCAAAGCAAATGGCCAGATGATTTGATGCTCACTGTATTTTGTCTGGGAGATGGCTGATGTTGTGTTTTCTGGACAGGCAGCATAATTAACCAGCTGTACCATCAAGTGATGTTTGATAAATGCCTTCACACTCTGACAAAATGTTGGCCTCAAGAACCAGATCTGATGAAGAAAAGAAAGAAGATGCACTCTCAAAGCTCTCAGACCAAGGCAAGAAGAAACAGAAAGAAAGGAAAACCACACAGGAATGGCAATGTAAGATGTTTGTTTAATCTCTTCAGATACAAATCTCTATTACTAAGCGAATTGTTGGCAAGCTGTTTCACTTCTAGGTCAGTGTGATACTCTTCCTCTTTTTTTACCCCTGTTTAAATTCTTAACCTTGTATTCAGCAATTCAGCTGTGTTCTTGATCCTTTACCTGTTATTAGGAGTTTCAGGGGTCTGATGATTCAAGGTTAACTGCAGTTTCCTGGTTGCTGACTAATAGAAAAAATACAGCTTATTTGTCTGTGGCATATTGTTAGAAAGCTCAGTAGCAGATGGAGGCTTTTTTTCACTGTTAAGTGTATTAACTAATCTGAAAGGAAATATTTAGGATTTTGGATGTGAAATCACGTAGGACTTAGCCTGAGAACTCTATGAAGCACCAAAATCTGCAAAAGAGATCAGGCAGTGCTGTGGGACAGGATGGTGCTGTTTCTCTTTTCTACCAATGTAGATGGAAGAGATATTGGAAGAGGAAGAGGGAGAGGAGGAAGATTGTGAAGACATTTACTTTTCAAAGGACGAACTGCTTCAAATTCGCAACTCAGTCTTCCTTCTTCTGAAAAACTTCTTAAGACTTCTACCGAAATTCTCCCTTAGAGAAAAACCTCAGTGTGTGCAGAACTGCCTGCAGGTAATAAAATTCAGCTCAAGGAGACTTCTGTCCCCTGACACAAACTGGTGGTGTTCTCTAGTTCTCTATCGTCTGACCCCCAAGCATCCAAGCAGACCAGCACGTCTTGCCCTCACGTGAATTACCTAAGCTTGGTTTTGTTTCCCCGCAGATCTTTGTTGAAATGATGAGCTTTGAGCCAGCGGTACACGAGTTGGAGTTTTCAGCAGCAATGTGAGCGAGTCGTTCTCAATGTTTAGACGGTGCTTTGAGCAAGTAAAGCGCTCAGTGCTTGTGTTGTTATTATCCTGCTGATGCGAAAATGAAAGCAGTGATTTATTTTGTGAAAGATAATTAGAACATGTTCCACCTAGCTAACAGTAAAGAAAACATTTAGTGAATATTGAGTGTTCTCTAGTCAATGAGCACGTTTAATTGTCATAGTTGTAGTAAATGGTTCTCTGATGAGAGATGAAGACACCTCTTTGCCTCCTTTTGCTTAGGAATGTTAATGAAGCCAAGTACATACCTGAGCTGGCCTATCATGGACTGCGATTGCTGTGTTCCCCTCTACATGGTTCAGAAGATAAGGTAAAAGCTGGACAAAATCTCTAAAATCCTCACTGCAGTGCTGGAAAGGAGTAGTTGTTTCTTTCCTTCTCTGCGCATAATTTTTGTTTGCACGTTTTTTACTTTTTACATCGGTTCTACGTTTTGTGTGCGTGCACAAGTTTGCTGGGTCAGACACACGACGCTGTTTTCCACCCCGGTCCTTATTTCCTGTGGCTTGTATGATGATGCATCTTGTGTGCATTGAATTCTGCGCTCTTGTGACTCTTGGGGCAAACAAATTGAAAACAGGATAGCTACAGTGGCATTAGATCTCCGTATCTTAAAAAAGAGAATTTCAGGTTGCTGCGTTTGCCTGGAATTTTCTTGTTTCGTGCTAGGTGGAGCTCCAGCACCGCTTGCCGTGTGCTGTGGCACTGGCTTGCAGCAGAGAAGCATGATGGGGAAGGGTTATGCGCAGATGTTGGTAAGCAGGGCTGCTTCTCCTTCACAGGATATTTGTCATGATGGAACAGCCAGTTCTACCAGAAATGCCTCTGCAGCTTTGCATTTTTATTTTGTTAAATTGTCAAGCATGGTTTATCATCTCCCGCTTACCTGTGTGCCCAAAGTGCAGCAAGAAAGCTCCAAAAATTCGAGCGTGCCTGGTGGTAAAACCATGCGTTTAGTTTAAGGCGTCTTCTGTGCAAAAAGCAATGAATTTCCTCAAGTTCCAAATGTCTGGTGAATTGGAGCCCACTGCTTTGCAGGGATCTGTTGATATGGCCAGGAAACCCTTTTTAGGCTCTACTGGACTTGTATGAGAGCATCCCGGCTAGGAAAGGTATTGTGTGTATTAATGGGACCTCTTTGAATTATTCTGCTGAACTCATGTTTTGACAGGTCCTCTTATTTGGATCTAAGTTTGTTTTGTTCAGATTTATGTCATAAACCTGGCCAGAATGCTTATCTCTGGGCTCCAGTTGCTACTGAAGTGAACCTGAGAATAACCTTTTCTTTCCAGATCCTTCGTTGTGTCTTCCAGCGAAATCTCAATGTCATTCTCATGGTGGAGAGTGGTGCGAATTCCAGATGCTCAGTCCTTGCAATCACATCAGCTGTGACTTGTGCCAGGAATCGGGCTATAAAATTCATCAGGTGACGTATAGGGCTCTGGCACTACCCTTCCCTTTCTTCTGGCACGCCTTTGCTTAACTGCTCGGTTGATAAAGTGATGAGACAAACTGACACTGACTTTGAAGCTGTTTGTGCAAATGAGGTTTAATTAAAATGTCTGTAATGGGAATTCACTGAACTTGCTGTCGGAGGGGAAAGAAGATGCTGCTTGACAGACAAGTGACAGCGAGTGGAAGGGACCTACCTTCTATATTTTGCTTTGTGTCGGTTTTTCAGGTCATTAATTTTTGCTCTGTTATTAAAATTTGCTATTCTTTTTCTTCTGTGCAGTTCTGTAGTAGATGAGCTGAAAGAAGCCGTTTTTCCTGTTCTCCGAATATTACTGCAACACATCTGTGCCAAGGTATGCTAAGCTTTGTTGCATTTTGAGCTGAAGAACTTATGTGTGGATACACTGCTGTATCTGTAACAGTTTGGAGATCCATTTTCACAGTGTTTTGCAAGGCATGAAAGGATTTTCATCATTTGCAAATTTATTGACAGCCTGATTGCGTTTCGTTTTTATCTTTATCAGAGTTTTCAGGTGTCTTAAAAATAGTTTCACACCGTGAGAGAATACTGAGGCCGAACACTTTCCCCTCATTCACGATCGGTTGTACCCTACTCATGACCTTTCCAAAATTTGCTGTTGCTTTTAGCACTGTTTTGGAAGAGGGAAGTGAGAGCTATGAGAGTTCTTTGCCTAGCTAAGTATCAGAACTAGCCATCTACTCTGGGTTTAATCTAATCTCCACCTTTGCCTTGGGGAATTTGCTGTGTGGTTGTGCGGGGAAGCTGAAGTAGTGACCAACGAAGCTGTGATTGTTCTCCCAGTCCTTGTTGAATATAGTGTCATTAAATAAAAAAATACCTATCCGAAGCCCTGAAATGCCATTCTGGCTTCTTGAGCAGAGCACCAAAATATCATACCATGCAACTGCCCTTGATTTTAGGTCCCAGATAAGGCTGATTATCGCACGTATGCTGCACAGGCCGTGGTGAATTTGCTGAATAAACTCCCTTGTAAAGAGTTTGCTGACTTCATCGCTTGGCTTTATAAATACTCACTCAACACGAAAGTAAGTACATCTCTTTTATGTTCCAGGGTTCAGATACAGGAGTATTTTGAAGGCGAAGGGTTCGATATCAGTACTGAGTAGCGTTGTTGTTATTGCCAGTGCCTAAAAATGGTTAAAACGGAGCGGGCGATGCCCGTGTCTTTGTCCACACTAACCGAGCACCTCGTGTGCCTTCACTTCCAGACTGCTTACAGAGTGTTTGCCCTGGATGTAGCGTTGGCTTTGTTGAACGTGCCCGAGAGGAACTCAGACAGCTCCTTGTCCCCGGATCTTCAGAAGTTTCTCAAGCATAAGTTTTTAGTGCAGGTCATGGTGTTTGGCCGGTGTTCGGACAAATCGCCCGTGGTCCGCAGCAAAGCCTTAAGCTGCTTTGCCCAATGTCTCGACATGGAAGTGGCTGCTACCTTGGAGAGCGTACAGGACTTATTACAAAGCTGTAAGTATTATGGGTAAGTTAGATAATGAAAATATTTCTTGAACGTTCTGGGGAATAATTACTGGGAGAGAGGAGAACAAGTTGTCAGGAACTTAAAAATCTGCACATAATGTCCTTGTGTATTGTGTCATAATGAGAAGGAAGACATGAGTCTTGTTACTCATGAAACCTTATATTTGGAAGGGATTTATGTGGTACTAAATAGATTCCTCCGTGAGATACCTTTGAGGGGTATTTACAGACGACTGAAATTGCTCATTGAAAAAAGTAAAAAAGCTCATTCTTGCCTGACAGTTGATTAAATCTTGAGTTGCCTTTTGCTTCTGCTAAGTTGTTTTGCTCGTGATTGGCATTCTGAACTCCCTCAGGTGTGGTGAAGGCCAGATGGCACAATTGAGAAGTGTGCACGTAGCATCCTACGGCTAGATTACTCGCCTGAAAAAAAACGGGAATGACAGAATATCCAGAATTAAAATACTTCATTTAATTTCTTTTTATATTTCTTTTTGGCAGCCTCTGACCATACAGTCTTGGAATCAAACACAAACACTGCGTGTATGACAGTCAGTGCAGAAGGTATAGAGTCATTCTCTTATAGTAAGTCTCAAGCTTTTCTTAGCATGACATTTTCTAGAAATATGCGTATCTGTAAAACCTAGGGCATGCATGAGGCTCTCTGTTTAGCAGTGAACCAGCTTGCTGAGTGAACATATGCCTTTTTTTTATTCTTCAACTCTTCACTTTTCTTTCAGCTATGTCCGACCATCCAAGGGCGGCCTTACCGACTTTCAAAACTATTGAGTTGTCAGACAGCAGCGGCACTGCTGCGCTTGACGGTATGTCAAAGTTATATCGGCCTTTTCAGATCACTTTTCAAAACCTTAATTGGACATTGTGAAATGTATTCATTGTCCATTTTTCAAAGGAAGTGGAGAGAGCTTTCTGTAGAGCTGTTAAAAAACACTTATGGGTGATGAAGGGGGTGGAAGTGCCAGCCAGAAAGAAATACTATTTCCACTCTAGGCTGAAAAATACTTTTAATCTTGCCATATTGACGTTCATTTGCAGTAGTGTGGTGGCAACACTTGTTGAAACACAGGTAATTTATTCTTTACAAAAAAGATGGTAATTGATGTGGGATATAATACTTGTAACTCCATACATTTAAGGGTAATTAAGTCTCTTGCTCCAGTGCACAAAGAACTAATAGGGATTTGCTACATAAACCAGAGCACCTTTGGCTGGCACTGTAATGTAGGGAAGAATTCACTTCTCTGCAGCATCAGGTATTGGCTGGAGTTGTAAGCAAAGTGTGAGGTTAAATGAACTGGCACAAGCAGCTAATTCTGATTTGTTGACAGCATGAAATCAGCATGTAAGTTGGTTTTTGTGGCCACGATGTCCCTTCTTTGAATCTCTTTTCTTTTCCTTTCTGTGTGAAAGCTTTTCCTCCCAACCTTTCGGCCTCTGCGGTATCTTTGCTCTGCGTTCTTGCTGTTCACCTCTCTTGAACCGCTGACAATTCAATTTGCTGCTTGGTTCACATCCTGCGTTTGTGTCTTTGTTACACATCTCACACTGCTCTTCACATGGGATCTCTCTCCCTATCTCCATGAGCCAGGCTTCAATCTTCTCCATTGAAAGCCTTCTTTTAAAACATTTCACTGATAAATTTCATTAATCTGCTCTTTCAGATAGAAAAGTCCTCCAGGCCACCTAAGGTATTGTGTATTCCCTGTTTAGTCGCAGACTCCTTGTGGCAGAGGATGCCTGGTTTTGTATCTGATACCCAGCTGAGCATACACTTGGCACTCGGCAAATAAAATTAAGAAGAGGATTGGATGAAAAAGGGCTGTCTGGAGCTCAGGAGGATAACTGGAATACGGGGCTTTGCGAGTCAGTCAAGGTGCATTAGCAAAGCTGTCTGGCACACGCCGCTGTTTGGCTTACGCCGCTGCTAATTTTGCACTTTTGTGAAGGCCAAACAGCTCGTGTTTTCAAAGCGAAATAAATCTTAGCAAGGATAGTCGGAACGTGCTGAATGCACGAGGGCAAAGATAAGGAGGGTAGAGATAATCTGCAGGGTGAAGTGTGCACAGCCGAATTACCCCTGCCCAACAGTACATAAACATTATGTTCCCTCGATAGCTCTTTGCCATTTAGAGCTCAGGTTTTTTGTTTGGTTGGTGGTTTGTCGGGTGTGTTTGTTTGTTTCTCTTTCGTACAATCAATGTCAGTTGGCGAAGTGTGATTATTTTAGCAGATTGGGTCACCTTCACGAGAGCTGGGCTGTTTTAACGGCAAAATCTTGCAATAAGAAGGTTCTGTGCTGTTGCTGTCAAGCTGTTCTCAGGAGGAAGATGCTATTACATTTAGCTGCCCATTAAGAAAGCGCAGATCAAAGCCCCTTTTCACCCTTTGGTAAAAAATTGTTTTCAAACTACTTTTGATTAGTTCCCTGTGACTAATCCTTTTTCTTAAAGGCGACAGCGGGGATCTCCACATGAATCTCTCTAAGTAACAGATCTCCAAATTTGGCATATATTTGGGAAATCTTCCTTAATACTGTGAGAAATCTAACAAACAGCACTAAACAGAAACCTTAAAAGCAATGGTAAAACGCTTGAAATCGGTAATGCCAGCTTGCAGTAGCCCGTTTGAATGAATCAAAAGGTGAGAAATAATTGATTGTGGCTCTGTGTATCCAGTGGTGTCATTTCAGAAGCTAAATGACGTGGGTAATTTCTTTTTATCACATTTTGGGCTAGGAAAGGAAGTCATGGCCATACTGAGACAGAGGGCCGGGGACGAGAAAACCCACGTGAGGAAATCTGCTCTCCAGGTACGGTGGGTTTTGTGTGCTTCCCAGTGATTACCCAGATTACCCAGCTAAAATAAATAATCAGGCCATAGTAGTGTAGGGAACTGGATGTGCTTTTACCCACCTGTAACTTCTTGCTATTCCTGCAGAGTGCCTGGGGGCCTGAAAAAGGTCTTGTTTACTAATTCCTGATAAGTAAATAATGCAAGCGTGATGATGGAAAATTTTTCCAGTACTCTCGCTGCCATTCTCTTATTCCGTCATTTAGAAAGAGAGGCTCTTTTCAAATGTCAATAGGCATTTCAATTAAGCAACTTCCTTATAAACTGAAGCATATTAGCTGCTTAGTTTGTTTTGACCTTGTTAACAAAGAGATTAGGTTATTTCCAGCCTCTTCTCGAAGTATTCAATGCTTTGCTTGGTGCTCAATTTTTTTAATGAAGTCATTAGCTTTTAAAGGGATATGCTTCAATGAAAATTTCATGGGTTTGAAAAATACGCGTCTGCTGTTCACTGCCTTTCAGCTCACACACTGATCTGAGCTACTCAAGTTAAGGCTGTATGATTGTTTTGATGCTTTCTGATTAAACAAAATCACCTCTTTTTTATTACCAGGTAAAAAACATGGTGGATACAAGAGGCACGTTATTTTCAAGGGGAAATTGTGACATTTACTCTACCGAAATGCTGTTATATAATCGGAATAACTGAAAAGACGCTTTCTTGTTTCATTCCACATCTCTGATTGTGCCTCGTATTCATAAATTGTTAATGCGATATTTCGCTCTCGCCGAGATAAATTAATCTCTAGTTAAAGTTGGTGGGGGGTAGATTGTATTTCTGATTTGCTACTTAATGCGCGTGGCCTGTGTTCCCAACGCCGCCGCGCTGGCATTTGGACTTGCAGGTTATTACGAACATCCTGAAGCACAACGTGATCCCTTGTACTGCAGAAGACTTGACCCCTCTCCAGGAGCGGTGCCGGGACCCCGCGGTTTCGGTGCGGAAACAAGCCCTGCAGTCCGTCACCGAGCTCCTTCTGGTGAGAGAAACGTCCCAGCAGCTTACACAGACCTCAGACGGGCAAACCGTGGGTTAAAACATGGGGGAAACAGTCAAATCTGGTTCACGTCATTTGTTCGTTCGGTGGATTTCATTTTATGACACTGTTTTAATTTCTTTTTATTACCTTTTGACGTGTAAGTCATGACTCATTCTTATACATGGTTGTGATTTATGTAGGATGCTTCCAACTGTTGGAAACATTTATGTTCCTGATTGTTGATTTATGTGTCATGGAGAAAATGTTTATGCTGCTGGCCTTCTCGAGTTAAAAAACCCCTGAATCACTTCACTGAGATGTAATGTGTAGATCATAGCACTGCAATATTTCTCCTCCTATTTATTCACAAAGGGTTAGTAACTTAGGCTTGGAGATACAGGGTTTATATTAAGCAAAGCTCTTTTTTTAAGTATTTTTTTCAGTGTTCAATCATCTGCTGTACAGCTTTATTGTGATACTGTTACAATTATTTATAGGGTTTCAAAACAAAGTATTACGATGCTTTAGCAGAAGCACCAGGTAGCTTGATGATAGATATGATCAAATACGTTGTGGTGCCAAGGAGGAAAAGTTCCCTCATCCCATATACTGCCATATTGTGTGTTGGTTGAGCAGGATACTGAGGCTTATTAAAAGTTATTTTGAGAGTTAGTAACTGAATCTGGAGGTTTCTAGGCCTTTGCTGATCTTACCCATGCATGTAGGCTCCTACAACAATTGAAAATGTTTCTAATACAACGCGTGTCTCTCTCAGTCTCAGCCCAACAACGTTCTGGTGCAGAAGGCCTGGTTAAACGGAGTGGTGCCTGTTGTGATGGACACTGAAAGTTCTGTCCAAGAAAAGGCCTTGGATTGCCTCGATCAGCTCTTGTTGCAACATATCAAAAGTTACAGTAAGTTCAGGAGTGAAGATGGAGAGCAGGCTCTCGCGTGGGACCTCCTGACCCTCTTGAGCTCAGAAAACCAGGAGCTGGAGTAAGTGCATTTGTCCCTTCGTTGTGGGTTCTGATGGCTTTTCCATAACAGCCCTTTGTCCAGTGTGTCAGATGTTTTCATTGCCTTAACTATGTTAGCATTCAGGGACAAAATCCACCTTTTTTTTTTGGACTTTTAATCCTGTTCGAATACGCAACTCTTCCTTTGCAGAAGGAAATTGCCTATTGACTGGAGGACTAAGATAAGAGTAGGAGTTTATACTCTCAGCAGTCTCATTCACTGTGTGGCCACAGACCATTAGGTGTCATAGTTCACATATTGTTTAAATGCACGTGCAAGGATAGAAAACTAAATTTATTGGGGTTTTTTCTTTAAGCTGTTTGAACTCCCTGCTTGAACTGGTATAAGTGCATATTAGTGGTAGAGATGGAAATTCGTATTGCGAGGGGCTTGTGTTGCTCTGTTAGTTCTGGGCCAGAAGAGCTGCTGAAAAGTGCAGTTTTCCTTTGGGTGGAAGATTTTCATTTGCAGCTCTTGTTACCTGTGCTCTCTCCCTGAACTCCAGGGTTCATACCCAGGAGCGTTACATACTGTTCTCAATGTGTGGATAGCCGCATGAATATTAAAGTCCAATGGAGGTGTTCTGATGACAGAAGTAAGAGAGGATATATAAAGAAAGGAGAACGTCGCCTTTTATTAATTCTGATGTACAATATGTTACTTGTCTCATGACAAATAGAGTTATTCTGCCTTTTGCAGAATGCTGTGGGAAGAAGCAGCAGAAATGAGATGACACACAGCATGACAAGGACACAACATTGATTAAAGACAGCTGTATGTTTATTAGTCAACAGGGCATAATTGCTCAGAAATAGCAAATGAGATACTGGTTGTGCTGCCTTGCCAACCTGTGAAACTGTTCTAATTTGGGCTATTTTATAACAGGGTTTGCAGACTCATGGCACCTTCTTCTTCATGACCTTAGAGTACCTTGCAGCTTGAGAAATCTCAGAACTCTTTCAATGTGACTAGGGTTAAATAGAAAAATGAGCAAATTACAGTGCCTTAACATCACTGTGTCCTGTCCCATTATGGGTATTAAACAACAACTACTAGAAAGTCTTTGTTACAGATTGCCGAAATTACCTTTTCTTACTCTTCTTCCTTCCTTGTAGCCGTTACTTGAACAAAGCTTTTCATATGTGGTCCAGACAGAATAAGTTCACCTCCACTTTCGTCAACAATGTCATGTCTCATGTGGAAACAGAGCATGCTGCACCGGCTTGGATGTTGCTTGCTAAGGTGGCACGTTCTTCACCCAAGCTGAATTATTCCAAGATCATTGATTCATGGGATGATGTCAGCAGGTATGTGCGTGCTTTGAACTCCATCCTCCCTTCTGCAGGAAAGAGGAGGGGGCGAAGAGGAGGAACAAAGCAAGAGAGCACTTTCTGCCCTTCCAGATTGCTCTTTAGCTGCTTAGATCACAGTTCTTTATTCAGACAACCGGTTCTGTAGCTGGGAGGCAAGCAACGGCCCACAGATTTGTGCAGTAACCAACTCTTACGTTAAGCTTTTTGAGTTTTCATTTGCTTTGACAGGTCTGCCTTAATAATGCATATCCCAGATGAAAGGATTCTTCTACTGTGATTTGGTGTTGTTCCTTAGTGTTAACGTTAGTTTGTCGGCTCTGCTGTTTTTCAGGCAGCAGAACACGAGCACTGATACTGCAGGACATGTCCTGTGTGTCATCGGTCATGTTGCAAAGCACCTCCCTAAAAGCACTTGTGAGAGGCTGATTGGTGAGTGGCCCTGAGAAACCGCACGCTCATCCCTTCCATCTTAACTTATTTCTTCTCTATAAGCAGTTGATAAGCTTAGAAAATGCTCATTTTATGCGTATGATCTCGTTTTCAGATAATATCAAGTGCTGGCTGAAGGAGTCTCAGTGTCCCCTGGTGGTGATTAGCACAGCTGTGGAAACTCTGCAGAAGCTCTGCCACGCGTGTGCAGATGTGCTGGAGGAGGCGCAGGTGTGACTTCAAATACATCTTTTAAAATAGCTTGTCTCACACTTAGGAGGGCTGTCTCTTGAAGGCAGCATCAGCCTCCGGTCTGTCGGTTGATGAGCTCCTTAAACAAAGAGGATCTGACTCCAACAGTAACTTGAGTCTGTTCTGCTCAGCTCTCGTGCTTTCTTTACCACAGTTCTGGTGGAGAACATCTTGTAGCTAAGGATGGACTTGTAAAAAATCTTTCTTCAGAAGGATTCCTTCTCCCCCTTTACCTGAAACCCTTGCATTTGCCTTCTGTCAAAGTTTAGGGGGTTCCTCAAGAAGACCTGTTGCTGTGCCTTTATGATATCAACTATTTCTCAGGCTTGGTCCAGCGCGAGGCTGGAGGTTGATACTATAAGCTCTGATTATTCTATATCAGAGCTGCTGTAGATACACATCTTTTCTAGACCTCTTTCATGGGGCCAAACAGGGTGTTAATAACACATCATTTGCACGTTCCTCTTTTCTGCCCGCGTTTGTTTTATGCCATAGCTTTGTTCCGCTTCTGTCGCGAGAACGTGGGTTATCCTTTGCTGGTAAAATAGAGATCTCAGCCTGAGCACAGTTGCAAAGATGCTAAAACTGATGCAGATCTCTCTTGCTAACGTTTTCTTTTTGTATATATCTTCTGTTTCTCTTTCAATATTGATGACAGCTATTTTATAATAGGCACGCCAATAAAGTTTAGTAAATAGTATGTGAAAGTGCACACTCTGTGCTTTAGAAGCCAGGGTGGATCGATGGTTTCTTTTTTGATTAATTGACAGTCAGAAAATCCTCCCCTGTATGTTGGCTTACAACCAAATGCACACGCTCCTGTGCGCTGGTCACTTGAGCACTTCCAACAGCTTAGCTGCCGTAAATATATGCATTTGGTTTCTTATGTCACCAGTTTTAGATGACAGAAAAAGAGAAACAATGCTTTATTATCATCACAGTCTGGTAGATGATTAGCTTCTTTTGTTTTCCCTCCACCCCTCAGAATTAGCATTGTTTTCATTTGAATTGAACTGCATTTTTCAAAACCACATTTGAAAATTCAGACAGACAAATGTGTTGGGTATACATGAAATAGTCACCTAAATCCTTCTTGTTTAAATCTGTTTGATTTCTATAATGAAGTAAACGTAGGCCTGGGGATCATTAGAAGCCAGATTCTCCAAGGTGTTTTGACACTTGCACACGTCCTTTGATGTGCAGGAAGAGTTTTCAAGCTCTAAGGCACTGACTGATTGATTTCAATAGAACCTAGATTATTAAAAGCATATAAGGACTTTCAGATTAGGGATTCACGTGTGAACAGATATTACAGCTACATTTTGTTTAATTAATAATGTGCCAAATTAATTTTGTTCAATTATGCAACAGGAGCTGCTCGACCAGGTGTGTGGCGATTTAGTGTCCACCTGTGAAAGCTACATTTCAAATATAGTCCTCAAAAAGGACGGAGCAGAGAAGCTGCAAGAAGATCTCTTGGTAGGTTTGGTTCCCCTTCACAGGCGGGTCAAAGCGTGTGGGTGTACTTGAAATTGGTGTTCTGTAAAGTTCGCGCCAGTAACTGTGTTACACGGGCAAACACTGATGTACACGCCTTGTGTGAAAGCTTGTAATGAAATCTGGTATTTGTGCGCCTGGGAGCCTACAAGGGTTTGATACATCAGCAGTTGCTTTAAGGATATGATAGCCCATGTATTTTTAATAAAATGACATGGGTTTTTCTTTGCTTTTCCACTCATGTTTCTTAGATGAGCTGTTTGGGAGATAAGTCTGTAAACAGGGTAGAATGAGGAGTATTTCAATATTATTAGTAGATGGGGGTGTTGTAGCATATTAAACTCATACACGCCCCATTTCTATTTCAAAGCTTCACCTTCTGTTCTCTGGCCACTCTCTGATGGAATATTATGTTGTTTTTGGAGAAGTACCATACCGACTGCTGCTAACTTCATTTGCAGCTCAGCCGTTGCCTTTTGACTGCAGCGTTGCTTTTCCTCTCTAGGTGAGACACCTCTTCATGTTGGGGGACGCTGCTCAGCAGTGTCCGGCCAAAGTGGAGAAACACATCTTTCTTTTGATCCAATCCATTCTGGCCGCTGTCGACAAGGACCAATGTGAGCCTCTCTCCTTACTACCTTTTATTTTGCATTTGCAGACAACACGTTTACCAGAAAAGCACGTTTTCATTCCTGACCTATTCTTTCCTAGTGTCTACTTCTGCGGATAGTGAGGAAATCCCAATGTCTCAGCCGCTGTCCCAGTTCGGAGTGTCAGCCATGCCTCCTGTGGTCAGAGCTCACGCAGTCATTACCCTCGGTAAGTGCCGTCCTGCAGGAGCAACGTGCCCTTGTATATCCGATTCCCCCCCTGGCTGGTTCAGGTGCTGCTCCAAAGCTGTGTCAGCTGTAGCAGAGAGCCACAGTGTTTGCATTGCCTCAGCTCAGAGCTTGGAGCGAGGCAAATATCCATGGTAACGAGTTGCACAAGCTGTAAAACCACTGCCCTCTACACAACTGCTTCTCAAGGTGGCTAATTCATTACTAGTGATGAATAATTAGCAGCGTCCTTCAGAATTGTACTGTGTTTGTACTCGGAGTTGGTTGCCGTCTGGCTGAAGGATCATAATATATGTAGTAAGGGACTCAACACTTGTTGAAGAAAACTTGGTGCTTTTGGTGCAGTTTAGAGCAGAATGTCTGCACGTAGTTCCTTGTTCTTCTCAGCATGAACCAAGAACTGCTTTGTGATACAAGCCCGATCAAATCTACATCTCCAGGATTATGGAAAGTACTAAAGTGAAAGTTCTGGTTTTGTAGTACTTCTGTGGTTAGGAACAAGTCTCGTCCCTTACAGATAGTATTATTCTTTCCTTAACTGCTTTGGAAAGCTTAATCGTTTTGTACAGAGCTTAGAAACAGTTAGGGAGCAGTCATGTTAGAAGGCAGGCTATTTTATATTAAGTTGCTTTAGTGATGCTCTTAGAGGTGGGTGTCTCCCTGCTATGCCTATGACAGCTGGGGCTGTTCTTTTTAGCTGCTTTGAATAATACCCTGTACACAGAAATAGTTCTCTCCGAAGGAGGGAATTTGGCATAGAGACCCACTCTATAGGTCTAAGAGGAGTTCGGAAGAACTCCTTGAAGTATCATTTCTTTGAGAGATCGTGCAGATTGCTCATCAAGTTTCAGCATGTGTTTCTTGTTTATTCCCCTGTTTACTTCCTGATTCCTTTCTTGGCTTATATTGGTCTCAAAGGAGGCAATAAGCTGGGCTGGGGTGCTTAAGAAGAAGAATATATTCACAGCACTGACAGTCTCGTCTCTGTTTCACAGGTAAATTGTGTTTACAGCACGAGGAGCTGGCAAAGAAAAGCATTGCAGCTCTAGCTAGAGAACTGGAGGTGTCGGGTGACGTGCCCGTTCGCAATAACGTTGTCATCGTTATGTGTGATCTATGTATCCGCTACACATCCATGGTGGACAGATACATTCCCAACATTTCGTTGTGTCTGAAGGACCCAAGTCCCCTAATCCGTAAGCAGACGCTGATCCTGCTCACCAACCTTCTGCAGGTAAAGAGAGGCCCCCCGCACGTATCCGATAACCCGCTCAGGTCCCTCTGCCGTGCTGAATACTGGCAACCTGACCAGTGGGTGCATTGCTTGTACCTTGATTAATGTGCATTTAATCAAGAAGACTTTAAACTATGTATTTTGTTACTGCTTTTTCTTTTTTATTTCCTACCTAGGCAGAAATCATATTGAGGACACTTAAGGCAGTTGGATAATGAGATTATTTTTAGGCAGTGGCTCCATCTTCTTGTCTTCTCCTTGTTTCTTTGAATTCTCTTCAACTTCACTCCTATATGAATGAGTATAACAAATATCACAGCACCTTTTTCTCCTGCTGTCTCTGCTTATTGTTCTAAAGATATAAATGTTGAGAGGCTCAAGATGTTTACCTTCCCAATGTTCATATGAAGCCAACCAAGAGAGATTTGGAGTGCATTTGGTTCTGAGAACAGTGTTGAAGAGCGTGTGTGCCTTGGGATGGCAGAACAGATTTTTCATGTTTCTGCTTTGTTACTGATGCCTGTGGTGAAGCTAGATCCTTGCCAGCGTGGCATTTATGCTGTTTAAAGCATCCTCCAAAACATCGTCTTCTTGGCGTTTATTCTGTGTGCCTTTAGCTGAAGTTGTATAGCTTGCTCATTCTGCTCGGCTCCATCAGATGTTGTCCCGACTACACTAGGTTGATTCTGATTCAGGGTGATAATTCATTGTCTGCTGATTTCTTACAGGAGGAGTTTGTGAAATGGAAAGACAGTCTCTTCTTCCGTTTCGTCAGTGTCTTGGTGGATCCAAATCCAGATATTGCCAGGTAAAATACTCATATGTAAAATAAAGGACTTGAAGATCAGAGATGTAATCAAAGGAGTCTCAGTCCTGCACCTTCAGCATGCAGAGAGAAAATTCAGGGAGAGAGCAGATGATTTGCGCGTTAACCTCTTCACTCATACAGTCGTTCACACTTCAGAGTCTGCAATGGTAGCAAAGGATCTGGAGTACTGGTTTTGTTTGGAGAACAGGGTTAATTATCTTCTTTTCTTATATGGTATGCCTCATCTCTTTAAACCTACTACATTTGGTAATACTTAGACATGTAAGAGGAGGTATGCACGCTGCCTTTAAGTGCATGTTTATAAAGTTTTTGTAGGTTTTGAGTTCTCAAGCTGCTCAGTTAGGTGAGAAATGAGAGCGGGGCTGGTTTCTCCAAGGCTGGTAGATCGTGCGGGGCTGCTGGATGCAGAGGAGACTTGGACACCTTGCTACTTGTTTCTACCTGGAATGATCAATCTGAAGATCAGTGTTTCCAGGGCCGTCAACCTATCCTCACTTACTAGTGCATATTCACGCTCTCTTTTTTCTTCAGTGAGTTTTTAATATGTAAAAATGTCTTTCCAGTAGATGGTGACATTGCAGCATCATGTTCGTAGAGCTTTAGCTAAAAGCTCTTTGGGACCCCTTTTCTTTGCAGCTGCATTCAGTAGCTGTGTCCAGACAAAACGTGTTCTTCATGTCTGGGATTGACTTGCAGCTCTTGCAGGACTTTTGGTGATGAACTTTTTGCAAAGTACTGTAAATGTCTTGGCCGCAGTGAAACTTCAGTTATTTTAATAATGCAAGTATTGTGCCTTGTTTCAAATTCAAATTTATTTCTGTGTCCGTTTACTTTAATGGCAAAAAAAAAATGAAGTAATATTATGGATGCTGAAAACATCAGTCTCCTTCTGGATAAAAAAAGACTTAAAGTCAATAAGTTGATATCCTCGTTCAAGCGTAGATGAAGCCGGGCAAGAATTAAACGTGGTATCGAGGGAGACTTGGCAGAGGAAAAAACATCCTCCTGCTTTACGTCTTGTGAGCCTACAGAGTGTTTCAGGGGTGGCTTTTAGAAGCTGCCTGATGATAAGATCGTTCTTTTCCTCTCTTCCAGCCTTGGAGAGTTCTGCTTGGTGCATCTCTTGCTGAAGAGGAATCCAGTCATGTTCTCCCAGCACTTCATTGAGTGCATCTTCCATTTCAATAGCTATGAGAAACACGAGAAGTACAACAGGTTCCCCCAGAGCGTGCGGTCCGTCGAGCACATTTGTATCTCCTTATTGCTAAATGTTGGGTGGTCTGGCCGTGCAGCTTTTGGTTGCAGCAAAGCGCTCATGGTGCTTCATAATTATGTGTGTGATAGGAGGGAAACAGCGTTAAATTAAGAGTGTCCTGCCTTCCCTGTGACGCTGCTGTGAGGACTTTGGCATGTAATTTGTAGGGGCATGTGGGATCCTAACAGGTTTATGGGTCTTGAAAGTGACATTCCAATATTCCTTGCTGATTGAAAGTCTGACTGTTTCTGCGTGAGTTCGCATAATGTGACTTGGCCTTTGTAAAATCTCTTGCTCTGCCACAGGGCGAAGAATCTCTTCTCTCTGAAGGGAAAAGACAACAAGGAAAAAAGGATGCGTATCTACAAGTTCCTGCTAGACCACTTTACAGATGAGCAGAGGTTCAGCATTACAACAAAGATCAGCCACAGCATCCTAAGTAAGGGTCTGTCTTTAGAAATCTGGCAGACAAAGAATTAGAGTCTGTATAAAGCCGCTAGGCTCTCAGTCCAGCGGTGTTATCTTCCTATCTTCACTGGCACTGCTGTTCCCAGTAAAACACCTCTTATTTCTTCCCCATGTGTTCCAGCATGCTTTGTAGATAAGGTCCTTCCATTGGACCAGGAAGCCAATGAGCTGCTCTCGGATACATTTGCAGTCCTTAGCTGCAAAGAAATCAAGCTAATGATGATGAGATCAAAACCCGGTGAAGACATTGAGCCTGATGAAGATGAAGGTGAAATGGCAATGGCCAATGCCGTCATGCAGGCAGCACAAAAAAAGCTCATCTCACAGGTAAATGGTACTCGATCTGGTGTGGGAAGAGGGCTGGCCAGTGTACTGGGAGGAATTTTACCTCTTTGTGACGGAGAAACTTGTGCAAAAATTGTCCAAATAACACAGTGATGACGCACTGTGCTCTTGGGCTGTTAGTCAGGCTCTGTCTGTAGGCACAGTCTGGTCTGAGGGCACCTGTGGAAGCACTGTGTGTTGTAATAACAAAACGTTACGGCTAAATTTGGGAAGGATGCTTGTACTCAAGGGGTTGGTTGGCATGATCAGAAATGCATTTCCTCTGAAGTCAGTGAAGCTATGCCAGGCTCTTTTTGTTCCACAGATGTCTTATTGGTAAAACATTTGAGCGTAACAGTGTTTTTAGGTGCACCTTTTGGCAATTTGCCTTCAGTGTGAGAATTGACTGAATTAGTGATGCATCTTAAAAGACTCCACTTAGGTTAAAAGCCTATGTACATGTATGGGGCATAAGAGCAGGCTTAATTGCAGTAATTCCCTTGCTACGAAGTGATAACGCTTCTCACTTAGGCCATTCATCTAACCACAGAGTGGCTTCTCCTTTATTGCATCGTGTAACTGTTCATGCCTTGTTCAAACAAAGGTTCAAAAGAAGAACTTCATAGAAAACATCATCCCAATAATCACGTCACTGAAGTCTTTGATGGAGCAGGAGAGGATGCCAGCTCTTAGGGACCTTATGAACTACCTGCGGGTAAGCAGAAGTGTTTACTTGGGGTTTTTTCCCTCTCTTGAGTTAATGTGTTAGATGTGCAACCAGTAATGGAGCGAACAGCCTTCTTAGAAGGAAATTTAGAAGGCATATGATGTTGTGACACTGCCGCTGTGTTAAATAATGTAGGAGGTGGAGGGATTTTAGATAAGGATCTCACAGTGTGTTACGTGTGAGCCTCCTCAGTGGAACGTAGGCAGAAAACTTGAGTGCTGGAAAGCTTTTCCATGTTCTGAAGTACAGATTGGAATCGAAACTCTGAGTCTGTTAAAAACACCTCTGCTCTACCAACTGGTATTTCCTTTAGCACTCAAACAGCTGTGATCTGAATGGAGACGTGAATCAGTAGTCGGGAGAGATTTCTGAAAGAATTTAAACCTTCGTTGTTGCTCCAGGAAATGATGCAAGATTACCGAAATGAAATCCAAGACTTCTTTGCTGTGGACAAGCAGCTGGCGGCCGAGCTGGAGTACGATATGAAGAAATACGAAGAGCAGCTGGCCAGGGAGAGGGAGTCAGAGCAAGAGCAGGTCCCGGCAGCGCAGGCAGAGGTGGTGGGTGCCATTAACTCTGTCCACGTGCTGTCTCTAAAGCTGGCGTACACTTAACACCCAGACTCTCCGTGTACCTCGTTCCAGCACCTTTAACAGAATGGTTATGTAATGTTCTCATATCTCTTCGCATTTGCCAACAGAAGCTTTGGTTTCAGAGTCATTTAAGATGCTCAGAATAACAACAAACAACACGTGTTAGTCAAAGAGGAGCAGCAAATAATTAATGTAAAAATTCGATTTAAAAGAAAACCAAGTCTAATTTGCCATTGGCTGTGCTTACGTGTTGTATTGTTCCCTGTTCCCAAAGTGATAAAGATGATAAACTGGTTAAAAAGGGTTCATTGTGTCTGACTTTAGGTGTATACAGAGTGGGAACTTACCTATGTTGTAGTCGTGCAGATCCTCTTTTAAAGTCAATGTAAAGAAATAAGTATGTGCTTGGGTCAACTGTCCTGAACTCTTTTAAATACCTACCTTAAAATGAGATAACTTCTACCCTGGAAGTACCTTTCCCTCTCTTCTATCTAGGGGTTTCTACACATGTATCCCTTGTTAGACATATGATATTTTCTCCTGTTTTCTGTAGCAACCTCCATCTCTGGAGAGACCTGTACCTTCTGGTGGCTGCGACAATAATGCTCCGTCTCCTGTAAGTGGGAGACAGTCCCCACCGCCACCTAGATCAAGTCATTCCTCTGTGCCTCTGGAGTTTGCTACACCTAGAGCTGATGTTCCGAGACAGCCTTTACTTGGTCACAGGTACGGGTTTCTTTTTATATTGCCAGTTATGACATTCTGCAGAGCCATTGTTTATCCACTCCTTACCTGCAGCATCATCTTCTCTGTTACATTTGGTGTTTAAGGGATTGGGAGGACATTACATGCATCGAATCTGGGCTTGCAGGAGGAAATCACTGTTCTGTCGTGTTTTTTGCCCTGTAGGCCAGCATCCCTGAGCACACTTGCCATCCTCAACTCTGCCAGGAAAGCAGCAGAAGCCAGAAGCAAAAGCGTTGGGGGAAGGTTATCGGCTGTATCACTTCCATTAGCTGGCAGCAAGCAAGGTAGGGAGCTTGCTGCAAACCGATCTGGCGTTGGACTAGATCTAGTTGACACTCTGCTTTTTAGACCCTTGAGGTCTCTGAGTGAACGCATTTCTATCCTTAACTATTTCCTTGTTATTTCTAGCGTCATTTCGAAGCCTGAATCAACAGTCTACTGCGGAAAATGTTGCTGTGGTGGGGCGTGCAATCAGCACACCAGAACGTAAGTATAACCCAAAGGAACCCTTTCCAAATTGGGCTGAGCACTCATTCTCTGAGAGAGGTAGGAATGCATGGTGCCCATAATGAGCAGAGAAAACCAGTCATTGATAGCTGTAGACTCTCTATTTATCCAAATAGTTGTACTAAATAAGAACTGCTCTGAAATTGAAGGCCTTAGATGAATGATGTACATAGGAAAGGACTGAAATGAGCATTGGGGAAGATAAGATTTTTTTTTACTCTGCTGTGGAAATTTAAGAACACACAGAGAGGGATCTCTAATACACAAATTGTGAGTCTGCAGTGCTTACATCCTTTGCCGAACTGCCGTCTCACAAAATGTGACCTTCAAAAGTTGGGTTTTATTGGGATGCTTTCTGACAGCCCCGCAGCATTCTGCAGCAGTTATAGCAAAACACAAGCGGAGCTGAGTTCCAGCAGTAGATTCCCCTCCTTCACATCAATTAACTATGAAACTCCTCGAGGGCATCTCCACGTAGTGCGATTTGCGAGTGTGGGGAAGGTGAGTGTCCGACGGCGGCGGGGAGTTGTTATGGGGAGGGGTGATGTTCCAGAAGCGCAGCTGTCCGGCTGTGCTCTGCCTCTCTGTGCACCCCCGACCCGCACGCACACCCGACCCGCAGCCAGCGAGGCAGCCAGCTGGGACGCAGCCTGCAAATACCTGACATCCGCGAGCAGGCAGGAGCAAACCGGCGGCAGCGATGTGCATCCACTGGAAAATCTGACCCTCCTCTTCCCTGTATGCCCCACTGTTTGCCTAGATTTGTCTGCCTTGATGTTTCTCTTTGCCTGAGCAACAAGCAGTGGTATTTGTGCAAAAAACAAAAAATTGGGGGGATGTTTTTAGAGAGCAGAAATCTTTAAGCGCCGTATCTCTGTCTGGAAGCTTGCATGGCTGTTTCTCTTAAGCGCCATATGGTGGAAAAGAAAGAAGAACGTTAATCTGCAGTGGTACTAGGGCTGAATTCCTGCTTGGCTTCGAGGCAGCATGTGTCCTTCAGTGGGGAGACAAACTGTACAGAGCAGCATCGTCACTTCAGCTGGCGTGCGTTGAGCCATCTGCATGGTGGCGCTGGGTCTGGCAGGCTGATAGACAATCAAAACAAAACGTTTTGATTTCCCTGGTATATCATTCTGAAACTATTGGAGATGCAGCTCTTTGTGAAGCAGTTTGTGCTTGAGAAGTTAAGGACAGCTGTCTCTCTCTTTATCTCCTTGGTCTGTTCTGGCTGTCACTGTCTGCCCTGCTGTGTTTGAGTCTCCCCCTCAACTCCTGCGCGTTGAGAATGTCTCAGTGGGCCTGGGCAAGTGCAAATTGCTCGCTGTGGTACATGTTGTGAAGACACCACCTTAGACTGCATGGGAAGCCCTACTTTATGACAGTTCTCAACCGTTTCCTCCCTCCCTTCCTTCCTTTCACATACATTTCTCATTAACCAAGGTAACTTGTTAAGGCACACGCTGCACAAAGTCAGGATGCTTGCAGGTTGGTCTTGAGAGATGCAGAAGCCAACTGAGGCAGATTGATCGAGTTGGATTTCCACTACAAGCTTCAGTGTTTCCCTTCCAGGACAGGGAAGCAGCTAAAGAGCAAACCCAGTTAGTGTGCAGAGAGAAGTCTTTCTAAGAGAGTTTCCAACTCCTGCCCTATAAAGCAGTTTCTACATTAATTCCTTGTGAAAGGTTCTGGGAAACATGAGCATAAAACAGAGCATGGAGCAGAGTAAAATCTGAATATTGTGACATCTCTCCTGAGATAAATGACAGGAAAGAGACAGCTGACAACTGTGGCCTGTTCGGGCAAGCTAAACTCTACCTGGGTTCCTTGTCAAGCGGTTCCTCTTGTCCAGCTGCAGGCAGCTTGTCCCAGAAGGGCTGTTGGGGTGCTTTGTCAGGCATCAGGGGCCCCGTGTTCTGCCTCGACCAGGCAATTGCTCTGAATCTGGTTTATTGTGAAAAATGGCAAAGCTTCGGTGGAAGGTGTGGCTCCCCCGCTAGGAGGGACAACGAGGTGCATGACCGAGGTCCCATATTTCAATTAACGCACACAAGGAAGGCTGTAAGGCTGGGGTATGAAGCTGATGTGCGCAGATGGCCTGTCAGATTCAGCACGTAGTTTGGAGGCTGAATGGGAGACACTGAGATCTGCTGGCCTGGAAAAGATATCTGAATGTGCTCGCAATTAACTGGATATACTTTGTGACACTGAAGCGTTCTCCTGCAGCATGCCTTGCCCTCTGGCTGTGTCACAAGCTGACTGCTAATATGTGGAGGGTTTTTTTTTCAGAGACCATTAATGACTTGACTTTCGGTGCTGGGGTTAGCGACATCAGCTCAGCAGATACACCTGGTTCAGCTGCAGGCAAGTCAACTTTGTGATTCTAACTTGAGGGGGGAAAACACCTAAATGATCAAATCCGTGGCATTTTTAAAAATATTAAAATACATGCATTATTTTCAGAAAAGAACGAGGCTGAGGATGAGCCGAGAGATGTTATCTGCTTGACATCACTAGAGGAACCGTAAGTTCAACACAGGTCTGCAACAGCGATCACAGTGAGAAAAATTGGTAAAGTGCTTTAAAATAAATGGTCATTCTGCTTCCTCCTTGTAGCCCCTCCGTGCCACAGATGTGGAAAGTAGAATCACCAATAAGGAAAAAAAGCAGCCAGCGTGTCCCTCTGAGACGGTCCCAGCGGCGAACTCCACTGAAACCAAACAACGGATCCGTTCACTGAACTTTTGTACAGAATCATCATGTTGCCTGAGATCTGTCCTTTTCCTCTGTAATTATAAATCACTGCGGGGACATGTCCTTCCTTCCTTATCTATTCTTCTTTGGGTTTGAAGTGAAACTGTGTAGAATATGGGCACACAAAGCCTGCTTTAGCACATGTATATATTATAAGCTGCTGCTGTTGACAAAGCTCTCTGGAGTGCTAGAAAGCTGTGGTATAAAGAGAGGCTTGCTCTTCACTCAGAGGATGTATAATTTGTCCATTTGGAAACGTAAGAGCATAATGTTGCCGCAAGCTTAGCAATAAATGCATTCATCACAGCTTGCAGGGAAGCGAGTGGCTCAGCTTATTCACTCCATCCCTCATTGTCCCTCTGGGTTATATACTAGAGTAGCTTTAATTTGAACAAAGGTAAAACAGCTTGTCACTGCCACACCCCTAAATCTGGTAATTGCATGCTACATCACCTCTGATTTGTTGTGCAAACTCCTGTGTGTATGAACAGCCTTAATGTTCTTTTATATGGAATATTTCCATTCTTGAACTGTGTTATTTCTAACTATTAACATTTTATGAAAATAAATGGTTATGGAATAAATTCCACCCACATTTTCTCCCTTCTTCTTGATCTGACAGAGAAATTAGTTTTTCTATAGATTTCTACAGCCTCTAAGTCTCTTCTACTACATTGCTGGTATCTTGTGCACTCGGTTCAATTAACGTTGGACCCAGCAGCTTTTAAATATAGACTCTTATGTGACGGCAAGCAGGATATGAGTAACTCGCTAAAATCAAGGTTGGTAAGTCATGTGCATAGAGCTTTGTGCTCTGCACAGATAACTGGTTTATCATAAACACGCTGTGCAAATGGTGGAATCTGACCATTCCGGAGTCTCTCTGATGCCATGTGAACCTGACTGAAGTTTTTTTCTGTCATTAACTTCTATTACAGAGCTCTTGTCCTAGATTTCATTGGAACTTGAAAACGGAATCTGTTTTATTCATGCTGGTTTGTCTTACTCAGACATGAGCAAAAGAAACGGAGTAGGCTTTTCTGCACAAGTGGAAACAAGGAGGCTGAGAGTGCTTTTCCACAGCCCTTCCAGAGGCACTTACCTCCTGCACTGGAATCTCAATTCGCCATCTCTTCCCCTGTTCTGCTTTGAAGATCAGAGGAACCTTCAAGTAAGGTTAAACTTTATTCTCCTGGGAACAGGGGACATATGCAACGGCTTAAGCAGTGGTGATTTATGGTCACATCCATTTAGTTTGTACCTTCTCTCCTGCCTTAAATTACTGTTTAACCACTGTCCTGGTTTTGTTAAAAACAAGTTTCTCTTTTAGTGAATTTGCCTGTCAGCTCAAGCCTTCATGTCAGCTGCATTTTCCTGGAGAACCCAACACATGTTTTGGTTAAACCCAGCAATGGAATGCAAACTTATTGATAAGCACGGATGGACATCTCGCGAGAGGGGCAACGAGAAACTGATGACCGAGAGACTGACCAATGGTGTAGAACATTCCATTCACGTGAATACTTCGTATAAAAGTCGGAGATCACGAGGATCTCGCCCCTTTTGCTTCCCTTTTTTCCCTTTTTTCCTCATGGCTGACATTAGGAGAGGACCTTGCTGGTCGTCCCTGCGAACTGAGGCCAGTGAGAGACTGAATCCAGCTCCGGTTGGCTGCAGAGTCCAATCCAGGACTTTGGGTGCTGGCTCTGCAGTTGCTGAGACTTACAAGATTGGTTTTGTACATTTTGTATTATTTTCTCTATTCTTATTAGTAGCATTAGAAAAACATCTTTAACCTTTCCAACTCTCTTCTCTCTGTCCTTCTTTCTCTCCCGATCGCCTGTCCTGAGTGGGAAGGGGGGAGAGGGAGGGGCAAAAGGGGGAAGTGGGGGGGAGAGGAGGTTGACAACACATCTGCCAGGGTTTGATTGTCACCCTGCAATCTTAACCCTCGACACCACTCTGAATGGTAGATTGCAATAGCGCATTTCCTAATTTGTGCTTTTCTAGTTGTTCTGTCCTCGTGCAGCACTGAGATGAGCCCCGGGAGCACTGACCTGTCTTTACTCTAGAGAAGAACCAGAGATAGACAAGTGTCCAAGAATAAACTGATCAACAGCAACATAGCTTGGACTTTCTGTAACCTTCAGCCCAATGAGAGCTCTAACAGAAGAGGCTTTCCTGTATTTCACTGAATTGAAAGCAGAAGCCTCCAATAACACAGCTGTTTAAAAACCAAAACCAACCAAAAAAACCCTACAAGAATGCTTTATAGCTTGGTATTTATGTAAAACATTCTTGGCAAAGTTAAACATAATACATTAGTACAAACCTGAATATTATTCACAACAATACAATGAATTCCATCAATCAGATGTCATGAGCTGTATCAGGGGCATCAATCTCCCCTTCTCTCGTTAGAGATGCCACTGTCACATTTTAGAACTGAAAAATAAGTCTTGATTCTTAGCTTTCCACACAAAGGCTGCCTTTGGCTCATGGTGAGACTGTAGATCGTGCTCCCACGGGGCCCAGAGCTACCCTGGTCCAACCCTTTTCTTTCTCTCCCTTACTACAGGTATCCTAAAAGCAGCATAGAAAAGGAAGCAGTGGATGTACAGAAGGTGCAAAGGAATGTTACGCTCACAACTGTCACAGCGATCGGGGCAGCCGTGCAGCCAGCGAACAGCACTGCGCTGGTTGAAGAGCACGTCTTAAGAAGGTAACCATCGTGTAGCCGCAAAACAGCAGCGGTCACGTCCAAGTGACACAGAGGACATACGGTTATTGCTGCCCTATCCTTATTTTTATGTTCATTAGCAAAAGGAGAAGTGGTAACACTTTGTTTAGGCAAAACAAATGCAGCAATGGCATGTCCAGCGAGGCCCCTGGGAAACAAAGCAGATGAATGCAGGGCACTAAAAAATAACACTGACAGTCCAAATCGTCAAGTATCCAAAATACTGTATACAGGAAAAGTTAAGACAACTCAATTCATATTGGAAATACAAGAACACAAAATTATGCTACATTTAAAAAAATTCTTAAACCACAGCACAGTTCTAGTGTTGCATCCACATCTTGCAGCCTTATATAACCCAATGCTGTTCAACACTATCGACATGTATGTTTCTGGGAAACACGTGTTTTCAATTATTCTCTCTGAAGCCAAAAGAACTTAGATTTCTTTCTTCTTTTACCACCTAGAGGAAAGTTGCAACTGACACTACAAAAGTGCTTTTGTGTTGAGCTTTTGCTTTCCCAGCTCCAGAAACAGTTGCCTTGGCTATGCGGTTTTAACCTGTAAATTGCCGTAGCTACCACACCGTGTTAGTGCTTTAGGGAACTTGCAGAGGGGTAGCAAACATTGAAGTCACTCTGTCACCTTGTTGGAACTGAATCCAAAAGCCATCCCTGGCTATTTCTTGCAACAACAAAAACGAAGTGTTGGTCACTGGCAAGAAAAGTAAGTTTTCTATATAAAAAAAGTTGATAGCTCCTGCCATAAATCTACAAAAAACTATCCCTGAGTGACTCTGTTCTGTGTCTGGTAAGACTTGTTGTGACAAGGATATTGCTGAAGCTAGCTTAAGAGGAAAGAGATGCTGTTCCACCTGCAGCTTTTTATTACACTTTGCAATAATGCTGATATGCTCTGACAGTGCCACACTAGAGCAACATTTGAGCTCCTCTCTGTAGCTTAAGAAGTAAAAAAATAGCTACATTACTTAAACACTGCTGGCATCACGTATTTACACTTTAAATAGAAATGTTACCTTTTCTGAAGTAATCAAAATAGATCTTTGCAAAAAATTTAGAATGCGGGACTTTACAAAATAAATGGAGAAGGTAAAAAAGCTCAGTACCTTTTATGGCAATCTCAGCCCATGAAAGTATTTGGCTTTAATTTTCCTGAAAGGGATGTCTCAGCACTAAGTTCTCTGCCTCCACTCTAAGCCTCTTTAAAACACCGAAAGACGCAAGAGGCAATCCTGCTTTGCGCAGATTAGAACGAGGGGTTACCTGCGTGCAACGAGTTTGCTCTAAAGCAGCGAGCAGAAGCGATCCTTCCGGCCTGCTGCTGCCCGTGCTTCGTGTTAATGGAGCAACGAGAGTTTACGAAGGGGCTGAGAACGTTAGTTGCATTGACTGTATCGGTACCTGTCGCTGTAGGCTGTTCAGATACCCCGTTCCGCACCTGAGCAGTCAGAGTCAAAAGCACAAGACAATCACAGATGTGTAAAAAGTCACCAGCCAGGCCTGGGCAACAAGGAAGGGGAAGACTCCCCTTGCACAGATAAACCTTACTCTTTTTTTAAAAGTCCGTCTATTGCTATATCAGCACCTTTTTTGTCTACTAGTAATTTGTACTAGTAATGGCTACTACACATTTACCGACCGCTGTTCCCCTGGTTGGTTTGCACATTGTGGCTGTGTCCCTGCAGCACAAATAGAAGGCAATTCCACAAACTTCCACAGCCCAGTCTCTTGGGAAGTATTAAAACGCTTCCTTAGTCCAAGGACAGGATCCTGTTGGGATCTCCGGAGGCAGGGGAGATGCAAGTTGGGCAGTGAGGAGTTACTTTAAACTTTGGCAAAGAAAAAAAAGATATACAGATAGCTAGCTATCAAGTTCTTGTGTGTTCCAAACTCTTCCAAGCGCACTTAATTCATCTTTTGCTCTTGCTTTGAGTTCCTGGAGGAGGTATTTTCACACTTGCTTTTGCTGGTTTGCAGTATTCTTTCGGCGTCTTAGATGACAAACGAAGACTTGTGCCTGAAGTCACCCTGCAACAGAACAGTTCTGGATGTAGGAAGGATCAAGCAGCTTTCCAGGCACCTCTTTGTTCCTGCTGCTCATGAAAGGTGGATCCAACCTGCATAACTTCTAGTGTAGCACTTGCTCAGTCCCTCTTTAGTATCTCTGCTAATAGGAAGAGGCTTTTTCTGATCTCAAGCTTAGTGATCTATTCAAATCCCAAAATGCAAATTCTCTTACAAAAGCATCATGGCCTGCCCACTTAATCCAATGAAACTCATCCTAAGGGGGTCAAGCCGTAAGATAACCGAGGCAGAGCAGAGCTGCTTTTGATAGCTCTTGGCATCAGTCACTGAAGGCAACTTAAACTGTTCATCATTTCTAAGGAAATGACTCAGCCCTCACCCTTCTGTTCTCTCTCTGTTCTACATCTTTGCTTCTGAGTGGTGCCCACTCTGAGCAAGTCTGTAGGCCCTAAAAAAGCTGGTAGTCCTCTGCCCACCCTCCTCCTCTCCGAAACAGAGAGATGTTAAATGCAAATCATTTGTTACCTCATCATCTGTCCGGATATAGTTAACGCCATCAGGTTTTGCTGGAGTCTTGTAGCTGCAATAAAGGAAAAGATGTGATTTCTGGGACAAGGAGGCAGCAGGATTTTGGAGGGGGGTTGCCAAGAAATATGAAAATGAGGAAGAGCAGCCGAATGAACAGAAAGCAGCGAGAAACCGAGCTCATTGTTCAAATGATAGATCTGCGCTTATTCCGTCATTCATCATGACTGGGATTTTTTTCTAAATTCCCCTTCAGCACAGGGTAAAAGAATTGCCGTGTGTTTCTGCAAGACAAACTCTGCAAACAGATGAACTGATTCTTCCTGGGCTGCCCTGCTCTGGTCCCTGCTCACTGCCTCTCTCCGTGCCTCCTGCATTGTTTCCTGTGGCAATTATAAAGTTCATTTTATACCTTCGCTGCCAGATGCCTTCAGCATTTTCCTTAATTATAAGGAAGCAATCCCATGTTTGCAGTCCCATAGGAATTCAGAATGTATATACGACTGTCAAGTGCAGTGAATGCCAACCCTCAGCTGCATTTAAATAGGATATTTGGAGCTTTTTCTGAAAAATGAACCAAACCAAGGGAAAAAAAAAAAAAGAACTTCTACTGAAAAGCAACATTTAACATGGAACAAATCTATGTAGTGAGAATCTTGATTTTACATATATTAGCTCTTCTACGGATTCTGTAAGGACAGCAAGGCTTGTTTCTGATGCTAATGCTGTTGTTTTTAACATTTTAATGTGCATGCTAAAATGGTTGTTTTTAATCCCAAATTTAGGTTCTCACAACTAGTGAGATTTCCTGCATGCATTTCCTATGCGTGTCCTGATGCTTTAAACTAATCGTGCAGTGAGCTCTGTTCAGTAAATTGTAGAACTCATTATGCCAACAGCACACGACCTATTGGACGAACACCTGCAGGCATTCAATTGTGCTGGTCCCCTCTTCCCGTGCAAAGTATGAGGCACTGAAATATATTTTAGCCACCAATTTCTGGCGCATCACACCAGCTGTGGGCACAGGGACTTGTATAAGAACCCTTTGAACCCCACCTTACCTTTCCCCGCTCTCTTTGCTGTTTGCAAAGTAACCCCTTCTGTAGGCGCAGCAGATACCGAGCGTGATGAGCACCAAAACCGCCAGCACCACCAGGACTCCACCAATGATCCCACCAATGTTGAGGTCATCTGGTGAAGAGAGAAGCCGTATTTCTTTAAGGTACTACCAATATTCTAGCTTTACATACACCGAAATGACATTTTTCAAATATTTTAAGCAAACGCCAATAATTCATAGGGAACTAGTAAGTCCCTGATTCCAAGAATAGAACTGTTCATGAATCTGAACAGTGTTTTAACATTTCCCTTAATTTTTAGATTTTTTTTCGGTCTTCCTGTGCTTCTGGCTATGAGAAAGGAGGAAAGACTTAATGCTCTAGGATGTTCCACTTCTTCTCCGATGGGGATGCCCATTTATTTATGGTGACATATGAATCGAGTAGATAGATCCACTCACAGACTTCCATCTCCTGCTCCTCGCACTTGGCAAAACCAGCATCGTTGGTTGCTATGCAGGAGTACCGGCCTGTGTCGCCTTTGTGCACCGCATGGAAAACCTGGTGAAGAGAAGAGAAGAGAAGAGAAGAGAAGAGAAGAGAAGAGAAGAGAAGAGAAGAGAAGAGAAGAGAAGAGAAAAGAGAAGAGAAGAGAAGAGAAGAGAAGAGAAGAGAAGAGAAGAGAAGAGAAGAGAAGAGAAGAGAAGAGAAGCATGACGTTGGACACAGAAGGTACCACAACTCTCCCTTGCCCAGGCTTCACGGTGGGCTCTGAAACATCTCCCTTCCCTTTCCCAATTCACCCAGACCCTAGAACACCTAACCTTCAAATGACACCTTCCCTGAAAGCCATGCAATGACTTCTTTTCTTACAAGCGACCTTAAAAATAACCTGTCCAGCAAAACAAGTCTGGCTTACATCTGTATGAGCATTACCAGAGTGCCGGTGGCAGGGTTCAAGGTGTAGGAGGAATTCTGGAATTTGGCGTTTGATTTTGTGTCTGGTGATAAAGGTTCGCTGTTGCGGTACCAGCTGTAAGTGGACTTGGGGTAACCTTCGTTCTCGTGGCAGTGCAGAGAGGCCGTCTTGCCAACGGGTACAGCCTTAGGCACGGTGCATCTAGGAGTCATCGGTTTCACTGTGGGAAAGGCACAAACCATGTGAATGGCGCTGCTGAGCAGAACTAAATCATTTCTGACATGATTTTTAATGTGGCTGTGCTACAAAGGTATCAAAACCTGCAGTTCCCAGCTGGTTTTAAAACACTTGCAGAGTCTGTTGGGTGCCACTGTTTTAGCTCTGGAGATGCACAGCGCTTGGAGATGTGTTTATCTGGGTTTAAAGTAATACCTTGGACTGTGAGCTGGATATTAATCTCATCTATGGTTTTAGTATCGGAAGGCGCTGCCACTTCACAGCGGTATGTGGCGGTGTCCATCCGGGTGGTGTTCTTAATCACCAGCGATGTCCGGCTCAGAATTTCTGCACGAGTCGCGAAGTCTCCTGATACAGAAGAAAGAGAGGGGAAAAAGAATGAACGGTAGTCACACAGGCTCATTTTAGTCGTCTGAATTCAGTGGTTGATCTTGGACTCCTTCTGGAGTCAAGAGAACCACCTAAAAGGAACTCGATGTGTGAAAGTTAAGAGCCTTCCCTTCACCGGTGACCGCAAATAAACCAACGCCGCTAACCATGTAGGAGAATGAACTGGAAAGCACCACTGCAAATCTCAAGAACTGTGGCAAAATTGCGCTTCCAAGGGAGCCTCAGGCCTCGTCTCCTTTGGAAGATTCATTTGGATGTGGCTGTTGGTCCCACCTAAAGTGCTGGAGTAATTCCAGATGGAATCAAGCCCTACTGGCAGTCCTGTGTCTGAGTTTCACCGTCAAGGCTAAGAACAATGGATCTTCATACCCTGCATTTTATTGTCAAAAAATACGTAGGAGGTTTCGCCATCTCGGATTTTCTTCCACTCGATTCTGGGATCTGGCGTTACAGTGGATTTAATGATGCAGGACAGCTCAACACCTAGCAGGAGAAATGAAAGAAATACAGATTAACAGGAAGCAGCTGTATTTTTGCTCCGCTTTAAGCAGCCTTGCGCAGTGTTTTATTAGGAGATGCTGCCCACAAAGCCAAGCCTTCCCTTTCATCTGCCTCACAAACAGAAACACTGCTGGGTCCCAGGGAGCTATTGGGGAAGATGGATTTTGGCCAGCAAAAATAATAGCCGAAAAGATATCAACTATGGAGAGAAGTGAACACACTGTTCTCTACAGGCTCTGACTTAGGGCAAACAAGACCTTCTGACACAGTGAGTCCACAGCACTGTCTTGTTGCTAATCAGGGCCCACAAAGTGAGTCAGGGATGCAGAATCTCCCTGGGTGGTGTCTGGTAATGTACTGAGGACCACGATGCCTGGGGATAAATTCAGCAAACCCACTCCCTTTGGAAGCAGGCGTTGTCACCTCCACCTCCTCTACAGACGGCAGCAGCGCAGCAGGGTTGAGAGGTGGCTTTACCCGGCATCGCCTTGCACGTCTGTAGCAGGGCCAAGATAAAATACAAATTTCCCCAACCCCTTTTCAGTTTATTAATTGCAAGGCGACCGCCTTTCCTCCTTTCGGGATCCAGTTCAAAAAAGCACTTAAGCAGACACTATGCAATGCCAGCGGCTTGCAGGGGGCTTCAATAAACCATTTCAATCAAGTGCTTTGCTAAACAGGGAAAGACATAGACATATTCTTAAGTGCTTTTCTGAATCTTGGGCTCTCGGTAGTCCTGCCTACCCCAAGAAACCAGATACCATGAGCAATAAGCAACATTTTTCTCAATTGTTTGGGCAGGCAGCGGGCCCCGGAGCACTCACTCTGGAATTCCTGCACCACGGGCTTGGTGTTGCTGGATGTCAGCTCCACAGCCAAGAGTCTGCCGCCTGGAAAAACAAATCCAAGGTAATAAGAAATAGCACAGCTCATAAGTCACCCAGCTAGAAACACGCTGCCTGCTGAGAAATCTGCTCAGCCAGCTACAAGGACTAACTTCCCTAGATAAAACCTATTCCTGGCTAGTCATTCTGGTCCAGCACGCCTAGGTTTATTTAGGAGTTGTGGTGTAAATACAGGAAAACACAATTGTTAGAAGTAGCAATTAAAGAGGAGGATTAACATAATGGCACAACTCCAGTGCCAGCACAAGCCATTTCCCTGTGCCTTATGCTTATTCAGATGGTAAAGGAACTCTTACTCTGATAACACAAAAGTATTATTTTGCAAATTAATGCAATGATCAGGAAAACACAGGATGCAGACCAACCAAGAAGATGAAATGTTCCAGGCCTCTAACATGCTGATTTTATCTTCAAGTATTTTAAGACTCAGTGTGCTAATGTAAAATGCAAGGCAGTAAATCATGAAAGGGCTGTGATGTGGGAGAAAACAGAGTTCAGCTCCTTGGGTCCCTGACTGGCACTGGGACCAAAGCTCAATGGCGCAGTGCTGCAAGGCTTCCTTATACCACAGGCTATTTCCCTTTACTGTACTTCTTGCTCTGAACACCAAAATGTTTCCGATTAATACACAGCCCCACGTGCACATTTGCTGCTACAAACCCAATCAGGAGTTTGTTGAAATCTCGGGGAGGATGCCCACTGACTTCACTGGGCATTCGATCAAAAAGCCGGTTAAAGACGATGGAAATCAGTGCCTCGGTGACACGAGAAAAGATGTATCTGAAGGTTAAGACTGTCTTGCTCACAGTAAAACAAACCTGAATAGAAAGTTGAAGGGGGATGTGGAGAAAGAAAGGAACTTCAGCAACAGGCCAGCTGGAAATGTGAAACGTTCCCTGCCGGTTTTATCCCTCGGTGTTAAATGCTGATGTTTTCCTCTGTGCCTTGGCTCTCAGTGCTGCTACCCCCAAGACCTCTGGGTAGAGCCGGAGTTTGGCAAGAGTGAGGAGCTGCCTTTGTGTACAAAACAATTGTTACTCACATAAAAGCCACCCGCTGATGCAAGCTAATAGTTGGCCCAGCCAGAACTGCGCTTAGCAGGACCTTTCCACCCTTCCCCCTGCTGCACTTGAGACGTTCGCGCAGCACTTGGGAGAAATCCAATGTTGAACCAGGATGACAGTGCTCTGGACTATAACGTAGCTGTTTGGCTTGTGTATCAGAGCTGAATCGAGTAGCAGGGCAGTGCCACGAGAGCTTTGCTTTCAGCCTGCTTATGCTTTATTTCGTGGAGCCAGGAGAAGGCCGTTTGCAGAGGTGGTTCTCAGCAGGTCTTAGGTTGTTCAGTCTGGACGTGGTCTAAGCAACCGCGAGTAATTTGTTCAAGTCTGCTGTGAAGCAGAGTCCATTTTCATCAGGTCTGGTGCTTCCAGACCTACCCCTTGAAAAAAAAGGTAATTATAGCACAAGACGCTGCCACGTTCCCTTCCCTCTGTTCATTCTCTGGTGCTTTCAGATGTTCTGCCTGGGTTGCAATCCTTTGCTTCCCTATGAACATAAACAGATCTCACTGATCCCAGCAAAACCCCGGAGCAGCAGAAGTGGCTCGTCACCAGGAGACATGAAACAACCTGCTGAAATCTTTGGACGTGTTATCAACAACAGTGTAGGGCACTACATAGAAACAAAGCATTTGGTTGATTCTGCTGTGAGATTCCTGCTGCAGGAACCAAGAGGGCTTTTCCTGAGCACTCAGCTTAACTGTGGAGATCCTGGTTGGCTTCCTACTTGGGACAGGTGGCTCTGATAATGCATTTGGCTCAGTTTTTAAAAGGGGGGAAGTTGGAGGTTCTGTTTTCTTCAGAGACAGCACCTTCCTTCATCGAGGAGCTGTGTTACAGAACCACTTCTGAAGCAGCAGATGACTATGGAGTTGCAGCACATCTGAAGGACCACAGAACCCAGCTTGCACAGCATCCACCTGGTCTGTACTACCCTTTAAATCTTCCTTTTGGAAAAGCTAGAGAAAGATGGGGAGGGAAAAGATCCCATGTTCTTTAAAGGAAATTTGATGTACCACTTTGTTTTTCGTTATACATTCTTGCTTATACAAGACCTTTTTTGAGAAAAATTGTGTCCTATCAAGTAGATAGCATGGTAACAGTTCTACTGAAGTACATCTGTTGTAGCTACAACGTGAGTTCAGTTGAAGGTGGAGATGGTAATACCAGTGTTGTGTTACTCTGAAGGAGTTATGGCCCTAGAATTATTTACTCTGAGGCAGCGGGACCATCAAACCCTGGCCCCATCTCGTTTCTTGGAAATTGTTCACAGCAGGCGTTTTCCCACCCACTAAACACAAGGGATTTAGGTCTGTCCCTCGAGCACAAAGCAGGATGACAACAAATTTCAGACAGAAGCCGAGGCCTTGGAGACTGTGAGAGGTTCTGACATTATTACGTGTGTTGACTGTGGGCTGAGATCGACTTGGCTGCTTAAAGCACTGCTAAGCCAGATTCATTCTGAGTGTGGCAGAAGAACACTGCAAGTAGCATGTTCTAAATAGCAAAAAGGCTACAGCTATGCAGGGGGGCAAACCAAAACGAAAATCTCAAGGGACCTTGCAATTGCAAAGCAGGAGAACACCTTTCCAGCTCTTTTTAGCATTACTTTGGGGTATCCCTTGTCCTCCAGTCTCCCCAGGGCTGGCGGAATCTCCCAGCTGTTACGCCGGGTATCTGTGCTATGTCACATTGCCCTGTGCTCGGCAGCTGCTGTCTCTGTGGTGACTGCACTCACGGGTCGCTTGGTTTTGTGTGTTAAATCATCATTAGTGGCGACTGCCACCTTTTAAAAACAGTGTTCCGAAGATGTTCCTTTAGGCATCTCAGCCCGGCTGCAAATAAGCAGCTGAGGTTTTGTGTTACGTAAATCTGACTTCAAAGGCCTCGGCACCCGGGGTGTGGAGAACAGCCGGGCACAGCCATGCATCACCAAATACCCACCGGATCTGGATGTGCTGCATCACCAAATACCCACCAGATCTGAATGTGCTGCACACTCAGCCAGACATATGGTTGAGTCCCAAATGCCATCAGTTCTCCAGAATAGAATCCAGGACAAGGCAGTGAAGTCTATAGCATATTCTTATAGCACTTCTTTCAGCTAGAGAGATCCGGCCCGTGCTTGTTACTGTGACTCATGTTATCTGAATCATTTTAAAATGCTACAGCTGAAACTAGCAGCTTTATAGACAACCACGCTGTGTTAAGTCTCCTCTCTCTGTACCAGGTTAAAGACCTTCCACCCCAATCTCTTCTCTGTTTAAAAACTCAAGGCAGGAATTCAACGAGAAGGTGAAGAATTACTGAAGTATTTTAGGCGAGGTAAAAAGGATGACCAGGAAACAGTTCAAATAAGTTGCTGCCAACAGTCTACGCTGCAGTATTGTTCAGTGCTTCTTTGCCGATATTGCAGTTATCTGATCCGGTAATTTTAGTTAATGCGCTGTCAGGCACAAGCCGTACAAAAACATGCAGCTGTATTTAAACACCTGCCCACTAAAGCAACAAAAATATGCCTTGCTGGAGGTGTCCATCATCACTAAGCCGTCACTTGATTTGCAATTCAAAATGCAGCAGAGCCATGTGGGAACGCTGCTATAAACCACATGCCTTGTTAAGCATCTTTGCTTTCTGGCTGGTCACCCTGTGCAGCAGGACTGCTACCCAGTGATGTATTGTTAGGTGTTAAAAACACGTTAGCCGAACCCTCTGCGTGTCAGCACATCTACAACTGCCAGTTTGGAGATGCCCCCCAGAGCATCCGTCCTCAGCTGCAGGGACAGAGATGGTGACAAGGACAGAGCTGATCAGAGCAGCAGGCGGGAGACAAGCGGTGCGGCTCAGGGCTGACCCCAGCTCTGTCCTTGCCTTCCAAGTATTGTGTGCGTGCGGCAGGGAGGAAGCCAACTGTTAAATGTGCGAGAAACCGGCGGAGAAACGTTCCCCAGTGCATCCCGCTGCGATTCCGCAATGCAACTTGTGCCAGTGTAGACGAGGTGGTATAGGACAGGTAACACGGCACCGTGTAGGAATGCGATAGCAAAAAATGCCTGACTCTGGCTCTGGTGAGTTTTGTGGGGGTTTTTTTGTCCAGCTGTCCCTTGGCTGGGGTTTTGAGCATAGCTTAAGGGACTTAAATGCACTTGTGATATATAAAGACCAGATTTATAAAGGGTGCATAAATGTGTGGGCAGGGAATGAATGGCATACCTTGTTCTTATTGAATTTCAGTGGGAATTAAGCATCCTATTGATCCTCATTTACATTTTCAGGCGTCTCGTTACCTTTCTAAGTGACAGTTCGTGTAAGTCCATTTGCAAACCCAGCCTATGCCATTAGGTGCAGTCAGTAGGATTTTGCTTTGTGGTACTCAGTCTTAACTTTCAGCGCAAGGAGCTGGGTCTGCGTTTGCTCTGGCAGGTTAAAAACCCCTTGGAACTGCTATGGGGGGCAGGCAGGCGGACCACGCTGGTCAAATGACAGACATTGCTGCGTGTTTTTCTCTTATTCTGATTTTCCAGCGTGTCCCCCGAGGTCAGCAAGCCAAGCCTGACTCACGGGTGGGCTGCCCCTACAGAACAATGCAGACGTGCGGCGAGAGATTAGCGAACAAAGAGTGTCTCCGTTCAAATTAAGTAACAGATGGACCTGGTCTGTGTGGGAGCTGATAAAGGTTATAAAAAGGCCATCACCAGCCTGTGGCCAGCCCACCCTGGAAAAAACCCACTCAGTTGTAAATCCTCTGTGCCATTATAGCTGCTTGTGCTAGTAAAGCTTTATTTTTTCCAGCTATCATGAAACAGCATGACTTATTTTAGATGCATGGCTTGCACCGCTCAGTTAAAAGGGTGCCAGCTCTCTGATAGACACCTACAAACAGAGGAGATGTGCCCGCCCGGGCAGGGAACATGAAGCATAATTAACCTAGAGAAGGCAAATGGAACATTACAGAGCAGTGTTTGGCGTTCCCCACAGTCCTGGCTTTTGCGTTTCTCCTCTCTTAGGTAACTGGCTGATGGCACTCGTTTCTTCTGAAACGCTGATCACACGGGAGCCTCTGGTGCTCTCAGCAGGACCAGGACCCCACAGGATAAAGTTGTGTAGAAGATCAGGGACTATTTGAGTTCATCTGAAGATGAGAGAATTTTGGATTTTGCTCTTAATTCACTCTCTTCCTGCTCACCACTAGAGAACACAAGGAGATGTCTGCAAACAGAGTACGTACAGTTCTGTTAAGAAATCTTAACCTGTTTAAACCTCCTGATTTAAACTGGGACCTTAACGCCCTGCCTGCTGCAGAGAAGGCCCATTAGCATCCAGGCCATGCACACAGTCCTTTGTTGCGTTCTTTTCTTTTTTCCCCCCTTTTAGACAGGAGGATTTACTGTTCTACCTCCTAATCAGACAGCAAAGCCGCTGGTACACACACAGCCCACACACCCGCACTCGGTAGCAAAGCAGGTTGTTGTCACGGAGGATGGAGCCCTCTTAAGACAAAAGCCTCTGCAACGCAGCCTCCTTCTGCAGACAAACATTCCTGCTCTCTCCCATGCAGGGAGGGAACCGTAGGTGTCGCCTGGTGAAGACCACACTGTGCTTTCGGATGCTTTCCCAAAGTTTGGTTTCGTCATGTTGCGGTGCAGCTGCAGACACACTGCCTCAAATATCCATCTGACAAGGGCTTCTGGAGGTAAGGATTTCACAATCTTTGGTTGCTGTTTTGCTCATGGCACTGCAACGTGTTTAGAGGCGAGATATCGAGGCCCTGCCTATCTGCACTCTCACAAAAATGAGGCAGCCTGTTCTCCAGATCAGATCTGCACGCCACCCACTGTGCAAATCCATCGGCCCGTGCTCGGAGGAGGCATCATGAGCTGTCTGAACAGGAACGGTTCAAGCTTAACTCACGGTCTTAGCACAAGTCTGAGCTCTTGGCTGGACACGTGGAGCTTGGCCGAGCCCACCAGAAGGTTCTCATGCTCTGCCCTCCCAAAGGGAACACAGATGCTTTAGGAGAGAGCTGGCAACCTTGGGAGAAAGCTCCCCAGTCAAAGGGCCTAACAGATTTAGCCCATTTTACTGAAATATCTTTCCACCCATCAGACCAAAAGTCAGCTCCACAAAGGTATCTAAATGCTGTTGACATCAAGGGGGAGATGGGCATTTAATCCTCTGCAGGTCTGGCTGTATGTGCCTTGCCCAACATCTTAATCTGTGCATGATCTGGTCCTCTCTCTCCTGTTTTCCCAAGCTCGTATCCCGGTTTCTGGCTCTTCTGGCAAGGACTGAATGTACGTGCATGACGGGAAGGAAGCAATACTTAGGTGGATGACTAATACTTAAAAGAGATTAAGATGGAAGCAGCAAGGGCTAGAGAGTTTCTAGTATGTCAGATTGCATCTCTTTCTGTAGTATAGTTTTGAGCCATCTTCAGCTCAAAGACAAGACAGAAAGAGTTAGAATTTGCCCCTCAAAATCTAGGATGAAGTGTAATGGAGAGGGAACAGGAAGGAAACATGAATAGGAAAGCTGTGCATAGAAGAGGCTGTTATTACCACCCCTGGCATTCCTGAGTTGCCTCTCCCCAAGAAAGAAATGCGAGGCTGAACCAAAAGTCTCATTTTCCTTGGGTTAAGCAACAGGGAATAGGGCACGAAGCTTCTGCATTGCAATAGATACCACTAACCAGGGGATTAAGCCCTGTCCAGATAACTTATATTGCCTCGCTCCTGGCCTCTGAGGTCAAGCCCCTTGCACAGATGCTTTGGGCTTGCAGTGTTATGCTGACTCCCCAGGAGGAAAAACCAGGGGCAGGTGTCCTTGCTGTGTGGCTCTGAGGGACGGCCATTAGGCAAGAGAGCTTCTCGTTACGGCTGCACCAAGTCTTTGCCTTATTTCTCTTCTGGCTTTTGCCAACAAGGAAACAATTACAGATCACTTGGCTGGGAACGCATCGAAACGGCAACGTTGTACTGAGCGCTGCTCTTGCCATTTTCATTAACAAATGGACAGCGTAATTACATCTTCAAACTGGTCTGGCTCACAGCCGATGCGGACCGTGAAAATTAGTGCATTCACCGAAAATGGGACACGAGGGGATCTCGGGAGGTCATGCTCATCCCCACCTCTGCTTTAGGGCATGAAAACCCAAGGAGTACAGCTGGCTGGGTCCCTGGATGCCTGCTGAGGTTCTCACAGTGTTTACCCACCATCATTTTAATGTGTTAATGCTTTGCGTTTATCAGTTAAGCCTCAGCCTCTTCAAATCAAGTGGCCCCTGCAATTCAGTAAGGATGTATAGGACAGAGGAAAAAACCAAGGAACGGGCAGGCACAGGAAGGGTAAGGATCACACTATCTCAGCCAGCAGTGGATACACCATTCTGTGATCTGTTTACCGGATGAGAGTATCTTGCAGCCCCAAAAGCAAAGGCCAGAAACAAAAATGGTGAGCACTGAAGTGGGAATATTTGCACCGGGCAGATCTAAAACCAACCCTTCCTGCCTATTCCCACTTGCCTGCCATTGTTTTCCTAGCCAGCCCCAAGAATTGCCACACAGGCACATCCTACGTTATTTCTCACTTCAGCAAGTCCCTTTCCTCCCAAAAGTGGCAGATGCTGATACTGAATTAGTGCAAAGTGGGAGGGAACCAGCAGATAACTGTGATAAGAGCCAGGGGCAATGGTCTTCCTCCCATCCTCTCCCTTCCTCCCGCAGGGAGATGTGAAGGGAAGGCTCCAGGGCAGAGCCAGGTCAGTGAGACATGGCAAGGACCTACGGCCAGGATCAGGGAGACAGAAGGAGCTGCGATGGGGAAAAGGGGCAAGTTCCTTTATTTTTGTCTTGTGTGGGAATTTGACTGGAGGATTGCTGAGAATCTCATAAGCCAAAGTGACGTTTTCCAGGCTGAGTGCCAGGCAGCGCACAGGCTTGATCTCCGCAGGTATTGGGCTCGGGCAGGAGCGAGGATGCTCGGTACCTGCCTGACCCTGGCTCCTGACGAGGACACATATATCAAAAGCTGCCTGAAATGCAAAGAGAGGAAATAAGCGGATATGCTATCAGCACCGGGCTTTGCAATACTCTTTAGTGTCTGGCTGTGTCCCAACCATCAATACAGAGACTCGCAGGGTTTTAGCCTATAATCCTCTATTCCTCTGTCTGTGACTCTAATCTCTTGATCCTCCATTCTCCTCCAGCCTATAGCTTGACCAGCAAAACACAGATCTGAAGTTCTGCTTATCAGAGACCATCCATGTCATCTTCCTGTGGAAAATGGGAGTTGGGAAGAGCAGTCGTCATCAGAGCCAAGACTGAGAACAAGGCTGGAGAAGGGAACGGGAGAGGGCGTGAGCAAGCACAGAGAGAAATTATTTATGACAAGACTGAAAGCAGCTCTCTTTTTAAGAGGGTTTTTTCCAATTTCACAGTATCATTTTTGCCTTTTTTTGCGTGTATAATTCTAGCCTCGGGTATAAAACACAATTGTCTGGCTAATGCGTTGTACAAAACATGTACAAATGAACATGGCAAGAGACCGACTGCAAGCACAGAGGGAACGTTCGCATCTGCCTATGAGCGTGCGACCAGGAGCCTGTGGAACCGCTGCCGTCACTCCACGCTGGAGAGGTGGGGCCGTCTTCTGTAAGGCAGCTTTGAAGCTTTGCGGTGCATCTGTCAGAACAAAGGATGCAGATCTACAAGGGGAAAAGGCATCAGGTAGAAAGCTGTGGGAGCCATGTGCAGGCCTGAAGACGTGTGAGTCAGGGGAATAATGTTCTAGGGGCAGCCCTGAATCACGCAAACAGATCTGAAAAGACTCACCTTGTTAACATCAGCCTGAGCGGAGGCTGCAGACCTGCAGAGGGAGTTGCGCCGCAGGGTGCAGTAGAAATTATTTTCTTAGGGAGCAAATGGGGAATTAAAGGGAGCCCAAGTGAAGTCACAGACAGATAAAGATGAGAAGCTTGACACAGAGCACTATTAGGCGTGTGCTGGAATGGATGAGGAGGGGAAGAGGGAGGAAAGTAATGCCATGTCAGAGCAAAGAGTAAGGACAAAGGCCATTTTGGCTTGTCCCAACCTGGATTCCTGACCAAGACAAGCTTGTTTAATTAGAACAGAAACAACTTGGCATGGAGGGGTTAAAAGATTACTTGTCCTGGGAGAGCTGAATTAGCCACATATCTGGGAACTAACTTCTCCCAGACCCTGACTTGTTTTTCTCCTTAAACATCTCACTGCTGCTATTTTTAGCAGAGAATTTTCTCAGGCGAATGCTCCCAGTTCAGCCCTGGTCAGAGCCCTTTTCCCAGAGAGACACGGGCCCGGCAGCAGGGTTCCTGCTCAGCATGGAGGATCATTCCTGCCCATGTGCTGGGCCCCAGTTCAGCTCCAGCTCTGTTTCATTGTCAGTCCCCCCACCAGTGTGGCACAGGCGCTCTCACAGACCCCAAACCCAGAGGAGGCTGCAGTCTGGTCTGCAATTTCAGAAGCAGCTGAAGAAGAGGGTGGACTGGACTTTGAGAACCACCTGCAGGCTTCTCAGGGAGCATGAATGGCAAAAAAGGTGGGAAGGAGATAGAAAGAAATGATTAGGCTGACATTAATAACAGGATCTGCTTCTCAGCACTAAAATCTTTTTGGATTCATTCCAGTTCCTCCAAGGGAAACCGTGGAAGCCTTTATTGTTCGTTAAAGTTGCAACTAAAATCAGACTGGATAAAGCTCAAGGAAATACCTCTCAGAGGACAACCCTGCTGGAAACTAATGAGGTAACTCCCTTCCTCTTCTCTGGTTTTCTTGGCGCCCTTATTCCTCCTTAGCCAAAACGCTCACCTGTCCATCAGTCCATCCCTCCCTTCCCCTGGCTCCTCGCTGCTCAGCCTCCAGCGCAGGATGATCTGCCTGCCTGCTCAGCCTGGCTGCTCGTGTGCAATTAGCGATGTGTCAGCGAACGTCTGGGGTGGTTCAGAGGGAAGTGATGCTCGGAACTTCTTTTATCTACAGCTTGATTTAATGCCTGTCTGCCAGAGATGGGCAGGTAAATCAAAAGGCCGGATAAGGGCACATAGATGGACAAATGGAGTAAAATAGGAATGAACTCCTGGCTTGTCTGTGCTGATGTGCAGTTAAAGTTGGGGGACACGGGAGGATTGAGCGCCCTGGATCCAGCGCTGGGGAGCATCGAGCAGCAGCGTTCGCTCGGTCACAGCAGAGCCACAATCAAGAAGGTCCCTCTAACAATGGCCCCTTCTTGGTCAGTGTATCTGTTGCTTGTATGTCTTGGAGTCACGTCAGTGGAGCAAACAGATTGGGAACATATTTGTACTCCCCACAGCAGTACAGAAGCCAACCCAGGCACAGAAGAGCAAGCTGGGCTCTTTTCTGCTCCTTCCCTCGGTGCCAAGTTTCCAGCTCTGCTTGAAACCTGCGGCCGAGCCCTGCTTTGGCAGGGGTGAAGGGAGAGCACAGGCAGGGTCAGGAATTACTCCGCTTTCAGCTCGTGCTTGCAGAAGTTGGCAGCTGGCTAAGGGGAGAGGAGGCAGACAGAACTGAACTGCGCACCTCTGATGCCCCCACGAGAGATTAAACCTGGCACTGTGTGGCTTTGCCGTTCTCCCCAGCTACGCTTCAATAAATGGGGCTGAGAACAGCAGTCACCTGGACAACCCACAGATGCTACACCAGAGCTCATCCCAGCCTTCAAAAAGCTTCCCGAGCCCAGCAGAAATCCCAGGAGCCCAGGATTTCTCTCTTGAACCTTCATTCCAACACAGGGGCACTTAACCTTTGAGGCTCCTGTGAAAATCCCAGCAACAGCGTTTTACAGATGAGTATGTTTCCCCTAACATCTGCCCCCTGCATCAGATGCTGCCAGAGCCTCTCTCTCCTCTGGCTCCACTCCCAGCTGAAGGACAGACAATCGGCATTTGAATGCAGTCTCCGCTTCCCCTCCCAAACAGCCTGGGGGAGATGGCACATCAGAGCCAAGACAGCAGCTTGCCAGCCAGCGACAAGTCTCTCTAGATCCCATCCCTTCCCTCCCAGTATCGCTGAACCACTGGCTGCAGTTGTTACTGGGCACACAGGCCAGCTCTGCTGGGCAAATCCTGGCAGCATCCAGCCAGCCCAACCGAGGAGGTCTTTTCTCAGCACACCACTGGAGCCAACCTGATCCCTCTCCGAATGCTGCCAAAATCAACTGACCTCCTGGGTTCCTGACCCTGCCACCGGTCACTGGGCCTCTCTGTACCGCTCTGCCACACCAGCTCACCTGGAAACACCCTGGTCACCTCTCAGACCTCCCCTTGCTCACTCTCAACAGCATCTATCTGCCACTTATTTATCCAGGCAGCGCACACAGAGGAGCAGTTCCACCCGCAAGAGGTTCGGCAAGGGTTCAGGGATAACTGGCTGGGATGCTCCTGAAGAACCATTGTTCCTTCTTTCTAGAAATAGCTCTGTTCCTCGCATCCTGGAGCCATCCAGCCTGCTTGGCACTGTTTCTGCTGCTTTAGAGACAACAACAGAGAGTGAGAAAAACCTGTCTAGACACCGTTTACCTTCCATCGACTCGCATTGCCATGTCAAAGCGCCACTTCAAACAAACCAGCAAACTGGCCAAGGAATAATCTCCAGCTCTCCTGCGCCTGCTCCAGCCAGAGGCAGCCAGCCCCATCCCACCATGCTTCAGAGTTCAGCTTTAATCCAGGCCCTTCTGACAACAGGGAGAGAGGTAGGATGAAAAATCTCATTACAGGAACATCAGCAGAAGTTACCTGGCCTCAGGCTGCTCAACTGGGGGCTATGTCCTTTCTGCTCAGCAGAAATCTTAAACCGCCTCCCATTTGTAATCTGCAAACATCCAGGTCCTTTCAAAAGCAGCTGTATAAAGCAGCCCCATTTGTCCCACGTGCTCGGATGGTGGATCTCTCACCTTTCCAAAGCCATACACATGAATCCTGAGCAAGTTTTGCTGCCACCCAGAGCTCAAAGAACATCTTATGGCACCCAAGGAAATCGAGGTCACCGAGAGCAGCTTGTCCACCATGAGGCAGCAAGGCACTATCAGAGCAGGACAAAGTCATAGGAGCTCAGGTAAATGCTCAAGGTACCTCTACACCAAGGGGGCAGCAGCATGAAAGGAGCTGGAGAGGTTTTTAGGTCACTTGATGTCATTGCTTTGGGGAAGCGCCTGGCACTAGCATCAAGCACTGGCCCTATGCAGCCACCACAAGAGCAACATCTAGCTCATTATTTTAATAAGGGTCCTTTGAAATACCTTCTGTGTGAGAGACAGCTAAGAAAATCCAGTCTGGCTTTGTTCTGTCTCAGGCAGAAACAGCCTTTATTTAGCAAACTGCTGCTAACAGCTCTGTCTCATTAGTCGGTGTTTAGGGAACCAGGCTGCAATTGTTCTGAAGTCTGGCATGGCAGAGTGAGCCTCGGTAATGAGGTCTGCAGGAGACAGATTCCTCCTGACAAGCCCACAATGACCTAGAAATCCTACTTAATTCCCTGTCAGTGGAAAGTGCTGAGTAACAGCGAGGTGCGGAGGCACCGGGGGCTGATTTGAGGCTGCAGCCTCCGCTCGCGCTTTGGGCTGCGGTGCACGAGCCAGCGCCGCTCAGCGCAGGCTCAGGACACAGCCACGCTACTTTCAAGTGGTTTATTTTCGACAAGCAGCATGTGTAGCGTGGTTAAGAACCTCTGGATGCCTCAGAGCCAGCTAGGCCAGAACATGAGGCACAGGGACCCAGTTGGAATGTGGGCTGCATACAGCTGACCTCGAAGCCCACCCCCCAATAAAGACCCTCACAGGCATGTGCTTGCCACCTGTTCCAGCCAGCAGGTGAGGGACTCAACCAGGAATTCTGGAACTGAATGCAGAGTCTGTTCAAGAGCGGTCTGAAGACTCGCACCCACGTGAAGCTGTCGCTGATGTGCACTCTTACAGATCGTTGCGGAGGAATGCATCTTTGCCCATCAGGTGCAAGACTGTTACTCCCCTAGTGCAAATGCAGTCCTGTTTAGAGCACAGCTCAAATCTGCAAAGGGCTGCTGTAAAAGAAAAAGAAATGTGGAACTGAAACCACCAGCCGAAACAGTGTCTAGAGGCAGCTCAAGCCAAGTCCCTCGAATGTCAGCACCAGAAGGGGAGCTCTGAAATGGAGAATGAAGCTCACTCTGCACCAGCTCTGCTGGCACAGACAGAGGATCTGCCTCGGAGACATGAGGAAAAGACATATGCTGAGAAAGGAAGGACCAGCTTTATTTTACCAGCCTGTGTTCCCACCAGAGATGTGCTTTAAAGACTGCCTTACAAAGCAGGAATTAAATCCAAAGGTGTCTATGCATCTTCCTTGCTGTCATCCCCTTATCAGTTATCTCCAGCCTGCTCTGAGCCAGAAGATGAAAGGATCGTAACACCACTTATCTTCCCACTTAAGAACATGCTTAACAGCTTGCTGCTAAAGAGGAGACCACTCAAGGCTGGAGAAGCAGCTGTAAATTCTGCAAATGGGTTCCCTCACATTTCCTTGAAGGAGCTACTGCTCCTCAATGAGGAATACAGATACGAAAAGGAAACCAGGGAGGGAGAAAAGAGGGAAGGCTTTGTAGCAAGGGAAGGCTTTGCCTCCTGTCCAGAATGTCTCCCACAGAGCTCTCCCAGTCTCCCCCCTTCATAGAGCTTCTTGTTACCACGCTGAACCTAGGTCCAGCTTGCCTTTGTCATTTAATAGCTGAGTCAAACTGTCCAAACAGCCAAACAGGATCTCGTCCAAATATTTGCAGAAAGAGGAGGAGGATCAAGGAGCCTGCAGCAGAACAGCAGGAGCCTCCCCAGGCGAGGAGAACAATCAGTCGTTGACCAACAGTGGGCTGATGGTGGGCATCAAGAAAAAGAACCCGAATCCTCTCATGCTCACCCAGCACCGTGAAAGAACTGGAATCTGAAGTCCCCTCTGTCCCCTGGCAAAGCCCCAGCGATGCAGCGCTGCGGATTTATCGGCCCTGATCGCAGCTCAGCTGTTGACTTGGAGAACCCGAGGCACGGCTGGCAAATGGGAGAGGGGGGCACCCGACTGCCTTAGAAGCTGCTGCCAGTCCAAACGCAGACTTCAAAGGGTTTATCTCGCCCCGTTGTGTGGGAGAGCCTGTGGGTGAGGACAGCTGTGTGTTGGCCAGGCCCACCAGAGGGTTTTTGATGGAAGAAGAAAGGAGTTAGTACCTGGTTTAACCTCCCCTCCGGCACGCACAAGGCAGCTTTGGCAGGCAGGGCTCCGCACTGCCCTGTTATCTGCAGGACGTTGAAAACTGGCCAAAACAAAGGGAAAACATCAGATATATCGGGATGCTCACCAACTCAAATAGCCAGTTGTGCTTGAAGGAGAGCCCATGAGGCGATTACAAGGTGCTCTGCCTTTCATCTCCACTTCAAAGCCAACTCCATCAGCACTGACCAAGCTGTAGCCAAGTAATAGCTGCTTGCTCATGCACAAGGAGATAAACCATTCGCTCCTCGCTCCCTGAGGAATAACACCAGCCCCATCGATGTCCACCACGTGCCATCTCAGCAGAGCAGCCAAGGCCAAAGAGGAACACAAACCAGCACCTCCTTGGCCGCAGGAGCTCCTGGATCAGCAAGGAGATCCATGGTGGTTGAAGGCAAGTGCACCCAGTCCTGCCTGCATGTCACTGGGGGTTGTGTATTACTCCTTCCACCTCGATTGCTGGGATCTAAACACCTCGACAACAACCACCTGCTCTTCAAGGACAGGGGGCTGCCACCAGCTGCCAAGTCAGGGCTGATCCAGAGGCAATCGCAGGGATTTCCCCTCCAAAGGTACATTACTGATGCTCAGGACCTTGCTACTACAGAGCAGATGTTTTCCAGGCTCTAAAAATAACTAACTGTAAACAACAAGGTGGGTACAAAGAAATATTTATCTTTGGGCTTTTGCAGAGATCAATGTGGGAGAAAAAGATTAAAGCAAAGATTGAAGTGTGTATTAAAAATAGCTGTTGATAACATCCTTTGAGAGGATAAAAGCTGTTTTACAGAAGCAGCAAGAGCTGCAGGACTTTGCAACACCTTCCCTGCCGTTAACTGCGTGAGCTCCCGGAAATCATTCAAGAGAGTGTTGGCAGCCAGAGGCCCCGGGAGGAATTCCGTGAGCAGGCAGCAATCTCCTTAATGGATCCTCGGGGTGCGTGGCAGACGCTGCCTGGCCTCTGGACACTCGGTTCTTTCCACTGCTGTGATTCAAGGGCCGCTCACGCAGCCATTATCATCCAATACTCTAAGGAACGCTCCTCATCTTTATGGCAGCCCAATAGCGCGGTGAATTAGTCTTTTGGGTAGCTTTCATTGAGTGAGGACACAAATGGGTATAGCGAGTTCTTTCTTACTCTGTTTCTTTTTCTTTTTGGCAGCACCTCGCAAAGACAGACGCTGATCCATGAACAGAAGCCACACGTGCTACATAATGCAGGTAAAAGCAGTAACATCTATCAAGGCTTCTGTTTTCCAAGGATAGCATCCTAGCAAAACAAAAATATTGTCTCCATGGCTGATATTGGCCTAAAAGACCAAGCAGAACCTTGTATTAATAAATGTGCAGACTAAATCATTAAGCTGATTCCACTCGAGCAGGTCTGAGAGCAGCGGCCACCCCAGAGAGATGGGAAGTGGCAGGAACCTTTCTATGAGGAATTAAAAGCAGGACTGCTGTGCAGAGCGTTGTGAAAAGGTGAGGCTGCTTTCTCAGAACAGCTCTCCTTCATGCCATTGTTTGTCAGTCTTATTCCTTATTGCTAACGAAACAAAAATTCTGACTTACTTTGGATATGTAAATTATTGTGGGCTCCTTCAGGTGGTTAAACATCTCGAGACACACTGGACAAGACTCCAAAATGGTGGGTGAATTAGGTGTGCAGCGAAGTCGGATGCTTTCAATGGACCTCAGTTCTCACAAGTATTATAATTCCACCCTCCAAAATAGTCTAAAACAAAGTGTCTCAATTTACATCCCACCTGTAAAATGTTGGCCACTTATATAAGGAATTGCCCCGAAGTTTATTAAGGCGTGGATTTTCAGAAGACGCCCTGAGGCATTAGAAACACAGCCTAGTAATGGGCTCAAATCCCCTTATATTTCAGTGGATTTCTCCAGCTCAGCAGAAAATCTTACCTAGGCCACCAAAATCTATTTTTAATAGTGCGATTAAAAATCTTGCAATATTGAACACTCTCAACTGCTGCCTTCTGGCCACTGCCAGAGACAGAGTCATTCCTTGGCACGCTGCAGTTGCAAAGCTCAGTGTCTTCCAATGAGCCAGCTGTGCCCAAATGAATTAAGAGGACCCTTAAAAGCCCGCTGATCTTACATTTGGGTTGTAATAATCAGGTACATTGACGGGAGTAGGTTAGAGTGTGTGTTCTGGCTTTATAACTCTGGAATCCCTGGGATTTATGACTTTAAAAAAAAAAACAAAAGGGAAAGAAAACCTTGAGCATTATCTGAAAACAATTTAATTTCATCTACTTTATCTATCGCTGCACTGGAACCTTCATTTCCCCTTGTAACTGACTCTGCTTAAGCCCTGTGCTCCATCCCACGAGGGACACTACATAACCCAATACATTATATTATTTATACTGACAAGTGATTCTTGCATGACAGAACAATTCCCATTTATGTTTTGAGCTTATCTCAAGTACCTGTGGGCTGTCAGGTTGCAGCATGTACGTGGCTGGTTGTTCTTTTTAATTAGTTAATGCTGACCGGACTCCCATCTGACGGCTCTCGGCAGTCTGGGTTCATGGGAATCCTGCCCAACCGTGCTCTCAGGAGCCGGGGACATTGCAGATGTGGGTTTGTGGGGTTTTTTGCTGACTCCCATGTATAAATTTTTGCTTCTGAATCTGCTGGTTTTATCTCCGCCAGTTGTCTGGTTGGGAACCCGCACCAAAAGTGAATTCCTTCAACACCCAACACCGCCGAGAAAAAGCTTTGGCAAGACCTTCAAGAACAGCCCTTCTAGACCTCGCTTCTTGCATATTAGTGCTTGTTCTAAGGGCTTTGAAGGCCTGGCTTAGGATGCTGCTCTGACACGAAGTGCCCCCCAGCTCAGTCTCGCAGCTGTCTTGGGTTTGCGCTCCCAAGCCGTGTGTGAGGCAGCTGAACGTGTGCACAGGACTCACACAAAGGTTTCTTACAGCACCCAACGTGGCCAGGCAATCGAAGCTGGCGACTGCCCAGGAAGAAGTGATAACAGCACCTCAGCTCACCATTCTTGGGCAGGAAACATCTTTATACACCTCCCTCAACCCCCCTTCCCAGGGGAAGCCTCCCCGACCTCCACTTGTCTCAAATGAGAAGCAGGAGTTTGTTACCCTTGGGAGCAGTGTTCTGGTGAAGGCCACGCAGCACCTTGCTGTCCTGTTCCCCACAGATGTGCTCTTTTGCTGGTAAGTCTCTAAAAAAGAACAAAACTCTCCCAACAATACCTCTAATCTCAAGTTAATACTGAGGGTGTTAGCACTCGGAAGAGTCATAAACAGAGACCTGAGCTTTCAGGCCAAAAAAAAGTCCAGTCATTATGTTATTATTTGTTTTTCTGAAACTGAAAAGCCTCATTTCCAGCATGGGAGTCTGAGAACTACAACCCAGCAGGTATTTCCTCTGCCCCAGGCACAGCTATTGACAGAACTGGACCCAACCAGCAATCCAGCCCCTTTGGGTGACAATTAAGACTGTGTCCAGAACATTCATTAGCGCAATTAAAGCCATTAACTGGTTCTTAGGCCATGTCCTGACTCAGTGAAGGGATGGGTTTTGTTACTCCTCCCCTGCATGGTTGAATTTGGTTTTGATCCATGATACTCCCTAGGGGTTCAGAGGGAGGGCAAACAGCCCTTATCAATTGGGGAAAGATGGTGCAGTTCATATTCCAGTTGATAGAGGAGCCAGATTGAGAATGTAATTATCCTAATTAATTTTATATCTTGAATTCATCTCTTCTAATATAAACAGTTTCAAAGCAGGCCACCGGTTTTTACGCACGGAGCAGTTGTTTTATCTTGTTGAGGGGCACGTTAGCAAATACACGCTCTTGTTCTGCAGAGAGGGGCTCTTGAGGACTCAGGATCCTCTCGCTCTGCGCAAATGTTCATTTTCCTGTTGCTGATTCCCTCCCACCACTTCAGACCAAGGAGTTCATGAACCTTCTCCGGATCATCAGGGCTCGGTGCGATCAACTGTGAAGCATTAGCTCTAAATATACAACTGGGAGGCCAGTTCTGCTTCAACACACTAAAGCTCATCGCCAAGGATGATAAAGCACCGAACGCAATTTGCAAGGAAAACTTAAATAACAGTCCAAATAAGCCGGAGTAAGTGGGGGCTAAACCATGTTTTACCTTTTGGAGATGGCTCAAGTTAGGGTCAAACTGGCAGGAGGTTCAGCAACCAGCTTTTGTCCTTATTTATGAAGCTAAACGCAAAGCTCATTCTGATTTATTTACTTGTTTAGGTGATTTTTTGGCAAGTCGACACATGTTCCTGGTGCAAATCCCCAGTGCGTGGACAGATAATTGAAAAACAGCCGCAGCGAGCCAAGAGACCCAGAATTCAACTTGTACAAGGAAAATAAACAGGTCAGTAAAAGAACCGAAGTTCACGATCAAAGCAACATCTCAGCCCATAGCGTTCTCCTCGCTAAGGAAAACACATTTTACTCTTTTAATCTACTTGTGCTTCAGTAACCCAATAATTCTCAGAAGTATTCAGAGCAAGAGGGAATGTGCTGGTGTCACGTTCTTTGTCAACAGCTGTAAAGTAGATGTGCATCCAACCACTCTTTGGTGGTGGTGCCAGATATTGCTTTACCCAAATAGGAACACCAAGCCCTTCCTAAGAATTTTTTTGAAGATGTTATTAAGCGTCTGATTTTTGGCACGGCTCTCAAAGCTGTTTGTCTGTTGAAAAAGAAAGCAATACTGCAAATACTTCCCATCAGAAAATACCGACAAGCAACTCATCATAACTGCAGCAGAGCTAACAACGTTTCCACCGAGTGGTTTTTGGCACTGACAGCTGACTCGGAACAGTTGTTGGTGGCTGGGACAGATGGACTTCATACATTGAAAAAAAACAGGGAAATGAGAACTTCTACGCTGTAGATTTGGAAAAGCCCTTTGCAAAATTCAATGTGTTATCAAAATCTCAGAATTAAATCAAAAGGGAGATTTGAATACACTGAGCTTTTAAACTGAAATGTGCCAGGTACTTGCTGGGTCTCCCCATCAAGGGTTATAAGGTATCACCGTGTTTGGTTTTCAGTAGGAGATACCTGAGAGTTTTGGGAAGGGTCCACAGCTCTGCCCTTTGTCCACCATGTGAAATCCTCAAGATCCAAATGTTTGTTTCCACGGGGAAACTTGCAACAGAGACCTCAAGGTAGGACATAACCTTGATGTCAAGCCCCACTTGCCATCCCTGATGCCAGTAGCTTCCACTAATATAATTATGACCATGGCATTTCCCTGATGAGCAGAATCTTTAGATGCTTTTAGTGCCTCGAGCTGTGTGTGCACTGAACACTCCATGCTTCACTGGCTCCTGTTTCCTGGCAATGTTTTAAGGCCGTGAAGAACAGGGTCCGTGGTGGCAAGGATACTGCAGGAAGAGGCAATCCCTGCTCCGCAGCACTTTAGTCTAAGCAGCACCTTCTAGTCTAAAGCTTACAGGTCGAAGTTTTGCAGCGTGGGATCTCAGCATCCTGTTGGCTTTATCAGCTTCCTTTTGTGCCTTTTATTTTCCCCAAGTAGTCAGCTGATACCAAACACATCCTTGTGATCTCGCCCCTGTCTCACTATCCAGCACCAACCCTGCAGACGTCAGCACATGTTTAGTTTTACATAGCGTAACCTTAACTTAGTGCGATGCCCCTCTGTATTTGAAGTCAAGTGTAGTGGAGCAAACTTATTCTCAGCCTCACTTCTGCCTGCTTTTTTGGGCTTATGACCCCAAATTTTAAACCAGCTGGAAATGAGGATGAGGCACCCCGATTCGGCCAGAACCCGTTGTATTTAAACAGAGAACAAACCCTGGTACGACTTGGTTTACTCACTAGCTAAACGTTCTCAGGCAGAGGTGTCAAACTAGTGGTGTTTGCCCGTGTTTAGCAACTTGTGCCTGCTTAAAGAAATGCAGAAGCATCTGTAGCTCATTTCCAGTCTTGCTATCTCAAGGCCAGGTTCAACAAAACACCGAAGCACTGCTCACCTAACAGAGGAGGGAAAGGGGGTGCTTCTCTACCTTGCAGCCCAACTGTAAGGAAAAGTTGTGTTAAATCTGTTACTTTTCTCATTCAAAGGGAGCACCCAAACCCAGAGTTAGCACCTGGAAGATGCTCCAGGATTAGGCACAACCTCTGCTCAAAGTGTTTCTGCTACAAATCACACAGAAGCAAGTGAACAACAGACCCTGCAGCGCGTGATAACCCTCTCCCCGCTGCAGACGTGTCAGAATCATCTTCTCACGCCTCCGCTCGCTGTTTTGATAACTAGTGCCCAAATCTCACTTTATATGAGGCCCAAGAGGCTCTTCCAAGTTATTTGGAACATTGTTTTGTCCTGAGATAAACTGTTTGAAATATTTCAATACACTTCAGTCTGGAGTTGACCCAGAACAGCTGGTTGTGTGTCTGTACACATATGCATGCGTCTGCAGCACCGGGTATTTTAGTAATCAGCTGCTGGTTGTCACCCTAACCCCGCTCCATCCCATTTTCTCCTTCTGCCGTCTGGGCAGACTGGGGGAGGGCAATACAAGCCCACCGGCTGCTGTCCCCCTCCCCACTCCCCTTGCTATTAATAGCCAGACAACAAATGACCCCAAATTCATTCCTGAGCGGAATTAGCAAATGTTTTTCGCAATTAAAACTGCAAACATTCGTGCTGGGCCCCCGGAACAATAGACGCCTGTGCCTGGTCTTGAATAGACACCAGTGTCTGCCCTGCCTGCCTGCCGAGGCTGCACATTCCTGGCACCCTCATCCCTGGACCTGCTCCTTGCTGAGCTGGGTTTTTGGGCTGGTATCCCCCCCGTCTTGTGTCTACCACCCATCTTTTGTCAACCCCCCTGCCCTACAGCACCAGGCTGGCCCGGAGCCCCCCATCCCATCCCGGGCAGCGTCTCCACATCCCCCCGGGGTCGGGGCAGCGCATCCCTTGGCTCCCCGGGACAAGGGTCGGGGCAGCGCATCCTCCCCGGCGCTCACCCCGTTACGGAGCCGGGGCAGCACATCCCCCTCCTTCCCCGAAATCGCCACCGGCTCAGCGCATCCTCCCCCGTCCCCGGCTCAGTACATCTCCCCCTTCCCGGCCCGCGATGGAGATCGGGGCAGCGCATCCCCCCTTTCCCCGGCCCGACGCGGGGACCGCGGGCAGCGCATCCCCCGCTTCCCCGCGGCGGGACGAGGCGGCCCCGCTGCCGCTTGTCGCCGGGCGGGCTCCGGTGGCCGGGAACTCACCGAGCAGCGGCAGGAGGAGGATCAGGAGCAGCTCCGGCCGCCGGAACGCCATGATGGGGTGTGCGGAGCGGAGCCCGCCGAGCCTGCGCACTCACTGCCCGGGCGGGGGCGGCGGCGCCCCGGGGGCGGGGGGACCGCGCTGCCGTTACCGCGGAAACCGGGCGGGGGGGGGCGCGGATCCCGGCGCCTGGTACGGCGGGGTTGACTGGGGGAGTGGGCAGGGATGGGGATGGAGCCAATCGCATCCCCCAAACCCGGAGCATCCCCCCGGTCCTGCGGCTGCTTCCCGGGAAAACTTCACCCTCCGGAACCCTTTCCGTTTGTGAGCCGAAATTCACCGATGGGAAGACTTGAAGTGCTTTTTTTGAGCCGGCAAAAGCTGGAAATCAGCTTGAAAGCAACGTTTTGCTCATCAAAACCCATCCAAGGTTTGCTCTAGAGTGGGGGTTTTCTCCCTGTGTTTAATAAGAACCCCTAAAAAGAGTCTTTGTGAAACTTTTCCCTAAAAAAGCTACATCTCTGGAGCTGTTTAAAAGACTTACAGATGAGGCTCTTAGGTTTAGTGCTATATTTGGGTTGTGGTTGGACTCAATCATCTTAAGGGTCTTTTCCAACCAAAATGATTCTATTGAACCGTGCATTTCACTATAAACTTTTGACCAACTTGAAGCGAGAAGTGCGAACAAGTTGGGGACAGGGCACTTCTCTGGAGGAGTCTCCCTGATCCCTCGTGCTGTACCGAGCTGTTTCTGGCACAGCCATGGGCTTAACTTAGCGATTCTTCCCTGAAAAGCACCTTTGCACGGGGAGCATCCCGAGCTGCTGTGTGGTCCTCAGAAGTGTCCCAGAACCTTTTCCTTTGATTAACAGAAAGAAACAAAAGTTATCAACCCCGAATGCAGCGAGTGAGCCGGGTTAATGCTGCTTCGTGCGTCACCGACTGTCAGTAGCGTGTGATGGGGATGTAATTAAGATGCTGTTGAAGATCAAGCAGCTGGAATGAAAGCCGAGCTCTTCTCTCTTCTGTAAACCAGCTCGGCAGAGCTGGTGGAAATTAAGGGATGTAAAAATGTATTTAACTTGATAATGTAGCAGATCTAACTCAAGACGCTAATGAGTAGATTTAAAGGGCTGATCTGAGCCTGGTCAAATTAATACAGAGGTTCTCATCAATTCTAATGGCCAGATGGGACATTTCACCGAGGATGAAGGGGAAGGAATCACCTAATAAGACTATAGGGCTTAAAACCTGACTCCACCAACCTTTGTGTTGGGTCCCTGTTGGGTAAGGAGTCATTTTAACACGGTCCATTTGGACTGAAATGACAGGAGATGTAAAAGATGATGACATAGAGTATAATCAGCAATAAAATGTAATCACCGAGGTGTCAGTTTCCTCTTTAACTTCCCATAGCAGCTTCATCAGGGGAGAGTGGAGCTGTGAATGAGGAAAAAAAGAGAGGACGGGAGGGTTTCTCATGCACTTTTTCTCTGCAGATAGGACCAGCGCCAGCTCTTTATGCAGCCTCCGTGGTTTTATTGCAGCGAGGTTCTGCCTTTTAATCTGCCATCGCCACTGAGGAGCCGTTTGAAATGTGAAACTCACTAAGCAAAAGGAGTCACGATAAATATTCTACAAGAACTCTAGCGCCCATCGAGCCGGGATGGCAAAGTGCTGCAGTGTAAAACATTGATTTTCACACTCAAATGGAGCTCCCATTTCATTATTTAATGTTGAAACAAGTAACTAGAATAAAATATGCACTAAGAGCAGCCCTGTGTAGTGCGGGGATGTATTCAGGCGTGATGAGGGGCAGCAGAAACCTGCCTCCTCCTATGGTTTCTTTGTTCTATGAAGAGCTTCCCATCCATGCTCAAAGCAAGAAGAGGGATTTGATGGAGCAGAAAGGGTCAGAAGTGGTGGTGGCAGCGGGACCTCACTCCTGGCGCTTGGAAGAACGGGGGGAAGGCGACCGAGGACTAAACTGGAACAGAAACACCTTTGGGATTTCTAAAGGTTGCAGGGAGCGTGTTGTACACAAAGTTATTTGGGATCTGAAAGCAGCTGAAGGCAACTGAGAGCAAATGGTTATCCTTCTGATGCTTGTAATGCCTGGAGGCCCAAACTGAGGTTCAAGCCCTGCTGGGAAGAAGCTGCTCAAACCTGTAATGACAGGCTGTGCCTGTCACGATGCGTTTTCAATAGCAATACACACGGCAGACAGGAATCTTATTATCCGAGGCACCGGGGCTGCGAGGGCTCTGCCAGCGAGCTGTGCACGGCTCGTGTGCGGAGGAGCAGCCTGTCTGAGTCCTCGGGGCTGTCCATCTGGAGCTGGCCCCTGCCAGCAGGTTTGCTCCACACCTCCTTATCTCCGAAGCCGTGATGGCGGCAGGCTGGTCTGCTGGCCTGCGAGGAAGGAGGTCCTGGCAGACACCTCCGCTGGTGCGCGGCTCTGGGAATAGATACGGGTACCTGGCCTGCGTCCCTCTCTTTTCCACGCTGCTTCTGCTGCCAGGGCAGCTTTCTGCCTCTCACTCCTAAGACAGCATCTCTTTTCTTGTCTACAGTAGTCTAGACAAGGTGTTGATTCCCTGGTGTCACCGAGCACGACCCCACTCCCACACCAGTCCCATCATTTCTCCCTGGTTCAACGCTCAGGCATATGCTCGTCTATTTTGAATCACTTGGATGTGTGAGGCTGAGTGGCTCCTAATCTCATCTCGCTCCCGGGGCGTCAGTCGCGCTGGCATGTGCCTTTTCCCTGTCTGCCTCCCTCTGTTTATGGACTATGGATATTTTTAACCCCACCCTCTAATTAGAGGTAGTTTTCTCTGGATATTTTGTGCACAGGGCTCTCATGTCTGTGGTCAGCAGGGCAGGCAGCAAGCCGGCCATGTATAGAAACCTCCCTACTAAATAAATACGCTGCCCTTCGCCTCCCAGCAGTGCGTTTCCAGAGGTTGGCATTCCTCGGGGGTCTGTCTGCAGCAGCCTGGTGGGGTGACAGCGATATAGAGGAGTCAGCTACCCCCTGAGAGATGGACACAGCTGCCTTTTCATCCCACAGCCCCACGCCTGAGGCTGCTCAGAGCTCCCTGCAGCTGTCTCCGAGTTATATGGTTAGTGCTGATGGCCTGGAGCTGTCTGTGTCCCTGGGGATCCCTGAGTCAAGCTCACTTACCCTCTGCAGGTCCAGGGATGGAGAAGAGAGCGATGCTAATTAGAGACGACCTCAAACAAGGTTCCCCAACCTGCTCTCCCTGGATTCCCAGCACCGCGCTGCTCGAGCATCGCTCTCCACCTGGCTCTCAGCATCCTCCCAACTCATAGGATGGGAGGAAACTGCAGTCCCCCCGCAGCCCCAGCGCAGCGGCACGGGGGAGCTGTCACATACGGCTGGTGCGTGTGGCCCTTTTCTCTCCTCCACGAACAAACAGCATCTGGCCGACCCATCCAGCAGCGAGTGCCCCTCGGGCTGCCCACATCGTGCTGTGGATTTCCCTTCGCTCTCTTCACAGCCAAGTCCTCGCTCTCCTGCCCCGTCTCCCAGCAAACTGGAGCAGCAGATTCCGAGGCCAGCTGGTCATTATCACGTTACACTGCTCTCTTGCCTTGCCAAGGCCAGCCCGGGAGGTGGCACCGACTGGCAGAGCAGCAGGTCGGGCCATCAGGCTGGTGACCCAGCTCAGGTCTTGAACGTGTCGCTGGCAATAGCAAGTGCAGCTTCCCCCGGGCCAGGGCTGTGTGGAGGAGATGGATATAACTCCTTTTTCCTCTGCCTGGGGTGTGGAAGCGAGGTTTGGCTGTCAGCAGGAAGGGGATGCTTCCTCTCCATCCTGATCCCACCTAGATGCTGGTTCACAAGCTTAATAACGTTTAGAGCTGACACTGTTGAATTTATCTATTTTCTTTAAAGAAGACAAGGACAAAGAGGGAAAGACATTTGCTTAAGGAGAATGAGAATGCCCTGCAAAGCTCGGGGATCTTACACTCAGCCCGCTGATACCCCAAGGCTGAGGGAGCTGCTCTGCTTCTTCAGCATCATGGCAGGAGGGCAGTCAGGTCTCCAAATCCTCCTTTTTGCAGTGCCTCTTGCTGCCTCCCAGCAAACCTGTCCCTCCGCAACCACCTCTGCTCGTTCCCCTCCCGAGTCGCTGTTTATTCTGGCTCCGAGGGTTCATGCTGACGCGGTGGAGCGGTCTTGTCTGAGAGCTGAGTTTTTCCACAATCTCCAAGATTGTTTTGACATGCTTGACTTGCAGCCGATGTGTCAGCCAAGGGTCTCCCACCACCCAAGCAGCACCTTTGCTCGCCAAGCAACACATGCCCTGGGGCGAGCAGTTAGCCATGCAAACACCCCCCACGCATGCACACGCCTCTTGCACCACTTTATTGTTTAATAAGTGCCTTGGGTTTCATCATCCCGGCTCTTCTCCACGTGTCTCGCTCACAGACAGAGCCGGCTCCCCAGCTAAATCTGGTTTTAATGGCTGTTTGTGCCTCCCATGGAAATCAGTGCAGCTGTGGACTGGGAGCTGCGCTCAAGTGCAGCATGTTGCTTGGGAAGGAGTCAGGAATTTGGTTCTTCTTGATCCCTCAGGTACCTGTTAGTGCTATTTCTTTGTCCCCATCTACCTGATGGGCTAAGCAGGTGACAGGCATCCCATGCCTTGAGATCTGAAGTGATCAGGGAGGAGGGCTTGCCTCACAACATGAGCTGCCTTGGTGGATGGTAGGAATGGGGATTTCTTGGTCTGGGACCTGGCTGCCTTAGGGCTTGGGGTTTCAGGGGACCTGTGAGGACTTGCTTTGTGTAGCTGAGTGCCATCCTCCATGCCCTTCCTCCCCACTGTCCCCAAACAGCAAGGTACAGAGCACGCTCCTCCTGCCCTGCAGCAGAGTGCAGCACTGGCTTTGGAGGAGGAGCAGGGCCTTAATCTCTGCCGGTTGAGTTGCGCTTGCAAAGACGATTAGACATATGCCAGCTAATTCATAGTAAGCAGGATGGAGGGAGAATTTGCCACTTATAAATGGCAGATGAGCAAGCCCATCGTTCTTGTCACTCTTGGGTAATACATGCTGACATAAGCCCAGTTTAGCTGTGAGTTTATCATTGCTAATCCTGCTGGTCCATGCTGGTTCTCCATCCCCCTGGCATCTTTCTTCCCTTTTCCCCGCTTTGCCTTTCTCTCCCTTGCTCCTGGTACTTGTGTGTCTGACCTTGTGGGGCAGGTGAATTCCCCAGCATCCCCCGCCCTTCTCCCAGCACATCATTGTGAGTTTGTCTTCCAAGGAATGCTCAGCTCTGGTGGCTCCTGGGGACCCTGGTGTCCCTCCTGAGTGCTGCAAACAGATGCTGGGCCACCTACCTTTTCCTGGAATTCCTGTCAGCTTTCCCTCACCACAGTGAAACAAGGGTCCCAGCTGTCCTTGCCTGACCAAGCTGCCCACATGGAGTATGTGGCTATTTCTTGTGGCACTATGGGATGCCTGAGTAACCTTGCCCTGCTCAGCTCCCTCCTTCAGCTGAGTGTTCCCTCCCTGTCAGTGCCGTGTCCTGCCTGCCCCTCGTCCCTCGGATCAGATCAGCTGGGGAAGGGGGACAGAAACTGGAATCCCATGAGCCAAAAACCGGGTCAGAGTGGGAATCTGTGGGGCTGCACCTCGCCTGGGGCAGGGTAAGTTTTGGAATGATGCGGGGTGCATGCAGGTAGTTTGGGGCAAGAGAAGGGTCCGACGCCCCTTGCTAGCGAGCTGAGCGAGAGGAGAACATCCTGTTCTGGCCCCAAATCCCTCTGCAAACAGGGGTGCAAAGCCGTCAATAGACGTCGGGCGGATTTCTCCGGCCCAGGGGTTCCCTCTTGTGGCAAGATGCTCCCGGCAGGCGGTCGCGGAGCTGGTCCCCGAGCCCCACCGAGCATGGAGGGTGTCGGGGGAGCCCGGGCAGGGGCTCGGGGTGGGCTGAGCCCCCCGCTCCCCCGGGCGCTGGGGAGGGCGGGCAGAGCTGCACGGCTGCAGAGCTGCAGCAGCCCTGGGTGCTGGGGAGGGGGGTCCGGGGGTCCTCAGCGCTAGTGCAGCAGGTACGGGGGTGCAGTTTTCCACCGGGCTGCAGAGCTGTGAGCTCTGGGGTTGTTCTCCGGGCTGGCTGGGCTCAGCATTGCTCGGAGCTCTGCGTCTCCCCAGCCCCGCAGCCGGTGATGATCCAGCTCTGGATGCCGGGTTCTGAGTACCCCTGTGCCCCATCCCCATGGGGAGGCTCCGTCTGAACACCCCACGTCCCCCATCTTTGTGTCTGTGCGGGGATGCTGTGGCACAGAGCTGCCCGCAGCGCGGCTGAGCTGTTGGGGGGCCAGTTTATGGTGGATAGCCCTGACATTCACAGCCATGATGGGGGGGCTGCAGAGCAGAACCAGGGCCTGAGAGCTGAGACCCTGGCTCCTCCGTACCCCCCTCTGGGCTGGGAGCTGGGGGACAGACTGGGCTTTTCTCTTATGTAGGAAACCAGATGCTTTGCTGCTGCCTCGTGGTGCCTGTGGCTGCTGTGACACCCAGGCATGAAGAGGAGACCCCAGTGAGCCGTGTTGGGGGGCTGCGCAGCCTCTTGGAGAGGCCAGAGCTGAGTGGAGCCGGTTCCCTGTGAGCTGTGATGAATCAGCACCTCACTGCAATGCTGAGCTGGGCTCCGCACGGCGCGGAGGCGAGCGGCACCCGGGCGGCATCGATGTTTATTAATGACTGTATTGGGGATGCTGTTTAGTCACCGCTCCCACGGAGCCTTGAGAGGCAGCTGCCCCTCTTGTTGTGGGGTGGGAGGATCCTCCACCGTCCTTGGGAGATGTCTGAGGCACCCGCACCACTTAGCACATGGTAGCCGGGTCCCATGAGAGACCTTGGCGATGCCACCATTGCTCCCTCACCAAGCACACACCAAGCACATCACCGGCTTCGTCCCCTCCAGCAGAGCAACAGGGCAATTCCTGCTTGAGAGATGGGGGAAACTGAGGCACGGCGTGCGGTGAGGGGTGACAGCAGGACACGACCCGGCCACACTGATCTCCCAACGACTGGCGATGCTGGGCTGTGCTTGCTGCCTGCATCTGGCGCATCGGGGGGATTTATTAATGCGAGAGTGCTGCAGATTTAACTAGGAGGAACGTGAGCAAGGCGATTAGAGGGTGGGAGCGGGGAGACGGCCCTTATAGTGCTGGTGAGGCCACCAGCCAGCACAGCCCTCCCCTGCAAGGAACCTGTTTAAGGGCTGGATCCTGTTATTAAACTCTCTGATGGGTGTTTTCTCACTCCACCATCTGCAGTGCCATGAAACTTGCATGAGATTTGAGATGAAAAGTCTATTTCTTTGAATGAAGTTTTAATAAGATCAAATTGGGAAAAGAAAACAGTAACTTTTCTCCCTCCCTTCCTGCCTCTCCCCCCATTCCTATTAGATTTAGTCTTCTGGAGGCAAAAATCTTTGTGAACTGGCCGTGCCCCCCCTGGCAGGTTGGTGCTGAGTGGAGGTGTCTGCAGGGGATGGCGGCGAATTCGAGGGCTGTGGATGTTGTTGCAACAGCGTTGCAGCGTGGGGGGCTGTTGGCAATGGGGGCTTTGCAGGGGGAGCACACACTGACATGGGGCACAGCAAATGGGGGGCCCAGCTCCTCCTGGTGCATTGGGTCCCTTGGGGTGCTGGGTAGCGCCCAGGTGCAAAAAAAACTAATTACATCTTTGACATGTGATTTTAATCTGCTCAAACCGATGAAGATGGGGCGGGGGGGTGGGGTACTACTGGACTGTGCTAACCCCCGGTGCTCTGGGCAGCGCGGGGGGGGACATCCCATCCCATCCCATCCCATCCCATCCCATCCCATCCCATCCCATCCCATCCCATCCCATCCCATTCTTGTCCGGGCCACGGGGATGCTGCGGGGGTGGGCCCATCCCTGCCCGGGCCGGGGGGGCTCCGGGCGGGGCGGTGCCGCCAGGGGGCGCCCGCGGCCGGGAGCTGCATCCCCCCCCCCAGCTGCATCCTTCGCATCCCCCTCGCCAGCTGCATCCTTCGCATCCCCCCTCCCAGCATCGTTCCCCTCGGGTCAGCGGCCCCCGCCGCCCCCCCTGGTTGGGATACAGGCTCCGGGGCGCAGGGTGGAGCAGCGGGATGTCCCTGCCCGGAGCTGTCGGGTTCCCGTGGGGGTTCCCGGCAGTGGGATCCTGTTGAGCCTTTGGTGTCCCCAGTGTGATGTGAGTCTCACCCTGCCCCAGACGCCCCATTTTGTGCTGGACCCCGTGTCAGCCCAGAGACACGATTAACGTGGCAGGTCCAGCAGTGAGAAGGATGCCATGGGGAGCCCAGGTAGGTGGCCTGGCCTGGTTTGTTCTCTGATAGCCACAAACCCAGCTGGCATCTCCTATAATAATTGCCTGGGTAGTGGCTGGGCAGCACATGGCTGCACCGCACGTGCTGGCAGCCAGCAGCAGCCTGGCATCGCTTTGTCACTTTGTCACTTCGCTCTCAATGTGCAGCCTGGCCTGACACTGGGCTGGGGCTCAACACCCTCATGGGGGGTTGTGAGCTGGGGCCAAGACCCACAGGAGCTGGGCCCCCCCACCACCTCTGCAGAGACCAGGTCCCAGGGTTTGCAGGTAGGTCAGGCTCGGCAGGTCCTGCTGCCATCGGGCTGGCTCCTAGAGCAGGGTAGGCAATGTCTGACAGCTTGAGGAAACGGAGGCACGTCCTAGTGCACGCACAGGGGTGAAGAGCAGGTTGCATGCCAGCACAGCTCGCCCATAGGTGCCTACCTGAGGAGCAGGACCTTTGGGGAACAGCACCCAGGTCTGCTGTTAGCTGTGAGCTGGTCACAGTCTCACGTCCGCCATGCAGGACGAGAGTCCATGGTGTTTTGCAGCAGCCCCTGGCCACAAAGGTGCCAGCTTGTCCCTCCAGCCCTGACTTGTCACTGCCCATCTCCTGTCTCATCAGCACAGTAATAAACCATCTCTGATCGGCCTTCCTTGCCGCTGCTGAATTCTGTTTCAATGCCAGAGCACCAGTGCTGCCCCAGCTGGGAAGGGAGCGGAGAGGAACCTCCAGCATCACCTGTTCCATGAGCTGATAAGGCTGAGGGAGAGGCGAGAAACCACTTGGAGCTCAGGGAGTCTGTTAGCAGGAGCGGCAGCCCTGAAAAACCAGGCACAGATTCAATTGACTCGGCAGTGTGGGCTGGATCCTGCTGCTGGGTCCTCCACTGTGGATCCTGAGTGCCTGCAGTGTCCATGGAGGGGGTGCTGCAGGAGCCTTGCTGCACCCAGCACCGGCTGGTTTGGGGAGATGTTGCCCTTTTCCTCATCCCCCCTTTGCTCCATGTGCCCCAACTGCTTGGTGGCATTGTCCCCAACTGGCGGGCAGCTGGGGACCAGCATGGAAGGGTCTGGGGGTGCAATGCAGAGGGCTGAAAAGCTGTGAGAAATTGGGAGGAGACCCCGTGGAGACCCACAGCTGACTCTGCCTTTCCCTGCCCACTGGGGTGGCCCCAGTGGATTCCCCTTCTCCATATGGCTGTGGATGTCTGTAGATACATTTTAAAACCTTGGATGGGTAATAAATAGTATCAGGCCCGCTGCCTTTTGTTTTGATTGATTCCATTTGTTCTGCATAAGCAGCTCCTTCCCCTTGCCAAGGCTCAGCTCCCGGGGAAGAGCGATGCTGTGAGCCAGAGGAGGGTCCCTGGTGTTCCCGGCACTGCCGGGGGTGAGGTGGCCAAAAGCTGAGCTCCAGCGCTGGGGAAACTGAGGCAGCCAACAGTGGCAGGTCTGCCTCTGTGGCAGGTGGGTGCCCTTGGACAGGAGGGGAAACTGAGGCTGGGAAGTGCGACGTGCCATGCCTGGGAATGTGTGGCATGGCGGGGATGGCTCTCAGCTGCAGAAGGTGCGTTCTGGTGCTGGGTGGGGGTGAAGCCACCAACAGGCTGGGCCAGCAAAGGGTGATCCAGTGGCGTTGGCCACTCTGCGGGTTACTCACACTGCTCTGCAGGGAAAACATGACTTTTAAATGAGCTTGGAACAAAGATGAATGCAGGAGCCAGGACTCCTGGCTTCTCTCTCCAGCTCTGTCGCCAACAGCAGCCTTAGGCAAGTCTGGTGTCTCCTGCCTCAGTTTCCCCAAGCTGTTTACTTGTCAGGAGCTGGGGAACCGGCAGGTTTGGCAGCAGAAGGAGCCCTGAGGATGAAAGGAACTGCTCAAGCCCGGGCAGCCAGTCCATGGGCTCCGTGCAGGGTGGCACAGCAGGGAGAGCCAAAGCGGTGGGTGATGGGTGGGGGCCGGATGAACCCTAGAAGCGTCATCCTGATGGTGCCCCAAAGGCAGCCCCACTTCCCTCTCACCTCCTCGCCTGGGGACCCGCATCCCTGGCAGGAGGAGGGATGGATGTACCCAGAAGGAGGGGTTAAAATTATCCCCCCGCCCCGTTGCTGCTGTGCCCCCCGGGTGAGTCAGAGCGGCCGGGGGTGCGTGTGCCCGCACCCCAGCTGCGGTGCTGCGTAAGGGGGGAGCGGGTGGAGGCCCGAAGGACGCAGCTGCCTCCCCTCCACGTCCGCTCACCCGCCCCTCTCCTCCTTCTCATCTGCCTCATTATCTCCTGAGTCATCGCTCCCACCTCCGCCGCAGCCACAGCCGCCCGCAGCCGCCGGCACCGCGCAGGGGCTGGTACCGGCCGGGGGCTCCCAAAAGCCCAGGGGGGCCGGTGGGTTCCTGTGTGCCTCTTGGTCTCCAAAGGTGGCCCGGTGATTCCAGGTGGGGGGCATCACGAGTGGGCAGCACTGCAGAGCATCCTCCCAATGTGCTGCTGGACGCCCAGACGGACAGATGGGATTGCGGCTGCTCCTGCCGGGCAAGGAGAGATCCCTGGGTATAGGGAGCTGCGGTGCTTGTCTCGCAGTGATGCTCTTGGGCTGGGAATCGGGCTTCAGCGTGCCAGGCGAGGCTGCGAGCTGCTTGCCAAGCTCTGCACAGGGGATGGAGCTGGGCTGCTCGCTGTGAGCGAGCTGCTCCCCAAACAGGTCAGGATGCGGCTGCTGGCATCGCTAAGCACACGTTGGCGTGGTGCGGATCCTGGGTTTGGCATGTCCAGGCTGCAGCAGGTCCAAGCACGGCTGTCCCCCCTGGGGACTCTGCACAGGTTTCCGTTCTGAAGGTGCAGGGATAAGCCAGGGCTCACATTTTGCTGCTGGGATGGGATATGCAGCTCTGAGCTGAGCAGAAATGAGAGGAGGTACCGCTCTCTCCCCGTGCCCCTTGGCAGCCTCATCCCAGCGTTAATCCTTCTTGCCGCTAACAATTTGTGCCTTATTAATTCTAATTTGAGCTTCCCTGGTTTTGTCTCCCAGCCATTGCTCCTTGAGCTGCTTTTCCCTGCAGACGGAGGTGCTGGCAGCGGGCAGCGCTGTCCCAGGGGTATCGCAGCCCCCACATCTCCGCTCAGTTGTGTGGGTGCAGCAGTTTAAGTCTCTTGTCAGAAGGTTTGTGAAATATTGCCATGGCTCTTCAGTGTGACGGGCGGCAGGACGAGCTGCAGTGGCTCAGAGCCAGGGTCTGTCTCACAGACCGTTTCGGAAGCTCCCTGGTGCTGGGTTAACTCGTCCATCACCCGTTTATTTCTGCATCTCTGGGCGTGGGCTCTTCCCCCATCCATCTCTGCTTCGTGCTTTACCTCCCCAGCTAATAACTAGGTCAGGAGTCCTGGGGACCAGAGAGCAGCAGGCCGGTCATCTCCCATCTGCTTTCACTCCCTTCCCTCCTTCTCCTCCTGCCTTTTTGGCTGGTGGGGCAGGGGGACCCTCTGTCCTCCTCCTCTTCCTCGGGGCTGCGCAGAGGCAGGAGCCACCGTGTCCACGGGATGCTCAGGACCTGCTTTCCACACAGGGGGGTATTTTCACCCAATAAATGGATTATGGCCTGACCAGATGGGGATGTTGATGCAGGAAGGCTGTAGCCAAGGGGAGCCTGTCCTGGCATGAGCATCCCTTGGGTGCAGGTTCCTGACCTCAGCACCAATGTGGCACTGGGGGGGCCCAGTGGGACAAGACAGTGGTGGCAGTGGCCTGTGGAGGACATGGCAAGTGGGAGGATGCTGCAAACAAAGCACCAGGAGCTGCATGGGGGATGCTGAATAGGCATGAAGGTAGCGAGTGGCTGAGCAACAGCTCCAAGAACACCTGAGGACCAGCCGCACGCTGCCGGAGGGCCTGGGAACCAAAGGCTTGGAGGATGCTGGTGTCTGCAGGCTCGGGGGAGAAAGGGTGCTCACGGGAGGAAGGTCTCTTGTGAAGATGCAAAGGCCACCTGCTCACAATGCCCCATGCCAGCGAGGGCTCTGGATGACATTAAGAAAGCTCTCAGTGAAGCCGCTGTGTCTCTTGAAGCGCTTGGCCCCCCCACTGCCTCAGTTTCCCCCGCGGGCAGTGAGAGGCACTGGGGGGGCTGTGCCAGGCCACGGGGTCCCGCGGCAGCATCCGGCCGCGCTGGCAGCCACCGGGAAGGCGTTTGCATCCCGCCGGGGAGCGCGGCTGCCTCCGAACAGGCTTCCCCTTGTGCGGCGGGGCCGGCCGGCGGCGCTGACCCTCCGCCGGGGAGCGGGGAACAAGGGCGGCTGTGTGCGCCCACGGCGCGGGCTGGCCCGCCGCCCCGACACGCATTCCTGCCGCGGGCCGGGCTTTCCGGGCTGGGATGCAAGGGGGGATGTGCTGCCTACTGTGGGGGACTTGTTGTAGGTTTGTGTTGTTGTTTTTTTTCTTTCTCCATTTTTTTTCTTTTATTAGCAGCCTTTGGGTGTCTTTTTTTTTGAGCAATTAATCTGGGTCGTGACATTCGCCAAGCGGATCGGAGAGCCCGGCGCTCATTAGCACCCGGCTGAACGTCGCCGGAGAGATGCTCCCGGCAGCCCTGCGTCTCTGCCTGCTTGTTATTCCGGGCGAGTCGGGGGCTGCGGCAGCGGGAGGCCCCCACCACATTGCTGTGGGCAGTGGGGGCGATGCGGGATGGCCGGGGTCCCCCTCCTGCTGTGGCGGGGTGGCCGGAGCCACCAGTGATGCTGGGTCAGCGCTGGGGTACCCGGTGACCAGCGGTGCCGCAGGGCTCAAGGACTTTTGAGGATCTCAGCTTCCCTGCTTTGGCTCCGGTTTGGTTTTATTCCCATCTCTCCCTGGTCAAAGCCACCCCAGCTGCCGTAGGGAATCGGTTCGTGATTCCCAGGCTCAAGTACTGTCCATCCGACCTATGTTTCTTCTGTGGATTTGCCCACATTTTGCTTTTGGCTTCCACAATGCTCCGTGGCCATGAGCTGCCCCTGAGCTCTTGTCCCAGTCACTCGGAGCTGCACACCCACTTTTCTGCCCCAAACCTCAAGCCTTTTCCCTCCCCTCCTGCTGCCGCCCTCCCCATGTGGCTCAAAACCCCCGTGGGGACAGGGAACAGGGACAAAAAGGAACCCCCTGAGCTTGGCTGGCTGCGAAACAGCATATGTGCTGGGATCTGCTCCCTGCCTGCTGTTTTTCCACTTCCTTCGAGTTAACTTATGTTTCCATCGCCGCCCATCTGTCTCCTTTCCTTCCTCCTTTCTTTCCCCTCCTTGCACACTGACAGGCACCGGCAGGGCGCAGGGTCCCTGTTGGTGGCAGCTCCAGGTGACATTTCACATCCCGTTCCTGCACGGCTGGGACACTTTTTGGTGAGATCGTGGTTTGGATGCACCTGAGGCTGAGATGCTTTGAGCTCTGACAGTTCCCTCTATCCACCATTAACTCCAGTAGAAATTTTTGGCTGGAGGATCCCCCATCTCCCGTTAAACCTGGAGCTGTTGGGGCAATGTTAGTGCTGGAGTCTCCCATTCCCTCCCTTCCTCTTCCTCAGCTGCCTCTGCTCCCAGGGCTCAGTGATGCTCCCGTCCCTTCCATGCAGTATTTGCTTTTCGGAGGTTTGTGGCTCCCCAGCTCACGGAGGGAAGCCCGGCTCTGCGGTGCTCCCACCCGGCGATTAGGGATGCCCGGGCTTCTTCAGGAAACACGATGGCATTGAGTGCCGGAGCCAACGTGCACCTGCTTCTCTCGCTGCTTCAGAAAGCCCTTGTGGCTGCTGCCTCCCACTTCTCCAGCTTTTATTTATAGTCTGTCTTGCTCGCGCTGGGTGTTTTTTTTCCTTTCTCTCTTTTCCGTTCCCGGCACAGCTGAGCTGCTGAACTCGTAACGCCGCAGAGAGGCTTCTCCCTTGGCTTGGTGACACGCAGCCATGGCAAAGGAGCAGAGGAGAAATCCGATGTGCAGAAGAGGAGCGTGTAGAGCTCAGCCAGGGGACACCGGCATCACCTGCCCTGGCTGGTAGAGGTGTGAATGCCACAAGAAGCTGGGTGGCCAGACCCCAGTGCAGCAGCCAGTGCTGCCCCATGTGGGACATTACCAGCCTGCGATGTCCCCCAGGGAAGCCACCAAGGGCTGCAGGGAGGCACTGAAATGCAAAAACCTGATGCTCACCACATATGCCCTCTCCTCCCGGGAGAAGGTGGTGGAGGGACATGGCAGGGGGAAGGGAGGGAGAGGGGGCCGTGGACTGAAATAACAGCCAAAAATTAAAAACAAAAACCAAATCAAATCACAAGGGGAGAGGCTTGCCATCTGCCATGTGGGTGCTGGTGCCTGGGTACCGCTGGCACCAAGTGACTCAGCACTGGGGAAGGAGGGATGCTCTGGGATCCCTCGGTGCTTGGCCCTGTGCACCCTGAGATGTGTCCCGGGGGGGACCAATGGGGGAGAAACCCGTCCCTGGGCAGCTGTGGGCAAGAGCTGCTGGCAACCCATGGCGCTGGGGTCAAACCCTTCACACTGCTGGTGTTTCCTCGAGAAGCAGGAAAAAGAACAGGTAACACAGGAGATTTATTTATGTTTTTTTCTTCCATAGGAGCCGCGTTTCCATGGTGCCCAGCAGGGAGGTTCTTCTCCACAGACCTGGTGCTTCGTGGGGTCCGGCACTGTGGCGAGGGGAGCCCCGGGTGCCCCAACACCGCAGGCACATCGACCTGCAGCTGGAGGGAGGATGCCCAGATGTCACCCAGATGTCCCTGCACGGGCACAACTTGCTACGGTGTGGAACTGTCACCTCTGGGATGCTGCCCTGGATCCCACGTGGGGCAGGGGGCTAAGGTGGCCGTGGGGTTATAACGGGAACACTGTGTCCCCTGCTCACACCACGCTGGCAAGGGGGACAAAGGCACGATTACTCACTGCTGGGGAGGAGCGGCTCAGCGCATTACTCAGCCCTGCCAGCGAACGGGTCTATTCTTCTCGCGTCAACCTGGGGGGACTGGGGAGGAGGAGGGAATGGGGGGCTCATTTTTCCCATCGAGCAGTGACAGCCCACCTCCCCGCTCTGTTCCCCTCCTCTGTCCCCCTGTGTCAGTGCCATGTTTGGGGGACACCAGCCGGGGGGATGCTGGGGCAGAGGACATCTGGCACGTTCAGTTCGCTGTCAGCCGGGGCTAATTGGAGATGATTAATGCAAGGGGGAGATGCAGGAGGATCAGGTTGCAGTAGGGGGGCTTATGTGGCTGTGGGTCATGGCCCCCTGCTCCACAGCACTTGTGGGGGGACAGTGAGTGTCATCCTCTCCCCTGGCCTGGGTATCCCCAGGGGATGTCCTCAGGCCCCCATCCCTGTGATGTGCCTGAGGATGCTGGCATTACACTGGTGTGGGATTTTCCTGCGGGCCAGGTGAATGTGTTCCCCCCCACCAGGTTTGCTGCTGTCTCAGAGATCTTAGAGGGAGCTCTTGGCAATGCTGATGCAGGGATGGATGGACTAAGGGACAGGTGCTGGAGAGGTGACACGGGGGCCAGGAGGGATGAGCTGCTGGCAGATTTGCAACCATGGACGCTGCTTCTTAATGCAGGAAATTAATCAGTGTGTGTTCGAGTGGGTAAGGGGATTTTAAGTGGGGGAGCACATCACTGTGTTGGGAGGATGGGGGGATGAAGGGGGATGGCATTCCCTGGGGATGCCCATTAGCAGGAATGGGATGCAGGAGCCACAACAGCTCTGACAGGAACACCTGGAGCCTCCCAAACCCAGAGGGGCCACAGCTGTGGGTCATGAGCCTTTAAATAGGGGGGGTGGGGCCACTTCTCTCCCTTTGGCTGTTCTGCCTCATTTCCTGCCCAGCTCCACGACCCTGTGGTTCTTCTGGCCAGGTACAGCTGGGCTGTGTTTGTGGGGTTCTGAAATGGGGTGAAATTGGTGGTTTTTTTTGGTGGGGGGGATTCTGCCCTGAGCTCCAGGGCATGTGGCTCAGGGGGCTCTGAGCACAGAGAGGCTGCTCAGGTCTGTTTGGTGACTCTGGTTTGTTTGTGGCATTGATTATGGGCAGCAAAATGTGCTTGTGCTGCTCTGTGTGCAATGTAAAGGGTAATTTTGGGCTGGACCAGACCTCCTCTGGCTTGTTTGGCATCGCAGCTTGTTCCTCCTTACAGGGTGTGTTTGGTGCCCTTGCAGCCTCTCCACGTGGCTTTGCAGGGGTTAATGAAGCTATTTGTGCTGTGTTTCCCCCTCTTGGGGAGGGAAACCCCCTTCTCCAGAGATAACACCAGCAGTGGTGTGTTCTCAAATGCCTCACGGTGGGTCCTGACACTAGGGCTGGATGCATGACTGCAGAGCCATGGTTGGGGAGACGCTTTTGCTGAGAATAAGCAGTGGATTTGGGTGACCTGGGTCCCAGCACCCTGCTGCAGCACCAAGGGGGAGTCATTACTCACTGCGCTTGTCATATCCCTAATATTGCTCCCATTATTGCAACCATAATCCTCTATGAAGCAATTAACACTGCAGCTGCTCTCTCATTGACAAGCTTGTCCCCACCTGGCCTGGGCTGGGGACACCCTGTTTGTTTTGGAGCCCATCCGAGGGGATGGCCGGGTCCCTCTGCAGCCCGTTGCCCCAGCAACTGTCACTCCGGCGCGTCATCCATCACACCAAACGTTTGGGAGCCATCATTGTGCCCTCGGTGCGGCGAGGCTGCGGTGATGGAGCGCTGCTGGGGGATAAGCGTCACCCGCGTCACCTTGCTATTTATCTTGCCGCCGTTGTAAATATCCGCTGGCATCTCTGCATCCCGTGCTCTAATCCCCTCGCGGTGCTGCTCGTGCGAAGAGTTACCCGAGCACAGACCTGTGTCCGTAGGAGATTCGGCAGAAAAGCAATTAGGGCTTTTTGAAGCGGAGTGCTGTTAATTGCCTCTATCCTTGCAAATTGATAAAGTGTCGATGCTATGGTTTAACTCTGTGTGGCTTCAAAAGGAACCAAAGAACATTTGAGGGGGCCTGAGCGACGGGAAGGGTTGTGGGGGTGAGGGGAAGGGGCTGTGCCACCCCAAAATGAAATGGGGTTCTTGGAGCCGAGCTGCGTTTACAGGTTGTCTGCAGGGAGGCTTCCCCAAGGCCTTTATTCTGCTTTCTCTGTCTGTGAGGGATTGGTGAGGGATTCCTGCTCCTTTTCTGAGCCTGCACCACTCCTGATCCAGCGCTTGCTATTGTTTAAGGACTTCCAAATTAAGTGTGAAAATATATTGTCAAAATAGACTTGACTTTTTTGGTGCTGCCTAAAAATAAGCAGGCTCTGAGGGTTGGAGCAGCAGGTGCCTGGGGCTGGGTTGCTTTATTGTGGGGATGCTCAGCCCTCCTTAATTAAGCTGTAAGCCCTTCGCATGTGTTTTTATAAAAAACAAATACAGAGTTTTGGCTCGCAGCATCCCTCCCAAAGGGAAGCCCAGCGTGGCGCGCCGTGGAAGACACTCGCTCAGCTTTGAGTTGTGTCCTCATCCAAGGTTTTGCGAAGGATGCCTGGAAAAAAGCATGAATCAGCCATTCTCTGAGCACAAAGCGAAGCGAGCTCCCGGGGGGCTGGCTGGGCTGGCTCCATGCCTGTCACAGGCTGATTTTCTTGAGGGGGGTAATATATTTGGAGCCCCTCAGGCAACCAGCTGGGAATCGCTAGGTCTTCTGGCTGTGATGCTTTTGCAGGTAATTTGGGAGAAACACCTCATGCCCTGTTGTGCTGCTCAGGTGATATTAATAAAATTCAGGGAACACCCAGGGACTTTTTGGGGTGTGCAGGGTGGTTCTGGGGGTTGCTCTGCCTCCCCCTATATCTAAAGGATGCTCAGGTCTGGAGGCTTTCCCCCTGCTGACTGGGGATATGGGGATCATTTCCTTGCCTTGACCTGGGGATCAGGAAGGTGCTGGTGGGTCCCCACAGGTGTTTTCTTGCAGCCCAGCTTTAGGTTTTAGGGCCTCTTGGTGTATCCCCCTCAGTCTTTGCAGCACCGACGGGGAGACATTTGTATATTCAAATGCCTTTGCATCTCTGCATGGGTTCAAGAAGCTGGGGTTGTGCATTTGTTTCCATTTAAAACAATAAATAAAACCATCTGCTGTGATTTCCCCCCTATTTTGCTGACAAGGAGTCAAGCCCAGGTGGCGAGAGAGAAATGCAAACGCTGGTGGAGGAACCAAGCACATGGGGATGGGGGAATCATGAGCAGCCCCCAGCCACTTTGATGCTGCTGCTGCAGGTTTTGCTCGGTGCATTTGGCATAGCAAGAGCGGGAGGGCCCGGGGATGGAGCGATGTCCCTGCAGAGGCTGCACGGAACCTTCTGCAAGGCCACCGTGTCCTTGTCAGCCGGGGGTGACGCAGGTACCTGCGTCTGCTGCTCCCGGCTGTTTTCCCGGTGCCTTGGAGCTCCCGCTCGCCTTCCCTGCAGCGATGCCGGAGCCGCGGTTGCCGCGGCGCGGTGACCAGAGCGCCGGCGGAGCTGCAGCACAGCAGGGGAACGGCGTTTATTTGCTGCGGCAGCTTTGCAACAGATTCTTTGGCGGAGCTGACTGCAAACTGCAATCTTAAACTGTCGGACGGCTCCTTTTTCCAGCCTGGGAGTGTGAGAAACAAATTTGTTTGGGTTATAAAAACATATTAAAAAGAGACACATTTTGTTTTGCAATATACATAGTTCTTCATGCCAATTTTTTTTTTTTGTAATGAGTGCCTTCCAGACAAAGATGTTTCTTAATAACTTTTTGAGGAGGTAATTGCTGGGGAGCCGTTTTGAGGCGCGAGGCAGGGAGCTGTCAGTCACACAGCTGCTGGTGACAGCTGTGCCTCACTCAGGTATGGGGGGAGAAAGGATGAAAAGCCCTTGAGTGTGCCTAGAACCAGAACGGATCCATCCCCAGGGACCTGGTGGCTGGAGAGGTGATGCTTGATACGGGCATTGCAGGAGCTTGGGTGTCTGGAACAACACACTGAAGTGGCTTTTTGCTCATTGTATGTGCCCAGATGGTTGGTATTTTGATGCACGTCTCGCTGTCTGTAGTTCTCTGGTATTTTACTGACTGCTTGCTTAGCTGTTCCCCACATCCTCAATTATGATTGTCTGGCTTTGAGGAGCATCTTATGGGCACCACCAGCTTCCTTCACCCCTGGACCCGGGGACAACATCCTCCCGCTTTGTGCTCGGTGACAATCACGACCTCCAGCGGTGGGTTTCACTGGTAGGAACAACACGTGAGGGATACTGGGGTATCCCCCAGTTCCTACTCTGTGGTCCATCCCAAGGTCTCTCCACATCTGCTTTGTTGCCATTGCAAACGAATGGGTCCAAGCTTGTTTTGCCTACTTGGTGTCAGCTGCTCTTCGAAACAAGAAAAATGCCTGTGGGTTGTGTTTTTCTTTTAAAATGGCACTAATTTGATTTGTAATTAAAACACTCCACTTAATTAGGCAGGTACCACAGAACCTTTAGAAACATGGCTATTTTTATATATTTACTCCCCTCGCTTGTGTTTTCCTTAGCGACTTGAGTTCCAATTAAAACAACCTCCTTATTAAACCATTGGCTCTTGAATAAAACCGGGAGCTAAAAATACAGCAAGGCCACCATGCTGCCCACCCCATCCCCACAGCTCCGCCTTGGACCCCTGTTTCTGCCTGTATTTTCTCCTCACAAGGATCTCAAAGTGCTTGATGGAGCCGGTGCAATCCTGGTCCCTGACTCCCTGGCTTTGCTCCATCAAGTTTTCTCCGACCTCATGCAAAAAACTTGCAGGATTTGGGCTCAAACGCGCCCTGAGCAGCTGGATTGGGATGGATGGATGGATGGGTTTGCTATGGGGCTGGGGTGCTGCAGCTGGTTATCTCCCACCCCATAATTTGGGGAGCACTCAGAGGTGGCTTTGCCCTGAAAAGCCCATCTGAATGTGCCTCCAGCTCCAAGACGGCGCTCGCCGTTGCTGTAGCGGGGATGGGGGGAGCAGTTTGCTTTCACTCAAAACATTTTGGTGTGATACATGCATTTGCAATACAGGAACAATAGCCGTCCTGCCAAGCTAAACACGAGCTGTTCCCAAAGTTGTTGGCATTTTGATTTTTGCCAAGGGTCTAGAGAGGAGGCGGGTAAACAGCCATTAACTCCGGGCTGCGGCAAAGAGGCGGCTTGTTCTCGTGAGTTAGGAGAGGGGAGCTTGGGGCTGGAGGGTGTCACCTTCTGAGCATCCGGCTTGCAGCAACATCAGCAGCTGTCACTGCTGTGTTTGAGCTTGGAGCCAAGAGGACTTTGCACTTGGAGAAACTGAGGCACGGGGCCTGAGTTTTGATGCATCGCATACCCTGAGGACCATCGTCCTGCTCTGGTTTGCCTCCAAAAGGGCCAAATTCTGCTCGGTGGTGGCTTTGTTTGGGGAGCAGGACCACTGAGCTCACTGCCAGCTCCGTGTGCCGGGGAGGTAATTTCCCAGAGGTGCCTGAAGTTGCCTTAATGCGAGCTGTCAAAATGATGTACAATTGTGCTGGGCTCCCTCGCTCCCCCTGCCTCTCCTGTGACAATTTTGTCAGAGCTGGTTTTTGAGAAGCTGTTTTGACGGGGCTGTTAATGGCTCCTTCCTCATCAGGCAATTGCGAGCGCGGATGTCCCCAAACGCGCCGAGCGGAAGCTGCTTGTTTCTGTGATAATTAAGAAACATAATAATAAGGGGTTTAAAGGTGCCACTGGGTACGTTGGCAGCTCGCGTGCCCCTGGTGATGCTCACAGCCTGCGAAGGCCAGAGGTAGCATCTCCTTCGTGGATTGGGGTCCAACAGCTTTTTAGGAGCATTCGGTGTCACCAAGGCATCGTGTGTCGCACCTCTGAGGGTTTGCTGGGGCCGCCCCTGCCATCAGGGAGCTGCCTTGGCTCATCTTGATAAAATGAGAGGTTAAAAATAAAAATCAATAAATGCCAGATTATCGAGATGGGATTAATATCAATTTTAAACACCCCCTCAACATAAATAATGACCCAGCGTAGCCCAGCTAATGAGATTGGGAGCCTCAGCAATCAAGGCGGAGGATTAGAGATGATCAGAATAAATCCCAAATGATGAGGGACGTTGCCGAAGTCTATCCTTGGAAGACCCCACTCGCAAGGACCCGGTTGTGGGGGTTGCTCGGGGTTTGCTCTGCCCTGCCCTGGGGCCAGGTGCTCGTACCTGCCTGCAGATTTGGGCACGTTGCCGTGGTGTTCCATGCCTGCTCGAGCATCGGAGCCCAAAACCCTGTGGCACCTTACTTCTGCATGCCATGGTCAGATCCCACCTGTCCTCTAGCATCCCATGGGTTCCTATCTCTGTCCCCACCACCTTGGGCTCTGCGACAGGATCAGGGCACTGGGACATTCAGACATCACTCAAAGCCTGTTTACCCACAGGTAGCCCCAAGCATCTTCTCCCACGGTCACCCATGGTCTCCAGTTGTGCTCTCCCTTCCCAGTTGCCGACTTAATCCCCATGTGTGTTTTTAATGCCTCTGCATGTCTCTAAGCTCTTCTGTACCCAGAAGCCAAATGTTCCTTGTAGGATTCAGATGTCTCCCTTGTGGATTAGATGGCACAGCTGCAAATTCCTTGTAATTTCCTCACGCGGGGTCTATTATCTGGTCCTGGGAGGAAGGGGTTGCAGGGGCAGCCCCCCTGCATTCCCCATCTGTGTAACACTGGACCAGGGGGCGGTTTAGCCAGCAACCCCTTGTCAGGTCTCTGATTCCATTATTCCGCACTGCAGCCTTGCCACTGGCTACCGGGGGGCACAACCCCTGGCTGGGGTTTGGTGGTGTGATGGAGAGGGACAGACAGAAGGACACGGGAGGACCATGGTGTCCCCATCCCATGCAGGGCTGACTACTGCGTGGCTGAGCCCTCCCTCTTCCCAGGTTACCCAGTTCATCAGCTGTCTGGGCTATTAAATATCATTGCTCCTTAATTCAGGTGGCTGGGATGCAGCCCTGGTTATGGGCTGGATTTGCTAATTCAGCAGGTTAAGAGAAAAATCCTGTCCCTCGCTGATAGGAGCAGGAGCCGTGTGGAGGGGATGGTGTTTTGGGAGGAAAGTCCTTTGGTGCTGGAGATTTCTGGCCGGTCGGGGCTGTGTGGTCCAGGAGCTGGATCCCTGCTGCAATTTGTCTTTTATCCAGCGGCCAGATAGCAAGTGAGCTGATGCTTTCGGGTCCTCGCAGGCATTTGCCCCATCCACGTGGCTCTAGGAATGGAGCATCAAGCGAAGGCATCCCGTGCAGTGGCATCCCCCCGAGGCTGCCGTCCTCCCAGGGAGGGGGGAGCCCCGATTTGTCTTTCTGATGCCTCAGTCAATGGCATTGATTGGGCTGGAGCAGAGTATTGATCGGAATTTGGTCGGAGGGCCCGGCGCCGGGCGCAAGAGGAGTAATTAGAGCAGCAGAGGCGGCGCGGGGCTGGCTGCTGCGAGGTCGTGGCGCTGGGGCGGCTACCGGAGCACATTGTCTGCTTCTGCTCCCCCCGCTTGGGCACCCAAAGCCCCCCAGGCTGTTGGGAACAAGGGGTTTACACTGCTAAGGGCTGGCTCCCAAAACCGGGCATTTTCCTAGCGTGCTTCCCCTGCCTCTCCAAGCAGCATCTCCATTCCCGGGAAGCAATTTTTCCCCAAACCAGACAGCGGCTGGAGGTGCTGGAATAGGGGTGACCTCAGGAACCCCCCGCAATCCCCAGGGAGCAAGTAATACAGAAATCTGGAGCGAGCCAGGTCTTGCTGCTGGTGGGGGGAAAACGGGAAAAATTTCCCTGCAGCCCAAAAAATCCCAGAACTGGGCTGCAAATCTGTGCACCGAAGCTTTCCCGGCTCTCCCTTGCTCTTTCCAGCCCCCCTGCGGATCCCACCCACACTGAGCGAGCCTGCTGCTCCCCCAGCTCTGCCTTCACAGGGGGCTGCAGGGAAATGGCCTTTCTGCTCTTCCCCAGCAAGAATTACAGGGCCATCTGGATTTCTAAGAGCAGCCGGGCAGCTGATTTAATTGAAGCTGTTCCTTGCTAGAGGAAGGAGGGGGCTTGTGCCCAGTGGACACCCCCAGCTTTGTCCTCCTGTGCTGTCTGTGGGGATGCGGGGGAACCGCATCCCGGGTGGGACTCGGGGGATGTCTGCATGCAGCTGGGCTTGGGAGAAAGCTGGGGGTGGTTTTTGGTGCTGAGTGGGTGGAAGGGAAGGGAAAGGAGGATGTAAACTTGGGGAAAAGGTCAGGCGTGCTATAAATAAGCAGCATCCAGAGAAAGAAATGTCAGTGTGTGGCAGTAGTGGTACACCAGCACCTGAGATGGAGAGGGAAACGGTGCGGATGGTTGTTATCTTGGGGGGGTCAAATCCACAGGAATCGAGGTCAGGAGAGCAGTGGGGGGGTCCTCCTCTGAATTTGGTGGCTCAAAGTGTGGCTGTCATGCTGTCAGGGTTGTTTTTGGGGATGCTATTGCTGCTGGGCTCACATAAGTCACTAGGTGCCCTGCGGTCCAGGCTCTCAGGGTCCCGAAAGCTGTCCTCCTGCTGTCCGATGGCGGGAAAACAGGCTGGAGCCAAGGCCTTCCAGCTGCTCTGCTCCTGGGACCATTCATCAGCAAAGACGAGTAGATGGGGGTGTTTTCCATGGGCCTCCTGCCCAAGCTGGGAGCTCGGTCAGGAGGGTGATGCAGGAGTGGGTGAGCATTTGCTTTTGGGAATGGGGGAGAGTCAGCAAAGCGAAGCACAGTGCTGCCCACACTCCTACCCCACTTTGGGGCATTCCCCGGGGGCTGTGCTGTCGGTCCGGGTGGAGCAAGGCGTGCTCCCCAGAGCTGATTGCACTTATTTTTTCCCCAAAGTGGTCTGACTCGCTGCCTAATCATCTTTGCTCTGAATGCAGGGCTGATTGCTGCCTGGCGAGGAGGGAGTGATGGGGGGGAAGCCGACTCCGGGCCAAGCCCAGCTGCGGGAAGCGCTGCTGGCAGCTGTCGCACTGGCTCGCTGGGGTGGCTTCAGCAGCGAGCTGAGGACTGGCCAACTCGTCTCTCTAGTTTGCGTTGATCTCGGTCTTGAGAGCTCTGTGTCCCGGTGGTGCGGGATCCCCACACTCCCAGCAGAGCCCTGGGGGGCTGTCACCTCTCCCCGTGATGCCTGGCAGCCTCATGTCCCCTTGGAATGCCATGGCAGTGCAGTAAAGGGGTGAACTGGTGAGCCCTTAACCTTTGGGTCTCTCCTGACCCTGGGGAGGTTTTTGGTGGTTGTTGTGATGTCCTGAGTTTTGGGGACACAGGGTGCTGAGCTGGGAACCTCCAATGGAATCGAGCCATTGATATGCTGGGGCAGAGTGAATGACGGGCACGTGTGTTTCCTTGAGCCCATCATTGTGGTGTCTGGGCTGCGGGGGGAGGGGATGCATGGAAGCGCCACAGCCTCTTCGCAGTGTATCTGGGCTCACGTGCGTGTGCGAGAGCAGACAGCTTGTAGGGCTGTGGCCTCTGGTAATCCTGTTACAGGTAGATCTCTGCTCTTCGGGCTGTTATTTGTAGGTGAGGATTTGCCCACCCGTGGTGGGGCACGGAGCAGTGTCAGGGGGACTGGAGGGTCATGGCTCTGCCTGCTTCCCCCCGGTTTGCTCCCTGCAGCTTGCTTTTTTGGGGCTGCTTGGCATGGCCGTGGGGAAAGCAATCCCATAGGGGATGCTCTGCGGCTACTTGGTCCTTGGGGGCTGCTCTGAGACCCCGTTGAGTCCCCCCAGGGGTGCGGGGTTTGGGGGAGAAGTGCAGTGAGCTCGGGCAGGGAGGTGTGTGGCTCCAGCCCCCACAGCCGCTGTCTGCTCCCCTCCGAACAAAGGCGGCTCTGAGCCTCCCCTGCCTCTTGGCACTGTACAAGAGAGCCCTTCTCTCCAGCAGAAAAAGCTCTTTCCAAGACTGGTTCTCCCCTCCCCGGGGGGCTGCAACCCCCTTGCTGCCCTCTGCCAGCCCTGCCCGGGGGGCTGCGGGATCCAGCTGTGAAGGGGACCCCAGCAGGGTTGTCCCCTCCTGCAGCTGGGCCACCACGTGCCCTCGCTGCTGGGAATGTGGGGGGAGATGCTTGCAAGGGAGAGGGTCCCACAGCCCAGTGCTCCCCAGCAAGGGTCCTGGGGAGGTGTTGGGGGGGGTTTGGCTTGGGGTACCAACAACCCCCTCCCAGTTTGAGGTGCCTGCTGCCATGCAAGGCTGGGGTGGGGTCCTGCTGGGGGCACTGGGAGCCCAGCATGCCTGGCTGCAGCAAGGAGCAGGGAAAAGGGAGAGCAGCTCCTGCCGCTCGTAATTACCGGCGAGGATGATGCCACATGATTCGGGGACGTCAGCAGAGTGTGTCACAGCCGATGACACGCCGCATGTGCAGGGGCTGGAAAGGATGCTAGGGCGAGAGGTTGGAGCACCGGGACAGCAGCGCTGAGCCAGCCTCACCGCCCGACCTTCAGTGAGTCACCTCTCCTCCCCAGCCTGCCATCGCCTTTGTTTGAAGCGGCCCAGCCTGTCCCTCACCCCCGGGAGCTCAGCTCCCCGGCTGGGCGAGCGTGCTGCTGAAGCCCCGTGCCTCAGTTTCCCCCACGGTGCAGGGGAGGCTGAGCAGCAAGGAGAAACGCACACTCCTGGGATTTTTTAGGGACGTGCTAGGGGAAGCCAAGATGAAGTGTCGTTACTCATGGGGATGACAGCGCCGATGACAAGTCCCCCCCCAGCCCCCAGGAGCACGTGCTGTGCCCATGCTCCCAGTGCGGGGAGGTGTGTTCCCAGTGCCAGAGAGGCCCAGTGAGTAATGGGGTGGGTGGCGGGGGGGTCGTTGCCAGGCTGGGGGGGCTGCAGGCAGTGGCACCAAGCAGAGCACGCTCCGGCATCCTTGTATGGTGAGGGGGGGACCTGCCCCAATGTAGGGAGAGCACAGGACCAGCATGGGGACAGTCCCCATGGGTCCCCAGGGAGGTTAGTGATGCTTTTCTGCCCCTGGCTTGGGGGAGCAAAGCCCAGCCCACCGTGCCTGGAGGTGGCTGCCGTGGGTCTGGGGTCTCCCCAACAACCTGGGCTATATCTGCCCCAGCACAGGTCCTGTGGAGCAGCATCATGACACTGAGCCCAACAGCATTCGTCTGGCTGGTGTTGGGATGGGGATGCCCTGCATGGCAGAGAGATGTATTTTGGCTGGAGAAGCAGGTGACAAGATAAGGATGGGGTATTGCGTTACCACCGTCGGATCCTTCTTTGAGGTTAATAAAACAAGACAGACAATCGCTGCTGCTTGATCCAGAGAGTGCTGAGTGAGTGAGTCTATTAGTGGGCTGATGAGTAATCAGCTACGTTGGAGACCTGCTAACAGGAGGAAAAAGTTGTTAACGTGACTCAACTGACCCCTCTCCACAGAAGTTAGTGTGCCTTTTCTGAAATACCACAGGTGGATTATTCCACGATTTGGATGTGGAGCCGGGAAGGCATGGCAGAATGTTCCTCCTTGCTTGCCAGCTGGAGTCACGCGCCACTGATGAGCCACCGGTGACGGGAGAGGGGACAGGGAGGGAACGAGCCTAACCCCAGCTTGGCGTGAGCCGAGCCCATCTGCCTGCTTGTCCTTCGGCGACTCCGTCACAGAGCTTTTTTGGTCTTTCCCGTGGCAGACTCACTGTGCACACAGCGATGCTGCAGGCTGGCTCAGCATTTCCACGCTCAGCTCCTGTGTTTTCATGGTGCCTGTGTGTCCCTGTCCTGAACCCCTTTTCCTCCCCGCGGTGGCAGGGATGGGGCAGGATCCCTTCTCCCGGTCCCCGTGCGGAGCAGGGAGGAGGTGACAGCTGGGCGATGTGGGATGCTGTGAGACACCGAGTCCCACTTTCCGAATGTGGGCCGTTGCCTCCCGAAGTGCAGGAGGCAGCTCTCCCGGGAGAATCAGGTGTTGTGAGACTCGTGACTCTGCCATGCAAATGCTGGAGGCTGTGAATAATCATGTACTTGTGCAAGGGAGACTCAGCCCCGCGTGGGATGGAGCATCCCGCGGCCAGGGGCTGGAAATCTCTGAATTTCCAGACTGGACTTGTAGCTTATTCCTGCTTTGCTTGTGCTGATACCCAAACCTAGATCTCTATCCCTGATCCCGAAAGCCAAGTCCCTAGGAGCTGGAGCAGAACTTGTCTGGGGATGCATCTCTCCCAGATGATCCTGCATGCGATGGGGAGAGCTGCAGCCCCCGCTTCTCTTGCCCTTGTGCCAGCTGGAGGACTCCCACCTCATCTGTCAGAGTTTGCCAAAAAAACTAAACAAACCCAAAACCACGACTTTTTTATCCCTCTTGTTAGGCAAAGTGGTAAATTTATCATTGGGCAATTGCTAAGTGACTCAGCTGTGCGTGGGGCAGACAACAAGAGCAATCTTACCGAATCTTGGTCTGAAATGACTTTTTTTCCCCTTTCCATCACCTTTTGAGCTGGGGAGGCCATTGGCATCCCCAGGGCAGTGGCACAGAAGATAGATACGGTTCAGACGGGTGAAATGCTGCTGCCAGAGCTGGTTCCCCATGGAAAGAGAAGGGGTTCACCCGCAGGGGGGTGGGCAGGTGCCACATGGGGGGCAGGAGGTGGCCGTGGCCGAGGACCTGGGTGCTCCTTGCCTTGCTGCCTTCACCCACTGCCAGTTCTGCCACCGCAGACTGACGTGTGAGTACACGGAGTGCCCTGTTCATGTAAATAAACCCAGCTATAAATAGAGAGGGAGAGAAGTGTGAAAACAGTGGGGAATGGATTTCATAAACCCAGCAAATTAGTCTGGAGAAACAAGGGTGTGAACCGGCAGCCGCGTTGCAACCCAAGCCCATATTTCCAGTTTTTTGAGGGATGCTGGTGAGGGCCCTGCTCAGGCACACAGTGGGAGCAGGGCTGGGTCCTCCCCAGCCACCATGGGCTTCTGAAGCCTCCCAGCTTGGGCTGTGTTAATGTAGGTGTCATCGCTGCCCTTCATTATTATTTTTTCTCTTTGAAATTGTGGCAAAACCCAGCTAAAGACATGGAGATGATCCGGCTGGTAACATGGACTCCAGCTGGACCAGAATATATTGAATCTCGCCGTCTGGGCGAGGGTGGATGGAGCTTGGCCAGCCTTGGGCTTGCTCTCTCGTGGGAAGGGGGTGTTGCTGGGATTTTTTTGGGTGCTTTGAAGCCAGCAGGACCAAAGCGGAGCAGGGCGGGTGCTGGCCAAGGGGCACCTCGATGCCGTTGGTGGCTGATGGAGCTCCCGAGCTGCTGCAAACGTGATGTTCAGGAGCCAGACTGCACTGACCTGGCTCGGTGTGCAATCCAGAGAACTCATTAAAGAGTAAAACTGCCCCAATCTGAGGGTCATCCTTGGCTCTGCCAACTGCCCCAGCCTCAAGGAGCAGAGGTTGGGAGAGGGAGGTGCTGGCTGCTTGCTCCTGAGCCCACCGAGCATGCCAACCCACCTTGCAGATTTGCAAGCTTTCAGTTCAGACCTGAGGACTAAGAGCTGAGTCAGACTTTTATGAGGTCTCGGATTTTGCTGGGGAAGCAAAGTGGCCAGAGCTCGCGTGAGCTGGGGCCGGGCTGGGGGACGCTCTCACCTCCTGCCCAGGGCCACGCCAATGCCCGACCCTCCATGAGCGTAATTGTGGGCAGGAGGTGTGGGATGCTCTTTGCACTCCTCAAATGCTGCATCCTCTACAAGGCTTGATTTTTTATTTATTTTTTTTCCTCCTTTCCAGGACATGCATGGGAAGAAGAGGTGGGAAGATCAGCAGATGCTCAAACCTCTCCCAATGATGTGGGCAGGGGAAAGACGGTGAGCGCTGGGAACAAAGCGGCGTGCTCCCCTCTCCGTGCGAGCCTGTCCTCTCCCGTGCTGCCTGTCATCTCGGGGGAAGCTCAGTGGCCCGTTTCTCTTGCTGCCATGCTCCTCGGGGAGTGAGCCCGGCTGTTTGCCCATCTGGCATCACCAGAGGTCTTTACAGGGAGGAGAGGTGGGCTGAGGCAGGAAAGCACAAGGGGACTTGCTATTTTCTACCTGTTTTCCATTTAATTGGACCCTGAACCTCTGCTGGGGGCACAGGTGGTGGCACTTATATTGCCCTGAGCTGATGTAGGGTACAAAGTTGCGGTGGCACCAAGCAGGTGGCAGGGACGCGACCCCAAAGTGGCTCAGGGTTGTAGGGACAGATGGCACAGCTGATGTTGGTCAGTGTGACTTAGACCTGGTGCAAGGGGCAGGTGGCTCAGTGCGTGGTGGGGAGGTGACCCTGCGTGGGTGCCAAGTGGCATTGAGGTGTCAGTGAGGTGGTGTATGGCAGTAGGGGCAGGTGGCAGAGCTGGGGACAGGGAGGTGACACTGTGCCAGGACAGGGGGGGCACTTCTGGAGACAGGGAGGTGATGCTGCACCAGGGCAAAGGACACATCTGGAGACAGGGGGATGATGTTGTGACAGTGCAGAGGGCACAAGTGAGAGCAGGAAGGTGATGCCATGCCAGTGCAAGGGGGCACATCTGGAGACAAGCAAGTGATCCCATGCCAATGCAGTCGCATACATCTGGAGACAAGCTAGTGATGCTGTGCCAATGCAGGGGGCACAGCTGGAAACAAGCAAGTGATGCCATACTAGTGCAGGGGCATACATCTGGAGGCATGAAAGCAATGCTGTGTCAGTGCATGGGGCACATCTGGAGACAGGAAGGTGATGCTGTGTCAGTGCAGGGGGCACATCTGGAGACAGGAAAGCGATGCTCTGTCAGTGCAAGGGGCACATCTGGAGACAGGAAGGTGATAGTTAACTGGTGCACGTCTTGGAGACAGGAAGGTGACACTGTGCGGTGCAGCGGACACATCTGGAAACAGGAAGGTGACACCACCAGTGCGGGCTACCCACCGGGGGACAGGGTGATGACGCCGAGCCGCTGGGAACGGGGGCACATTTGGGGACCGGGAGGTCACGCTGCTCCAGGGCGGGTGTCGGAGCCGGCGGGGAGGTGACCGTCCCGGGGAGGTGACCGTCCGGCGGAGGTGACCCCGCTCCGCGCCGCTCCGTTCCGCGCCGCCCGCCGCTCCCGGCAGTGCGCATGATACTGCGGCGCCGGGGCCCCGTGCGCGCCAACCCACCTTGAAACGGGCCCGGGCCGTCCCGCCGGCCAATCACCGCCCACTCCGCCGGGGCTCCGCCAATGGGCGGCAGGCGGAGGCGGCACCGAGCCGCTAAAGGGCGCAGGCTAGGCTGCGCCGTGCGGCGGAGGGCAGGTGCAGCGCGGCGGGCATGGGCGCGGGCATGGGCGCAGCGGCGGCGGCCGCCGGCCGGCCCTGAGCCGCCCCTCCGGCCCGGCCAGCCCCGCGGCGGCCCCGGGAGCCCTGCCCCGGCCCGGCCAGCCCTGCCCCGCCCCGGCCGGGCCGCCCGGCGGGCGGAAGATGCTGCGCACCGGGGGCCGGTAGTACTATGATTTGGTATGTGGCCGCTTTGGTAGCAAGTGTGCTCGGTGCCCGCGGGCTGCCCGTGCAAGGTGAGTGGGGCCGCGGGGGTGTTCTTCTCCGGGAGGGAGTCGTGCGGGTTCTTTGGGGCCGCGTCTATATGTTCCCCCCTCCCTGTACCGGCTGCGGGGGGAGGATGTGCATGCACCGGGAGAGGGCATCATGCACCGAGGGTCCGCACGTCCCGGGGCTTGCAGCGGGAGGGGGCCGGGGGGAGCACACCCCGGGGGTGCGGCGCGCTGCGGCTCCGGCGGGGGAGCTGAGCGCTGCCCGTGTCCCCGGGCGCTGCCGCTGCAGCGAGGCGCTGCCCAGCGCTTCGTTCCCCGCTGCTGGGGGGGGCAGCGCCCGGCGCATCTTCCCCCGGCGTTTTTTTTTTTTTCTTTTGCGGTGACCTCCCAGAGGGCAGCGGCTGCAAGTCGGGAAGTTTTAGGACGCAGGAGCTGGTCCTGCCTGGGTCTCCGCTCAGCGGGGCTTGGAAATTGCCTCTGGGAGAAGGCGAGCGGGTGCGAGTCCTTGCGGGGGCACGGCTGACCGGGTGCGGGGGGAGAGGTGGGCAGCGTGGTCCCTGGCCAGAGCACAGGCAGGGGATGGGCGAGTGTTTCTTGCTCCCCCATTTTTTCTCCCAGCAGGCAGCGTTTGTCCTTCTCTGCAAGGATAGCCCGGCTGGGCAAGGAGAAATGCAAAAGGGAGTCAGTGCCTTCCCCCTGCAGCATTCGAGCTGTGCCCCTGGCTGCGGGTTTGGGGGTGACTTTGCTTCCTGCTGCCCAGGGGAGCCTGCCCTCCTTCCCCCCCTTACTGCAGGGTGGCTGCTGTGCTGGGGTAAACTGAGGCACAGGGTTGTCCAAGGTCAGGAGGGAGACAGCAGCAGGGAATAACCCTGATTTTCCTGCTCCAGCTTATTTTCCTTCAGCTGCCAGCCCTCTCCCTCGCCCCCAGCCATCCCTGCAGGTAGAAGGGGAGCTGCCTGCCACTGATGCAGCAGTATGTCCTATCCCTGCCGCTGGCAGCTCGCCGAGCACGGGGCCATCCCTGCGCTCCTGGGGTCCCTACATGGGGTGGGAGCTGCACCCTCGGTGTCACCGAGCCCTGCCTGTGGGGCTGCAGTGACTGCCGGCAGCAAGCGATGCTTGGCTGACAGCCACCGCTGCTCCCCTCCCCATGGCGTGGGGGAACACCAGCTCAGTGGGTGCGGGCGGTTTGGGAGGGGGCGCCTCTGCACGTGCTGGGGTGCTGCAGCCACCCCCCCACCCCCCCCACCATCCCCGCAGTCACGGTGCTCCTTGAGTCACATCTGCACCCTGCCACTGTCCCTTGACGTTCCCTCCTTGGAGGCTGGAGGGGGTCAGGATGGGGCTGCCCTTTTTTGGGGGGGACGGGGATGCTCTTGCTGCCGAGCTGCGCTGGCTGCCGCCTGCCTGAACTGCATCCTGCAGCGTGGAGAGGCGGTGGTTTGCAGCAGCGGTTTGTAAAGGGATCCTTCGCCTGCGAGAGGAGCAGAGTGGCCAGTTCAGCAGCCGGGAACTTGGAAATACCCTGGAGCCACTCGGATGGGGCTCCTGAGCTGGTGCCAGGGTGGGTGGGTGCCGGGGGTGCTGCGCGTACGGAGCGGCGCGTACGTGATGAATGAGTGCGCCGTGAGTAACGCGTGGGTGGGCGCCGGGCGAGGGAGGGATGCGTGGGGACAGGGAGCCTGTGGGACTCACCCCAGCGTCCTCCCCTCCTCGTGGGGGGCTGTCACCCCGCATTGCTTGAGGACACAGCTCTGGAGGAGGGATAGGGCTTGCCATGCACCGGGGCTTTTCCCCTGGCCTTCCTCCCCACGCCATCTCCTCCTCCTCACAGAGCCAGGCTGCGATGCAGTGATGCTCACCCTGGGCAGCTCTCTTGCCTGGCCTGGCTCTCCGAGGGCTTTCCAGGCGTTAATCGGCTCAGAGAGGGAAGGAGGGTGCGTTATCCCTTCTTACGGCATGGGGGAGGAGAGCCGGGACGTGACCGCGCCGGGAGTGGGTGTCGGAGGAGGGATCCGGCCTCCTGGCATTCCCGGCAGCGCCGTGACGCCGAGGGGCTTTTCCTCCCTCTCCCACGGGCGTGACGCGGCACCGCGCGGGGATGCTCACGGATCCGGCAAGCGCAGTTTGCGGAGGGAGGATTTGGCTTCGCCAGCCCTGGGTGAGGGCTCCTGTTGAAGAGGTTCTCCCCGGACACCGCGGCAGGTGATGCTCGCGGCAATGACCTTGGCCGGTCAGGGCGGATCGCTGTGGCGGTGCTGGCGCTGCATCTCCTGCATTGCTCTGGGTGCGGAGCTGCTGCTGGGACGTGTTGCACGCGAGGGCTGGTGCCTCTTCAGCCATAGAGGGGCTTGGACCGGCAGCCGCTGGATTTGGCACATGTGGCTTTGGCCCCACTCTGCGCTGGCAAGGGGATGGTTTGGCACCAGGACCGGCCAAGGGGGTTGGCCCAGCTCCCATTCCCACCCTTCCCTGGAGGATTTCTGCTCCTCCGGACCTGTTGGATTGGAGTGCGGGGCAGGAAGGGATGTGCGTGTCTTGGTAGTTGACTTGGCTTGCCGGACGGTTTTTTGCGGTGATGCTTTCTTGTTTTGGTTGCCTTTCAACTTGGAAGATGCAGCTTTGCTGGTGATGGGTGGACCCTGCTCATTCCTGCAGGGATGGGTCATCTCCCATTCATACCCAGTCCCCTGTTTTGGAGGTTGTGGCTTCAGGTTGGAAGAGAAGCCCTGCAGACGGGCGAGCAACGGGTCCAGTGCCAATGGAGGAGTCTTCCCCTCTCCCTTACCCTGCGGTAGGCACCTCCCGAGCTGGGAGCCCTGAGAGACCAGCTGGCCTTTGGAAAAACAGCTCTTTTCCTCCCGCTTCCCGATGGAGAGGCTGGCGTTGGTGGGAGGGCTGCCTGAGCCAGGAACAGTGTGATTCAGGAGCTGCTGGCGCTGCCTGCAGCCCAGTTAACCAGCCGGAGTGAAGGCATCGGGGCGGCACACGCTGCTCCGTGGGGAGGGCGATGCGGGTACCGGTGCGATGTGGATGCGCTGGGATGGGTTGGGGGGCACGGAGCTTTATGGGTCTCCCCAGGAAGCAGTTTCAGCTCCAGCCTCAGCCCCGCACTGTGTATGGGGAGCGCACAGGTAGCTGCTGGTTGTTACTGGGAGATGATGGCTCTGGTGAGGTGGCTGCTTTGTGGGGATGCTCTGCCCTGTGGTGCAGAGGCAGGGGATGCTGAGGACCCCCAGGCTGGAGCGGGGACACTGGGGTGACTGTGGGGAAGTCATTCTTGCACGCTCCATCTGAGCACTGACCTTGCTGAGCTGCCAACCAGCTGGGCGCCGTCCCGTGGTGGGTCATCCCGTGGAGCGGGGACCCACCATGGTGGGCAGGGGGCTGCCATGGGGTGACATCCACCCTCCCCTGGGGACACCCCTTGTGTTTTTGAAGTCACTATCTCGCAGCAAATGGGGCACCGAGCCACCCCTCGCAGCTAATCCCGCTCCTCTGCCGGCCCCGCGTGACCTTGAGCACGTCACTTGACCTGCGCCGTCGCCCTCCATCCATCTGGAAAATCGGGTTTAAAACGCAGGAATCGTGCTGAAAAAGCCCAGATGCTGCTTTCCAGCTGGGGGAGGGGGCGAGGGCTGCACTCACAACCCCCCTGGCCAGGGGACAGGGAGATGCTTTTGGGGGGCTGGGGGTACCCCTGGGCAGGCAGGAGGTGACCAAGCTTGTGGTGGGGGGTCCAACCCCCACTAGGGGGGCAGAGATGGGGGGCAGGCGGCTCTGCCCCCCATCCCATGCAGGTCTTGGTGGCTGGGGTCCCCGGAGTGGGTGGTCCTTGTCCCCTGCCCTGCAGTCATTACCTGGTTTGTTCATGGTGCTGGCCGCCTGCTCTCCTTCCCTGCTGGCATCCATATGCCACGCCGGTGGCCTTGTCCTCAGAGATCCCCGCCGTATCCCGCCTCTACTGACGTGTCAGAGCAGATCTCGTCTCTGCTTGGAAAGGATGAGAGGTCCACGGGCTTGCGGCCTCGTGCCTGCTCCATCAACTGTCCCCACGGAGGGACGGGGTGGGACGCGATCCCCTCTGTGACCTCGGGGCATGGGCAACCTTCCCGGGCTCTCTGCCATTGTCCCTTGGCTGTGGGAGTGACGTTTATCCTCACTGTGAGTTGAGGTGCAGCGTTCTTATCTGGAAACCCGCTCTGCCACAGCCGTGTCCTTCTCGTGAAACACCTGCAGGAAGGGTCCTGCTTCAGCGAGCTCACCCCAGATGCTGGATACCCCCAGCTTCACCAAGACCCACGTCGCCTTACGTCTCTGCTCTCGGGATGGGAGGAACTGGCTGCCCAGGGCCGGGTGAGGGTCTCCCCATGCTCGGCGTCGCCATGCTGGGGAGCCCCGCGGTGGCACCGTCTCTATGCGGTGGCAGCTTTCCCTCCTCTCCCTTTGGGATGCTGTTCAACTCCACCTCCGCATCTTGTATTCTCGCCTCCTGGCACGCGCCGTGCTTCTATTTTTCCTGGATGATGAAGCCTGTTGATTACTTGTTGTTTTTTCCTTTACGAGGCATCCCTTGGCTTCACGTGAGCTCCCGCACCGAGGGGGGGATTCGGGGTTCGCATTCCCACTGTGGCTCCCTGATGTTGACCCTATTTCCAAACCATGGGTTGAGCCTTGAAACCCCCCTGAACCTGCCTGGGAAAATCGAGTGGGTTTAAAAATACTCCGTCTGTTTGTGCTCTGTTTCTTCTGGCATCTGTGGGTTGTTTTCAAGCGTTTCCCCACAAATGTGGGGGTGAGAAACACTTCTTTTAACGGAGAGCTGCAGTCTCCCATCACTCACGTGCCTTCAGCAGCCGGGACTTGGAAGGAAAACTTGGGCTGAGATGGGAGTTCAGGGTTAGTAGGTGGGGAATTTGGGAGGAACCAAAGGGGAGATTGCAGAACACGGCTGTAGAAGCAGGGACGGAGGGCACGGGGGCTGTTTGGGGTGGATGGCAGCTGGGGAGAGCCGGGGGCTGGTCAGCCGCCATGGCTGCCAGCCGGCCGCGCGCGTGGGGAGGTGATGCTCAGCCGTGCGTGCAATTCCCCACCGGCCTTGCGATCAGACACCGGCGCTGCGAGCTGCCAGGCCTGACCTATTTTCCTCTGCCCAGGCCACCCTGGCTGGGCGTGGGTCTGGTGGAGCTGCTGGGAGAGGGGACATCACCCACCGGTTCGCTGGGGAGCTGCTCTGGGGTTCCCAGCATTGGCTTGAGCGTGACCATCCCTGCGGCGTCTGGGTGACCTCTCGGGCAGCGTGGTTCTCCAGCTGGGTGAGCATCAGCATCCCAGGCTGTGTTGGGGAAACCACCTTGATATCTAGGAGCTGGTAGGCTGGGGGCTCAGGGGCTGCAGGCCCCCCATCCTCGGCTGCTGGTGGAAAGCAGGACTGTCCCTTGGAAGGTGGTGAGATGCTGGGGACCGGCTGGGCCGGGGAGGCGCGTCCTTGGATGCTCTTGAGCAGCACGTGACAGCTGCTGTCCCTCATCCGCGCAGGGAGGGGGGTTCCCAGCCCTGCAGCGCAGCCCCCCGCATGGGTGCAGCGGGTCAGAGCCGGGTCCTTGCAGCTCTTTGCCAGGGCGGCAGGGGAGGGTGATGCCTGTCCCTGCTGACAGGGTGCGAATGCCTGAGCTCATCGGCGATGCAGCGAAAACGGGGGATGGAGAGGTGCAAGAGTGTTGTCAGAGCGGTGCAAAGTGGGGGGCGGGAGCTGGGGGGTGTGCGTGCACGCATATTGCAGGTGCGTGCGTGCATATTGCGCATATGTGCGTGCGTTTTGCAGGTGTGCATGCATATTGTACAAGCGTGCGTGCATTTTGCAGGTGTGCATGCATCTTGCACGTCTGTGCTCTGCAATCCCCGACTCCCCTGGATGGGGTCTAGGCAGGTAGGCGGCAATTTGGGGGCCGGGTGCCTGCAGCGGGTGTGCAATGCAGCGTCTGCTCCTTGCAGATGGTTGACATCTTTACACCCTGACATCACCCTCCCTGCTGCCACCAGCCAGCCCTCCCAGTTAAACAACCACCATCCAGTCCTGGTTCCCTGGCTCGCACCTTGCGGTGGGGACCTTGCTGCCCGCTACCTGCCTGGCTCCCCTTCCCATGGGGACACTCGTGGGGTGGCACAGTGTGGGCCTCTCGCCGGTACGCGCTTGTGCCGGAGCCAAAAATAGCCGGTGATGCTCGGTTCCCGTGGCGGGGAAGCGGTGATGTCACTCGCCGCCAATCACCGGCAGCCCCGAGGAGCAGCGCGGAGGAGTGGGAACGTGCTTCCCCGAGCATCCCTTCCCGAGCATCCCCCCGGAGCGGGCGACAGCCGCCTGCGCCAGGAAATATGGGGGAGCCTTCCTTGCTGGGAATGGAGATGTGGGGCTGAACCCTGTGCCTGCGGTTTTGGGGAGCTCCCCCTTGGCTCTCCCCAGCCCTGGGTTTCCCTCTCCCTTTCTCAAAGCTGTGCTGAGGATGCAGCGTTGCTGCTGCTGGTGAGAGCAGGATGACGACAGGCTGCAGCTGAGCTGGGGTGGAGCGGTGCTTCTGTCTGAGCCTGAGACCAAAGCCCTGCTTAATTATCCCGGGTGGGAGGAGCAGGGTACCAGACTGGATGCACAGGTCCCAGCCGGGTTTTAGGCCTGGGGCTCTCTGGGATGCCTGAGAACGGGCGGGTTTGCTGGAGCATCGCTGCTCCTGCGGGAAAGCCACATCCCTGGGCTGGCACGCAGAGCTGTGGGTCGGTGGCCCCTGCTCACCGGAGGATGCAGGGGCACAAAAGAGGCTGCAAAAGCAGCCTTTTCCCTGCCATAGGGATGTGCTGCTGGGTGGGGAGCAGCACTAGGTGTGCTCCATGCACCCCCTTTGCTGAAGCAGGGCGTCCCCAAAACCCCCACAGGGTTGCTGGGTAACACCCTTGCCCTGGTGCAGGGGGTGGGAAGCAATCCTGGAGCATCAAGTACTTGATGGTCACCGTCCTGAGCCCTGTGGTGGCTTGGGGTGGCCCTGGGGCTGGGTGGAGGGGCTTGGGGATGCCCCATTGGTTTTAGAACAGGGGAGACTCATCTTGGGGTGGTGCCCTATGGCTGGGGGTGGACACAGGCTCTGCTGTGGCTTTCCTGGGGGTCCTGGTCCTCTGGCTGTCACTGATGCTGGGGACCAGCAGTGGGAACCAGCCACAATTTCTTCCCTCACCCCCTCGCAGGTGCCCTCGGCTCGAGGGAGGAGCCCGAATTCGTGACCGCTCGCGCTGGCGAGAGCGTGATCCTGGGATGCGACGTGATCCACCCGCTGACGGGGCAGCCCCCTCCCTATGTCGTGGAGTGGTTCAAGTTCGGCGTCCCCATCCCCATCTTCATCAAGTTTGGGTTTTACCCTCCCCATGTCGACCCAGAGTATGCCGGTGAGTCCTGGGGACGTGAGAGTAGAAAGGGGACACGCCAGGTCCCAGCTGGGGGATACGCGGCTCCGCTCCATCCGCTCCTCTGTTGGAAACCGCGCGGGCTCTGCCTCTCGTCGCTCACTTTCCACCCAGTTGGTTTTAATTAAGCAGCAGTGCTAGGAAGCCAGCTGGGCTGCGTGGGACGGGAGCAAGTGAGGCAGAGAAACCCAGGGTGACGCGTGGTGGTGGCGGTGGCTGCTGCTGTGCCCCGAAGCAGCTGTGAGCCTGGGGGGGGGGATGCTGGGGGGACAGTGGGGATGCAGCCAGGGCCACGTGCTGGGCAGAGGTGACAGGTTGGAGCCACAGAGCCCACGTGGCCACTCGCCAACATGCCGCATGGCCGGTGGCTTCTGGTGGGGTGTCTGGGCTGGGGACCAGCCCCAAGGGTATTGGTGTGGTGGGACAGACCCGTTTTAATGGCCCTTTCCATGGGTCTTACTGTGCTTCCAGGCTCTGGGGGGTTTCCTCCACCCAAAATGCAGTGGCACCTGGGCTGAGCCCTACCCAGCTCAGTTCACAAGTGAGCGATGCCAGAGCCTGCTGGCTACTGCATCAGGGGGGAGTTTGAGGCTGTGCAGCCACCCCACTGCTTTTTGGGAGACTCCCAAGCCTGGGAAAGGCTTTGTTGGTGTGGGGCTGTTTTGGCGGCGGGGAGGCCGTGGTGCTGACAGCTGTTTTCCCCGCAGGTCGGGCCAGCCTGCACGACAAAGCCTCCCTGCGCATTGAGCAGGTCCGCTCCGAGGACCAGGGCTGGTACGAGTGCAAAGTCCTCATGCTGGACCAGCAGTACGACACCTTCCACAACGGCAGCTGGGTCCACCTCACGGTCAATGGTGAGCCGGGGGGAACGCGGCATTGCCGGGGGGCAGCACACAGTACTGGGATGGGGTTCCCTTTGATTTTGTCTGGACCTTGGTGGTGTCTGCATCTTGCAGACAAGCGAGCCCGAAGCCACCCAGGCTGGTTGCTCCAGCCGGGGTGAGACTTAAAAAAAAAGGGACAAACTTTTATTAGGGATCCTGCAGTTTAATTACACCGAGCTCGTTTAAAGGAGAGACATCAAGAAATGGGGCTGGGAATGAATCTCCTCTTTAACAAACAGATCAAGAAAATCAAATCTTTGTTTTCTTGAAATTCAGATTTACTCAAATTACTTTTTCATTTTATTAAGGCTGCGTATTAAGCTAATTAGCAAATTGTCAGTCTCCACATCAGGTCTTTATTTTTAGCCCGGCAGCAGCAGGGCTGTGCCTCTCCCGCTGCAGTGGGGCGGCTGGAGAGATGTGGGCACCGGCAGCTCCTCGCTGGACTCGCCTGACCTTGAGCAATTAATTTAACCTTTTGGGGGGACAGCTGGGCTGCGGCACAGAGCAGAGCCACCTAATTGAGCCCAATTAGCGAGCAGCAGCTTTGCACGCAGGGCTGTGCAGCACACCAGCCCCCTCCCTGCTTGCTGCCTTATCCTTGTCCCACCCCGGGCTGAGCAAATGGGGCAAAATGGGGCACTTTTGGGGTTTTATGCAGCATAGGACACACAGGGGCTTAATAACAGAATAATAACCATAATCCTCGTGGCCTGAGGAATTGCTTTCCGGGGGAAGGCTATGGCTTTACCCCAGCGCATTACAACGCTTAATTTTCTTAGGGTAAAATAAAAATCATTTGGGGGGAAACAAAATATAATTCCTTTTTTTTTTCACCACGGAACAGATTAAATTGCCAACCTGTCTTTCTCCAAAGTGGGCTTTAACAACTGCTGGTAATTAGGGGCGGGCTGTAATCCTGCCAGCCTCTTTAATCAGGAAGAAGCCTTTTCGATCTGCACTGCGGTGTTTTCCCATATTTTGACAATAGCAAGTTAATGTGAAAGGGGGGGGTGGGATGTGGTGCTGTGCCCTGGAGCTGGTGGGGAGGACAGGGCTGGGGTGCGGTGTGGCGTGGAGGGGACGCTGTTGGCCGGTGTCCCTGGGGACTGTGACAGCTGCTGTTATCCCAATCGCCTTGTTCACTTTTGGGGTGGTCCCAGCGCTGGGATGTGTGGTGTGACCCCCGTTTGCAGGCAGCAGCCTCCCCTCTGTCCCCGTGCCCCCAAAGCCATCATGGGTGGAATGAGGGGGTCACGATGGTCTCCCCTGCCCCGCAGCTCCCCCCACCTTCACGGAGACACCGCCGCAGTACGTGGAGGCCAAGGAAGGCAGCAGTGTCACCCTGACCTGCATGGCGTTCGGGAACCCCAAGCCTATCGTCACCTGGCTGAGAGAGGGGGACCTTTTGGGTGCCAACAGCAAGTACCAGGTAGGTGGGTGGACGGGGAGCTCCCCGGGGCTGTATCAACAGGACCACAGTGGCGGCAGAGCCAGACGTGCTTTCTCAGCACTTCTTGCCAAGATGCCCATTTTCCATCCCCCTCCATCTCTGCTGACAGCAGCCCCCACCGCTGCCTGCCCTTGGGTGCAGGCTGGAGACCCCCCCATGGCGTTTGGGAGAGCCCCATTCCCTTCTGCTCCCCGGGGAATTGTCCTGGGGGGCTGGTTGCTGTGCCAGGTCCTGCGGTGTCCCCATGCAGGGGGGGATTTGGGCAGGGAGGACTTTGCTCCCCTCTCCCAGGACCCTTTTTACATCCCGGAGGCTCCCAAGCAGAGATTCCCCCCTGAGCTGTAATTGGTAAATCAGGCATTGGAATCAGCGCAGGCACTAATGAGAGTAATTAGGAATCATTTGTTACTAATTGAAATAGAAGGATGAGGCAGAACAAGGCGGTGTTGGGGGGAAGCCTGGCTGGGAGCAGGGCTCCCTGTGCAAGGGGGTGCTGCTACCCCAGGGGTGACTGTCCCTTGCTCGGCTGTGTCCCCAAGGAGGAATTTGACCGCTCCTCTTGCAGCTGCGAGGTTGTCCCATGGGGAGGACAGCGGCTGGGCTGGGGTGTCCTCCTCGTACCCCACTTCAGGGGTGAAGCGGGTCCCTTGGGAACAGAGGATGCTCCGGCTGGGCATCCTGGTGAAATGCTGATGGAGTTGAGGTGCTTGGCAGGAGCGGTTTGGCGTCTGCCACCTGCCAGTCACTTCTGTGGGAGATGAATACATTGCGAGGGTTATTTATTTATTTCACTATTTTTTTTCTTCCTTTCTTTCCTTCCCCTTGGCGTCGAGCAGAAACGCGTGTGCTGGTTTATTAATATCCAAAGTCTTGCAGAGCGGGGAAAACCCATTTCTCATCTGGCACTAAAAGCACCCGCAGCTACTCTGCTGTGGCAATGGGGGACGGAGGCTTCTGGGCTGGGGTGTGTCCCTTTCTGTGCACCAGGATTGTCCCTTGTTGTCCCCAGGTGAGCGACGGGAGCCTGACGGTGCTGTCCATCAGCCGGGAGGACAGGGGTGCCTACACCTGCCGGGCGTACAGCATCCAGGGGGAGGCTGTGCACACCACGCGCCTGCTCGTGCAAGGTCAGATCTCCCACCCCAACCCCTCCGGCTCCTCCTCGCCCACCGGTGTCCCTGTGGGGCTCAATGGGGGGAATTCCATGGGCTGCAGCACCACCCCAAAGCCACCTGATAGCCTTGTGGGCTCAGCATCCTCCTGGCTCTGCATCCCTTTTGTAGGATGGAGGAATCCGCTTAATTGGGGCACAGCGGTGGCCGTGCCCATGCACCGCTGGGCCCCCATGGCAGCTCAGTTTTGTTCAGGAAGCGGGGAAAAGATTGAGACTGCCACAAAGCGCCTCATCAGATAGCGGCGATGCATGGCAGGCCTCCTGCTCCTCGCTCCCTCTTTTATTAAATAAATCTTTAATTAGGTCAACAGCTACCAGCGGAGAGAGGAGCGCGGGGTGTCCTCTGCTCTGCTTTCGCCGTGTTGGCGAGCCCTGGCCGCTTACTGCCGGCTCCCGGCACTTTGTGCCCCTGGATTTTTCCAGTGGGTGATGCCATCCTGGATAAGTGTTCAGGATGAAGGGAGGTGTGAGCTTGTGTGCCCTGGGAGAAGCAGAGCCGTGGGTCACGGGTGTGAGGCCCCTTCCCCAAAACTACAGAGGTTAGGGGAAGAGTTGGGAATAATAAAGCCACTGTTTTCCAAGAGGGATCCTGCGGGATTGGGGCCAGCTCTGCCCTGGAGGCCCGCAGCAGCTCCCGGTGATGGAGCTGAACCTGGGCAACCTTTGTGGGGACACTTGTAAGGGTGGAGGTGACACTTTTCTCTCCCCTCCCACCCTCCAGGACCTCCCTTCATCGTTTCCCCTCCGGAGAACATCACGGTCAACATCTCCCAGGATGCGCTCTTCACCTGCCAGGCTGAGGCGTACCCCGGGAACCTCACCTACCTGTGGTACTGGGAGGAGGAGAACGTCTACTTCAAAAAGTGTGTACCTGGCGGGGTGGTGTGTCCTCCTCGTCTCCCTCCCGGATCCCACATTGCCCTGGGGTCACCCCGCGATCCTCCTCCTCCCCTCTTCTCTTGCAGCGACCTGAAGTTGCGGGTGCGGATCCTGATCGACGGGACGCTGATCATCTTCCGTGTCAAGCCAGAGGATGCCGGAAAATACACCTGCATCCCCAGCAACAGCCTGGGCCGCTCGCCATCAGCCTCTGCCTACCTGACAGTGCAGTGTGAGTGCGGGCAGCGGGGATGGGGCTGAGATTGATAATACCCAGCTTTGAGGCAGCCCCATCATGCCAGTATGATACTGGGAAGCTTGGGTTGATGTGACAGCAGCCTTTGGATGGGCACACAGTCATCCTTAGCAAAAGGCTTAGAGCATCCCACATGTGCTCGTAGGAGATGGGCAGCAAGAAAGCAAATAGTCTGAGCATCATCACCGCTCAGCTGGGACCAGTGTCCACCTTGGGTACCAGCAGCTTCTGACTCAGTCGGCATCTTCCCACCGCTGCTGCCGTCACGCTGTTCTCACCGCCTGCACGGCACCGGGCAGGGAAACACCACGTCAGGGCCATCAGTCTCAACAACCTGCTTGTATTTTTCGGTATTTATTATAGGGGCTTGCTTCCCCGGCGTGACTTTTTATTATTTTGTGAGCGCGGTAGCTTTTGCGTGTCATATTTTCCAGGCGGTAACTGATCTAAAGAAGCGGAGGAGAAGGGGCTGTAGCAGGAGCGTTGCTTCCCACGCTTGTTCTCCGGGGCTCCCCGGGCGGTAATGGGTAGTGTGCCGCCAGCGTCCTGTGCCATTCGACATTAATGGCCTCAATTGCTGTCGCTTGCAATTGCAATATTGCTCTGCTATAAAAGACTATGGAGGCTTTTATTTTATAATGAAAGACAGGCTTGCGACTTGGGTTTTGAGGGCTGCCTGTAGATCTGCCACTGGTTAGTGGGAAACCCCACGCTTGCCACTATGAGTAGGGCTGGTGAGTGCGATGCTTTCCCTTTGGGGATGGCCAAAGGGGAAAGGGGATGGTGCAGCCGGAGCCACAGTTGCGATTCGGGGCTTGGATGCGCCCGGCTGGGCAGCTCTTGGGAAAGCGCGTGGCTTCAGGCCATTAAATCTGCCCTGCCCGCTAATCCAGGAGCACTCGTCAAGGCTGATAGCTTGTTAAAAATAGCTCTAATGGCAGGAAAAACGGCGTTTGGACAATCTGCTGTTCAGATGGCCCCTGCGCTTGGCTTTTTGCACTGCGAGCCCCTTTTGCTCTAGAGGAAACCTTGCCATCTGTACTGGGGCCGATGCATGGGGAGGGAGGCTTCCCACCCCCAGAGCAGCTTTGGGATGGGCATACAGCTCTGGGGCATTAGTGAGCCGGGTTGGCCCATGGCCAGTGACCCAGTAGTGAAAGGCTGGATCCCATTACCCTCTCCCCTGCTGCTGGAGCCCTTGATTACATTTCCTAAGAGGTGGAGTCAAGCGGAGAAGGGGGGTAAATCCCGCTCCATATGCAGCGCTTGGCAGTCTGGGTTACAGTGCTGTTTGCTGTCCTCCATCCCTTCTCCCCAAACACCTTACCTTTACCCCAAAATCTGTGTTTTTGCATCAGCAGCGCAAGGATGCTGCACCCCAAAAAAGCGCTTTCATCCCTTAAAGCAGCGTAAGCCCCGGCAGGATTTTCCCGTAACCTCGCGCTGCTGGTGTCTAGACAAGATTGTAGAAATACTCGCTCTTCTTATTAAAAGTAACTATTTTTTTGAAAAAAAAAAAGAAGCTTCTTATTAAAGGAAGTCTAGGTTCTCTCCAACCCACTCGCACTTAATTAAAAAGCTCTTAGAAGCGCTGTTAATGACACATCCTAGACTTGGAGGATTGCGAGACGCCTCGCTGCGTGGGTGGTGCGGCACAGGGGGGGTTCGGTTGTGTATTTTAAGCTTTTTGCATCCTATCGGAAAGGGTGGAGGTGGCTGGTGCTCAACACGACCCAGCCTCAATGAGCCACGAGCTGTGAGTACAAACAGGAGGAGGTGAAGGGCTCGCGGCGGCCCGGCCGTAAATCCCTTTTCCCATCTCGGTTACTGTGTTTTAAGGCTCAGGAGTTGCTGAAATAGTTGAAATAGTGCAAAACCAGGTGTGGCGGGTGTGCACCAGGCTGAGTGCAACGTGTGGAGCGGGCATATCTAATGTTTTCTTCTTCTATGCAACTCTTAATGAGCCCCAGGTAGGACCACTTTGGGCGTGAGTAAAGCCTCCCAGAAATGCCAGGTATTACGGTGGATTTGTGCCGTAGCAAGCCTGGAGATAACAGCCTGTGGGAGCCAAGGTGGTATTTGTGTTTGGAATTAATTGTAAAAGCGATGGAGATGCTCTGAAGCCCGGCGGTGGGGGAGAGATGGGCTCTTAGCCCTTGCTAACGTGGTGCTGCTGCTCCCGCTCCCCCAGATCCTGCCCGCGTGGTGAACATGCCCCCCGTCATCTACGTTCCCATCGGGATCCACGGATACATCCGCTGCCCGGTCGAGGCAGAGCCGCCGGTCACGCTGGTCAAGTGGAACAAAGATGGACGTCCCCTGCGAATCGAGAAGGTAACGAAGCCCCAGGCTGGGTTTGGGGACCCTCGTGTCCCCTGCAAGCGCCTGCGAGCGTCATTGGGCACCTGGTGGGAAGAAGCAGCCCCATGGGTGGGATGATGCTGCTTTTCCCTGTCAGCTGTGGGCAGAGTTAATTGGGGTTCTTGCATGGAGCCTGGGTGCCTGCAGACATGCTGTCTGTCCCCTAGACCCACCAAAGTGACCTGGTGGCCTTTTATTTCCCCAAGGGCCGCTGGTGGTTAAAAGACCCTTTTAACAAGTCTCTGTCTTCTTATAATCACGGTTTGATAGTCTGAGCAAACATCCTAGCCATAAAATATTTAACAGAAATGCCCGGTATTTATAATTCTTTGCTTAAATATTAATGATCCGAGGTTTTAATTCGGTTTAAACCTGTTGCTGCTGCGGGTTCCTGGTCCTTGGTGTCCTCAGCTTCTCAGGTGGAGTTGTCTTCTTGGTGCCACCAGGGTAAAAGGAGTTTTACTGGGGATGTGATAGATGGTGATGTTAAATCTCTTGGGCTGTCGGAAGAAGCCTGGCTGTGCGTAGGGCAGCAGCAGCGAGATAAACCCACGTGTCTTTGGGTGCGTACAGAGCAGGGCAGCCCTTCCTGGAGGGCTGTGCTTGGATGGGCTGATCTCGCCCACGTTTCTCTGCAGCTGAGGAGATGCCTCGGATGCTGGGAATGGAACTGAGCGTCTCCCGGGGATGTGACAGCCGCCCTGGGCTTGGCTGAAGGGAAAACGATGAGCTGTGCAGAGTAAATCAGCTCTCTGTTTCTCACCGTTGCAGTATTCTGGCTGGAACCTGCTGGAAGACGGGTCGATCCGGATAGAGGAGGCAACTGAAGATGCTCTCGGCACTTACACCTGTGTGCCTTATAACGCCCTGGGTACGATGGGCCAGTCTCCCCCTGCCCGACTGGTACTGAAGGTAACTTGCCTGTTAAATCCTTGCTCCGCAGCCAGCAGATTTGCTGTGTCCTCCTGTGCAAAAAAACGCTCCCAGTGTTGTGCAGGGTGCTGCAGAGATGATGAGCTGTTGCTTTTTTTATTCCATGCCACTTACTTGGTTGGTAATTCTGTGCAGAAATTCAAGTTTTACTTTGCTTTGGTTGCGCTGGACTGAAGTAGTTGGAGGAAATGTGCCCCTGGGATGGCCTTCTTGCCAGCAAAACACTTAGCCCTGCTGACCTGGGCTTGAGTTCACGGAGGGTTTTAGTTAAATGGATGATTTGAGCTCTGGGGACACTCCGCGTGCTCTGGCTGCGTGCGGAGCTCCGGGCGCGCTGGGTTCCCGGCAGGGCTGGGGTGGGAGCTGCTGCCTCTGCCTTCCCCGAACAAAACCTCCCGTGCTTGTGAGCGGCGGTGATTCACCGCGCTTCACGTGATAACGCTTTGTGCCTCGCAGACACACACATCCGCCGAGGCGGCTGCGGAGTCAATGGAATCAGGTTGATGTCTGATGTGATGTGGGTGGTTTTTGTATTATTTTTTTTTTTTCCTGTTTACCTCCTTATACCTTAAATTGCTCAAGTGCAGCGGCTCTTTGGAGAAAGCTTCCCTCGGGGTGTGTAATTTGGTGTGCTTTAGCGCGCTCTCCCCGCTGCAGCTTTGCGATGCCTCAACCTTACCTAAACCCATGATTCATTTGTTTTGGAAAAGAGCTGGTTTTGCTGGTGGGAGGTGACACTCGTTGCCTTTTCCCTTGGCTGCAGGACCCCCCCTATTTCACGGTGCTACCAGGCTGGGAGTACAGACAGGAGGCAGGGAGGGAGCTGTTGATTCCTTGCGCTGCTGCCGGAGACCCCTTTCCCATCATCGCCTGGAGAAAGGTACCCGGCCTGCCAGACAAATCTGCAGTGCCTTTGGCTTTTGGTGAATATTGCAGACAGAGAAGCCACACTCTGTCCCGGTAAGAACAAAACTGCAGGTACAGCTGCTTCGCTTTGGGCTGAGCCACTGCCGTCCTGTCCCGCAGGTGGGTGGGGGAAAAGCCCGGCTTGTGGCCACCGAGTACCGTGACCCCGGGAAACCGTCACGGCGGCATCTGCAAAGCTGAGCGCTGCCCCTGCCCCAGCCCCTCCTCTTCCTCGCCGGTGCATACCCCAGGACACCCTCCTCGCCTGCCTGCAAGGTGGTCACGGCAGGACGTGGCAGCCCCGGCGATGCCGTTCTCCCGTGTCATCAGAGCATGTCCGGGGGTCCATTGGCTGTGTTTTCGCAAGGGGCTGGACTGGTCGGCAGCTGCTTTGCTGCCCCGTGACTTGGAAAACCCTGAGAAGAAGCTGTTTTAATGATGCTGGACTGGACATACTGATTTCAAGGGGTCCCTTTCTGTAGGGCGGGGTAGGATCCAATGTGGTGGCACAGCCTGGGAGCAACCAGGGCTTTCCAGCCAGTCCTTTGCTTCCCACCTTCGCTGCTCCCAGAGGAAAACCACCACGCAGGGCACCTTCTGGCCTCTTTGTCGCCATCAAGATCTTCTCTCCAAGCCTCCCGTCCCCTTCTTAGGGCTCCTGAGAGTGAGCAGGGTCCCCGAGTCACCCCAGTGGGCACCGTCCTCAGCCCTTGCAGAGCGAGGTGCTGGATCTCTTTGAGTTCCTTTTACCAGCATGACAAGGACCACGACTTGCACAGACTGCAAGTGACCTACCTAAAACTTGTTGGCCCTTTAGTATTTTTCTCCATCTTATTTTAGCTTTGCCCCTCTTGTATCTTCTGTCCCTCCTCCTCATGTCATCATTCCTTCCCAAATCCAGTTGGGGCTGGCTTGGCCTGTGCTGAGTGTACAGGTGCCAGAAACAAGCTCCCTCGCTCCCCATCACCCCACCAGCACTGACCAGTGCCTTGAAGGACTCACAAAGACCACGAATTCCACATGCCCCTCTGCTCATCCTGCCCGGCATCAAGCTCTGGGTCCTGGTGTTGATCGGTAGAGGTGTGAAGAACAGCTCAAGAGGACTCAAGACAACGTGGGATTTGCTCAGCTGATGGGCGTAGACACAAGTTGTTACAAGATCCGTCTTTCCGCTCGGCTGGAGAGCTCCCGGACACCTCCACGCACGCCAACCTCCCATGTCCCCATGGGGCCCTTGCTGGCATTTTGGGCATCTCCTGGCAGTGCTTTCCTCACCCTGGAGGGTGTTTGCCGGGGGCGGCCGGTGCACCTTCCTGGCAGCGGTTTCAGCTTTGGATGCCGGAGGTTGAGCCCCGGTGCAGGGCTCGGTGTCTGTGTGAGCGCCGTGGGGTTTTCCGCTTGCGCACGAGTGCCGAGCATCAGCCTCCCTGACGCATGCCTCTCGCGTTGCCCCGCCAGGTCCTCTCGAAAACGGGGGAACCGGCTGCCTTGCCGCGACCGGAGAGACCAGATCCCTTCCCGGTGGCCGGCGGTGTCCCCTGGGCCGCGCAGGTAGCTTAGTGTCCCCGCTGCCGCCTCGCCCTGCCCCGCGACCCCCTTCTGAGTCATGTTTTGTTTTGTTTTGTTCTCTGTCTTCGCCCGGCTCCTTGCCCAAGGTAGGGAAGCCCAGCAGGAGCAAGCACAACACGCTGCCCGGCGGCACCCTGCAGATCCGCGCCCTCGGCAAGGACGACCATGGCGAGTGGGAGTGCGTCGCCACCAACGTCGTCGCAAGCATTACTGCCAGCACCCACCTCACCGTCGTAGGTATGGGCAGGGCTGGGGACAGGTCCCCAAGGTAGCGTGTCAGTAAGGCAGGAGATGAGGGTGCTTCCTGTACAGAACTGTGTCTTTAAATCTTATTTATCACTGCTTTTTTTTTCTGCTCTTATTGCGGCCACCTGTGGGCACAGCTGTCCCGCTGCTATTTCTAGCAGAAATTCCAGGTGGTTTTCGCTTGGTGCAAGTGGAGTCCCCTTGAATCATGGCTGGGAGTAGTTCCTTTGCCAGATAACGTGTGGTTTTGCTCCCGTTCAACCCTTCCTTCTCTCTCGACAGGCACAAGCCCTCATGCCCCGACCAGCGTGCACGTCGTGGCCGCCATGACCTCAGCCAACGTCTCCTGGGAGCCCGGCTACGACGGTGGATACGAGCAGACTTTCTCAGTTTGGTACGGCCCTCTGTGAGTCATCCTGGCATGCTTTGCTCTCTGCTTCTTTTCCTTCCTAGCCGACCCGAGCTTCGAGGGAGGGTGGGGAGGGCTGAGCTCCTATTCGGTGCCTTGGAGAGATGGGGGGTGGTGGTGGGATTGTGCAGTTCCCGTGTTTCCTCTCCCTTCTGTGCTAGCCAGGAGCTCCGTCTGCCCCAGCAGGTTTTATTCAGCTTATGGTGCAAGGGAGACGCTTTGCGCTCCTGTAACTTTGCCCCTAGCATCTAATTTCAAGATAAACTGTTTATGAAGCTTAACAGCCGGGGAGAGGATGGAAAATGCAACCTTTATAGAGTGCATCCTGGAAGAGCTGTGACTAAGCAGAAATGATCTCTCCTTGCTCTGTGGCTCCCTGGAGGTGATTAAATCTCAGCTGAGTTCATGACCAGCTGCTGTGAGATGCCAGCCAGGTCGGAGCCTCGCGGGGCTTTGCTCCCATCGCTCTGATGCCAACCAGTGCCACCTGGTACCCAAAACCAGTGGGTGCATCCCTCCTGCCTGCAGTGGGGTCTTCCTCTTCTGAAAAGCTGTCCTTGCAAACGTGGACAGGATGGCACTTTCCCAGTTCTGGGGCTGGCGTTCCCCAGCCTTTCTTCTCGCTCTCCTTTTCCTTCCTTGTCTTAATTTGCCATGATGGAGACTGCTGATAGAGTGGAGATAGGGTAGATGCTGCCCGTAATGATTTCTGCCTTGGTCCAGCCCGAGGCTGGCACTCGTGGGGTGGGACTGGGCAGTCGGGAGACAAAGAAGAACAAATGAAGTGAGCCAAGGAGACAAATGAGGCAGCATGTGGTGCTCTGTTGAAAATGTCCTCGGGAAAGGTGTTTGCACCAGGCTTGCTTTAGGGAATTCACAGTGTGCTGTAGGGACCTGGGAGGCCACATTCTCCTCTTGCTTCTGTGGTCGTCGGTGTTGGAAATGCCAGCCCTGCTCCCCAGGGCCACCGCAGCGTCCCCAGTGCTCTCCATCACTCAGGACCTGGCATTTACCCATCCTCACCCCTCGCCATTGCTTGCTGGCCCGCGGCAGCGCCAGGGAGAGGGGATGCGAAGGTGGCGGGGTGAAATGCCACCAGGAAACCCCATCTGTGCCACGGGGGATCCTGGCAGCCGTGGTCCCAGCCTGGGCCGTGATGATTCGGAGGTTTTCCTGCCGGTTTGGTGGAGGCAAGCTGCACGTGCATGGCTCTCCACCGAATTGCTTCTTTCTACAGCTTGCTACCGCTTCTCCCACCTCACCTTTTGCTCCCTTCACAGCGACGTTATTTGTCTTCGCTCCGTCTCTTACATCCCACTCGGTGGATTTACCTGGCTGTGTGCCGGTGGCTATAGATGTGCCCACTGATCTGTGCAGAACAGCCCTTCTCAAATCCTCTGCGGACACCGCTGAATCATGCAGCTGAGGGCTGGGACTCCCTGGAGCATTTCTCTAACGTGGGAACCAATACTTGCAATATCATTGCAGCGCAGTGATGCTGCGTTGGGACATGGGGCTCTTTCACCATGGGGCTTCTCTGCGTTATGCCCTGGGTGGTGTTGGCAGCCCCTGACTTGTGCAGATATGGCAAAAATGATGGTTTAGTTAAATGTCTTTTGTGGAATTGCATGCACAGGGCTGCGGCTGAGGGACAACTTGGCTCTGGCTCAGGAGCTGTTGAGGTATAAATGGGAACAGGGCCCATCTCCTGCTCCAGCTGTCCCCTTTGCAGCGCTCACTGGAGCAAAAATGCACTGGCTTCCCCTTTAGCCCGTGGGATCTGATGGAGATAACTCAGAGTGGGGCTGGTGGCTCCGCTTTTGTCCCTGGGCCTGCTCAGAGGGTGCAGAGGGGAGGGCTGGTGGCTGCATCCTCACAAGCTGGGGGGTGCTGGTGTGGCACGAGGGGATGGTGCCCTGAGCCTTGGCATCCCCGTGTGCGCCATCCCCGAGCCAGCTCTGGAGCTGTGCTGGCTCCACGTCCATACCCATCGCTGCTGTCAAACCAAACCATTGCTCAGGAAAGCTCCATTTTCGCTCGAGAAGTTAACGCTGCCTCTTTGTCCTCCCTGTCGAAGGCGCCGTCCCTGAGGATGCTCCCTTTTCTCTCGGCAGGGTGAAGCGAGCCCAGTTTGGCCCCCACGACTGGCTGTCTCTTCCTGTGCCAGCTGGTTCCAGTTGGCTGCTGGTGGATACCTTGGAACCAGAGACTGCATACCAGTTCAGTGTCTTGGCTCAAAACAAGCTGGGCACCAGCTCCTTCAGTGAGGTGGTCACTGTGAACACTCTAGGTAGGTCCTCCATGGGCACATGGGAGGAGGGGAAAGGGGTTTAGGAGGCCACCAGGGAGGAGTGTCCCTTTGCCTTGGTCCTTGTGTCCTGTCTGCCACTTTTGCATATCTGAAATAAGACAGAACATAGCAGAGGTGTGCCCTGAACTTGCAGAAAGCAGGAACTGCCACTGTGATCCATCGGCCGCCAATGGGACGCACATAGAAGAGCATCCTCTGCGCTTCCCCTCACCCCATCTCATAGGTGTCCCTGTCCCATCTGCTCTGTCCCCAGCATTCCCTGTAACAACTCCAGAGCCTCTGGTGTTGGTTACCCCACCGAGGTGCCTAACAGCCAACCGGACACAGCAAGGCGTCCTCTTGTCGTGGCTTCCTCCCGCTAACCACACCTTCCCCATCGACCGCTACATCATGGAGTTCCGCGTCGCGGAGAGGTGGGAGATCTTGGATGATGGCATCCCGGGGACCGAGAGCGAGTTTTTTGCCAAGGACTTGTCCCAGGTAAGCAGGGGCTGCCCAGACTGTATCTCTGGTGTCACACCATCTGCTGCAGCTCTGGGAAAGCTTTTGGGGTGGCTCGATCCCTCTGCTGGGGTCTTCAAGGAGCTGGGCAGGGTTGGAGGCTGTGGTTGGGACCTGATGGGTGTGCTTGGTGTTGCAGGACACCTGGTACGAGTTCCGGGTCCTGGCGGTCATGCAGGATCTCATCAGCGAACCCAGCAACGTTGCTGGTGTGTCCAGTACAGGTAAGGGAGTTGACTTGTGCTCTCTTGTGCCTTCTGCCTTCTTCTACCTCCAGCTGTGGGAGCGTCTTTGTTTCTAGCGCTCAGGTCATGCGTCAGTACTTATTTACGGCAGTTCTTGTGCTTTTGCCTGAGATGCTCGGACTGTGAGCTGTGCTGATGGGGACACATTTAGAATCAGCGTCCTGGGCACGCTGATGGCCCCGTGCAAACAGACCAGGGGCACTCAGAGCGGGTGAGGACAAACCACCCCAATTAGTCCTTCCCATGGAGTGTAGCGTTGTCAGGTGTCCGCTGGTGCAGAGGGGCAGCGCATCTCAGCCCTGCAGGGTACCCGGAGAACAAAGCTCTGCACAGCCTGGAAATGGGAATGAGAAGTGCAGAGAGGGAAGCGTAGCACTGCAGTGCAGAGTCCGAGGAGGGGGGAAAAAAACCTTTGCAACAGGAGACTGCAACACACTGCAGCATCCGCGGGTACCCTGTGCCTTGGTGCAACTCGGAGGATGCTCCTTGAGCAAGGGATAGATGAGGATGTGTGATTGTGATGGGGAAGGGAAGGGCGGAAGGAGGAGGGGGATGCGGCAAACCCCGTTTTTATGGCTCTGGAAAAGCCGAGGAGCCACCCAGCTCTCTACACGGTCTGTCTCTGCCCCCAAGTGGTACCGGCGCTGTGCGGGGAGCTGCCTGCTGCAAGCTACCGCTCGCTTGCCCTTGCTCCTCTCGCAAGGTTTTCCTGATGAGGTTTGGCAGCTCCCGCGGGGTGTGCGTGTGCCCCGGCCCCCGGCGGCTGCTCGGCCAGGCTGAAGGACGATGCTCCCAGCAGGAGAACGTGTGCTTGACCCTGCGTGTGAGCGCCCGGCAGAAGAGCTGCTGTGTGCTGCGTTTGCATCCGCAAATGCCTGCAGCTGAAGCTCTGCTGGTGCTTCGGGTGTGCTCATGGTTAGCGAAGGGGTGTGATGGGGGTTTGGAGGCCAGTTTTCAATTAAAGAGCTGAAGAATGTTGAGAAAGGAGAAAACACCTTGTGCTGCTGCAGCAGGTTGTAGCTGCAGGTTTGGTGCAGTTGTGTGTGCTTATACATAAATGCGTATTTGTGTGGCGTGGAGGCTTCTTCCCTGAGGGTCCACAAAAAGGTTTATATGGTGCAAGGCTGGTGAATCCCTCGGCACTGGCCTGCAGCAGCGCTGACTGTTCTCCCCATGCGGATTGGAAGCAGGGGCTGTTTTTGAGATTATCATTCCCCGTACCAGGAATGAGCTTTGCCCTTCACGCTGGGTTAGGTCCGCGGGGAAGGCGGCAGACACCTGATGGTTGGTTTTTATTCCCCCAGACGTATTCCCTCAGCCTGACCTGACGGACGAAGGTCTAGCCCGCCCGGTGCTGGCTGGCATCGTTGCCACCATCTGCTTCCTGGCTGCCGCCATCCTCTTCAGCACACTTGCCGCCTGCTTCGTCAACAAGCAACGCAAACGCAAGCTCAAGCGCAAGAAAGGTGAGCTCGTCCCAGGTGTGCTTCCTTCCTCCTCGTCCTCGTTCCTCCTCCCTGTTTGTGTTGTGGTGGTAACCTTGTCCCTGTCTGTCTCTTCTTCCGTCCGTGCGCGTCCTCAGGTGAAGCCCTGAATTCATCCCCTGGCTGTGCCTGAAAGCGTCTGTGGTCGGGAGCGGGAGAGGCAGGGTGGGTGACGAGGTGACAAAGAAACTAGCTGGGGATTTCCGAGGGAGTGCTCTCACGTGGTGATAACTCCTAGAGCCGGGGGCTTAGGGCTTGGGGCATCCTCTGGGTCAGAGGTGGGGGGATTGCTCCCCGGAGCTGGGCTTTCCAGCTCCATCCCACCCGCAGCAGGGGGTGTCCAACAGCAAAGGAGACCCTGCTGCTCCTCTTTGCGAAAACTGGGGCTGCCACCACCTTGCAGGAGCGTCTGGCAGGGAAAAGGGGGTTTGGGGAGCCATAGAGGGCAGGGAAATGGGGCTCCTTCTCCTCTAGCCTGCGGGACTGCGGTGACAGGACGGGCAGGACCCGGTGTCGGGAGCTGTTTGTTGTCAGCAACCATTAAAACACTGGAGCAATGAAACCTTGGCCTCTCTTTGAGTGTCTTTTGTTGTCTTGGTGTTGAGTTTGTCTTCTTGTTGTCATTGTTGCGCCTCCTTAGCGTTCTCTCTTCTTTCCCCTTTTTATTCTCTTCCAGACCCTCCTCTCTCGATAACCCACTGCAGGAAGAGTTTGGAGTCCCCGTAAGTATCTGTCTTAGATGCAGCACAAGGCTGTGGGTCCTCAAGGTGCTGTCTCCTTCCTACAACTGTTGCAAGGCTCAAATGGAAATGTCTGACCTTGTTTGGTTGCTGCTGACAAATGGTTTTTGGTGTTCCCTGACCTTGTGGGCACACAACGGTTCACAAGAGACAAATGGGCTTTGGAGCAGAAAGCAGCAGGGACGAGTGCAGCAAGCTTGGTGTAGTTGTTGAGTCATTCTCTGTTGGCTCTGTTTTTTCTTGGGAAATTCAGGCAATGTTACACTCACATAATTTCTCTTCCCATGAAGAGTGCCCCACTGAAGCCTCTTGCCTCCTGTGTCTGAAGTTGGTGGATCATGGTGCTTACACAGCCCATCAAAAGCATGTCTATCTGATAAACAGTGGGAGCATCTCCCCAGTGTGAGCTCGAGAGTCTGAGATGTGGATGCCTCATGCTTTGGCTCCTGAACTGTTGCAAAACGTCCCGGTGCTGGTTGATCTTAATCTTGCTTTTTTTGTTCCGTCCTCTGTGCTGAAATAATGGTACCTGCACCGTCTCTATTGGTTCTACTATCATATGCCTTTCAATCCTGGTTGTCTGAGGTTTTCTGGATAGGGATGAGCAAACTAATCCAATGCTTGCTGCCTTTTGAGGCTCTTGAGTGTTGAGAACAGGGAGAAAAAGTTGGTCTGCCATGGTCTGCTGGCATCTCCAAGTGAGATGCTGCGTTCCACGGGAGGGGACGTTGGCCTGATGTCCTTCCTCTTGGTTGCTTTCCTCGGTGCGGATGGCTCAGGAAGCTTCTTAAGGATTTGGGAGTGGGCTCTGGATCTTGTCTTTCATCCTGCTGGGGCCGTGGATCTTCTTGCGAGGTGTTGGTGTGACCTGCCTGCCGTGGAGGGGATGCTGAGCGTTCTGAGCTCCACTCCCTCTGCCCCTGGTTACCCCCCCAAATTTCTCCTAGTGGTTCTTCTTTTGCAAACTGGTAGCACTTGGTTTTCCGGATGTGTCCGGTGGGCAAGAAGACCTCTCCTCTCCCCTCCAGGTGACCGACCCATCTCGGTTTTTCTCCTCTGTGGTCCAGGTTGTCTTCCGGCAAGGTGAGTCCCGAGAGCATCCGCACGCTCCGTCCCCCCTCGGAGTCCTCGGACGACCAGGGCCCCCAGGCCAAGCGGATGCTGAGCCCCACCAAGGAGAAGGAGCTCTCCCTTTACAAGAAGACCAAGCGAGCCATCAGCAGCAAGAAGTACAGCGTCTCCAAGGCAGAGGCCGAAGCCGAGGCCACCACCCCCATCGAGCTCATCAGCCGCGGGCCGGACGGCCGCTTCGTCATGGACCCGGCGGAGATGGAGCCCTCCCTGAAGACGCGGCGCATCGAGGGCTTTCCCTTCGTGGAGGAGACGGACATGTACCCCGAGTTCCGGCAGTCGGACGAGGAGAACGACGACCCCATCGTCCCCGCCTCTGTCACGGCTCTGAAAGCCCAGCTCACCCCTCTCTCCTCCAGCCAGGAGTCCTACCTTCAGCCACCAGCATACAGCCCCCGGTTCCACCGGGCGCTGGAGGGTCCCGGCGCCCTGCAGGCCACCGGCCAGGCCCGCCCGCCGGCCCCCCGGGCTTTCCACCACCAGTTTTACGGTTACCTCAGCAGCAGCAGCCCCGGCGAGGTGGACCCGCCGCCCTTCTACATGCCAGAAGTCAGCCCGCTGAGCTCGGTCATGTCCTCCCCGCCGTTGCCCGCCGAGGGGCCCTTTGGACACCCCACCATCCCCGAGGAGAATGGGGAGAACGCCTCCAACAGCACGCTGCCCCTGGCGCAGACCCCCACGGGGGGCCGGTCCCCCGAGCCATGGGGCAGGGCCGAGTTCCCCTTCGGCAGCCTGGAGCCGGCCCCCGCGCCGTTCCCCCACCAGCTCCAGCCCTGCGAGGCGGGCGAGGGCACCCAGCCCAGCGGCTGCCTTCCTCGGGGACCACCTCCTTCCTCCCTCCAGGTGGTCCCCGCATCCTACCCGGGCATCCTGCCCTTGGAGGCACCAAAGAGCTGGACCGGCAAGTCGCCCGGCAGGGGACAAGCCTCGGTGGCCACCACCACCAAGTGGCAGGACAAACCTATGCAACCCATGGGATGTCAAGGGCAGCTAAGACATACCAGCCAAGGTATGGGCATACCCGTGTTGCCTTACCACGAACCGTCCGAGCCCGTCGGCCCCAGCGGCACAAGCACATTCAGCCTGGACACCAGGTGGTACGAGCCCCAACCCCGACCTCGGCCCAGTCCTCGGCAGGTCAGGAGGGCTGAGCCCAGTTTACATCAGGTGGTGCTACAACCTTCGAGGCTTTCTCCTCTGACCCAAAGCCCCCTCAGCTCCCGCAACAGCTCCCCGGAGCTGACTGCCCGTGCCCGGCCCCGGCCGGGCCTCATCCAGCAGACGGAGGTGTCGGAGATCACCCTGCAGCCCCCCGCCGCCGTCAGCTTCTCCCGCAAGTCCACGCCATCGACGGGATCCCCCGCGCCCAGCAGCCGGGGGGACAGCCCCAGCTACCGACCTGCCACCGCCTTCACCCCCGTGGCCACCGGCTACTCCGGCTCCCAGGGCTCCTCCCTGCCCGTGGACACCATGGATGTTTTCGGAGACATCCCCTCTCCCAGGAGGGCTGGCGAGGAGATTCTCCAACCGGAGCCGACATCCACCACGGTAGCTGCCACGGGGTAAGTGTGTGACCCCCGTGGTGCCCCCCCATCCCCGGCCCCTTCCCGGCTTCCCTCGCCCCGCCTCACCCGCTCCCTCCAACTCCCTCCCCGCCATCGCCATCCCAACTCGTAGGGTCTCTCTGGGCGTGCTGCAGCATCCCTTTTGGAGATAGCGACCCCGCGGGCTTTGCTAGGAAGAGGCCGGTGCCGCGGGTTGTGTGGCCGCTGCCCGGAGGAGCCGGGTTTTAGGCAGGCGAGCCTCCCGGTGCCAGCACCGTGCTTGCCTCCTCTCCTGGGGAACCCGGAGGCACCGTGACTTGGGTTACGGGCCATCTGCCAGGCGCGCAAAAACCTGGCTCGTGTAGGTAAGTGTCCTGGTGTCACTGGCGGTTGTTTCCTTCTTCTAGCTACTGGCTCTTGGCTTTCTTCGAACGTTAGGGCCGCTGCGCCTCTTCTTCCTCCTCTTCCTTCCCGCGGAGTCTAGAGAGCTTTAATGCATGAACAGAAACAGCTATCACGGTCGCCGCCCCACCTGCAAAAGGGATGCTGCAGCCCCAGGACGCGGGCAGGGAGAGATCAAGGACTTAGCCACACCAGCAGCATGTCAGGAGAGGAGGAAAAAAATAAACACTAAAGTAACCCCAGCGGAGATCGGGAGGCTGCCGGCACACTCAGATCCTGCCCTAAAGAGGGATGTGGCTGCACTAGACAGTAGCGGCTGGTTTTCCAGGTACCAGGGTTGCTCCAGGCAAAAAGCGTCTCTCTCTCTCTCTTTCTCTCTGTATTTCTCCTCTTTCCCTCCATCTTTTGCAGCACCTTAGAACCCGTAGCCGTGCTTTCGTCCCATCTTTTCGTCTCGCTTCATTTTGGCTTGTTGTCTGGCGGGGTCAAAGCCCCCTCTGGCTTGTGGCAGAGAGGACTCGGGGGGCTTGGGCACCCCGCCCCGCGGAGCCGGTGTCGTTGGAGGTGTATGGAGAAGAGACGTGTGTTTTGGGGAGGGGGGAGGCGGCGTTTCACCCCGCAGCGCCCTCCACATTTCACTCCCACCCTCTGGTACCTGGAAGCGTTATGGCCTTAGAAAACCCCTCCGGCACGGCTGGGGTGCGCAGGGGCAAGGCAGGAAGGCTCAGGGCAGAGGATGGGGAGGGAGAGGAGCTGAACGAGCCTGAAACAACTTCTTGGTGCCTCTGGAAAACACAGCTACGGAGTGATGCAATTAAGCACGTAGATGTAGGTCCATGTCTCCCAGCCAGGGCACCCCGAGGAGACCCAGCTCCAGGAGAGATCCGTGTTAGAGCAGCACTGTTGTCCGTGCTTTTACGCAGTGTATCCATTCGCTTTGTTGATTATTGTTTTCTTTTCTTCTTTTTTCCTTTCTCTTCTGTTTCTTTCCCCCTTTCTTCTCCAGCCTCGTTTGGTTTGTGTTTCAGTTTGGTTTCTTTCCCTCCTTTTTCCTTTGGAGTTGTTGACGTGCTGATGTGTTGCGGAGCTCGGCTCCTTGCGGGTGTTGATAACTGCTTTGTTTTTGATTAATCTCAGCTATCTGGGCAGTGTTGTCGAGACAAGCTTCTCCTCAGCTCAATAGGTAAGGGTGATCCATGTCCGAAAGGATGGTGTGGGTGCTGTGGAGGGTGGCCGGGAGCGGGGCATGAGAGGGGACACGGAAGGGGCTTTTCCAATACCATCTCTTCCTTTAAAGGGGAATAAGGAATCGGAAAACACTAGGAAACACCTCTGGACGCAGAGTCTCTGTGGCTTTTGGGTTTCCCCTCCCAGCAGCATGCTGCTGCTCCCCTGCCTTTGGGGGGGGTGGCGAGGCTGGAGAGCCCGGGGTGGCCACCGTGTCATGGTGTTGGGCCAATGTGCTGTCTCCCCATGGCCGCCGTTCCTTGAAGGACAGCGACACGTGGCACACTCGGCCCCGGCAGGAGGGTTGTGCGGTGTTAGGAAGGTGCCTGTGGAGGTGGAGTAGGTCCAAACCAGGAGGAGCTCCTGGTCACCCCCTGGAGCCTGTTAAAACAACCAGCTGCAGACAGCGCTCTGAGAATCGGGCTCCAAAATCAGTCCCCACTTCCAGTCTAGAAAACGGAAAATTTCGTTCCCATCAGTACCTGGATCCATGTTTTTCTTCCCAAGTCTTCTCAATCACGGAAAATAGAAGTCTTTTTTCCAAGATGGTTGGCAGCAGCCTAACTACAGTTTCAGACTGGTTTGTTATTCTCAGAGTCACATTAAAACCCCCTCCTCTCCAAAATACTCCTTTTAGAAAGCTTTAAGACTTCCTCTGCCCCAGCTGTAATTGAACAGCCCTAAGCAAGAAAGGCTCTCCCAAGAAAATACCTCTCGGGCCGCCTTCGCAGGGCTGGTTTCTTAGATGCCCGTGGACATCCTGGAACTTGGATGGAGTAATCGGGAGATGGTGTTCAGACCTTACAAGCAGAGAATATCACTGAAACTGCTAAAGCCAGGTGAGACAATAGTAATTCCTGATGCCAAGGAGTGGGAATGCTGAGCCATTTGGCCATCACCAGGCTGGTTATGGAAGGAGAGTTGGGATTGCAGGTTGGACTGTTTCCATGGCCTGGCCATGCCCAAGCTTCCATAGGACAGGTCTTCCAGAAAACCGAGGCTTTGCTGGTATGGATGGGAACAGTTAAGGTCCTGGCCAGTGTTCTCCTAGCAGCCTGAGCCCATTTGAGCCTTGCACCCTTCAAAGCTCTGAAGCACTTGACCACCTTGTTCTAGTGTTCTCCTCTGCTGATCCCAGAGCAGGGTGTCCCATGAAGAGCAAAGCTTGGTGAGATCTGGACTGTGCCAGACTTGTTGAGCAACGGGGAAGCCCTCGGTGAGGACACAGCGGTTTCCTCCCCTCTTTTTCCATGGTGTTTCCCTGCCCTGGCAGCATTAGGGACGTGAGTGAACGTGGCTTTGGCGCAGCAGAGGTGAGTCCAGGCTCACATCTGAGTTCGGTGTGGCTCCTGTTGCTGGTGACGGGTGCTGTGGGTTGATGGGGTTTCAGGAGCATGGTCACATCACCCAGCAGGACATCTGCTGAGGAGCAGCCCTGCGTCCTACTCCGAGATGCTGCTGGGGACCGGAGTTACAGTGGTGACTCCAGAGCCATTATCCGTAAAAAGGGGAAAGCCAGAAGAATAAATCTCTATTTAATAAGCAAGGAATCCTGTAAAGAGCCCAGCCAAGTAATTTCTTGATGATTTGGGGTCATAAAATTGTCAGTGCATGCAGAGCACAGGGATTTTTATACCAGACCAGCCAGATTTCTGTACTGCAGTAATAAAAGCTGAGAGGAGGAGAGGGAGAGGCAGTTTGCGGGCTTGGTGGTGGCTGTGGCACAGTGGCTTTTGCTGGGTGAAGGCTGGGTAGTTTTTACTGACTGGCAGAGATAAATAATGCCGTTAGTGAGTCGGCACGAGCGGTTTTCCCATCTTCTTCTCTTGGGAAGCGGCGCGCGGTGACGCATCTCCTGGCAGTGCTGAGTTAATGGTTGGGCTTGATGATCTTCAGAGTCTTTTCCAACTAAATCCTATGGTTCTAATGGGGAAGAGGAGGCTGTCTTCTCCCTGCAGAGGGAAACCCAAAAACCACAGACGAGGCACCGAGCCCCCGTGCCCCTCGTCACCGCAGCCTGTCCCGGTGCCGGGGGCTTGATCGCGGCGAGTGACAAAGGGACGTGGGTGCCGGGCGTGCGGGAGGATGAGCACCTCTCGCTCCTGCTTGAAAGAAAACAGGTTCCCCTTTAAAGACTGTCCATGTGCTGATCCTCTGCATGTGTTTCATGCCTCCTCCCGCTTGGAGAAGTTGTGAGTCCGCTTGTCTGAGTGCGTTTTTCTTTTCTTCTTTAATTATTATGATTTCTTCTTTTCTTTTCAGTCTCTTTAATTTACTTATATATTTTTCTCACTCTTGTTTTTCATTTATCTTCCTCTCTCCCTCCCTTCCCCGTTGACTGTATCTCCCTCTTCCTCTCCAGTCCGGCCCCTTTTCCCTCGCCCTCTCTCCTCCTCGTTCCTCTCCCCTCAGCATGGTGAAGTCCCTCGTGTAGGTGAGTTGTGGTGCCTACAGACCTGGAGAGGGGACCCCCCCTTTCTCCGGTGTGCTCCCCACTGTGACCAGCCCCTTCCTCCCTCATTGTGGTGCCTTGGCAGCAGCAGCTCTGGGGCGAGGGGCCGTCGCCGCCGTGTTTCTCTAGCACCTCTCGCGATGGAGGATCTCAAACGATGTGCGATGGCATCTTGGGATGGAGGCAAAGGGGGAATTCCAACCAGCAGGACATCTCATGGGATTACACTTGAGGTGAAGCCTCACGCAGGAGAATTGAGCTCTTTGTCTGAGGAGGATGAAGGCTTGAGGATGCGGTGGCTGAGACACAGTGGGCTTTGGTCCAAGTGGATGCTCTAACTGGTCCAAGTGGGTGCTCTGACCTGTCCAAACCATTCCTGGATGCCACTGTCTCAAGGAGAGGAGGAGACAGGGAGTATCTCTTGAGACCTCCACGAGATTAAACAGATGTATTGCGCCCTTGAATCTCCTGGAGCCTTATTTTACATGGGTTCCTCCTTTTGGGTGGAAAGAGCTTTAGTGATTCTTTCATGTTCCTTCTCCCTTACGTCTTTGCTTTGGATGTGGAAAGACATTTGAAGAAGAGCAGCTGAGATGTGTGGGTGGGTTGGATGGCTCTTCTCCTCTGGCTATGTCCTCTGTCCTGGAGCTCTCAGAGGTCCCTCGGTACCTTTGTGGCCGCTCCAGTGCCTCTCTGTCCATGCACTTCAGACTCTTGCTCATTCAGAAGGGTTGTCCTTTGAGTACTCGAGGAAAACCACTGCTCTGGGTGTTTGTGGCATCTCAGAGGCTCACATCAGGAATTCACATGTGCTTCTTGAAGCTGCTGTGCTTGGCTCCACACTGAAGACTCGAGAAGTTCACCCTCCTCTCTGAACCTCTCATCTGTTGGTGTTCAAGGTATCTCTTGTTCATGGGCAGCTGCCCAAAATGTTACCTCTGAGGGCAGGAAGAGGCTTTTGGCTGAGCTTAAAATGAAAACTAATTGGAAAGAATCAGAGTCCTTTGAAGAAATAAAGGGTGGGTAGAGCAGATAAAATTTGGCTGGTGAGTAGCATCATTTCATCCTCCTCTGTATCTCTTCCTTGCCAGAGGTCAGACAGTATTTATAGCGACACGTGGGTTCAGTGCGCTCGCTGCTTGTATTTGTGTGTATAAATACAAGTCCAATTATGGAGAGCTAGTGGAAATGAGCTTCAGGCAATTTCCTTGTAATCCCTTGTGTAAATCTCTCTAATTTTGTCAACGTGCCACAGCAGCATCTTCTTAGAAGGAAAAAAAGAATGGAAAGAGCAGGAGCCTTGTACAAGTTGAGCTTCAATCAGATGAGCAATGTTGTCTGGGTGGTAGGAATGGGCAGTGGAAGGCAGATGCTGGTGGCTGGGACGGTGACAGGATTGCCAAGCTCATAGAATCATCGAATTGGGGATATAAATGGGAAGAGCGTGTGCCAGGGGGGCAGCTCAGCAGGTGGTGCCCAAACCAAGCTCGGAGGCACTGCTGGCAGCATCTCTCTTGGGAAGAAGACATTTGAGCACCACAACTGTACAGGCTTGTAAACCTCGTCTTTCCGATGAGGGAAAGCTCTCACTTGGATCCAGCCAGCAGGATCACCAGCTTGTCAGATGAGCTGCTTCATCTTCACCTGATGTGCTGCTCTGCCGAGAGCTGGAAGAGAGGCTCTCCAGGTGCCTTGATGTCTCTGTTGCGATGGGAAACATGAAAAGGGGCTTTTCAATACCCAGCGTTTGGGTTTCTGTTGTATCTGCTGTGCCCCAGCTGCTTCATCAATTCACACCGCACTTCTCTTGACGCTCTGCGACGCTGCTAGCAGAACTGAGCTGCTTTGCGATCACACACATCACCAAAAACAACTACTCCCCGAGGGGAAAAAACATCTCTTGGGAACTATTTGCGTGTGCCACTCCAGCTGAAGTATCACTGCTCGTCGGCCGCTGGGGATCTCGGACGTGGAGCCCAAGGGAGGTGAGGAGCTCCAGGCTCACGTGGGTGGACGTGCTCCTGTACCGCAGCCCAGGTGTGCCAGGCCCTGCAAAAACCAGTGTTTCTGCAACGCCGGATGGCTCCCGCATTACTGACAGAGCAGGAGCGAGACGGATGAGTTTGTCCGTGTCGTTTTGGTGACAAAGCAGGAGTCTGAATGCACCGATGCTGCCTCCTTGCACTCAGCCAAGGTGACTCTTCTACCTGCCCACCCAAGCCAGGGTTTTGCTGATCCCTTCCCTGCTCACAGGCACCTGAAGATGCAGGAGTTGCCATCAGCGCTGTCCTCTGCGTGGCTGTTTTGAAAAGGTTTGGTCACTGACCTCCAGTGACTGAGTTGTGAGAGCAGAAAAGTGTATTTTCTTCCTTTGAAGGGTAGGACAGGCTTGTTAGAGGCACGCTGGTTTAAATCTCCAGGCTTTGCTCTCCAGAGCCTGGCTTTGAGCTTTGGCTTTATTGCAATGAAAGGTGCTTTGTGGACGCTTCCCCTGTCATCTCTGGGCACCTCGTGTTGCAGCCTCTGTGGTGATTCAGGCTGATCCCAGGTTGCTACCTGTGGTGTCTGCTGCCTTTGCTCAGGCTACTCCTGTGGCATTAGGTGTTGGTGCACCTTGGAGGGACGTGGGAGCGAAATGGAGAGGGGGAAACAAAAGGGAAAGCAGCAAGAGGGGGGGATGCTGTGATGCGTTATAGATGAGAGCTGAACCGATGCTCTCCTAAGGAGGTTTTGCCCTACTGCCCTGCTCTCCACAGCAGTCATACTGTCCGGCCCTTGGATGGGAAGAGCAGGTACAGTGAAGAAAGTAGAGTAAGAAAAAAACAAACCACCTTTTTGCAAAGGGGAGATGACTTAACCTTGAGCTGGTTCCTGTAGAAGAGTTATTCAGGGGCTAAGACTGGAAAACTATCCCTCAAAACTGCCGTCTCTCCTGCAGGAAACACCCCATTGCAAATCCCCTCCTTGTCCCTGGCTATAAGACCTTGTCAGTGTCGTCACTTCAATGTCCTGTCCCGCAGGGCAAGAAACCCCAGCTCCCAGCCTGCAAGCATTAAGGAGTGGATACTCCTGTGCTGTTGCGTCTCTTGTTGCTCATAGCAGGGACCTGGGAACGAGGTACCGCTCCCGGCTGTGTCGGCCTGTGCCCTCTGTGTCCCTGTCTGTCGTGTGGCCCCTGGTTGGTATATTTTGGCAATGGGAGCGGGGCTGGACCCTCCCTGCTGTTGTCTGCCCTGGGTGGCTCGTGGTGCCCGTCCTGGTGCTGCCGTGCCGCGTCTGCCTGTCTCTTCCCCTCTCTCCATCCCAAGGGGTTTCCCACCGCTTCCCCAGAAATGCCTTATCGGACATAGGATCTGCCCCGTCCTTTTTTCATTTGATTTCATTTATTTTTCCGTTTAGCGGTGCTGGGCATGGCAGGCAGGTGAGCTGGGGTGCCGGCAGCTCTCTCAGGCGTTGGATGGTGCCGGTGGGACTGGCCGGGCTTGCGGCACCACCTGGCGATGCGGAGGAGATGTAAGGGGACAGCAGGGGACACGCTCGGGTGCCTCGCTCCCCCTTGCTCCAGCACATCTGGCTGGCCCCGCTCCCTCGGCCTGGGGTTCTCACCTTCTCTTTTTCCACCGCAGAGCTGGCTGGGTTCGACCGATCCCCCACCGGGGACATCTGGAGGCTGCGAGCGTGGCCGAGAGCCACTGACGGTGCCTGTCTGCTTTTCCTTCCTAGAAAACGTCCATCTCCGTCCGGGGACGCTGCTGCACCTGAGAGGCTTGAAGCTCTGAAATACCAGCGGATAAAGAAGCCCAAAAAGTCATCCAAGGGCTCTTCGAAATCCAGAAAACAATCCAGTGAGTGCAAGGGCCCCATGGTCCCCAACAGCCAAGCCCCAAAAAAGTGGTGGCTCCTCGAGCTGCTCACTCACACACTGTCCCTCCCCTGCTCTCCCCCTGCCTTCAAACCCAATTCCCCTTCCACGCATCTCCCATCTTGAGTGATTTTTGCTTTGGATTTTATTTCCGTGTGTTAATTTAATTTTCCCTGATGCCTAACGTGTTCCTTCCTTGTCAAGTAGCCGGGTGTGGGTCCAGGCTTGGCGTAACCCTCCCCCTTAGGGCACACAAAGCCCACCGCTCCCGGCTCCGGTCCCATCGCCTTCTCTCCCTTCCACAGACGGCTCTGCCTCCCAGGTTCAGCACCTTCCCAGCTCTCAGGTACTGTGGCCTGACGAAGCTGTCTGCCTCCGCAAGAAGAAGAGACACCCTCGTCAGGACCCCTTCGCCCGCCTCTCGGCGCTCAAGGACGACCTCTGCCACCGCCAGCTCCCCGAGGACCAGACAGCCATCCTCAACAGCGTGGACCACGAGGACACCGCCGGCCACGCCACCTTGCTTTAAACCTCGGCCCCAGAAGGTTAAACAGGGGGTGGAGGGAGCTGACATCGCGCCGTGGGGGGGACGGAGAGATGGGGGGGGAAGCCCCTACGCTGTGCCGCGGGGTTTGTGTTTGGGACAAGCTTGGGGGGACAGGGAGGATGCTTGGGGTTGGGGGCTCCTTGGATGCGCTTCTCCCCCCACCCCGGATGGTTGTGGTGGGGTGGGAAGCTGCGGGGAGGACGGGGGGTGTTGCACCTCGGTTTGGGAAAAGATCTCTAGGGTTAACAGGCGTAGACGGAGCTTTTGACGTCTGCTTCTGCAGCGCGCGTTTAGGGAGAAAGTGTGGGATCGAGCAGCTGGCCCTCAATCGCCGGAAGAAATTAAATGACACGGGGCGTAATTAATTGACAAGAAACTAAGAACCCAGACGGGAACTGGTAATCCCATGAATCTGATTACGATAAAAACATGACCAAATAATCCCAGGAAAACTGTAATTGTGAAAATCTCCCTGCCTCCCCCTTCCCAGCCTCCTTTTATGTGAAGATAACAGCAACAAAACCATCCGTGACATCTTTCCTTACCTAGCTCTGAAAGGGAAAACCAGAAAGACCCCGAGCCTTCGAATCTGTTTGAGATGTGAGAAATCACCGTTTGTCTGTGCAAATGCATTTGAGCCTTGTTAACGTGTACTCACCACTGCGGGCGCGCAGGTATGGGACTGTTCTCATCCAAGGGTGTTTTCCCCCAAAGTACGGTGCCTGTCAGCTCTGATGGGGGTGGTTTTGATTAATTCTTCCTGACGCTCCGTGTATCACTGGCAAATATTCTTCAGTGCCGTGTAGTGTGATTTCTGACTACGGTAACATTTGTAATCTTGATTCATAACTGCAAAATGGGGAGATGTCCCAATCAAATGGGGTTTGGTCCCAAAAAGCCTCCGTTGGCAGATGCTGAGCCCCAGTGAGCGTGGCTGGAAAACCCCCAGCTCTGCGGATGGAGACGGATGGCTCCTCGGAGCGACCGCGCAAAGCTAAGCTCAGCATTTCGCGCCAGCTTAAAGCACCTTGCTGCTGGTTTCGCTGTTTTTCCCCTTCTTTCTCCTGCTCCAGCCCGGCCGCGTTGGCTGTGACACCCGCCGGGGCTGTGTCCCCTCCCTTTGTCCCATCCGAGGAGACCCGCTGTTCCCCTCTCGGTAATGCTGTTCTAACTCTTCACCGGAATGTATTTCCTCTTCAAAATACTTAGGGTGGGTTTGTCGGCCGGTGGTTTTCTGGATTGCATAGGCCTTTATATTTTATTTGTTTTGAGCAGGAAAGGCGTAGCCCTCCCCGAGAACAGCCGGGCTCGCTTTCCTGCTCTGCCTCCACTCTCTGACTGCGTGGCCTTGGGCAAGTCACTCAACCTCTCTGTGCCTCAGTTCTCCCATCTGTAAAATGGGGATAAGTCATAGTTGAGCACTTCGGACAAGCACTTGGTCGCCTGCAGACTGCAAGTGCTCTGTAGATGCCAAGTGCTAACACCAAGTGATCCCTACCTTGAAAATATTTAGTGGTTTGTTTGGGGTTTTTTTGAAGTGGTAAAATGAGCCGCTACATCCAGGTTTGCACACTTCTTCCTCTGCGGTAAAGTGCTAAACCCTCCAGCCTGCCTGGGAATAAAATACCAAGTGTTTCATGCGGATATTCTTGCTTTGAGTGGATTCAGGCTGTAGAAGAAACGTCAGGAGAATTGAAGAGCCTGCAGGCATGTTTTTTGCCCCAGGCCCTCCATTTGCATACAAAACATTTGTTTATTCCCAGGTAGAATTGCCAAGAGATTCTCCGCAATCTCGCCTTTAATTCTACTTTGCCTTGGTTATTGCTCTTGCTGCTGGTTGAACCTCAAGGGGCTTAGATGTTTGGAGAAAGACGTGATGCTTTCGGCCAGGCAGCCAGGATACGGCACTCCAACCACGCCACGCTCCCCGGGAGCTTTTAGGTTGGATCCTGTTTATCATTCTGCCTCAAAATATCTGGTTTTGGAGGCTGTGCTTCATTTCCCAGCAGGATGCTCGGAAACCCGCGGCCACGGAAAGCAGAGCGCCGTGTCTTTTCCAACCTCGAAGCCCTGACGTAGGTTTGAACCACTTGACAATGAATCTGCTCAATCGATAATGAGATCTTTCTGAGCTTTAACAACTTTGTGTAGATGGTCTTCAAACCGTGAGTAGGTTTGTCTCGTGAAGGAGGGAGGGTCTCGTAGAAACGCCCCTCTCTTCCCAGCCTTGCACCAGGGCTTTATATCAAGTACGTGATGAGTGACCTAATGTAAGACCCTCAACCATCAGAGTGAGAATTCAACGTCGCTAACAGTATGACTGCAAATTTCTTTTATTTGAGTGTGTTTTAGGGTTTCCCCCTAGAATCCGCTCGGATCTGAATTGATTTAATGCCATTTGCCCGCTTGGCAGCGGGGGGAATAAAAACCAAAACCTCTGCCTGGTTAACTTCAGCTCGCCGGTAACTTCAGCAGTGCGGCGAGCCGGCGTGGTACGGTGAGCGATGCAGTGACGGGCCGGGATGCTCCCGATGGACAGGTGACAATCGGGGACAGGGGACACCCCGGCTGGGGGGAGGCGTGGAGGCTTCGTGCTGCCTGTGCCACGGTTCACTTGCTCTTCCTTTCGCTCTCGTTGCCTCAACCTCTCTAACCGGGGGTTGCTTTTTCATTTGAGTGCTTTCTAAACTATTTACGATGCCTGTTTGTATGGGCGAGGCCGTGTCTTCAGGCTCCTGAGGTCGCTACCTCGGGACCGTGCCCCCGTCCCGTCTGAAGGAGCTCTAGAGGACTTTGGAGCGCAGGGAAGGTTTGACGGAGCGCGCCGGCTTGCTGGGGTCAGTCTTTTGAGAGTTGTTTTCCTTTTGCAGGTGTTTTGAGCCGCCGGGCCCCCCCTGCTTTTCATGGTCCTCGACCTTTAGAGGCTGGAGCTGCAGCCCTCTCTCTTTCAGCCGTGTACCTGCCACGCTGCTGGAGTGGGGAGTCCCGCCCGGGCGCCTCGTGGAAGCGGCTCTTCCCTAAAAAACCATCCTTAACTCCTTTCCCCGCTAGACCGAGTTACCTTCCGATAGACTCGGGCTGTGCTTTGGCAGACGGGCTCACCTCTTGCTTTGGCAACCTCCTCGCTTCTCCCAGCCCTCTGGTTTCCATGCCCTTCTCGCTCCTTCTCTCCTCCCGCGGACCTGGGACGTCGAAGCCGTGTCAGACGATGCCAAACGCTTCCCCCATTTCATCCCTGTTCGAACTCCGTTTCGCTTTGGTGGTTTGCAAACACAGCTGCTGCTCCATTTTTTTTTTTAATTTTTATTTTTCCTTTCATGCTGCAAAATATATGTTGATTTTTATCTTCCTGGGCCAAACTCTCTTATTTTGTAAGCTTGTCTGAGGTAGAAGGCTCTTGCTTCACCACTAAGCGTGCGATTCCTCCCTGCACGGTGCAAGCGCGGTGTGTTCCATTAGGTCCCTTGGAAAATCCTGGGCCATGGTGGAAAAAACACCTCTGAATCACAAGAATATTTGTCCCTGGGCGCCAGCCCGGCTTTGGGAGGTACTTGCTGCGAGGTGGGGATGCTCCAGCGCCGTTTTTGCGCCGCCGTGGGGTTTTGCAGGATTCGGCAGCCCCAAAGTGGGGGAATGATGTGGAGAGGTAGGTATAGGAGTGTCGCCGAGACCCCTTGGAAAGAGGGGATGCTGGGGGGTGCCCCCGCACCCTCCCCATCACACCCGTGGCAGGCGGTGGGGCAGGGAAAAGGCTTTGCCTGCTTGTCCAGCGGGAGCCACTGAGAAATCGGCCTCTTGTTTTTAAGGTCATTTTACCCACAGAAGCTTGGTTTGGCAATGTTGATGTGAAAGAAAACGCAGGTTAGTAAGTGGAGAGAGGAAGGAGCATTTGGGGCTCGTTTGCGGGGCCCCGTTTCGGTGCCTGCCGTTAACTGCATCCGCGGGCACTTGGAGTGATGGGTTTGTAGGATGGGGGAGCTGGAGGGTCTGTCACCCCTGGCTTGGGGGCTGGTTTGTGGTTGCTGGTGGACCCCAGGCTGTTGATCTGATGTTTGTCTCCCTTTATAGCTGGTTCAGTGCCCCCCGCTTTGGGGGAAGGCTGGAGGTGCTGGTGTTTGGTTAGATAAATATAAAGGGAATAACAACTTGGCTGTACTTACCTCCAGGGCTGTTGAGGGCTCAGGGTTTGTGCTCAGTCATGTCTCATGGCATCTGGGCACAACACAGGCATTCAAGACTTATCGCTGCTGGTATCTTGCAGCTTGCATTAGGACAAAATCTGTTTGGCATTTTGCTTTCTCCTCCTGCTGCAGGCAGTGATGTAGATTTGGGATTTCTCTGGGGTTTGGGGCTGGTTTCAGCTGTAGTTCTTGGCTGAGGGTATTTCTGGCGAGGCCGGACCGGCTGCCTTGAGGGATTTCCGTGTGGCCCCAGGCTGGCAGAGCCACTGCTTTTCATGGAAGGAAATCTTTTCAAGGAACCGGAGTAAAACGCACTGTAAATATGAGATATAATAAATACATAGGGAAGCGTAGGACAAGGATAGATAGGTATGCAGAAGTCCAGTAGATTTGCATGTCGGGGGTATGTTTGTCTGTAAGGGAGAGCGTTCAGAGCTGCGGTGGAGGGGATGGATTGGGATGGGTAAAGCTGGGTTGGGAGCAGCCAGAGCCGGGGATTTAGGAACAGACAGGCACAGCATCCCTGTGCATGACCTGCATCCCTGCTGCACACAATAAGATGGTGTTGTTTTATTGTTATTATTATTCCCCACCTTTTTTTGCTTTGTTCATCGTATATGACTCCCCTCAGGGCTGTGATGCTGAGAAGCAGGAGGGACAGGTCCTCTCCTCTGCGTGACCGACGCACGTGGGGCATGACATGGGCCAGAGGGCCAGAGACGTCACGTTGCCTCATCTCTGGTGCAGTCGCTTAAAGAAAAAGCATCACCGTGCAGAAGCCCTTCTCTGAAGTCCCTCTAGATGCTGCTCTCCGGTTACTCATGTGAAAGCATTTTGCTTTGCTTCTGTTCTTCCCAGGAAAGCATGAGTCAGAAGGGATGAGAGGGGTACAGCTAAATGTGTCCCTCGGGCTGAGGAACACGGCGCCGACCGTGCCAGCCGGTCCCAGTGGTGGCTGCTGGGCAGGACAAGATGTTCTGCACAGTGTCTTTTATTTTTCTTTTCTTTTAAACCTCATTAACGGGACTTTTAGGATCTGAAGCACAGAGGTAACTCATTCACCAGTGATGCCAGAGCCAGTATTGGCAAAATGTCCAATGACTTGGGTATGGGGGTGGCCAAATTGAGGCTGGATGCCCATCACTCCCTGGGAGCCCATCCCCGTGCTACCTGGGCTAACCCTGAAAGAAAACAGGATATTTACTCCCATTTCAGCTTAGTTGTCTGTTTTGGTTTGGTTTTTCCTTTTGCTGAATATTTTTACTCCTCTTGGCTTGTGTTTGCCGGGGAGGAGAGGCTGGGAAGTGCAATTTGTTCCTATTAGAGGTGACTGCTGAAATCTGTCAAGCCCAGTACCGGAGACTGGGGAAGCACCCATGGCACCTCTGATTTGGCAACGCCTATGCCAGCAATAGAAGAGATTTAGCGTTGAGCTTGATTTCCATGGGTATGTACATCCCCATGTGGTGAGGATGGGTGCGGAGGTGCTGGTTTTGGAAAGAGTCCCCCTCCCCGGGTGCCGTGTTTTCCTGTTTTCCCCATTTCTATGTGTTTTAGCCCGGCAGGTTTGTCTGTTCCTCGTCATTTGTGTGGCAGTGGGTGTCTTGCTGGGTGACCTCAGGACATGTACCGACGAGCATCCCCAATCCCCAAAAATCTGGCTGGCTTTTGATACGTGCATGGACGGAGGGAGGGGGTGGGCGAGAACAATGGGGGGCAGAGGGGCTGGTCTGGGCCGAGGGGGTTTGGATGTCGAAAGCATGCGCTGTAGTGGTAGCAAGGGGTTTTATACTGGTTGTGGTGGGTGGGACACGCGGTATGGAGGGGCTGGCATCCCCCGAGGGAGGAGAGCTTGCCCGGATTTTTGCTTTACCATCGAAATGACAATTTCTCTCCTAGCCGGGGGGGCTTTTCTTTTTGTTCTCCTGAGATCGCAGGGGACCAAGAGGGCTGCAATGAGGGTGCCCATCTTCTTGGGACATGCAGTCCTTGGTCTGAAAGCCCCTCTGATTTCCACCCTCTCCCCCCAGCACTTATTAAAAATAAAACAAAAAACAAACAAAAAAAAGAGACTTGAGAAATGAGCCCCAGTATCTCTATCTAAAGAAATGATATTGGTGTATTAAACCTGCATTGTATATAAAATTAAACAAATATATATTTACTTTCTATTTTAGAAGGGGGGGAAGAATAAATATTTAAACTAATTCCTTAGTCATAGGTGTCAGAACCTTCTGTGCAGCATGAGAGAGGCTGTCAGAGGTGGGGAGAGTCCGAACAGCAGGAGCAGAGCGAGTATTTTTACATTATATTGCGCTTCGGCTTCTCTGCTTCTCCATCCACCTATAAATAGACAAAAAAATATATATACAAATATATATATTAAAAAAAAAATTAATTCTATATATCTAAGTCACATAGCTGTTTTATTTTTGTATCCATGCCTAGTGCTGTTTGAGCAATACGGTGGCGAGGGAGAGGAGGGCTGGGCGAGGGGCTCCGAGGGGGATCGGTGGCTTCGGTCCCACTGCCAACCCAGTGTTGCTGTCGCGTTGCTGTTTCCATAGGGAAAAAGGAATTTAAAAGGGAGAAAGCCCATGGATGAGGGGGGAGCCCGGGCGCCCCGTTTGCTGCCAGCTCCCCAGTGGGAGCTGCGTGTTGCTTTTGGGTTTTTCTTTCAGAGCAATCGGACAAATCTCAACTCCAAGGGTGCTATTTCCAGCGGGAAGGATGGGGCTGGTTGCAACCCGGTGGCACGGGATGGGGGGGACACTGCGGGGATGAGCTCCCCGTGCTGCTACGTCGCCGGGTGTTGTCGGCCACTCGTCCTCATAGATCCTTCGGGTTTCTGGAGCCCTCGTACGGTTTGGAGAGCCCTGGGTGGCTGTGGGGGGGTCCCCGCGTCTGGCTGGAGGGGGCACGTCCTCTATAGGCATGGTGAGGAAAAGGTGCTGGGGATGCTCAGGGCTTTCCCTGCAAAGCAATACGGACCCGCCGGCCCCCTTTCCCCTGGTGAATTGGGGTAAGAGCAGCCAGTTTGGGGACCGAGCGATGCCAGGGAGTGGCAAAGCATCCCCTTTGGGCAGTGCTCAGGGGACCTTCTGCTCCCCTCGGGATGGGTCCCATGGTCCTTGGCCCCATGGGGGGCCCAGTTGCTGGGTGTTTTGGGGCTCAGATGTCCCCGCAGCGAGGCAGGGGACAATGGTGCAGACCCTGGGTGCTCCCATCCCGCCGGGGCCAGGCAGAGGTCCCTCGCCGTTGTCACATTGTGTCCCCGATGGGCCAAGGCACGAATGTAATACCCGGGAGCTGGACCCTCGCAGCGGCACCGTGTCCTCCGTAGGTGTCACCTGTATTTTCCATGATATTTCTGTCTTCTTCGTTGGGGCGGGGGGTGGAGGGGGGCTTGGGGGGAGATGTTTCTAATATCAAGCCAAGATTTGTTCAGCACCAATTCTTGATATTGAAGCAAAGCATGTTTGATGGGACTAACTTGCATTATTAGCGGTAAATACATAAGTGAGTATTTTATATGTTTAAAAAGAAAAGGATGTGAGGAGAAAAAGAAGGGATGAGATTTCTCGCCGGTTGGTGTCAGGGCTGGGGGGCTGTATTGCCCCCCCAGCGTAGCCGGTGGGGCTTTGGGGTGTTGCTGGGGGGCGAGCAGCTTTCTCCTCTCCCCATGTCCCCTGGAATCACTTACAGAAACAAAAACAGGACATAAAACAATAGAAATGTTTACAAAGCACACTTTCCACAGTACCGTTAACCCTCTGGATGCCAAACAGACACATAAAGAGCCGCTCCTCCCCGGGCATTGTGGGCCGAAGGGGTGGCCGCACCATCCCACTTCCCTTGGCTTTATTTAATTTGTTTGGTGCACACAACCTCGCTTCCTCCATCCATGTGCATCTAGCAGGAGCTTGCTTTTTGGGGGGGGTATTTGCTTCCTACCCCATCCCGGGCTCTTCCCGCTCGGCTGCTGGGAGCGGTGGGAAAGCGCTCGGGGAGGTTTAGGCTGGGTGGGATATGCCGGCACCCGCTCCCTGCCCTCCCACATGCACTTTAAGGCCAAACTTTCTATTTGTATTTTGCTCTTTGGGGCAGGCAGGGATGCTCCCGCAGCCCCGGGGATGCAGGACATTCCGCACGGCTGTGCGGGCTCCGCTCCCTTTGCGATTCCCGCGTGGGAAAGCCCGATAGAAATCATCCTGCAAACACCTGCGTTGCCGTAGGTTCCTCGAGTCCCAGCCTTGGGGTATTCGGAGATTTTACCTGCGTGCCAGCTCCCAGGGGAGCATCCCTGGATCCCCCAGCTCTCCCGGGGAGCCCAGACTTTTTAATCCCTTTTGGTAGGTTTGTAGAGTCTCTGAACCCTGGTAGAAACCTCCACAAGTAGCTCTTAATTTAATATTCCCTCCTAACTCCATAGTGTTTTCCCCTAAGGCAGGATTTTCTTCCCGACCCAACAGGTTTCTGGTCGCATGCGACAACTTTTCCTCTTTTTAAGAAGAACTTCTTGCCTATGGATATAAAGACTAAACCATCCAACCTCGTTTCCATTTCTTGAATGTCGAGTATTACGATGTATAACACACGTTAGGGTGCTCTTTGGTGCTGTTTCAATGGTAACCAGTGGAACTGACTTTTTTTAATAACAATAACAATAAAGGAAACTTTAGTGCCGCTGGTTCCGTAATGTTTGTTGTTGTGAATTTTTCTTTATTTTTATTTTTTTTTCTTAATTTTTACTAAACAGTGAGTAGCGATCAGCTGCCGAATCTCTGTGGTGTTGATCTGACTGACCTGTGCACTGCGAAGCGTTGGTTGCTGGGCGGGCTGTGTTAACAGGTCAGTTGGGATTTGGGTTCGAGTCACTTAGTTCTTAAATTGCACACAGCAAAAATAGCATTTGGTGGGAGCCCAGATGGCAACTAGAGGGTTAATTTTTGAACTTTCAGGTATGTTCCTCAAAATAAGAAAATAAAAATAAAAATAATAAAAAAAATAAGAGAAACTAAACCACTATTTTTTCAGTAAGCTCTTTTTTTTTTTTTCTGTGAACAATTTACAAATCTGACATAATGGTGCTGTACCAAAGCCTTATACGAAACTTATTCTGCGCTCTGTATAATCTCTCTGTATCTGTATTGTTGCTCTTGGCCTCCGTGCTCGCCAAGGCCGGTAGAAATGCCAGCAGGAGGGACCGGGGCCGGGATGCTCAGCACCGGCATCCCCGGGACCGCGGGGAGAAGCTGCTGAATGTCAGCATTGCTCCCCAGGTGTGCGATGAGGGGTACAAATTGGGGGTCCCTCACCCCAAAACTCTCCTTCCCACTGGGTGCTAACCTGCCCAGGGCAGGTAACCGAGACCTCGCCGGGGGTCCAGGTCCCCGGCCAAACTCAGAGCTTCTCTCCAAGGGGATAATGACCCCCTGAGCCCCCTCCGCTGGGGGTTTGACATCTTCCAGCTCAGCCCTCCCTGCCCTTCCTCATCCTCCCTGGGCGTGCCGGGAGCTGGGTCTGCTTGGATAGCTCTAAGCAATAATCCCCACTCTGCCAAGAAAGTTTGGGTCCCTTTTGGCTCTTGGACTGTTGTCAGTTAATGATTAAAATGCTCATAAGCCAAGAAAAATTGGAGGAAATGAGAGTTTGAAGCCCTGCCTTACTGGGAGTACCTGGTCCCTCGGTCTCTGCCTGTTGGGATTTTAAGGCCTGCTGAGTACTTAACAATTTATCGCTGGTAACATTGCATGTTCATAGATTGGCTTTTTGGTTGGTTGGTTTGTTTGGGTTCTTTTTTTTTGTTGTTTGATTTTAATGTACCCACTATACGAAATTCTGGCAGTGTTGCAATGTTACGTACAACTAGCTATGCTATAGGAGAACGATGGGTTTTGGAATCGATTAACTTGCTCCTCATGTAACATTACCCTGCTTCAGAAATGTTTTGTATTTTGATATAAATAAACATTTGCTAAAAAAGAAAAAATAAAATAATTAAAAAAAAAAAAAGAAGGCTTTGTGGATGTCTTTGATTTTTTGGGTTTGAGGGGCAGGAGGTGGAAATGTGTGTGGAGAGGATGCTTCTCCCTTGGGATGTGGAAGGATGCTTGGGTTTTCTTTGCCTGGAGCATCCCATGGGGAACAAGGGGGGGTGCCCTGAGCTGGGATTTGCTCCCCCCGGCCCTGCCCTTGTCCCCGTTGCCAGGGGAACTGTGACGCGGGTACTGTGGCGCCAGTTCCATCGCTGACCCAACAACGTGCTGGGTGGTGCCAGTGCCAGTGCAGGGGCCCAGGATGATCGTTGCCACGTGGCTGGTGTATTTCGTGGCACGTAAAATCCTCGCCGGCGCCCCGGTAAGCGGTGGGGAAGGGGCTTTGCGGTAGGTTCCCCCCACCCAGGGTGCTGGCTGGGGTGGGGGGGCTCAGCGGCTGCCTCTCTTCCAGGGTATCCGTGGAGGTGAGAAAAGCACCGGTGATGGAGAAGAGTCTGCTTGAGGTGAGGCTGAGGCACACGAATGCCGATGCCAACCCTGGGCAGCCCCGGGATTCAAATCCAGGGAGGTTTGCCCAGGATTTCACGCCGGGGCAGGGTTGGAGGGGTGGGATGTGATGCGTGGTCCTTCCCCCACACCCCGGGCTGCCTGCAGTTGATGGCGGCTTTGCTGCCTTTGCAGATCGGAGACGGGGCCTCCAGCTTCCTCAGGTGCATGCAGGCTGTCATGATGGAGCAGCGGGTGGTGTCGGCATCGGCTCTTCCGGCGTGTCCGGCACCGAGCAAGCCGGACCCACAGGTTGGGATCCACGGGCTGAGTGTGGCTGTGGATGAGAAACCCTCCCGTTTGCACCCTCGGAGACACCCGGCTCCAGCCACCCTGTGTCTGTGCCACGAGCAGGGTCTGTCCGCCCCGCATCCCCCTTGTGCCAAAGCCCTGAACACCTCGTCCCCCTCTGCTTTTGGCAGGATGATGTTGCACAGCCACTGGAACAGCCATTCAGCAACACGGAGGAGGACAAGGCTGCAAACCAGCTCTCGAGGAAGAGGTAAAGCCCCACGGTGCCCCCCAGGACCAGCTGCGGATGGGGTGGGATGTGCTGGGGGGCTCGGCGGTGGCAGCTGCAATTCCTGATGGGACGGGCGCAGTTCTGCCAGCCAAGCCGAGGTCTCCTGCTGTGGGCTGCTGACATGGGGGAAACAAGCGTCACAAGAAAAGCTGGAGCAAGTTGAAAACACGTGAGTTCCCCCCAGCACAGCTTTTTTGGGGGGGCTGGCATGTTTCTTGGAGCTCCTGGGAATAAAACCTCTATCCCCTGTGAGCAGAAAGGGCTGGTTGACAGTGGGGAGAGCCCAGTCCTTTCACCACCTGCCCGGGTGGGGGTCCGGTGCACCCCTTTAACATTGACTTGCTGCAGCATGGATGAGACGCCACCCCAAGCTGAGCCGGACGCTGAGCTGGACGCCGAGCCGGACACCGATGCCCAGGCCCCGCTTCCGAGCAACAACTAGGAGGTAAGAGAGCCCCGACCCACCCAACGGAGCAGCAAACCGGGTCCCTTGCTGCCTCCTTTGGGGCCGGGGATCCCGCCCTATGCACTTTCCTTCCTCACCCCACTCTTTTATCCAGGCGGACCCGCTCTCTGCTCCCCTTCCCTGGCCGCCTTTGAAGATTTTTGTCATCTTTTTGGCACTGATTCACCTGGAGGCAGCTCCCCTGCTAATAAAGTCTGCATACAGCGTTGAAGCGTGTGACTTGTCCAGGGTTGTGCCGTGTGTGATGCGTGATGTGCGATGTATGAAGTGAGACGTATGATGTGCGATGTATGATGTGAAATGTATGACGTGTGCTGTATGATGTGCGATGTATGATGTGAAATGTATGATGTGTGCTGTATGATGTGCGATGTACGACATGCGGTGCTGCACTGTCCCCAGCCTCGCCGGTCGCTGTGCCACGAGGTGGCAGTGCCGTTTCGGCAGCTCCCAGCGCTGGTGAGGTGACAAGGAGGCAGGGAGACGATGCTCAGCCACCTCCAGCATCTCTGCCCACTGGGTATCCCCCCAGGGGACTGGGATGGAAAGGCTGCTTGTCTGTCTGTCTGTCCATCTACACCCATCCCCTTGAGCCATCCCTGCTGTCCTGCTGGTGCTGGGATCCCTGTTGTGTTGCCATGGATATTAAGTTGGGGCCCAGTCCCCCTCCCAACCCGGGCTCAATCCTGTGTTACAGGGGGAACTGATTAATGCTGTGTTGTAAGGAAATGAGTGGGGAAAATATGAGGTTGTTGGGCTGTGACTGAGTTTTTTGTGCAGCTAAGTGATGCTGCAGGAGCCCAGGGGGGACAGGGCGTTGCGGGAATGAGGGATGCTCACTGGGGTGGGGGAGAGAAGCATCGGTGTGCACAGGAGCAGTGAACCCCAGTACCCCCAGGGCATAAGGGGGCAGCCCAGCTGTGCTGATAGGACTGGGGTCACACAGGTAGCGCTTTAAAACCCCCCAGGGAGAGCTGGGGCTTCCTGGGAGTGGTCAGGGCTCTCTCCAAGGGCACAGGAACTGGGAGGAAGAGCTGGGCTGCGATCACCAACAAACCAAGGCATTTTCAGCATTTTTAACACCCCCAGATAACAAATCGGTTTCCCCAGAGCCAGGCAGCACCCTCCTCTGGCCCCTGGTTCTTTCCCAGCCAAACCTGTGCGGCCAGGGGGTGATGCTGGTGGGGAGAACGGAGGTTGCAGGAAGGGGGGGGATGTACCCCCACCCCGGGGAAGCACCGTGCCCACCGCAGGCAGGTCTGGCTGCAGGCAGCGTTACTGCCGATCAGTGAATTATTGATTGGAGTTACCGCTGCGGCTCTGACAGCACTATTACTGGCTTTGGCTTCATGTTTAAATCATCGCTCCAATAGCTCTGAAAGATGCTTTCTTTTATTTAGAATGTAGTCGGTGGGTCTCTGTGATCCCCGGCATGGGTGTGCTGGGGGCTGGGGAGGGTGAGCAGTGGGTGCATGGTGCTGTGAGTGCTTGGTCCCTGCAAGAGGGGCTCCAGCTGTGCCTCTGCTATACCACCAGCTCCCTTGCTCCTCTAGATGATGTGCAAGATGCCAGCCAGGATGGCTGTCCCTGTCGCCAGAGCTGCAGCCACACTTTGCCTTCCCAAACACCCCCTGGCCGTCCCCGTCCCCTCTGCATCCCCAGGCTCCATGCTACATGTTGTGCCTTGATGGCTCCTCTCTGGCTCTGGGACATTCAGGGCAGCCACTGCTGCTCTGAGGCTGCAGGTTTGAGGACACAGCAATGGGGGTGGCAGCCTGTCAGGCCAAAATCCACCCTGTGCCAAGCTACAGGGCTCTCTGGGGCACCCCATGCCATCCCCTGCCCGGGAAGCAGGTGGGTGGCCGCGATGCTCGCCCTGGCAGGACATCAGTGCTGCCTGCATCCCGCTGTCAAGGCCGTCCCCATTGCGTTTTTATCAGCATTACCATCCAATATTCCCCGGCTGCTTTGTCTTTGCTTTACATTTATCAATATTACCAGCTGATCCTCCGGTCCCCCCTCCGCGGGTTTATTAATATTGCCCTCTGATCTGCGGGAAGCAGCCGCGCTTTATATTCCAGCCCCATCCCCAGCTCCTCCAAGCCCCGACGCCATGTTTAATTAGATTTTCTCCTTGGCTCAGGCAAACACAAATTGAGCTCCTGGTATCTCTCCCGCGCTGGAGATGGTGCCTGGCCGAGGCGGACGGCATCCTCCATCAAATTAATATGCCGGTGCCGTGCGGGGCTGGTGCACATCGCAGGGCAGCACAGTTTGGGGGGGCTTGCCTATGGGAAATTATATTTAATCCCCCCCACCCTGTTTCATGTGGATGGCATTTAACCCGGCAGGGAAACACGTTTGCCCCTGGGGTTTAGGGTGGCCAGGTTGAGTGCTGCTGATTAAGAAGCAACCCGGGGTTCCCGGACCAGAAATCAGAAGCTGCGCTGGGGGCAGATGCTGCTGAACCATCTCCCATCGCATTGTCCCCTTCCCGCTGCTCTCAGGCCATTAATGTCATTTCTGGAGGGTTCCTGCTGGGTTTGGCTTTCTCCCAGTCAGCTGCTGGGCAGGGCACTGGGGACCAGCACTGGCCCCTCGTGCTGCTCAGTGGCAGCGTTTCCAGATCAGAGGGAAGGAAAATTGTTTATGCAAAGTTTGTCGGTTCCTCCAGGCATGAAGGGAAGCGCTGATTGTTCTCCAGCTATCTCAAATCTTTTGCCAATTCTCAAGATTAAAAACGTTCCCTATGTCTAGCAAACATATTTGGTGTTCATGCTTTGATTTCCAGCTTTGCTGTCCAGCAGAAGCTTGTTGGAGTTTTTTTTAATATTGTTATTGGGTTTTTATTTCCCCCACCCTGCATTTCTCCTCCTGCCACAGTCTCATCCTCTCTCTCTTTCTCCTAGGAAATTCAGGACTAAATTAGCTCAAGGGATGCTCGTGTGGGGACTTGAAGTCCCTCCTGGGGCTGGATCTGCCCTTTTTGGTCCAAACTGTGATTCTATGGGGCAAGACGGTGCAAAGACCTTTTGAAGCCACCCCCACCATGGCAGGTTGCATCCCCTCCTGTGGTGATGCTGGGGTGCAGGACTCGCTCCCTGGGGCTTTATTGCTTCTCCTCTCCCAGCCGCTGCCTGAGGAGTGAGTGTGTTTGCCTGAGTCAATAGAAAGCTAATTAAGCTATTTATCTGGGAAAAGCAGCCACTCGTGGCAAGCACTGCTGTCAGGATGAAGGAGGAACCGGCATGGCAGCAAAGTGGGGAAGGCAGGGGCAAGGGAAGGCTGGTGGCAGCCCCTGAGAGAGGGAAATTCTTGGCTGGGAGCAGCCTCAGGGCTGAGCGAGGCGGGTACCATCCCCAGCATCCCTATTTGGGTACCATCCTCAGCATCCCTATCTGGGTACCATCCCCAGCATCCCTATTTGGGTACCATCCTCAGCATCCCTGTTTGGGTACCATCCCCAGCATCCCTGTCTGGGTACCATCCCCAGCATCCTTATCTGGGTACCATCCCCAGCATCCCTATTGGGGTACCATCCTCAGCATCCCTATCTGGGTAGCATCCCCAGCATCCCTATTTGGGTACCATCCTCAGCATCCCTGTTTGGGTACCATCCCCAGTATCCTTATCTGGGTACCATCCTCAGCATCCCTATCTGGGTACCATCCCCAGCATCCCTATTTGGGTACCATCTCCAGCATCCCTGTCTGGGTACCATCCCCAGCATCCCTGTCTGGGTACCATCCCCAGCATCCTTATCTGGGTACCAGCCTCAGCATCCCTATCTAGGTACCATCCCCAGCATCCCTATTTGGGTACCAGCCTCAGCATCCCTATCTGGGTACCATCCTCAGCATCCTTATCTGGGTACCAGCCTCAGCATCCCTATCTGGGTACCATCCCAAGCATCCCTATTTGGGTATCATCCTCAGCATCCCTATCTGGGTACCATCCTCAGCATCCTTGCCGACCCCAGACTGGCTCCATGGCTTCCACACGCTGCCTGAAACAAGTCCTCTATGATGCTGAGATGACTAATGAAGTACTTTTCCATCTGAGAAGTTGGTGTTGCTTTGTACTAACAGCCATCACTCCCAGCTTTAACCAAGGATGGCGTTTCCTCCCGGATGACCAGAGCTGGACCACAGCTTGGTGCTGCCCTTTGTGGGGCACTCAGGCCCCTTTTTTTCCCCAAAAAACCTCTCCTCTCTGAGCAGGCCAGGTTGCTGTTTGCAGAGCGTGGCTCTTCCACTAGGCAGGTTGCACTCTGACTTTAAATTGACTTTTCTTAGCAAAGCCCTGGGAGGTTTTTCTGAGGCATGCAGCATATTCTTTGAGGCTTTTATAAGCCTTTAGTAGCTTAAGATGCAACTAAGTTTGCTCTAATCTCTCATAAAAGCGTGTAGGGTTTTTTTGCCTTTCTGCTGCATCAAGGTCTTAGCCCAGCACTCACCTTCGCTGCTGTGTTTGTCTGAAAGATCGGAAGGAAATGCCTCTGAAATCCTCCTTTTGAAAAACACAGGTTGTCAGATCAAACCCACCAGTGGTGGTTACAGGGAGGAGATGGGATGGGTGTGATGTCTAATGGGGGTGTCATCTTGTCCCTGGTGTGGTGGCACAAATCTCCCTGATTTCACGAGCATGCAGCACCCACTAAGATCTTTTACCGGCTCATCCATCAACCTTCCATTTGTCCAGGGTGATGGAGACAATGCAAAAACTTGAGGACATTTGTGAGCTGAGCTGTGCCTCAGTCTCCAGCATCTTCCAGACCTTGGGCTGCTCTGGGTCACTCTCTGGTGGTGTCCAATGGTCCATGTTTCAGACCCAAAGAGGAAGATTTCCGCAGCTGGGGCAGCACCATGCCAGACATGTTCTCACCAGCATGACACAGGTTGGTGCCACTCACCGTTTCGGCACAACCACATTTGCTGCGTTCATTCGTGGCGGCTGTGGGTGAGGAGGGAGCCGGGCTTGTCTGGACCAGCCTGGCGGGAGCTGCACCATTTGCATATTACTGGCGAGTTTATGAATTATGCAGCCACCACAGCACGTCCGGAGGAACCGGGTGCAACATGCGAGTGTTGAAAAGCGTATTTATCTTTGTGTCTCGTTGATTTATTTTCCTCTCCCGTTTTTCAAGCTTGGGCAGCTGCAGTGAGGAAGGGAAACTGAGCCGAGTGGCTGGGGGGCGGCTGTAGTGGGACATTGTGTGTCCCACCAGCCTCATTTGCAGGATGAAACAACAAAGCCAAGTCCTGCTTTGTAGAGACCAACATCTTCTGAGTATTTTGACGCTTGTTTTGGTGGAGCAGGAGCTTGGGAATGTTTCAAAGAGAGGCATTGGTCATTTTTGGTGGTAGCAAAGGGTGAAGGGTGGCCTGGACTGTGGCGGGTGAGTGGGATGGTGACCATGGGCTCTTCACGTGTGTGAGAGCAACACGACCCCGGCATGCAGGAGCAGCATCTGCAAATGGTTCAAGGAGCTTGGTGGGCTCTGCCCTGTTCTCCAGCCTCACGCAGGCTCATCGCACTGTGGTGTTTAGGGCTCCTAAGCAGGAGCCAGGCTGGGAGGAGACACCAGCACATGCGTCCTCATCCGAGCAGGAGCGCAACCATCCATTATTGCACTTTCTCCGTTGTCTCTTTGTCCATCCATCTACCCTTTCCGCTCATTAACTCCACCATCTGCTCCTCCATTTATCTACTATCCCCATGAGTAAATCACCCCCTGCCTGCGCCTTCCTCCTCTCTTTACGCATGGGTGAAGTTCCCCCAGGTCCTCTCCTCAGCCCAGACCCCCAAGGCCATGACTCCGTTTTGAGCTTGAAATTCAGGGCTCCATCCAGAGGGAAGCTCTCAAGTCCCCTGGGGCTTTATTTTACCTCTTCTGATGGTTCTGAAGTGCTCTGGCACCTGAGAAGGCAACAGGATGCTCTCCATCCCCGGGCTGTGGGTACCACTCACATCCACACTCCCTCTGCTTCCTTCTGCATCCGTCGAAGCATCCCTGGATCTCAGCCCTCCCAGCTCTGCCCTTCTTCCCCCCACAGGAAAGGGTAGCCGAGATCACACAGCCAGCCGGCTGCCCAGATTCCTGCTCCCTGGGGCTAATTACGGAACAACATTAGATAAAAGTCAACATATGTTGTAAAAGGCACTATGTATCACTGCCTGACAGCTCCTAACAATGTGCTCATGTAACAGCTGTCAGACTGCAATGCTCGAAAATGAGTAATATGTTGATTTATGGATATCAGATCTGCCCTTACGTTCCACCAACAGCAACAGTGCAGCAGCGCAGAGGTAGCGAGGACGGGCTGTTTGCTAACGCCGCGGTGCGAGACGGGCTTGGCTCGTCCTCCCGCTTTCTCCACCGACGCTCAGTTTCCAGATGTGCCCGTGTTCGCGCGGCTGCTCATACACAGAGCTGTCACTTCACTGCGGTGCCGGCAGCAGGAGGAACCGGCCCCTCTCCACGGGCTCAGACGGGACTGAAGTTCATTTCCATGCTAACTGCAATATTTTATTTCAAATGCAATCCATAAATACGTGCCAGCCTCATTAAGTCCTCTTCCCCCCCATCCCCTCCCTGTTTCGTTGCTCTGGATGCTTAGACCTCTTTGCTTTGATTAAACCGAGCGCCGGACCGTTTCGAAGCCCTGGAGCCAGGAAAGCTTTTGGCACCAAATCCCCCTGGCAGATGCGGGGCTGTCCCAGACCACATCTCTTTATTTTCTGTGGCCCCAAACACTCTGTATTTTGGGGTGAAATAGAGTGCGATTAGGGCTTGGGTGAACTTTGCAGTGTGGGAGGTGCAGTGAGCAGACAGAAGGGGGCAAATCGCCCCAAATCCAGCTTTTGGGGTGATGTTCTGTTTTTTTACCATCCTCTCCCCAACTAGGACTTTGGGGGGACCTGAATCAGTGACATTCCCACTGCAGCAAAAGGCGGGGACCCAGTTCAGCTGCTGGCAGGGGCTCGTTAGTGGTTCACACTAATCAGCTTGGATGGGGAACACGGGGGGACATTCCTCCTTGCTTTTATTAGGCATGCTCAGAAGGATGCTCTCAGCTATGGCTGTACATGGGGGGGTTCTGTTTCTTGCTGCTGCGGCTTGGATCTGCAGCCATTTGGCTCATTTTGGGCAAGGAAAGAGATTTTTGGCCAGGCTGGGCTCAGCTCAGGATGCTGGGAGGGCAGGAGGGATGCGCTATGTCCTGTGCTGGCTCTGTCGGCATGAAAAAATAGACCAAAACTCAAATAATTTAGAATATATATATGCATTTGTTTTTCCTTCTTGTTTTTTAGCAAACCTGAAGGCTTGCTTGAGTTGTATGCTGGAGGTATTTCTTAATGGGAATGGATGGGACTGGGTGTTTTTGGGGAAAGCTGGGTTTGCAGAGGGTGGCTGTGGGACGGGGGTGTCGGGGCAGCTCAGGGGTGCGGGCTTTAAACAGCTCTGAACGGTGGGAAGGCAGCGGATCCAAAATTAATTTGAGGTGGGGATGTGTTTTCAGCTCTTAATGTCAAGAGACATCTTTGCTTTTCCAAATGGTGGTTTCTAGCTGGATTTGCATCACCCCCTTTAATTTATTCTAACTTACAAGACGTTTTCTTGTATGTGCGTGCTGGTTTTCCACCCTTCTCATGTGGCTGTTTTTGTGGTGTTTGACAAATATGAATAAAGATCTGAGCCACGCTTGCTGCTTCGACTGTTGTTTTCGGTGCTGGGGTCTCATAACCTGTAACCACACTGCGAAGTTTCACACACTGCAAGGGAACGTGTAAATCCCAGAAAAACTGCTCATTTCCTTGAGGTTTGAAAATATAATAAAACCAGTTATATCGTTTTATAAAAAGTAATAAAAAAACAAGGTTAATGTCCTTCCTTAACTATCAGTCTATGTTTTTTAATCTGCAAAACAATAATGGAAAAGTTCATTTATGGAGCTGCTGAGTGGGTTGGACTGAGCCTTCACAAAACCTCATATAAGACTAAATAAACTAAGGCTCCACTGCAATTTGCTCTTTATAGACTGATATTTACCAGCCTAGCAACTACTCGACTTTCTAAGTGAATATATTTCATTTTTTCTAATACATATTCATTATTTACAAACTTCTTTCCACTCTCAAATTTTCGCTGCTTTGTGTGCTTTCTCACGGGAATTCTTTTAACATGCAAATTTCATAGGAAATATTTTATACGTAGGTATTTTGCCTATGTAATTACCTAGTTCTATTGTGTTTAATCCCAAATATAACTTTTAAATTCCCCAGAGAAATAATCTATTTCAGGCTTTCCCCTCTTGGGGAGGTTGTGTTAACCACAGCTGTATGTGGGAAGCTGGAGGTGAGAGCTGATGATGCTAAGAGGGTTTTCAAGTATCTCCTGCATGATGGGGATGTAAGATGGTTTTGGGGACCAGTGAGGAAAATAATGGGGAAAACAGGGCCCCAAAATGCTTGAAACTATGACTAAAGCCAAGTGAGGGTGGTCTGAGCCACCACCTTTCCCAACACCAAGTGTTTGTGCTGCATCAATGAGAGGAGAACATAGAAAGCAGCTCCTGGCTGATTCCATTGCCCCAAGAGTAAAATAAACCTCTTTTTGATGCTGATTTGATGGGGAATGTGAATTGGTGACCACTGGGGGGAGACACAAGCTTTCTTCTCCAGTGGGGTGTTCAAAAACCATGGCAAAAACAAGAGCATGTTAACGGGTTTTGGACACGGCACCCGCGATTCATCAGGGCCGGACCAAAACCCCGTTGGCATTTGTAATGCAAATCATCCAGCCATGCCTTAATCATTACCACCGGGAGGCAATTAGGGTTAAAATATAGATTTCTCCACAACAAGGGCAAACAATAGAGAAATAAAAGGAAGAAAGGCTTGGATATGATGCATTTATATCAGCCTGTTGCTTTGAGGTTTCAGGTGACTGTTCTGGGCTGATTCTGCTGGGAGAACATCCCTAAGCTGGTGTTTCTGGCCCAATATAGGGGTGAGCTTGAGGGGAAAAGTGGGGTTTGGGTGGGGTCCTCAAGCTTGGCTGCTCCTGCAGAGATTCCCCTCCCGGGGGAGCCCTTCTGGCATGAAAGCCAGGCAGCAAAATGGGTTAGAAACAGGGAAAATGAATCAGCGGCTTTGGAGCCTGATCGAAAGTGCAAAATAAAGGACGAAGGAGGTGAAGTGCAAATAGCCTTTTTTGCATTTTTATAATCTTGTGGGTTTTATGGTCAAGGTAAACTTAATAATGTGGGACAAGAACCTTAGTCAGCACTGCCCTGGGGTTATGCGGGGAGTGACAGCAAGGAGAAAGGGGTTGGGGGGCACAGGGGGGGCCGTCGGGACCCCCAGGAGCTGGGGTGGGTGGCTGGAGCCAGGTTGTGCTTCTCCTTTTGCCCCCCTTGCTTTTCTGTAGGGTTTTAGCCACACTCTGACTATCAGAAACTTCACAAAACACTATTTATTTACTCATTTTTTTCACATTTCTTTTGGTTTTGGAGAGGAAAAACAAAACAAGGCTGATTTCAGAAGTCATCCCTAATCACACCCCCCTGGGCTCTCCTCAGCCAGCTGTTCTGCCTCAGCATCACCAGGGTGGGAAGATGCAGCCCCGTGGACCCACACAACCATTCTCCCCGCCTTTTCGGCTTTCTTTTCCTCTCTTCTTGCCCGAAATGAGTGGAGAGGGTGAAGAATTGAGAGTCCTACCCAGCTCCGCATCTTGCAATGGCCTTTTCAACCCCCAAAGCAGCGGCCAGAACCACCTCACAAATTTGTATAATACCACGATTGCATTTAAGACTCTCCCTGTGGGGGAAAAAAAAACAACAACAGTGCTCTAATCTTTAATTAGAGAGTTAATTACCCTCAGTAGCTATGTACTGCATTGTGAGGGGATGGTTGGACATAGGATGAAGCTGCTTTGTGAGTGTAATAAAGGACAAAGACCTTTCTTTTTGCTGAGTTTTATGTTATTCTATTTTTTCTTGGTGAGCTCCAAAGAGCAGAATTTTGCAGAGCTTTGCTTTGTTAACAAGGGTGGTGCCGGTAGGGTGGGTCTGCATTCCTGCAGGGCGGGGGGCAACTCGTCCCACCTGGCTCAGGATGTGCAGGGAGAACAGAGCTCCCTGCAAGGAAAAGAACATTTCTAAGTCAATTACCTGGGTTTTCAGCAAGTTTTGACTCTACAGCAAACCCCAACAGTGAAAAAACAACCACAGACATTTCCCCCCTGAGCCTATGCAGCCTGTAACACAACAGTCCTTCCACAAAGCACAATAATTTCACTTTTGAAAGACATAGCAATAATAGCAACGGCCACCCCACTGTCCCTCAGTTCAGGTGGGGGACGTGAGCTGCTTAGGTCACCTGCTTCGTCATTTCTAACATTTTAATCATTAAAAGCGAAGAAGCAGGAGGATGCCTGGTAGGTGCAAGCCCAGCATTGTGCATGGTGTAGAGCACACCCTGTGCAGCACCCTGTACACAGCATCCTGCACCCTGCACATTGTATAAGGCATGTTGCACAGTGTATACTGCACAGTGGATATTGCACATTGCATATTGTATATTGCACATTGAATATTGCACATTGCATATTGGATATTGCACATAGGTATATTGCACATTGTATAAGGCATGTTGCACAGTGTATACTGCACAGTGGATATTGCACATTGCATATTGTATATTGCACATTGAATATTGCACATTGCATATTGGATATTGCACATAGGTATATTGCACATTGTATATTGCACATTGAATATTGCACATTGCATATTGCTTATTGCACATAGGTATATTGCACACTGCATATTGTATATTGCACATTGAATATTATATATTGCACCTTGTATATTGCACACTGAATATTGCATATTGCACATTGTATATTGCACACTGAATACTGAATATTGCATATTGCACATTGCATATTGCACATTGTACATTGCACATTGAATATTGTATATTGCATATTGCACATTGTATATTGCACATTGAATATTGTATAGTGCACATCGTATATTGCACATTGCATCCCGCAGCCGTACACAGCCCTGGGGTGCCCTGTCCCGAGGGGTGCGGGGTGCTGGGCTCTGGTCGGGGGGGTCTCAGGGAGTCGGGCAGGGGCTGCGGAGCACCCTGCTGCTTTGGCCACAGGAGGGTGCTCTCTGATTAGAATTGCCCCGGTCGGGCTTTGCCTTGTTTCAACTCCAAACATCCCCCATATCCCCCATTCCCCTTTCCCAGGGACCCCCCCAAACAACCCCCAACTCTGCGGTCCGGGGTTTTGCTCGGGGGGAGCACGGGGAGAAGATGCAGCAAGCGAAGGGGGTTCGGCGGTCGGGGAAGGAAAGAGTGTCGGTGTATTGATGTAAAACAAAAGGGGGGGAAAGAGGGAGACGAGAAAATCAACACAACAAAGTTGACTAAAACAAATATTTCCATCGCTGTAGGAGGGAGCCGGGCTGACTGGAATGCTAAAATCCCCTCTATTTGCATCTTTTTAAGTAGCAGCCGATAAAAGCAAATACTCCACCACCAATAATTATAATATTTTAATTGCGTTTCTTCAGGGCTTTTTTTTTGTATTGAGAAACACAAAGGCTGTGTTGTAAACTGGCAAAAAAAATACGCTGGCCGGTGTGGTTTGGTGAGATTTGGAGCAGGAGGGCTGGGGGGAGGTTGGGGGGCTCCTGCATGTGTTCCCTGGTCCCAGTACCCACGGTACAAAGGGGTCAGTTTTGCTCCCCAGCCCCCTTCCCTCCCCAAGGGCTTTCGGTTTTAGGGACCCCGCCCCAATTTCTCTGTGTTCCTCTTGTAGTTTTACAGTATTTTTACTATAGCTGAGCCCGTGGCTTTGGGATCCCCCCAGCACCCCAAAAACCTGGGTTTGCGAAGAACAGGGGGTTTACAACTTTTGTGGGCTGCAGGAAAATGTGACACCCCCCCCCCCCAAACTATTTTCATGTAAAAACCGAGCTTTTCAGTAACAAATGCATTATAAACTTGAAGGTGAGCTCTCTGCATTTTCAGCCCTAACAGGGTTTTTTGGGGTGATATTTCCATGCCTTTTTTTCCACAATACATTTAGTACTTGCTAACAGAGGGTGCAGGGGGGAGCAGCCAAATTTCAGGGGAAAATGAAGCCCCTTTTCCCCCCTCCCGAGCTCTCTCACTTTGTTTGTGAAAAACTGAACCTCTCATGAAAAAATACATTATCAATTTGGGGGTAAAGTCTCTGCGTTTGCAGCCCTAACAGCGTTTTGGGGGTGATATTTCCATGCTTTTTTCCACAATACATTTTTTACTTGCTAGCAGGGGGGGCAGCCCAGTTGCAGGGAAAATTGCAAACCCTTTGTCCCCCCCAACCCGATCACTTTGCACATGAAAACCGAGCAAATGTCTGGGAAAATAGATGGTAAGGTCTTCACATTTTCAGCCCTAACAGGGTTTGGGGGGTTTCTTTGGGTAAACACTGCCATGCTTTTTATTTTAATGTAAGTTTTTCTTGCTAGCAGGGAGTACAAGGAGGGGAGGCCAATTTTCAGGGACAACTGCAACCCCTATGTACCCCCTTCCCAACCCCATCTCTTTGCTTGCGAGAAACTGAATCTCAACAAATGCACAATAAACTTGAGGGTAAGCTTTGTATTTTCAGCCCTAACAGAGGGTTTGGGGTGATATTTCCATGTGCTTTTTTTCCCCCCACAATATATATTTTTACTTGCTAGAAAGAGGTGCAGGGGGGGCAGCCCAGTTTCAGGCAAAGTTGCAACCCCTTTGTCCCCCCTCCCCAGTCCTATCACTGTGAAAAATGGAGCCTCTCACTAACAACAATACATTATAAACTCGGGGGTGAGCTCTTTGCATTTTCAGCTCTCCAGGTGCCTTTGGGGTGACACTTTTGTGCTCTTTACTGTAATGCAATTTCTTCTTGCTAGCAATGGGAGCCGGGGAGGCAGCCCAGGTTCAGGCAAAACTGCAGGCCCTGTGGGTCCCCCACAACCCCAACACTTCGCTTGTGAAAAAGTGAGCCTATCACTAGCAAATGTGTGGAAAATCGAGGCTAAGCTCTGCATTTTCAGCCCTATCAGGGGTTTTGGGGTGATATTTCCATGCTTTTTCCACAATACAATTTGTCCTTGGTAGCGGTGGGGCAGCCTATTGTCGGGCAAAATTGCAGGCCCCGTGTGCCCCCCACAACCCCAACACTTTGCTTGTGAAAAAGTGAGCTGCTCAGTAATAAATGCATGATAAACTTGAGGGTAAGCTCTGCATTTGGAGCCCTAACAGGGTTTTTGGGGTGATACCTCCATGCTCTTTTTCCACAATGCAATTTTTACTTGCTAGCAGGGGGGCAGCCCATTCTCAGGCAAAACTGTAGGCCCTGTGTGCCCCCCCACAACCCCAACACTTTGCTTGTGAAAAAGTGAGCTGCTCAGTAATAAATGCATGATAAACCTGAGGGTAAGCTCTACATTTTCAGCTGTAGGAGGGTTTTTGGGTTGATATTTCCATGCTTGTTTCTCCACAGTGTGTTTTGTAGTTGCTAGCAGTGGGGCAGCCCATTTTCGGGGAAAATGCAGGCCCTATGTGCCCCCCACAACCCCAACACTTTCCTTGTGACAAAGTGAGCCTCTCACTAACAAATGCATGATAAACCTGAGGGTAAGCTCTGCATTTTGAGCCCTAACATGGTTTTGGGGGTGATATTTCCATGCCTTTTTTTCCCCAATGCCTTTTTTATTTGCTAGTGGGGGGGAGGCCATTTTCAGGGAAAATTGCAGGCCCTCTGTGTCCCCCTAACTCCCAACACTTTCCTTGTGAAAAGTGAGCCTCTCCCTAACAAATGGGTGGTAAAATCGAGGGTAAGCTCTGCATTTTCAGCCCTAACAGGGTTTCTGGGGTTCCTTTTGAGTGATATCCCCATGTTTTTAACAGTAATGCAATATTTTACCTTCTAGCAGGGGGTGCAGGCCCTGTGTGCCCCCTCCCCGAACCCCATCTCCTCGCTTGTGAAAAACCAAGCTTCTCGCTAACAAATGCATTATAAACTTGAGGGTAAGCTCTGCATTTGGAGCCCTAACAGGGCTTTTGGGGTGATATTTCCATGCTCTTTTTTCCACAACACATTTTGTACTGGTTAGCAGGGGGGCAGCCCATTCTCAGGGAACATTAGAAGCCCTGTGTGCCCCCCCAGCCCTATTTGTGAAAAGCCGAGCCTCTCACTAGCGAATGCATAATAAACTTGAGGGTAGACGCTTTGCATTTCCAGCCCTACCAGCGTTTTGGGGGTGATACTCCCATGTTTTAAACTGTAATGCAATATTTTACTTTGTAGCAGGGGGTGCAGGCCCTGTGTGCCCCCTCCCCAACCCCATCTCTTTGCTTGTGAAACACTGAGCATCTCACAAACGTGTGGTAAACTCGAGGGTAAACTCTTTGCATTTTCAACCCAAACAGGGGTTTTTTGGGTTATATTTCCATAGCATTTTTTTTTTAAACAACACATTTTTTCGCTTGCTAGCAGAGGGTGCACAGCTGCTGGGAGTTTGGGCTGATTCCCCCAGTCCTGACCAGTTCAGCTCTCCCCAACCCCACCTCTTTGCTTGTGCAAAAACTGAGCATCCTACTACCATGATAAACTCAAGGGTAAACTCTTTGCATTTTCAGCACTAACAGGGTTTTGGGGATGATATTTCCATGCTTTTTTCCCCCACAACCTATTGTTTTTGCTAGCAGAGGGTGCACAGCTGCAGACAGTTTGGGCTGATTGTCCCAGTCCCGATCAGTTCAACTCTCCACAGCTGGGTGAGTGCTGCAGGTGGGCTGGGGGGGGCTCCCAGGAACCTGGGGGGGCTGAGCCTTTGGGAGTTTGCATTGCAGAGGAGGAGACCGACGGGTGTGGAGGAGGCTGGGGTGAGTAGTGTTTGTTCTTTCTTTTGGGGTTTAATTTCTTAGCTTGCGGCACAGAGGGGTTGTTTCTAATAGGGAAATGCAGGTGGTGTGGGCAGTAGCCTCATCTCGACTGGGCTGTTTCAGTAAAAAGGGTTTTGGTGGTTTTTCTCCTTTGCATTTTGCAAATCACTCCCCAAAAGTGCTGGGGGCGGGGGGGGCCCAAGAGCTACTGCAAAGCTCCAGTGAAATAATAACTTTGCACTCACCCTCTGTCTCAAGACCCCATGCAAAAAATGAGCCGGCCAGGATTTAGGGTTACCAAAAAGTGTTCCCAAAAATCACACACATACACTGCAAGCGTAGGGCTTGTGTTTAGTGTCACTAAATGTCTCCCCCCCGTGCATTGCCGAGCTCCCCGTGCATCTCAGCCTGGGGGCTGCAAGAAAAACCAAGTTAATGTGCAATTTCCAGAAAAATAAGTGTCTGAGTTTGCTGCGAGTAGGATTTGGCTTGAGGGGATCCATCCACCCCCCAGTTGTGGCTCTGAAGCTGCTAATGACTCTAATGGAGGAGAATTGGCTCCTTTGTTTGCGGGAGCCAGGGGTGGGGGCTGCAGAGCTGTGTCCCCCTCATTGCCTGCGCATCCCCAGACTGCAGGTGGAGGAGGGAACAGGGCCACATGCGTATGGTGCTGCCGAGCCCGGGGTTGAAAAGGAGAAATGAGAAGGTTTGGGGCACCCCGGCGGAAGCTGCCCCCCCCATCCCATGGGCTCCGCTCCCCCTGCGGCACCAGAGTCGTTGAACCACGAGGCACACATTTAGAGAGAAGCAGGGTCCATTAGCTCCAGCGTTCCTGGAATGACTTCTTTTAGTTAGGTTTTCATTTCGGGGAAGAAAATGAGACACTGTTCTAGTGTTTCAGCTTGATGCAAACCAGCTCTTTTTCCCATTTTCTCTGTGTCAGGCCCCTGAGCCAGCAAAACCCGTTGGGGTGGGATGGGGGGTTTCTCCTTTCCCTGGCATCAGCATCCCCCACCTTTCCCATCCCTGCACCCCCAGGACACAAAACCAGCCCCCAGCTTCACCCACAGGTGTTGAAGCTGCTCCCAACCCTTCGCCATCCCATTTCCAACCTGTCCACCCAACTCAAGTAGAGTTCATACCTTTGGGGATGGTGCAAATCAAGCTGAATTTCACCTTTTTGTTGGGGGGGGTATCACCAGGTCGGTTTATTTTTGGGGTTAAAATGCATTCAGCTGCACAGGGGTTGGGGCTCTGCTTGCAAGCAAACCCAGGATGTGTCTTGCTTTGCGTGCACGAAGATCCACGTGCAATAAGATATTTGCAGGGTCAGGGACTAATCATTTAAACTGCTGAGCAGAATAAATAAGTGTATAGCAAAACCAAGCCCAGAGCACCACAGGAGCAGGCAATAGTGTTTGCTTTTCAAATAGACACACGAAAAATACAAACAGTAGCAGGAGGGATACAGAGATTAAAATTTTTATAAAAACAAAATACCAGCAATCCCACCGGGAAGCGGTGTTGCCATTTTGTATGTGCATAAGATTAGTAACACTTTGTTGCCTGCTCTGAGTGTCCCTCTCCCCCTGCTCATGGAAAACTTTGACAAAACCCAATCTTTTTTTGGGGGGGAAATAACAATAATGTAAATTTCCTGCAGAAAATACTGACTTTTTAGACTGGAAACCACCCCAGCTCTAGTCTGGAAGGCAGTCAGGAAACAACCCCTTTTACTTTTCCCACTCAAAAATTGAAAATTTGAAAGGAAATTAGATGCTTTCTGTGCAAATCTTGATGTTTCCATGAACCTGGTGCCCAGGGAGGGATGAAGAAGGGAATTACATGCATGAGGGGCGCAAGGGGAACTGCAGACCCTTGGCTTTCCATTGCATGGTCCTTGTGTTGGGGTTTGTTCTTCTCCCCTTTCCTCTTTCTTGCAGCAGTTGGCTGAGCAGTTCCTGCAGCGTCAGGGGCTCGGTGCCTGCAAACAAACCCACAGCATGTCACCCTTTGCTTGCATGCACAAAAATACCCGTGCAATCAGAGATTTGCAAGTTTATATATGTTTGGATGTGGAATTCTGCCCCCACGCTGGCCGACAACAGCCCTGAGTCAGGGCTCTGTGGTGCTCCATGCTGTAGCCAAGGGATGAGCTGTGGGTTTGTCAAGATTATGCCCTAAAAAGCAGGGAAACCCCTCTTTTGGGGGCAGGGGAGGGTTTGTGTGCTGGGCTGAAATTGCACCAAAAAGGGCTGTAAATGGTGATTCCTGGAGTGCCACCGCGGGGCTTTTCGGTGCCAGGTCCCCCTGGTAGCTTGTACTTGAGCGTTGCTGGCAGGGAGCTGTGTTTTGCTACATTTTAAAATAATAGGTGACTCCTGTTTTGAAAGCAGAAAGTAAAGTAAGCTGTTGTTGGAGGCAATGATGAAATGGATGGTTCGGCTGAGAAAAAGCTCAGACCTGTTTGCTTTTCGACTTCACTTTGGCCATTTGGTTGGGTAACACCTTGTCCTGGTGCTTGAGTCACTCTTGAGCCCTCAGGGCTCCTCTTTTGTGCTGTGGTGTATCCAAAGTGAGCTTGGAAATAGAGCTGGTGTTTGGAGGTTTTTCTCTCCCTGGCGCAGATGATGCTGAGTGCACCCCCAACCAGCGCCCGGACTCCCCGCACCCCCAAAACCCCAATCCCTTTGGGTTCCCATGGCTCCCCCAGGGCCGAACCTGAGCCAAAACTCATGCCGGGTGGGAATGGTGGGGAAGCTGCAGCGGGGCGGCTTTGACAAGCAGATCCCACCACCATCCTCGCTTTCCCCGCAGCCATTTGTCACTGGCGGGGGCTGCGGGGGGCCGGCAGCAACCGTGCCCACCCCACCGCAGAAGGCTGGAGCCGGCATTTGAATAATGAATTCTGTTTAAGACTGAAAGCTCGGAGATCCATCTGTAACAAGACTCGAAATAATTACAGCTGATGATTGCCTGGTACCTCAGCCAGAAAAAACAGAACAGATTTTGGCCGCCAGCAATTACAAGCAGCACCCGCTCGAGCACAGGGAGAACTTTCGGAATGAATTTGTGAATATATTTGTGTGGATGGGGAGTGATGGGGATGGCAGTTTGGGGTGCAGGGCTGCAGTGAGGGGGTGTCTGTGTTCATACGGCTCCTGGACCCCTCCTCTGGGAGGATGGTGGCACAGGTGTCCCCTTGTGCTATCCCTTTGTGTCATCCCCTGCCCATCTGCAGTGTCACTTGGGGCTGGGGGGTGCAGGGCATCCCTACCTGGACCAGTGCGTGTGTGGTGACAACGCACCGGGATGAGAACTGGTGCGCGAGTGGGGAAATGGGAGGAAAACAGGTAAAAGTGCGGTTGAGATGAGGCTGCTCCCAGCAGCAGTGGGGTACCCAGAGGTGGTGGGGAGGGTGGTGAATTTTGGACCCGGCTCTGCCAACCATTTGCCCCATATTCCTTTGGCTTTATCTTGTGGCTTCGTGGCAAAATGCTGAGCAGAGACAGAGGGTTTCTCCACATGGTGCCGTGGTGGTGATGCCCTTTGGTGGCTGCTGAAAACAGCCCCGCACGTCCTCTGGGCTCAGATTTGCCTTCCGTATAATGGGGATAATTTATCAAATAGTGAATAATATGCTTTCCTTCTTCCATGTCTCTTCCACGTATCATTTCAACTGACTGAAAATTGTCAAATTAGACTATTTTCCTTGACTGTTCCATTTGGGAGCGGGGGGAGCTGAAGGCTTTGATAATTGTGCTGTGCGCTCCATCAATGTCTTGTAAAGTAAGCAGCGAGTAAAACTGTTATTGCCCGGGCTTTGAGGAATGCCCTCGTTGGTAAAGCGTAGGCTTTCTTTCACGTGGTTAGATGCTGATGATTTTTAAGAGTCTGCTTTCTTTGCCCCCTAGGATGTGGCTGCCCGAGCCTGGTTGAGGCTGACACGAGGAAACCTCGGCCGCCGGCTTCACAAATCGCTTGGGGACGGTGAGTACATCGCGCTATCACTTTTTCGCATCCGCCAAAATTGCGTGTGCTTTGAATTGTCCTAGCGTAATGCGTCTATATTCATCATTGCTCCCTTATCTTGTTCGGCTCCAATCTACAAGGATCTGCTTAGTTCTCCTTTGCACCTTAAATTCTTCTTTATCTCAACCGGTGTCGCCGCCAAGCCTGCAGACGGCTGCACCATCGCTCCTCTTGCAGCTGGAAAATGCGCATGGGGACTCCCTGCTCTGTCCCCATCCCTGGCTTTTGCGTGGGATATGGGGCTGTTGCTTGGCCTGGTTGGATTAATATTGCTGTTCAGGAGGTGCTCTTGAAACCAGGAGACCTGGTGCATCCCTGGGTTTTTCCATGTCTGCCCAGGTCCTGGGGTGCTTGTCCTTTGGGAGTCTCCAGCATGTGTGCTTTCCACCCGAGCTAAGGTGGAGGCAAAATCAGAAGGCATTTTATATTGTGCCAAATCAGCTTTCCAGCTCCGAGTAAACTCACAGGGAGGTTTTGCTGCTCCTTCCTCACGTTTTGAGCCGATGTCTTTGCCGATGGATTTTTGCAGAACTTTTATTTCTGTTGGTGTTAAGATGGGAGCTATTAAGATGTTGGTGTTAAGATGGGAGGATTTCTTCTTCAGTGATCCAAGTGATTTCCTCCCTTTGTGTCTTTATCACTGGAGCTGGTTGAATAAAACAGGATGTGCAAAATGACTCTAGGCGCCCAGTTTGAATTATGCCTGATTCTAGCTCTGCACCGTCCTGTTTTGGGATGAAATGTTGAGGCGCTGAGTCTGCTGTCCTAAACCAATGTGCTTCCCTCAGCCTCTCCTAGTCATGTGCATTTAAACCCTGCTCCTTCCTAGAATATAGGAGCTGCTTGGGCAATATAGACTGTGCAGCATCGCTTGACCGGGACCCAAATAAAGGGAACAGCTGCTTAATCAGTTCGAGTGGCTGGGAACCAGTTTACCGTGCATTAAGTATTCTTTGATTCTGTTTAATTGGGACATTGCAGAGACCCTGACGTCCAGTAATAGGGACAGTGGGAAGCTGATCAGACAGCTCGTTAACACTCAATTAATGTCGCTCTGTACAGCACAGCAGTAACTTTTAAAAAATGTATGTGCGCAGCCGAGGTGGAATGGAAAGGAAGGGAATGGAATCGCGACGGCGATTTCCAGAGCGCCTGATCTGAGGTTGCCGCACGGCGCTGCCTTTGCGTGTGTGCGCAATTCAAGTGGAATTAGAAGCTCAAGTGCGAGGTTTTTTTTTAACACAGCACAGAATAAGTTCATTTTTAATTTATAGGTGCAATTAAAGCGCGCTAAGAATAAAATTCATAAATCTTTAGCTAACCGGCCGTGATTCTTCTGAAAACTCTTTTTGTTCCTCCTGATGTGGGCAATGTGGGCACCTGGTGTGCCTGGAATAATAATGGCCAGCTATTCCCCTTTGCCCTCTTCCTTGTCAGTTCTTCGCAGGCTTTATTAATCTTACCTAGACCTGCCCTTGCGACGCCTGCGTGCTTTGCTTTGCACCCGCAGGCGGATGAAGCCTGAGCAGCAGATTTAAGTGTCTGGTTTTGTCTGGGTGACCTGTGCCGTGGGGGCGAATTTCTGCTTGGGTTATTCATTCAGATGCAGAAATGGAGCAGGGGATGCCCGAATCCGTCCTTCTCCTAGGTTGGGGGAGCTGTCACCCCTGCTTGGTGTGAGAGACAGAGGGACAAAGGGACGTCCCTGGGCATCTCGGGGCTGAAAGCGGTGGCCATGGCCGTACTGGGAGCCCTGGGAAGGAGTTGCAAGGAGAAATGGTCAGTGGTACAGGAGAGAGGGAGCAGGGCTCGTGTGTTTTCTGGTTGGCAGATGAGGCGTCTTGGTCTGTAACAGCTCAGGAAGGTTTTTCTTGCGGTATGGATGGAGGAGGATCTCACCCGGGTTCGGCTTTCCTCTCTCCCAGTTGCTTTCCCATCACTTCGCCCCCTAGCCAGACCACGGCCATGCATGGCATAGCATGGCTGGAGGGGTAATTGCCATCTCTGCGTTTCCTTAATGAGCTCTGGCTCTGCTAATGAGCCTATTGCTCCTTGGCAAAGAGGATCCAGCAGTGAACCTCTGCTCCGAGGGGGGCACAGCTTTAATCAGGGGATGCTGCTGGTCCCCTGTGTGGTTGGAGGGGGATAATTCCCCACTGACCACTTTGTAACTCAGCTCCCTTCATCACCGTCAATCACGGATTCATTTAAGGACCTGATTCCTCCCCTCTTACTTTTCTTTTTTTTTAAAATTTTATTTTATTACATCTGCACACTCAGTCATGCAAAAAATTACACGATTTCGGATATTCAGCTGACTCTGGTCTCGGATCGCGAGGGCTGCTTAGTACTGCCATCGCCATTCAATTAGCTCTGGCGTGCAAAAGAGATGTGCTGGAATAATATGGCCTTTAGATGAGAAGGGGCTCAGTCCCGTGGGGAGCCCTGGTGCTTTCCCAGCCACACAGTGCATGGTGGTCCTTGAAGCTTTTCCTCTGCTCGGATCCATTGGCATAGCGATGGGGACCGGGTCCAGGAGGTTTGGTCTGGCTTGAGTGCAGCGAGAGATGCAACAGGGGGGATTTGGGTGTTTAGTGCTGCTGGCTCTCCAGCAGGTGCTTTGGTTTTGCTTAGCTGAGTACCTGGTCTTGTGTCTTCTGCAAAATCCAGGGTGGTTTTGAGGATCTTCATCCTCCCAGGGGACAAATCGTCCCCCCTGCAGCAGCAGAATCAGAGCTGGAGGAGCCCGAGCAGTTGCCACTGCATCCTCAGCTCTTTGTATGCACCAGGGAGGATGCTCAGGTGTGGGGAGGGATGCAGGATGCTCAGGCGTGGGGAGGGATGCAGGATGCTCAGGTGTGGGAGGGATGCAGGATGCTTAGGCGTGGAGAGGGATGCAGGATGCTCAGATGTGGGGAAGGATGCAGGATGCTCAGGCATGGGGAGGGATGCAGGATGCTCAGATGTGGGGAAGGATGCAGGATGCTCAGATGTGGGGAGGGATGCAGGATGCTCAGATGTGGGGAGGGATGCAGGATGCTCAGGCGTGGGGAGGGACCCAGCCCTGTCACGGACTCACCCCATCCCAATCCCATTTTCCTCCTGCCTTTGCGGCATTTGCGGGTGGGTTGCTGGAGATGGAGGTGAGATGAAACACATGGCTGGAGCCGGCTTGGGGAGGCGGCGTGAGATTTTCCTTGCAGTTTATAGACTACAAAAACCCGCCTTGCCAACGCTTTCCCCCCTTTGCCGCCAAACGCTTAGATTCTGCTGTTAAAATGTGGTTTATGGGGGAGGCAGGTGCCAGTTGCTGAGCACACGTGCCGGTCCTGGGACCAAAGTGTGGCCAATCCCCAACCATGGCAGCCTCTCCATCCCTCTACACCATGGCAGCTTTGGCATTTGTGACAAAAAAACCCTATATTTTTAGGATGGTGACGTCTGAAAGTAAATTTATTGCTTTGAAGGGGAGGGGCGGAAGGCAAAAGAAAAGTTATTTCTTTCCTTCCACCTCTGTTTTTGAGTAGGAGCTGATAAAAAGCCCAAGGCAGGACTGTGCTCTGCCAGATCAGACTCCACTCCGGCTTTGCCCGGGAGTCGTGTGGATAAAATATTAAGCACTGGGGCTGGAGCAGCACAGGTACAGCAGGCATGATCAGATGAGTAGTTAAAGGTCTGGCATCCTTTGGGGACGCCTATGATTGATCAGCCCTTGCAAAAATAAATAACCCGGCCCTTTAGATCTATGTAGCAATTTTAAATTTTTAATAAATCTGTATGTATGGTGAAGGATAAGTTGTCACCCTGCACTCTGTGCCTGTGATTCTCTGGGTGAATTTATCATGCTCTCCCTTTCGGAGGACTTCAGATCCCGCTGATAGGCAGTTTTAAATTCCTGTCCCATCTTTATCTTGCCGAGGTGTGACAGGGAGCTGGGCTGGGGATGCTCCGACTCTGAACGGGGAGAGGGGGGACCCGAAACGCTGCGCCTCTGTTTGCAACCAGAGGAGGGAGAGGACCTGGGATGTGCTGGTGAGGGTTACAAAATCCTCCAAACCACCTCCTGAGGGGCAGCTGCCAGTACAGTGGCAGCAGAGATAACGCTGCAGCCGCCTGGACGCGGGGAAGTGACGGCACTAGGCGAACAGTGATTGCAAACTAATTACTAATTACGGCAGGGTCTTCAGCGCTGGCTCTGGAACGCTTCCCCTGCCCAGGGACCAGTCGAGGGGCACGGCAGCATCCTCGGTTTGCTGCCTGCAGCGCGGAGCTGCTTTGGGGCTGGGGAGCTGACGTGGAGCTGAGTGTTGCTAAAGAGGGATGCAGATGGCAGGGCTGGCTCCTGCCCCGCTCCGACGGGACCAGATGGCTGTTCTGCTGCAGGCACGGGCTGGGAAAGCAAACGCTGGTGGCGTTGCCCAGCTCTTGGCTTCTCTTCCCTCGAGGCAAGAGGGATGCAGGTGCAGCTGAGGTGGGAAGCACAAGACCTGTAGAAAAGTGAATGCCTTTCCCATGGCTTGATGTAGGGGAGGTGTTGTGGGGTGGTAGGGCTCCCGTAGTGTTGCCAAAGCTTTGTAAAAAGACTTTTGGCACTTTTGTGCCGTGCAGCTGTACGGTTGCATCGTGCTCTGCCAAATGTTTAATGTAACTCCGAAGTCAAAGCTCACGGGCAATGCCGCTGCCATCCCACCCCGAAGCACGCAGAGGATCTGTCGTCCTCCACAGGCTTTCCAAAGGTAAAGTAGAGGAGGTTTCCCAGGTCTCCCCATCTCTGCTGTGTTCTGGCAGGATGCGGCGGGTGGAACATATGCATTGCAATGCCAGGGCTCTCATCTTTGTAACTTGGAAGCCTGGCTGGCCCCTATTGCTGAGATGCACATGCTCTCCTTGGGAAAAAATGCTGTTAAATGGCATATCCTGGCTTGGCGATACAAACTCCACGCTGAATGCAAATCTGATCTGAGAAAGGTTTGGGGTTTTATGTTCACCGTGGCTATGGGGAAGCCTGTAAAGCCTCCAGAGCCGTGGTAATGTGGATGCTGTAGTTTCCCTGCGCTCAGCAGCGCTGACATGTCTGTGTGTGTCGTCGTTCCTGCTGGAAGCTCTTGGTGGTTGCAATTAGCTTGTACTTAAGCACTGATAGTTATTACCGTTGCGTTATATTTTTTTTTCCATATGGTGCGTATAACACAGCCATCAGTATTTTTAAAACTTAGGCTGGCAACAAATTCCTGTAGTAGTGGGAGATCTGTGCCCGGTGCTTTGCTGATGCTCACGCTGCCTGCAGATATGGTGCAGGCAGTGAGAAGGCAGGAGGAGGCACCTGAGGTTGGCTGGGGGAAAAAACCTTCTCCTGATCCCCTTCTGCCGCTGCATGAAGGGTGCGTGGCTGAGACACAGCTCTTGCCAACAGCAAACGAGAGCCCAGCACTGTTTGGAGAGGCTCAGCCCTGGGGACAGCAAACAGAGTGCGGTGACAGGCAGAGGGAGCCCCAGGCTAGAAAGCAAAGGGAGCGAGCAGGGAAAGGTGTCCAAGCCATCCAGGAGGTGTGTAGGAGCAGAGGGACTGTGCACAGACCCTGGTGTGACAGTAGGAGCTGATGCTGGGTTGTCCCAGCCTGACGGAGCTGTGACATCCACTCCTCTTTAAACACGGCTGCTCGGGTCTTTAGCAAAACTTATTAAAAGCAAACATCTCCTGGCCCTGCAGTAATCGAGAGCTATCACTGGAGCTGCAGGATGCTCTTTAAAGCCTGATGGGGGAAGAGAGAAGGTAAAAGAGCTTGGGGATGAAGGCCAGCCAGCAAGGTTAGCGTAGCATTCGGTAGCGAGCAGGTTTGCCTTGGGCACGCTGGCAGGCATGCAGCCTCCGGGTGCTCTGAGGTGGGAGGATGCTGACACCCAGTTGTCACCTACTTTTGTTTCCTGATGGCATTTTTAGCCTTTCAGAGGCCAGGGAAGCCAGCAAGCCCTGCCCACAGTGCCAGTGAGGACGGCTGCATGTGCTTTGGGTGCGTTTGGTCGTGTACAGTTGGGTTTTTATCCTTGATCTGAATCAAGCCCTGGTACTGTTGTCTGTGCCCCCTCCTCTGCTACAGCCAAATGAGGCGTCACCCCCCAAGGAGCCAGGGCACTTGCCCAGGGGTAAGTTTAGCCCTGTGTGCATTGCAAACCTACGTACTGGTCTTTAAATACTCTCATCAGCAGAGCCCAGATCCGGCAGCCAGATTCCTCGCTCGGGTTTGAAACGAGGGATTGCATCCCTCCTGTGCTCTGTTTGTTGTCTCAGGTTCTCTCATCACCAGCAAAGATGATTTTTGTAGACATCCTGTTTCTTCCAGGTAATATTCCTCCTTGAGTGGTCCTGCTTAGACTTAAATGGGCAAAATGTTGTGGGGGCAGAGTTTGCTGAGCTGCTCCATTATGAAGGTGTGGGGGGCCCAAAATGCTCCTTCTGAAAGCAAGAGGGGGTTCACGGAGACAGTTTGGGGAGGTAAGGAGGTGGAGTTATTCCCAGCATCCCCAGTGGGGTTTTCTCCCAGCCCTTTTCCATGACACTGAGCTTTTGGGCAGGTTTTTGCTCCGCTGCAGCCCCTTGTCTCACCCCTGTATGGCCAAAATCATGGTGCGAGTGGCATCGATGCTCTCTCCACTTCTCTCTGCATCCTTCCTCTCATGACAGTATGTAAAGCCGCTTTCATCTCATGCCTCCTTTAGCATTCTCCTTCCCATTTAGGTTTTTTTTAATCTTTTTTTCCATAAAAAGCAAGATTTTTGGAAATGAATCGAGAGAGAGAAAAGGAAAAAAAGAAAGCCCAGATGCAGGATTTTTGCTCATGAAAGGGAAAGCATGGAATACAACAAATTAAATAGCCACCCGCTGAGAAAAAAGGGATTGGAGAGAAAAATGGAAAGGGGGGTGGAGGGGTTAAAACCCAGATGTAAAAGGCAGGCTGGCCCTGGAAGATACCAGACAGGTCTGGGAGTACAGGCATAGCATGGTGGTAAAATAATTGTGCCCTTTCAGCTGAAGTCCAGCGCTCGCTTTCTGCCTCGCTAACCCAAGCCTGCCATCCTCTGTTAGCTCCCGCAATATTTTACCTGCCAGCTCCGGCTCTGTTTCGCCGGCTATGGAGAGGACTAGATTAATTAGGAGAGATCTCTTTTACGCAGCCAGCCTGGCTCTGCGGGGGGAAGGCTGGGAACTATTTAAAGGGATGAAGATGTACTGCAGCAGCTGCCATCTCTCTGGCTGGTAATGTGCTCACTCACCTAGCTCAAAATTCATCTCCTTTCGCCCTCTGCCAGTAATTCCCAGTAAACAGAAGCAAAGCGAACGCTGGGACACGGTGCATGGCCGAGCTGGGGTGTTGGGTGAGAGCAAGACGTATACGAGGAAACAGGAGCAAGATTATGTCTGGATGAAGCTTTGGGCCTTGCAAAAGTCCTGCGTGTTCCTCTCGTTTATTGTAGCGCTGCTCATGGGAATGGGGCTGTGGGTTTCTGCACGGCCAGGATGGACCCAGACATCTGGGGGGGTGGTGGGAGCATCGCTCCCCCATTTCTCGGCTCATTAAGGCCCAGCCTTGCCTTCAAGTGACACAGGTAATGAATCCTTTGCAGGATGCCTGCTGGCTTTAATAAGCTGGAATGAACTGAGGAAGAGAATTAACCTGGCAGGATTAGCTCGCTCTGCAGCGGGATGCTGGGGATGGCTCCTCCTGGGTCGTGCCGGGAATCTTAACACCTCTCCTACCCATACCCAGCCCTGCCTGCTCTTTGTAAAGCACCCAGCAGCTTAAAACCCCCCGTGTCCTGCCTGTTTTGCCCCCAAACACGGGGAGAGGACTGGTCCTGGTGGGCTGAGGTTGCCAGATGTGCAGCATCCAAGCCGGGCTGGTGTCCCTCCCACTACCTGTGGCCACCAGCTTCCCTCCTTTGGAGAAGGAGAGGAGCAGGTAGGATATCAGAAGCCGTGTGTGTGTTTTTGGAAGGTGTTTCAGGCAGTGCACAGAGCTGGTTTTGGCTATGGCTCCTGAAGCCTGGTTTATCACAGCACTCGTTTGCGGAGTCAGAGAGCCTCACGCCTGAAAACCCTGCAATTACCGTGCATTCGGTTGGGTCTTTTGGCTTTTTTATTTTCAGTAAATGGCGTTGTAATGCAGCCCCCCTGCCGGGCACACTGTGTGGGGCAGGCAATGTGCTTCATATCCTAAAAGCTGGTCGGATGCTTCGCTGGCTGCGTTGGGAGAAGTTCAGGGGCTGCAGCTGCGCTGGAGCTCACAGCACCATGTCGGGGCCCTTGCTGGGGGTTTGGGAGAGGGGACACCATGTTCTGGCTTTGATTAACACAGATTTGCTTTTGGGGAGCACGTGTGGCGAGGAGCTTTCTTGCAACAACACGTCCCCACGCTCCTTGTCATCATGGGGTCCCCGGGGTCTCTGGGCAAGAGCCCAACTGATGCAGCCCACCCATCCCCATTCCGATGGGGATGGCCGATGGGATTCCACACGCGGTTCTTTGGGCAGGGGGATGCGGGAAGGGTGGCGGGGAACTATCTGTAAGCCCCAGTAAAGCTTGGCTTTTTGCTGGGCTGTGTGCTCCAGGAACCCGCTGGCTCCTCCATGTGCACGATGCATACTAATTCACTCCTCCTGCAGTATAGGAGCCTTTCCCTGGCAGATCCTTTAAGAACAGACGTGGGTTTTGAGAAACCCTGGATGGCACTGCTTGTAATTATAATGTAATCGGTGTAATTGAGAGCCCAGGGGCTGATTTGCATTTTCTTAATGTTGTATTGAGATTTGGGGGGTTATCCCCCTGCCTGGGTTTGTGTGGGGTGTAGCGATGCTGCTGGTGGCCAGGGTTTGGTCCAGGGGTCGGGGAGCAGGAGGAAATGAGGGGGATGAGCTTTGCAGCCGAGCAAACAGCTCCATGTGGCACCACAGCCTGGGTTTGAGGGCCACTGGAGCCATCCATAATTGATAACACCCCGGCTGTAATGAGCTCCCAGTCTGGGCTAGGAAATCATTTGCAAGCTGGTCTGGATTTCCATGGAACAGGCTTGTTCTTGGAAGGGTTTTCAGGCTTTCGGCTTGTATTCAGGGCATGAGGGAGTAAGGCAGAGGGTAACGTAGCTCCAGGTGGATGATGGGGATGAGTTTTAGCGAGTGACGAGCGGACACCACGTGCCATCTCGTCCCCAAGGTGCCGGAACAGGGACCGAGCTCCTGTCCCTTGGCATGGGCACAAGGCTGGTGGCAGTGCTGGCACTGCTGGTGGCTTGCAGAAACAAAGCTTAAGTGTGGAGGGAGCTCGAATAGCCCAAAGGGTTTTGAAAAGGATGATTTAGGGTGAGAGGGGAGGGCGTTCCACCACTCCAAGTGCTGGTGTTAATGTTTTCCTAGGAAAAATCTGGGTGAAGAGCATGGTTAGTGGTTCAATACAGAGGTTACAGCCCAAATTGCACGTGTAAGGTTGGGCAGGGTGACTCTACCCGGCCCCATTGAGCCTTGAAACCTGTTTTTTACCCATGGGGGTACAGTCCGTGATGAGAAAGAGTTTTATTCAGATACGGGGTTTTGAGGAGTCTGCTTTTCTCCTCCAGCCCAGTTTGCAGAAGAAAAACAATCAAAGAAAACCGGGGAGGGCGATGCTTTTAAATCCGCTGGGGCTTTGGGAGGATATTGTTTGTGCTTCTTGAATAATGGCTTTTGATATGTAATAATATATTGTGCAGTTTTTGATGGCCGATATTACGTTTATTTTAAATGATATAATCAGCCCTTGGCGTCTCAGTTGATTTAGTCAATTAAGTTTTTAACCTCATGTCTTCAATCTCATCTGTGAGTAATTTAAATGTGGTGATTTTAATGAAAGTACATCTACCTGTTCATTTATCCAGACATATCATTGCCCTTTGGATCTCTGCTGGTAGGGACCAGAGATGCTTTTTCTGTTCTGCGTGGAAATGTTTACCAGGGGTGAGGAGACAATAAATTGATTTGTGTTAGGGAGTAGATTGTTTTGTTTTTCTTTCTGAGCAATCCAAATATAACAGATGCAGTGATTTCCAAAGCAAAGTGACACGTGCATTGAGGCTGTGGGGGGCTTGGGGGTCCCACTGCAGGCACACACCTGGTCCCCTGGGAGAGGTGGCTGGTCCAAGGGGGATGTTGACAGTAAACTCATCTGAAACCAAGCTGGGAAACATTGGTGTTGGCTTTTTGTTCCCATCTCTTAGCCTGACATTCCCAAATATAACAGATGCAGTGATTTCCAAAGCAAAGTGACACGTACATTAAGGCCATGGGGGGTTTGGGGGTCCCACTGTGGGCACACAGCTGGTCCCCTGGGAGAGGTGGCTGGTCCAAGGGGATGTTGGCAGTAAACTCATCTGAAACCAAGCTGGGAAACGTTGGTGTTGGCTTTTTGTTCCCATCTCATAGCCTGACGTTCCTAAAATACATTTTCTTTTGTTTTTTCTCTAAACGAAAATACTCCGAAGGGGCGTTATATGTGGTTTTTGGCACAGAAGGCAACCTGCCTCCCCCTGAAAATACTTGTTTTAAAATTTTCAGTGAAAAACGCCGATGGTTTTTGATAGAAGCATTTCTATTCATGAGCAGTAGCTCATAGAGATTTGCAAGAAATAAAGAGGTTTTGGCAGCGTCAAATCTCTGTCGAACAAGGGGATGGGGAAGGTTTGAAACTTGATTTGGTGTAGTTTGCCTGTGGAATTTCAGCATAGGTTCCCCAACACAAGTGTCAGGGGATGTTTTCCCATCAAACCCAAGCCCAGATCTCCTGAGAGCTACAACACTCCTGCATTAACGATCTTCTGGGCTGCTGCAATGTTTTGGTCCTTGGAGATTTGTCTCCATCTCTCCCTGGGCCATGTTTGCCAGGTGTGTTGGAGATCTGGCCTTGAGCTCCCTCCGGATTATTAGCAGATGAAGGTCCCCGCACTGTGTCTCATGGGGAAGCTGATTCCTCCCAGACTTTCAATGAATGCGCCACCTTATTAGTGCAGGTTCTTAACAAACTCCGCGCAGGGAGATTCCCCCTCTCTGAAGCCAGTTTTGGTTGCCAACAGTGAGGGATTGATTTCCAAGTCCCATTGCTCCATCTCCTCTTGACCTGGGATGAAGGTGCTCAGGGCAGGGAGGGTTGTCACTCTCTCCTGTAGGACACCGCCTGGTATAAATGGTCAATAATTCGTAGCTGAGGGTAAATGAGTGATTATCATGTAATTAATTCACCAGGGTCTGGTAGCAACTTCTTCCAGCACCCAGTTCTTCCCCCATGTTGTTCTGGACACATCTCCACTCCCCTGCACATAAGGGGGACAGGAGAGACACCAGTGCTGCTTTTCTTTAAACAGAGATTCAACCGTGGCTCTGAAAACAGAATTAGAGGTAGCATTTAATCATACAAGCTCTGGAAATATGGTAGATTAAATCTTTTTAAGGAGGGCAGCTAAGCACTTTATTTGCTGTGCAGCAATCATCAGGGGGTTGGAGACCAGAGAACTGAATATAAAGCTTTTAAATTCCTTTTAATTTTTTTTTTTTTTTAAAAGAGGTTCTTTCGTATTGCATGATTGGACAGGAAAGACTTTAAAGTGATGGTTAAAACAGAGAGAGAGAGACAGAAGGATGGATGGAATGGAGACACTTGTCAAAAATAGACATTAATAATGTTGTGTTGAGTTGTCCGGACACATTTAATCCTTAAAGCACAGGTTTGCTCTGCGAAGTGATTTTTATGTGGGGGAGGGAGACCTTTCAAGCCTTCTGTGTTGTTTCTCACCACTTTTGAGATCAAATTTACTCCGTGTAGAAGCGGTGTAGGTCTTTGTGAGCCCCATCCTCTTTGCTGCAGCCTCCACCGGAGCAGCTGAGGATGGTGCTGGATGCCAATGGTGCTGCGGGCCTCCCGACGTGGGGATCCAAGGGCGACGTTTCATCTAAAATTGGCATTCTGTCTGGAATTGGGTTTTATTTCTTTTCTGCCAGCTTCCCCAGCCCCGCTCGGGGGAATCGGTCCCGTTCGGTTGCCTCGTAGCCTGCTCGGGGACATTTGCTTGTGTTTGTCTTGCATTTTTCTTAATTTCACGGAGCTGAGGAGATCGATGGGAAGGTAGGCCTGGGATTTAAGGCTGCCTATAGCGTGGCTCCGTGACGGATGACCCCAGCTCTACTGCTGCTCTCGGGGGTGGGAGTTTGCAGGGCTGGCGGTGCCCGCTGCAATGCTGCAGGATGTACCCAGGAGGGATGCTATGACCTTCCCACACATGCTCGTGTCTGGGGACTGCAGGATACCCAGTGTGACAACCCTGGGAGAGGAGCAGTAAGTTGGTTTTGAAGCCTTTTGATGGCTGAACTCTGTCCTGGGAGTGCAGCTTGGAGCTGTGGGGCAAGGATAACTGGTGGGACTGTGGCCTCCGTGTCAGCAGAGCGGTGCTGGAGTCTCGGTGCCACGGCGCCGGCTGTATCAGAGATGCTTGTTGCCATAGAAACACCCTGTGGCAATGCGCTTATTTGGAGGGAGGTGGCATTTGTGTGTTGGCAGGAGCCTGGTGTGGACATGCCACGAGTTACCAGGTGTTGCTGCACTTTGCTGACCTGTTGCACTTGGCTTTGGTCACCGAGCATCATGTGTGCGGGAAGGAGGGTTGGCTTGGGTGGCTGTTGGTAGGGTTGCAACAGCTGAATGGCGAAGGCGATGGGGAGAAGGTCGCTGTTGGTGGTGTTCTGCCATTCTTGGTGCAGACAGCAACGAGGCAGTTTGTTCCAAGTTTGTTCCAATGATGCAGTTTGTTCCGATGATGGAGTGTGTTCCAATGATGCGGTTTGTTCCCACTCTCTCTGTGCCGAAGGCTGCTTCACGCTGTTAAAATGGTTTGCATAGTAGCCCCAGCTGTCCCCAGGGAGACCCATCTCCATCCCTCCTACAGTGCGGTGGCCTCTCCATCCTGAAACCCCTCACCCTTTCCTTTTAATGGTCCGCTTCCACTAAGCAAATGAGGCAGCGCCTCCCATCCCTCCCCACGATCTGCCAGCAAATTAGCACTCCATTAACTTAATGAGGGCTCTCCCCACTGCCCTGGCCATGGACACAGTGTGCACTGCTGCCAGCTGAGGCTTGGCTGGACCGGGGGGCTGCGATAGAGCCCTTGCAGCCAGGTGGGGGGGCTTCACCCGGGGGTCTCGGGTCTGACGAGGCTTTGTACCCTCTTGGGTCCCTGCTGGGCATGGCTATGAAGGGGAGGGATGATGGGAACAGCTGGTGTTGGCGATGTTGTTGCGATGTTGTGCAGGTTGTGATGCTCCAGCATCCTTCCCAAGCCAGTCTGTGTCACTGCCCCATGGCCAGGGGGACCGAGCGGGGTGCAGTCTCCCTCAGAAGGGGTCCCCCCTCGCCGGGTGGCCGGGCAGCATGACAGCCCTGCCTCCGGCAGCGCCAGCTCCCTGCCAAGGCTTTGTTTGTTGACAGAGTTAAATTTGCAATTTCATGGTTTGGTTACAATGAGTTCAGTTTATAAAATTCATGAGCTGTTAGGATGTGTTGCGGGGGGGGGGGGAACGGGTGAGAACAACATGCTGGGGATGCTGCTGGCACGTGCTGGTGTGGGTTCACACCTGGTTTGGGGATGGTGTGGGGCTCAGAGATGGGTGAGCACCTGAGATCCCTGTGCAGGGGGACGGAGGGACAGGTCCCCACCGGAGGAAAGATGCTCACCCCTCCTGGTGACACCGACCACGTCTTGATGTGCTTGCTGGGCTGGAATGGCTGCAGAGCCTTGTGCTCTTCTTGGGTCACCATCAGAGAGCCATGAGGTAATCTGTGCGGGGATGGAGCCCCGATGCTGCGGTGATGGGTGCTCAGCCTGCTGAGAGGCCCTGGGACTGGCTCAGAATAGGAATTCGTGTTTTTTTGAGGCTTTCAACACAATGCGCTCCGTTCCCTGGAGCTCAGGAAGACTGGGAGAGCGAAATGCAGCTGCCCGGAGCAGTCACCGCGGTGTGATTGAGCCTTTCGCTTTGTGAAATGAGCTGGCTTATCCTCTTGCATTTGGCTTTTCCAAGAGTTTTCTTTACAGCCTCTCCTGTGGGTTTGGGGGCTGACTTGGGAGCAGTGCAGACCCCCAATCCCACCCTGTTCCCTGGCTGGTCACCGTGTCCTCCATCCCCCCAGCAAAGGCAGCGCGCCTCCAGCAACCCGCACTGGAGCTGCTGATGCGCCGCAGCGGGGATCGGAAGGCAAAGTGTCAGAACAATCTAAACAAATATTAGCCCATTAATATTACGTGCCGGGGAGCTCAGAAGGAGGAGGAAAGGGGAGGCCTCGCCAGAGGATGCAAAGCCACACGGTACCTGTCCTGCATGGCAATGGCCGCGAGCAGGAGCCAGCAGAGTGTGTGAGGATGCGAGCGGATGGTGTATTTCCAGCTTCTTTAGCAGTTAGAAAACACCACTGATTTCCACTGGAAATACTAAGCTGTCAATTTTCAAAAGAAACATGGAGAAATCCTGTAGTTGCTCTCTGTGTTCATTTACCATCACCTTTGGGGACTGATTGGTACCGCCTGAGCTTGGTGAACCTCTCCATTTGGAGCCCTTCACCATGTGAATGTCTCTCTGTGAAGCCTTTGGGTTTTCTGGAGATCCGTATGGCTTAATTGTAGGGCTTCACTTTCTCAGGAAGCTTGTGCAGATGCCACATGTCGATACACAAGATGCGGAACACAAGTGGGGTTCATGGTCCTGTGACATGGGGTCAACGTGGCTGGAGCCCATCTGGATGGAGCTGGAGGGGTCTCACTCTCATATCTTGCTATTGGGGCATGTATTTTCCTTCCAAAGAGCTTAATTTGTGTTAAGGAGCATCAGGCTTTGGTTTCCAGCTGTGCCAGCATAGAAAATGGTGCCTTTTTAATGAATCTGGGACTGAAACATCTTCTGTGTGTTTGGGGGGACATGAAAGCCCAGGGAGGGGAGAAGACTTCAAGGTGCCTCTGGAAATTGGGGGCAAGGGCAGGACCGAGCAAAGAGACGAGACCACCCGCGGATCACGCTGCATTGTGCTCAATCCCGTATCTAAATTTTAGTCTTTTAAGAGGATTATCAGGTGTCTGTTTGAATTACTCTGACATGAACAGCCAGTCAGAAAATGTACATTCATTTGAAAGGTCAAGTACATCTGATTTCTGCGTTTGGTATGCCGGGGCTTATCCTTTCAACTCTCCCTTTCTTAATGAGATTCTTGTTTCAAAGTGTCTTGCCCAGGATTTGAGGAAGCCAAGTGCGGTGGAGATAGTTTTTTGTTAACATGTTTACCCTTTTATCTGCCTGTCCTTTGAAACCTCCCCGGTGGACAATAAGGATGCAGCGGGATGGCCAGACCAGGCGTGTTTGCCAGCAAAATGAGCCTTTTTTGGAGGGGGGAGGAGAGATGGAGATGTGATAGCGGGGTTCTGCAGCACCAGGAATTTTGATTTGGGCTGGGAAAGCATGTAAATGGGACTCAGAGGCTTTGAGAAGATCCCCGGCCACCGCGGGTGGCTTGGGCAGGCAGCGGGGCGTCAGCAGCTCCCGCGGAAACCGCGGCGGAAATAAAGCTGATTTTGGCCTGGCACGGCAGAATAATGTTTCTTGATTAAATTAATGTGTATTGATATTTCTCCTGTTGTTTTGACTTCACAGGCTGTTTAAATTCAGGCTTGTCACAACAAAATACAAAGGAGGTTGATCAGAGATTGATTTTTTTTTTTTCCTTTAATCCCATCTCTGGAAAAGAGTATTTTAAAATTTTATTTTATTTCTTTTCGCTACTTCCAGGTTGACAGGCGGAGAAGGCTGCAAACGTTAAAACCGTCGCGCAAATAATTATGTTAAAATGCCGAGCATACGTTATCGAGGAAGGCGCTCCTTGATTGTAAAGTACGAATCAATTTTCTGCGTCACAAAATTACCGCCATCGGAGTTGGCTTTGGTGATTTATGCCCTCAGATGACGACTTTGTGACTGCCAGCCTACTTTCCCCGGAGAGTTGATCTCTTGATGGGTGAAGCTTTGGTCTCCCCTTTGTTGTCAACGCCGTCTCCTCCCCGCTCGCGCGACGGTCCCCTCCGCTCCTTAAAAATAGAGCCTTTTATGCAAGCTGTGTCCCAAAACGCTCCGCCAAGTTAAATAATGTAGTCACAAAACCAAATATTGAATAATGACTGAGGAAAGGATTAAGGGAGACAGTCAAGGAACAAAAGAGAGATTCTCAAGTGTTTGGAACACAAAATTGAGATGACAGAGATGCCCGGGAGGCTTTTTCTCTCTGCAACAAGAGAGGACGGATTAGAGGGGTCCCCCCAGCACTGTGCTCCCCCCAGCTTGCTAAAGATCACAAAATCACAGAATCCCAGAATGTGAGGGGTTGGAAGGGCCCTGGAAAGCTCATCCAGTGCAATCCCCCATGGAGCAGGAACACCCAGCTGAGGTTCCACAGGAAGGGGTCCAGGCGGGTTTGAATGTCTGCAGAGAAGGAGACTCCACAACCTCCCTGGGCAGCCTGGGCCAGGCTCTGCCACCCTCCCCATGAAGAAGTTTCTTCTCAAATTTAAGTGGAACCTGTTGTGTTCCAGTTTGCACCCATTGCCCCTTGTCCTGTCACTGGTTGTCACCCAGAAGAGCCTGGCTCCATCCTCCTGACACTGCCCCTTTCCATATTGATCCCCAGGAATGAGTCCCCCCTCAGTCTCCTCTTCTCCAGCTCCAGAGCCCCAGCTCCCTCAGCCTTTCCTCACACGGGAGATGCTCCACTCCCTTCAGCATCTTGGTGGCTGCGCTGGACTCTCTGCAGCAGTTCCCTGTCCTTCTGGAGCTGAGGGGCCACAACTGGACACAATATTCCAGGTGTGGTCTCCCCAGGGCAGAGCAGAGGGGCAGGAGAACCTCTCTGACCTACTGACCACCCCCTCCTAACCCACCCCAGGTCCCATTGGCTTCCTGGCCACAAGGGCCCAGTGCTGGCTCATGCTCACCCTGGTGTCCTCAGGACCCCCAGGTCCCTTTTCCCTACACTGCTCTCCAATAGGTCATTCCCCAACTTATACTGGAACCTGGACGCACGGATGTCTAAATAGGATGCCTAAATACCTGCTTAAATATGACTTTTTTTGACAAGCCCAGCTGATTAGAGGAATTCGGTTAGAAATAAGCATTTTTTTCCAAGGAGGTCTGGGGAAAACGTCTTGTTTTCCTGGTGGAAAGTCACCATAGAGGTTTTTCTGTCTCCTTCTCGCTCGCTTTTTGGAAAGAAAACGTTGATTTTTCTCCTGTTCCTTTAGAAGGCTGCAGCCCAGACAGTGCTATCAATCCCATTTATGTACATGACTCTGGTTTTGTGGCAAGATTTAGATAAAAAATGCCGGGGGGAAGAAAGATGCTGGCATCTAATTTCTGATGCAATTTCTGAGGTTTTTCTGGTCTACCTATGAGTTGTTGAGCTGCAGTAACCATGGGGTGGGTAGTTGTTGGATGCTCATAGGGTGAGAAATAGACTGAAGGAATGAGCTTTGCATGTTGTAAACTTATGTAAATGCCTTTTGTGTAGCTCAGAGAAGATCTAGGACTCTTCTAAAGCTGAGAGTCAGAAATTCGGCTGGGAAGCCATAAATTCACTACATCTTTTCTGTGATCAAGTCAAAATATTGGCCAAGGAAGAAGCATCCGTGTTCAGCTATGGCAGAAGGGGTTACTGGACCTTCTGCTGGTTTATTTCTTTTCTTGCTGGTAGGTCCAGAACAGGTTGAAATGCAGCTTTGGATAAATTGCGAGGTGATGATTTACATGGCAGGTGACATGGGAAAGCACATTATTCTAGGAGGAAGCATGAGATGGGATGTATTTACTGCCTGTCTGGGCAAATTATCCGCTCTCAGATGTCTGGCATGTGCTTGTATAGAAAGTGCGTGTGTCCAAAATAGCAGATAAAGTGGATGCAGAGAATAACAGCTGATAAATACAACCCCCCCATGGCTATTGCTGCATCCCTCGCTCCGAACTCCCTCTTTGGAGAAACCGATGCTGGAGATGATCTGAAGTGAAGAAGCTGGTTTGGAGCGAGCAAGACGAATTTCATTGCTGCCGCAGAGGTGAGACGAGCGTGGCTTTAGCAGGGAAAAGGAGAAGGATCTATATTTGCAGGGACATCAGTGCTCCTAACCCCATTCGTTGCAATATTGGAGCTGCAGAGGCCAACTCCTTGTCTCGCTTCTCTTACTTAGCGAGGTTATAATGTCCCGTCCCGCTGGGGAAACTTCTCATTTGAGATCAAGCAAATTATCCTGGGCTGGCTGCTACTATTTCACAGTCTTGTCAGGCTGGCAGTGACTTAATATTTATCCCTCTTCACCTTGTATTTCTTACTGATGAGTAGAAAACCCTGCAAAATAATGAAGTGGAGGTGGTAAACTCGCAGCTCGTGCCGTACAAGGGGACTGTGGCTCGCGGGCGGTGATGGTTTGGGAATTGAAATGCGGTTTTTGAGACTTGACCTCCACCGTGTGAGTCGCTCGTGACCCTTCACGTAGCGACTGCTTGAGGCCATATCTATTATGGATGGATCGCCTCTGTTTCCAGAAGGCTTTTTTATCTCTCTTTCCTCCCCTGGGTGGGTTGCAGGATGATTGCTTCTTATTTATGTGCGCGTGTGCCCACGGAGAGCTCGGGATCTCATCTGGCTTTTAAGTATATACTTCTGTTATCTAGCAGGTATTGTAGGTGGATGTGTAAATTAATATCCTTCTGTTTACATAGAAATGGATGTATAGTATAAAAACAATTTACTTGTAAAAGACTCATCCTGCCTCCAGAATATGGTTGAATCTTAACACAAGACAAAGTAATTTAATCCGCCAAAACCCATACGTTGTTTCCCTCTCTCTTTTTTTTTTCCAGCAAATTTTACCTTCATCAAAAGATAAATCAATTTGTTGCAGCTATTGGCAGCTATTTAAGCCGGCGAATTGAACAGCTTAATTAGGGAAAATATATTAAAGGATGTGAGAGATGCTAACCCGTTCAGTGCCTTCTCTTGGGTACGCGTCTGTATTGTTCTCCCCGCTATAGCAGTCACCTCCAATTTGCTTGCGTTTGCTGTTGATTTTATTTGGTGCTTCACAGTGGCAGCAGCCGTGGCGATGGCAGAACTTCTCTGCCCTGTAAAACCTGGCCATGCCTTTCTCGGCTCAGCCTGTTTGGGGATTTGAAACTTTATTCTCTTCCAAATTTGTTTGCTTAAATCAAAGCGATAGTATTTTTTCTATTACTAAAGGGCTCTTCCTAAAGCACCAGCATCTGTGAGCATCCCTGTCCCGACCCCAGGCAGCCGTAGATGTGGCCATAGTCTTATGGTTTGCACCACACCCGAATAAATAGAATAGAAATGGCATTTCCCAAACGTCTCTTCCCATTTGGTTCCACTCGTATGTGGCATTTGCAGTTTTAAGGAGAGATGGGGAAAAAAAGAGGCACCTGGTACAAGTGCAGACAAATACCACCCATGGGTGTGTGGGGAGGTGGGTTTCCCCTCATTGCTCAATGACAGCTGCTTTCGGTGCTGAATTCATTAATAAGGCTGCTCTGATGAACATTCCCAGCCATCCAGGCTCTTATTAACCGAGGTTTTGTCAAAGCTGCACTTTGCAGTTCTTGCCAAACCTGACCCATCTCTGGAGCCCTTCCCTGGGGTGGACAAGTGTATCCAGGATACCTAGAGATGAGCCAGCTATGGGCTGGCTGCAGCAAATCAGATCTTGTTTCTTGCAGAAGCTGAGAACTTGCAGAGCTGAACTCCCCGAGGCTTTTAGTGTGTGGGATGGTGATGGGTTACAACAAAAAAACAATGTTCAGTTAATTTAAGCTTCAACTTGAGGTGCTCAGATAAAATAGAGTTGATATCAGGATAGTCTTGCTTAAAAATAAGAGAATTATCGGCGGAGACCAAAGCGTTCTCCATCTGTTCCTGTAGCCGTTAGGAGCCGATATTAGATACCTCCACTGCAGTCTGGGAATCCTTAAGTGAGTGCTCGTTGAAAAAGCTTCACGTGGGAAGTTGCTTCTCTCCTTTCCCTTCCTGGGGGTTATCTCATGCCCAAACCAACCAGGCTTTGCAAAGCTAAACCCTGGTGATGTCTGGTACTCGTTTAACATCCTCCGCTTCTCCCTGAAAGGACCAAAGGAGAAGGTGAAGCATCACCTGGGGAAACTCTTTGTCATCATCCTGAAAATCTCCTAATGACCCAAGAAGTGCTTGACTTGCTCTTGGAGCTTGTAAGAAATGACAGACCTTCCCCGAGGTTTGTCTTCTCCCACCTCGTCATTTTCTTGTTCGCTCCACAGCAACGGAGATGATGAAGTTTTACCGCTGAGCAAAATGATGGAACTTGGAAAAATGAGGTCTTGTGGCAGGCTAACACCTCAGATTGCTTCCAACTTGATATTAAAAAAATATAGAGAGATAGAATTGTATTTTGTCATTGCAGATGGCTTATTCCACAGTAGCGTGTGCGTGTGTGCACGTGTGTGCGCGTGTGTACATGCACAGTTATTCTTGCCTCAGCGCAACGATTTCCTAACGATCTCTTACCCACCCAAGACAGATTGCTTTTCATGGTTCAGTGGCCGCAGCTCAGGCATCCATTTTAATCAATAAAACAGTCAAAAGAGAGAATAGATTTACTTGTTTCTGGTTTTTTACATTTAATTGAAAATTTTCGAGTGATTACAAACATAGATATTGTATAGATTGCGGAGTTTAGGAGACAATAAATGCCAAAAGAAAAATCTCCCCGTAGCCTCGTCTCTTATCATGATGCACAGTAGATGTTGGTGGTTGGTGCCTGGCCGTGTCCTTTCTTCTCCTCTCTCATGCTTTGTAAAAAAAGGGATGGATTTAATGGAGTTCCACCCAGACATCGCAGGGAGCACCGTTAAATCCTCTTACCTGTGGTGGAGAGACTCTCCCTTCACATATAACATATACGCACAGAGAGAAACCTGGAGATGCCCGTGTCCCCTGAGCTGCCTGGTCATCAAACACACGTGAGAATGGGCTGTAAAAACTCTCCAGGTGCAATAAAATGGTTTTAATTTTAATGAGAGGTGATTGAAAAGCAGTTTCAGGGAAAAAGAGCTTTTGGTCATCAAAAGGGGAAAATATATCTGTATTTTCTGTTGTGTTTTCAGCAATCTTTCCAGCCTGCGCCTGTGAGATGTGAAAGCCAAGCCCCTTCTTCATGGGAATAAATAGTTGGTGAATAAGAGGGGTTTGGGCATGGAATGGGGTGCAAGTGCCAGAGATATTTGCTAACGTCCAAAAGTGGATGCTGATACGATACTTATCCCTTATGAGCGGATAGGTTAACCCTTCCCCACTGCACTGGAATATTGCATTTAATTATGTAATCTGTTCAATGTTGTCAATGCGCCTGGAGAGACGTGTGTGTCTACAGATGCGCGTGCTTGCGGGGGTACCGTGTATATAATAAATGTATTGAAATTGGAATTAATAAGTGCTTGGAGCAATGTCTGGTTTGCTGTGTGGTCTTGGGGAAGGGGTCTTCTGGACCCCCATGGTTTCCCAGCTTGCAGCTTGGAGCGATGCCCGAGAAGCTTTGCCTTCCTTCTAGGGGGTCTTTGGGAAAAATAACAAGCCATTTGTCTCTCTGGTTGTAAATTTAATAAACCTGGAAGCAGCACAGCAGCTGAACGTATAAAAGTCATAGACTGTTAACTCAAACGCGGGCAAACTTTAAAAATAGTTACGAGACCCCTGTGCTCTCTGCAAAATGAGATCTGATTTCTCTTTAAGCTGTTTTTAATAGCTGGAATTACCGCGGATCGGTGTTTACCAGCTGATAGGTTTGCGAGCGAGCCGCCTGTTTGGTGCCCACGGTGATATCATTTACACCGGTGTTCACGCCATCGCCACTCGCGCGCGCGGCGTCTCCTCGCAAATTAAAGTTGAACCTTGTGTGCCGGGTGCTCTCCATCTCCCAGACGGAGAATTTCCTCGATACTTTTATTGTCATCTCTGATTTACTCAGCTTCGTTGCCTGCTGGAAGCATATTTGTTCCAGCGTGGGCCAGGACGTGGCTCCGGAGGAGCGGCTGTCATCTTCCATCTAGTCAGGGGCAGCCGTGCCATGATGCCGCTGTCATCTCGCAATAAGTGTCGCTTTGTCCCCGTTGGTCCAAAACCGGGGTGCGGATCTTAAGAAGGAGATGCCAGCTTGACACCCCCCAAAAAGCCGGTGATAGGAGGGTTTGGGGAGTCCTTTGGAGAAGAAGAATGTGTCTCGGGGTGGTTTTGTTAATGGAATGTGGCATTTTTGTCTTGCTTATCCCGGTATTACACTGCGAGCCAGAGACCCCCGGTGCGGCAAGGGGTGATGTGCAAACACATCCTGAGCAGCTTGCAGTAAAAGCCATTTTGCTGTGACAAATAAGCTTATAGATTCATGGCCATTCCTCTGTGACTCTTCATCCCCATAGCATTTGTACAGATTTTGGGTGAGTTTTCCCCTCTATGTATCTCCCCAGAAGGAAATGGTCATTTTAAGGAAGGACAGATCCTTTTTGCGATTTTCTTTTCAAACACAATCAAATTCTCCTTGAGGAAAAAGCTTCAAATGGAAGACTCTGAGCAGCCCAAATTAGGAGGGGACTTAATTTACTATGGTAAAACACTTTGAGAGCTGAAGATGAAAACTGCAATTTAAGTGCCTAATATTATAATTATATACTGATGTGTTTTATTAATGGGATTGAATGCTCATAGCTTTGTAGTAATGAGCTTTTTTGGAGATCTGCATAATAGAATTTTCTGATGGTGAGAACCCCAGCATGGTGTTCCCTCTAAAACGCACCTCGAAACCCATGGAGTGTCCGGGGACAGGGTTAATTTGTTGACTTGAGCAGTAATTAGTCGCCCACCTCCCGGAACCCAAAACTCCTACTTGAGGCGCCGGCTGGATGATCTGAAACCTCATTGTGGTGGGACAAGTGATTCTTGAGCAAATGAAGTGTTTTGGGAACCTTGGAGATGAAAGGTAGCGTGTTGACAAATTAGCACTTAGCAGATTGCTAGTATTAAAGATCCGTGGGTTTGAACAGCGTGTACCTTCAGTCCTTTCTAACACAGGGGAAGAAATCATTTTCCCATCCTGTAATGCGATTTTGAAGGCACTTCTGATAATGAATGGGAACAAAACATCAAAACCTTGATGTTTTCACAGGCCAGGGCACCCCCTCCCAGTAAAGTTAAGCTGGGTCTGTTAAAATGATGCATGTTTAGAGGTTAAATATTCCATCTGAAAAAAAACCCGAACGATGCTAACCTAGATTTGGAAAAGAAGAAAGACTTGAAGACAGATTTCAGTTTGAAACAAAATGTGGAAATGGGGTATTTTGGTGATTCAGTTTCTCACAACTGACTTCCCTGTGAATATTTTTCGACTTGGATAAATCAACATATAGTATTAATTATATTAATAGACACATTAATTATGTGACAGCACATAATAACTTAAGACTTTCTAAGGCTGAATAGGGAGAACATTGAAAATAAAGTAGCAAATTGTAAAGCTGCTATAGCGTGGACTGGTTATTGCTTAGTAGGTATCTTTTAACAGGAAAAGAAGTCTTTTTTCAAGAGACACCACAATGTTCTTCGCAAATCTTGCTTTTCTCTAAATGCTTCTCTTTTATGCAAGAGTGTAATTAGCTTTTGTTAACTTTTGTATGGGCAGTTTTCGTTTTGCGCTTTCTTTGGAAGCCGTGGCTGCTTTTCTGAAATAGCTACAAGTTTTGTTTCTTCCCTCGGCGTCTTTAGTCCCAAATTTTCGCGAAGCAAAGTACTCATGTTTGGCCTCTCCTCACTAGTTAGCCAACCCTGATGCATTCGTTTAGGAAATGCAAAGCCAGGCCAGTTTTTGCCCTTCTCCCTTTGTTAATTAACCCAATATGCACAGTCATATTTTATTTGGCAGCTCGACTTGAAAGCCCAGCTGCTGGGAGATGAGCCATGAGAGGGGAAACAGAAGCTTTGTGTTGAGTTAATATGTGGATTTTGTAGCTTGTTGCTGTTCCCCGGGAGCATCTGCTCCTTGGCGCCTGCCCGTGCATCTCAACATGCGTCTTTCCAGGAATGATGGGAAGAGGTCTAAGGAAGGACAAGTGGGAAGATGGGGATGTAGATAAGAAAATGGGGGTGCAACAGGATTTCAGCATCATCCTCAGTCACCCGTGGCAAGCTGGGTTTTGGGTTGGGGGGACGTCAGGAGATGGGAAGATCCCTGTCCCGTGTATTCACCTCCTCACCCGCATCCCTTCTGCTCCTCTCATTCATGGTCGCTGTCAGTAATGAGATGGGAAGACTGGGCAAGGAGACAGCGCCAGTGCCACCCTGTCCACCCCCACATTATCCTGACTTATTACATCGTAATAAATTGAACCATTCCACTTCATTATTTCATATTTGAGGAGATTTATAGATTGTCCTGGTGGCTGAAGAGGCAGTGATTAAAGGAGCAGTGTGCTAATGAATGAGCCTCAGCACAAAGCCTTTTTAATTAATGCGCAGCCCAGGGGCTGTAAACGGCTTGCTGATAACAAGCCTGGCCCATTCAGGACATGAACTGACAACTTTGCACAAAATGAAGGCTTATGTGGAGACATGGGGACGGTATTGAGATGGCAATTAAGGCTAATAAAGCGATTCGTCTGCCTATCCATCGCCCTCCTTCGGCATGCCCGGCCCTTTCTCTGCCTCGGAAGTAATGGCAGGTGGAGATTTCATTTGGCTCTTCCAACCTTTCTTCGGTGATTTAATTTGCGGGCTGGCTGCTTCATCTGTTCCTTCACGTGGCTCTTTCAGTCATGTTGAGAGAGGGATTTTCACTCCAGGCTTTTCTGAACTCGCCTGAAATTTCCCTGAGTCAGGCGATTTTGTCTGGCATTTTCTGCCTTTTTTTTTTTTTAATACTTTTCTAATGGAGCATCTTGCTGGGAGAGGAGGCGGTGAACTCGTTGGCAGTTGTCCATCCATCCATCCATCCATCCATCCATCCATCCATCCATCCATCCATCCTTGACGGCGGTCTTGTCAGAGCGCTCAGCGAAGCAGAGGGTGGGCTTGCACGGCTCTGGGATGGGAGGGAACCTGTCAAGATGAAATGATGTCAAGATGAAATGTCAGCTTGCTGCAGGATGGCCTCAAACTCGCCTGTGCTTTTTGACAGCTTTCATGGCCTCTTCCTGGTTGGTGGTGTTGAACGGGCCCTGTGCTTTGAAAAAGTCCATTAGGGGACAAGTCAGTGCTTAAATGAACAGCTGTGATAAACTGGATGTTCCCATAGAGTGTTGTCCTTGGGAAGTTATGGGCCAGGTGAACAGCACAGGCATCTCTGGAGTCTTTGGGAATCCCAGTGACCTGGGAGAGGTGAGGAGCCCAAAACCCATCCCATCTTATCAGGGTTGGGCTTCTCACTGAATCCCTGGCAGGTGGAGGCATTGTTTTGTTTTTTTCAGTAAGTGATACGGGAAGAGGAGGTTGCAAACTTTTGAAACAAAATAAGAAAAAACAACAAAAAAAAAATATAAATGATGCTGCCCATGGCCCGCAGATTTAATGATATTTACCCATTTGATTGATGAAGATGATGAACGAGGCTTCGTGGCCTGTTGAGGGTGAAAAGCCTAAGTACCAGGATGGAGAGTGAATCAATCACTTCTCCGGCTGCGCTGCCAGATGGGTTCATCAGTTAACTGCGGTTCCCAACAGGGTCATATATTACCCCTGGCTGAGGGACGGCACGTCAGCGATGGCTGCTGACTCTTCTCCACAGAGATCGATAACCCATGGCCAATGGAAGCAACACGGCCTAAATGAAACCACTACAACTCCTCTCCGACTTTGTGTTTGCATTTGGTTTTGTTTGCTGATGTACATGTTCCCGTAACCCATCTAGCAAGGGTTGGGCGTGAAGTGCCAAGTTCTCCAGATCCATTAACTGGAGAACATGGAAAGTGCTGGTGGTTTGTTGGACAGTAGTCTTCTCTGAGTCCTTGCAGTGATCCTGTTCTTTTTTTTTGATGTTTTTTTAATGGCTTTTATTGAGTAGTTGAGCACTTGCTCATCATTTCCATGCTGAAGCCCGTAAGGTGGTTGTGAGGAATGGTTCTGTCCCTGCTTCGGGCAGAGAAATTTGGGGAGCGGGGTTGAGGGTGGGAGTTGTCTCAGGTGCTGCAATGTTGGACTTGTACAACAATCAGAGAACTCATTCCTTTGGCATCATATCCTCTTCTTGCCATCAAAATGCGTGTATTCTTTGCATGTATCTTTATTATTTTGAGTAATATTTAACCTTGTGCCCAGCAGGAGTCAGTGAATTATTTGAGGATGTGTTGGTAAACAAGGTTTGGAAAACAGTTACATAGAACCATGTAACAAGCTCAGGACTTGAGATGCTCATCAAAAGTTTTGGGGTTTTATATTTCCTGTGTTCCACCAACCTTGTAAGCAAAGCCAATGTGATTTATGGCTTTGTGTTGTGTTCCTGTGAAACTCGCAGGATTTCGATATAAAATTCTCCTGGCTTTAACTGTCAAGTTTCACCCGAGTCCTGCTTTGGACACCATTATTCTTTATGTTGTCATTCCTGAAGAGCCTTTTACAGCAGGAGCTTGGCATTATGTAGCACTTAGTAACAAGCAGGTTACACTCCTGAGTAAAGAACATTCTGATATGTTCAAAGCTTTTAAGGTGATCATTGCAACTGTTGATGTCCAGGACAGATATACAGGGAGTTTTGCAACGTATGTGTGTAGGGAAACCCAATTCTGCTCAAGTAGGTTTTGGTTTGTGATTTAGAGTTTTAGAGATGCTGGAGGATTTTCACACCATCCAAGTTGAGTTATCTAAAAAAGTCCCAGGTGGAGAAGGGTTGGCTCCATCCTTCAGTGCTCTGAGATACCCTTGGAAGGGGTCTGGCTCTCTCTTGACTTGGTCTATTGACCCCCTACAACCTGTAAACAGAACCTCCTGGAGATCTGCCCTTCATATTATGGACTTTACATTATGGGCTCAGTGTCTTGGTCAAGCAGAGATGCTGCCACGTGCAAAGGTCCTTGCCAGCCGTGAAGACTGTGATGGAAAATAAAGGGAGGAGGATGTTGCAGTGATGCAGTAAAGTAGGAGCTGAGATCCTTGCAACATGCACGGCCAGACCCTGAGTTTTAAGGGAGATGTGGGCCAGGCTTAGTTGCCGTCACAGCACATGCAGAACCAGGACACTACGTTTTCAGCTGTGGGTGGCATGGAAATAAGAAGAGGGGTGACTTTCAGGTGAGGCTGATGGACGGGGATGTCTCAGCACTGTTGTTTTTTATCTCTGGTTGTGCCGCAGGCTCCTTCCATGACCTTGGGGATGTTTTAAAATCTTCCTTTTCCTCTTCTATCTGTGCAGTCGGCTAGATTGTGCTTTCTAGGCCACGGTTTTCTCTTACAGTGTGTCCTTAATCGAGGTTTGCCTCTCATTTGTACTTTCTGGGCGCTGCTCTTGATATCAATAACAATCATGGTAGCGAGAGACCAAAAGCTAAGGAATGATTCCCAGGAAAAACAGAGCAGTGGTGCTCTCCTGTATTGGTAATTCAAGGGTAAGGAATCTAGATGAGTTTTAATAAGGAATAAGAAGAACTAGAGAGCTTCAAAGCGCAGTCTTGGTATGGACTAATCGCTGTTATACGATGAAACAAACTTTCCAGACCTCCCTGTGCTCTTTTTCTTGGGAGGAAGGGAAATGCAAACATTTCCTAGGAAGATGCACATGAATTCACAGGGACAGTGCCTACAGCAGAGCTCAGCCTAGGCTTGGCTTAGGTTGTCACATGGGCTCTGAATCACAGGTATGGATTTGCAGGGAGAACCCCATCTCCCCCAGTAAATCCATGCCGAGCCTAACCTGCAAGTATCATGTGAATTAGAGCTTTTTCAGGTTGGGATTGCTGGCTAAACTCCACGACTTATATTCAGCCCAATACAGTCATTAGAGAGGGGCTTAAACTCATTATCTCCTTTTCATTAGCGTTAACTATTAACTCTGGATAGCTGTGTTATTGATATAAATGTCTCTGAAACCTTCCAAGCTCTTGGCTTCAACAGATTTCATAGGCTGCTTGGGGAAAGTGTTTCTTTTCATCAGTTCTGAATTTGTCACTATTTCGGTGGAATCAAAGGGGACTTCTTGTGTTGCAAGGCAGGGAGGATAGAAATACCAGATGTACTTTGTCTCTCTCATTCATTAATTCATGTACATTTATCATAAAGCTTCCTATTTGTCTCCTTTTTAAGACAAATAATCCCAGCCCTTCCAATCCCTTGTCATACGGAGACAAGAATGATTTAAAGGACCTGGAAAAGTTCCATATGACAAGGGATATAGACACTGGTATATTTAGTCTGGTCATCTAATTACCTGAAGGATAGAGCAGAATATGGAGACGAGTGGACCAAATAAGCCAGTTTCTCTGCAGATGTCCCGCTGGCTAACACAGGGACAGGTGCCTGGACATCTGTCCACCCCATTTTTGATGCTGCTGACACATTTCTGGGCTGTGTTAAGCATGGAATAAGATAAATTTGGAAGGAGCTGTCTGTATGGCATTGTGGGTCCTGAGCACAGATGTGGATGCTGAGCGTGTTTGGGTTATTTACTCCATAGGCATGATTCGGAACTTCACTGTGGCATCTGTTTAAGATCTGATCTAGATCTCCTGTAATTGCAAGGCGTCTTCCAGAGGATTTGGAAAAGACAGGCTACCTTATTCTTTTTCTCCTATTCTGAATATTACGCATCCGCATTTTCCTCTAGAATACAATAGCATTTCTCAGGATACTCAGGAGGATCAGAGGAGGAGTCAATGCCTTCACTCTGGGTAGCAGCAGTGTTTTAGGGCACAAATCCTATTGTAAATCCCAGTGCTTGGGTATTTCTAAAAACAATTCCTGGTGCTTGACTCGTGATTTAAATGCAATAGCATAAACACCGAGCTAATCCTCCCGGAGCCCTGGGGGCAGCAAAGTGAACAGCTAGTTAATATTAGTGCAACATCTGGAGTGCCAAGGGGGAGTGATGGGGTTGCTGTTGCCTCCCAGAGCATGGAAGGGACCTGGGACCCAGCCAGCAGGCTGGATGATGCCCAGTGAGGAGACAGGGCCCACCCAAGGGACATCTTTTGCTGCACCCTCCCCATCCGCCTTGTTTATGAGCTCACGGTGAGCTCAGACGGAACAAACCGCGTGAGAAATCTCTCCCCGCAGCCCAGCCTCATTTCTCCTGTCAATCCGCCGCTTGCCTTCCCGCGCTCGTATTTAGCGCCATTGATTTATTGGGTTGCAGGAATATTAAGAACCTCAAACTATTAGTCCTGATTACAACTTCTTGGCGGGTTCATCACTCCATGTGTCTTGCCGTGCTCTGAGGGGACGAGCCCCGTCTCTGGCTCTCGGCAGCTATCGAGCATCACTTCACTGCTCTGCTCTTCTCTCTCTGCTCCCCATCCCCTCTTGCTTTCCTGAATGTGCCTTTTTTGCAGCGATAGGTGGGCGTTTTCTTTGGGGGGGGAAAGGGAGGTGCAGTGAAATGAAACAACGTTTTCAAGCTGAGATGAGCTCATCTGTGGCAGAGCCAGGGAAATGAGGTTGCTTGTGCCCTTGTCCTGATGTTCCTGATGCTCCTCTCATTTCTGCTCTGCTGCGTCCCATCCCTTCGCTCCATTTGCCCATCACCAGTCTTCCTGCAGTTAGCGCTCGCTCTTCTTTCCTACATTCATTGTGCTCTTTGAAAAATCCCGGTGTCTTTTGCCTTAGAGTGACCTGTGTAATATTTTCCCTTTTCATCCCATTTCTGGATGGTTCCAAAAAGAAACAGGATCATCCTGAGCAGGGACAGGAATGCATTTAGCCCCTCGGGATAGATGGAGATGCCACCTGCAAGGAGGTGCTGCGATAGCCCTGGTTTTGAAGCTGGCCTGGATTGGGAGGAAAAATAGCCTCTGGCAGCGAGGGAGGGGGAGAGCGGGGAATATGGGGTGAGAAAAGTGCTGAAAGGAACAGTCTGTGTGCCGGGGAGGGCTGCGTGCGGGGGGATGCGGGTGGGCTGGCTCCCCCGGCTCCAGCTGGGGTGTGAGCACAGGGAGGCTGCTCGGAGCAGCTATGTGCAAGCTTTTCCTCCCGCCACGAGGATTTTGTGGGTGTGCGCGGATTTTGGGGAGGTACCAGAGGGCTGCAGCCCCCACCCCGTGTGGGGATGCAGCGGAGCTTGGCTGGTGGCAGGATGCTGATGGTTAGCGGTGCTGATGGAGTATTTTTGCAGGGGTGGGCCCGTCCTGTGCATTTATCTGAGGGGCTGTTCTGCACATGGTCGTGTAGATGAGTTTGTTTATGAGCTGGTGGTGCTTTTGTCACCGTACCCTTCCATCTGTTTTCCTTTGACTTTGCGTCTGCCCCGTCTCTTTGCTTGGCATTCCCCTCCCATGGGGAGCTGGGATTTTAAGAAAGAGCCTCCTGAGCATCTAGGCAGGGGGGTCTGGTGATGACCCTGCAACCCATGGGCTGTTCACTGGTGCTTTTTGTTCACTGGTATCATCTGGAGGGGTCTAGCAGCCCTTGCGACCACCACCCAGCAGCGATGGTGGTGAAACTTCATGGGCAGGGGAAAAACTGCCTAATGGGAGTTCATTATTGGGGGCAAAAAGAAAAGAGCCTTTTAGCTGAATCTGAAAGCACCGCTTTATTAAGATCGAGGAGGCTTTTACCTCTGCAGTGCCCTCTAAATGATGCTTGGTGCTGCAGAGGTGCCCAAAAGGATCCAGCTCCTTGGGGTTGCCATTGGTGTGATGCTTTGGAGATGCTGTTGTGTCCCACACTGGCTGTCATGGGTGGGGGGCGAGAGGCAGCAGGCGTCATGGTGAGATAAGAACCTCATCTCCAGCCCTGCCCATCCTTCATCGCCCATGGCCTTAGAAATATTTCGGAGAAAGGGTTTCCAGTCTGCTGGCTCGAGGCTCGCTAACTCGTCTGGCTGAGCCGCTGGTGAGTAATGGCTGGTGTGTGCTCCACAAGGACCCGGCCGGTTCCTCCTGAAAAGGCTTTCAATCATGTTTTCCCAGCCCCGTGGCCACACGGCGCTTTAGCCTAATTACAGGAGTGTTGCTTAATATACTGCAGCCACCCGCAGAAAAGAACTTCTGAGCTTTGCCCGTGTCTCCCAGCTTTTGCCAGAGATGTCTGATGTGCCGAGGTCCCCCCGGTGTGGATGTCACTGGAGAATGGTCCCATTTCCCTATCTACCCCTTCCAGGATAGGGCAGCAGCATCACTTGTACCTGGAGTTTTGTGTCCTGGCTCTCAGCTCCAGCAAAGCGGGAGGAGAGTGTGCGTCACTGGGTGAATTTGGATGGGTAAATTGGTGCCCAACAACTCCTCAATCCACTGCCACCCCTCATGCTGCCCTTTCCCCTTGGCAGATCCCGCAGCCCAGCAAACACGTTACTCACGGAGCATCCAGCCTGCTTAAGGAGCTAAATTTATTTCATTTTCTAAACTGCAGCTGGGAAAAAATAAGGAGCCATTAGGCTGTCAGTTGTCAGAGCTTTACAGGAGCATCAACACATCGTGTTTTTCTTTACTGAGACATTAAATGTGTCAAGACCCGTGATGGACTGTCTGGATCAGATTCAGAGGGCAGATGGGATGGCGAGCGAGGGCAGGAAGGTGTTCTTCCCAGCGTACGAGCCTTGGGAACGCCGTGTTATCCTAAATGTAAGGGCAAAGTCCTTCAGCGCCGCGGCCGGGGGCCGCCACCACATGGTCATTGTCACCTGAATGACACCAGTCAGCTGGTGTCTGTGGGGATGCTGGCAGCTCGTGGGGATGCTCGGTCCCGTTGCTGGAAGAAGCAGGAGTGCAGGTCTTGGGTGGAGAACTTGGAGGCCTCCCCAGCAGGCAGACAGGAGCGTTTCTCCCGGTTTTCTGCCCATCAGGAGGTTAATGACTGCCTGACCATCGCAATATGCCGGGGCACAGAACTGACAGGGAAAGCAATGTGGAAGTTGTGACTTACGCTAAGGAGAATTCAATGTGAATGTAGATTTATTATTTTCCAGAGCATAACCAGACTTGCGATTGTTATTCTTTTTTTAAATGAGTTTGTAGGATGCCCAGAAAGCTCCCGAAGCCCTCAGCATCGCAGGATTCTCCCGAATGCACTGTTTGGTCTGCACGTACATAAGATGTACGGCAAATATTTTATTTCAGATGCTGGCATATTTGCACTGGCACTGACTGCATTACATGTGAGTGATGAAAGGCCCTGTATAAATATGGTGTTTCCATCGGTATTGATTACATTATGATTGCAATTACACTTGCAATGGAGCTGACTGTATTATGTGTGTCATTATATTGGCAGTCATCATTAGTACTTGCCTGTGGGCAGTTTCTTTTTCGCAGGAATTGAAGGATGGAGGCAGAGCTGGCTCTGGGATGCTGCATTTGCCCAGCAGTAATGACCTGCCTGGGGCAATGGGAGCAGGGAGGGGTGCGACACCCACCTTTGGGCACCCAAAAAAGCCGTCCTGACCCGGTCCAGCAGCACCCACCAGAAATGGACCTTGGGCTGCAAGTCCCCTGGGCTCTGCTTCTCCGCCGCGGTCCCTCCTGGGACGCATGCATTGCAGCAAAGTCCTTGAAAATTTCAAAATGCCATTTAAAAATGCCTTCTTGCTCTCCATGCTGGCCTCCTTATTCCAGGAGCTAATTTCCTCAGATTGTCTGTGTAGTAAAGCGTCTTCTCTTCTTTGCTTCAACCTCTGTATTAATTCTTCTTTTCGGTTTTGGGAGAAGAGTTGCTGTGAGCTCAGAGGCGGTTTTGATATTTTCCAAGTCAATATCCCTCCCTGTGAAGAACAAGATGTAATCTGTGTGTGTGTGTGTGTGTTCGCAGGCTTGCGCAGAGCAAGTGTAGAGCTCCTGGCATAGGAAGAAAGGGCTGTGCATTCCCCAAATGCACACAGGGGGGAATGATGTTGCCTTTTACCATGCTCTGAAGCTCCTGAGAAGGATGCCCTTTGCTACCCTGCCCTGGAAATGTCATCCTGGACCAGGAGGGAGTTCTGTGCCTGCTCCTCGCCGCAGGCTCCATGGCAAATTGATTAAAAGGAGATGCTTTGAGCTCAGGAAGGGTTTTCCCTGCCTGGGCTGGTGTTAATGGGAAAGGTTACAGGTGTGATGGGGAGTGAGGACTGGGGCGAGAAGGGGCAGCGGAACAAGAACGGGAGTGGTTGCGATGGGAGGAGGCGAGAGGAGCACAGATGTCTGCTGAGGCTTTCTTCATCTGCTCGCTTAATTAGAGAGATGAGGAGCTGACCCCTAATTGGCCACCCCTGGCCCTTAGAAGGGTGGTGGAGATTTGCTCTGGGCTCTGTCTCTGGCCCTCAACCACTAACCCAAGCAGTTTGCCTTCCACTTGAAGAAAGAAAAAAATAATATATATATATATATATATTTTAAAATCCACGAAGGGGTGAAAATGGTGAGGGGGAGGCAGGGACACAAAATACACTCCCGCTCTGACAATCCACATGAGTTTGAAGTCAAAACATTCTGTGCATGTCTGCTTTTTTCTTCCCTCGCCACCTGGTAGCTATTATCAGATGACAATTTATTCCAGGCGTCGTCTTGGAAAGAGATTTCATAAGCATCAAGATTTTAAATCCAGAAAGGGCCGTGATGAGCACGGTGGCTGCACGAGCTGAAGCTTTTGGCTCCCGTTTCCCATCCTAGCCTGTGTACCTTGCTCTGGATTTGCGTTTTCCCCTGCAAAACAGGCTTTGGCTGCTAAGTTTGAAATCCAGGAGCCTCTTGGACCAGCTCTGCAGCCACGGCTGGGAGAGGGAAGAACTGTTGCTTCTGGGCTGGGATACAGCAGTCGAGGCTGCTCGTGGGCTCTGGGGATGTGCTTAACCAGGAATTCCATCTTTTGTAACCCGTGGAGGTTTGCAATGCAGATATAAATGGTCGCTGCCAAGGAGCAGGTGGATTGCAGGAGCTCCTGTGGTTCCCGGGAAGGAGATGCTTCCCACAGTTGTCTCTGATTCAGGAGTTCATCATCAGGACAAATTGCCGGCTTGCGCGGTGCCTTTTACCTTTGCTACAGAGGAATATTAGTCAAATTGTTCGCTACTGCAATATTACTTGGCTGCTAATGACTTAGCGATAGTTGCACTGGGATAATGCAACTCCAGACTCCCTGTATCTTATCAAAGTGGCCTTTTCCCTATGTATTACAGCTTTGCCTGCGATGGGAAAGCTTAGTGTTCTGTATTAGAGTATTACCGTGTAAAAACCCACCCCAGCCCCTCTTGCAGTTGCCCCTTGCAAGCGCTTTGCTGGTGTTAACGCAGCACGATGTACAGGGCCGTGCATACCTCGGCGCCTCCAACCTCGCCTTACTGACGGTGAAAATAGACTTGTCATGTTTGGTTTGGTTTGGTATCCAACAGATGTATTCACAAATAACTTCATTTGATGGCGATGATGGGGAAAGAGAAGAAAATCATCCCGATCGTTGCCTGAACGTTATCCAATGATCTAGAGAGCTAGTCAGAAATTTTTAAAAAAAAGGAGAAAAGAAAGGAATTGTGAATAGTTTGACAAGAATGTCAGTGTTTCTTGAACAAATTACTTGCAGCACATAATTCAATTGGCTTGAGTTTCTAGCGTGCTTCAGTGCTGGCTCCCAAGCACTGAGGCAGGGCTGTGTTGCCTGCCTGCCCAACAGGCATTAAAATGTGGTAAAAATCACGGAGCCTCTAATTCCACTCCTGCGGCTTGAGTGATGATGCCTTGGGGAGGGAGGGATGCGATCAGATCGGTTTGGTCTCACCTGCCCAAGGGTTGTCCCTTCTGCTCGGGGTTTACAGGGACTCAGCTTGGTGGGATCTGCAGAACCAGATGAGCGTCGGTCTGGATTCGCTCTTCGCCTACTCCCAGTGTGAACTGAAAGAGCAGGAGGAGTGAGGACAGAGGGGATGCAGGATGAGGTTCAGCAAGCACCTCGTGGTGCCTGGGATGCTCTGGAGCTCCTTTCCCCTGCGCTGCAATTGTCCGTGCCCACAGGCTCCCATAAAAGTGGTGCTGGTGGTGGTTTGCATCTCCTATGGAAAGCAAAGGTGCTGGGAAGCTTCAGTTCAGTGTCCGTGCTCAAAGTGGCTTTTAATTTGCTTTTATTTCCAAGGTGGATTTGTTTTGTTGGGTGATGGAGTGGTGCTGAGCTGCTCAGAGTGGCTGCATCTCTGTGATGCTGCATTAGATATCACGAAACAAAGAGGGGGGAAACAACAGGCAATAAAAATTACTGCTGTAGGAAGACTTAATGAAAATTCTCTCCCTGTCCTGGCTGTGTGCTTGGCAAGCGACTCCTGCAACATGGGGTTTGGTCACTGGTGCTGTGAGATGGGGACGAGTACTTGGCTTGTTCCCTCAGCGTGATGCCCAATCGTGGACTGGTCTCTGGGTGGCTGAAGGCGGACTGCCAGGCTTTGCCTCTTGTTTAGAGAGTTTTGACTTCTGTAAGTTCAAAATGAGGTGGCAAATTGAATTTGTTCATGAGCATGGAAGCTCTCTAGGGTTTCCTCTTTAATTCAGTAGACTTGCTTTAAGGAACTTTGTATTTTAGCAGAGAAAGGATGGGATTGGTGCTTCCGTCTTTCTAGTTGCTCTTACTGGTTTTCTGCTTTAGCTCTATGTCCTGCAGAGTCCGTCCGAGAGCAGAAATGTCCCTTTCCGTGGCTCCCGTCCTGGTGTCCCCATCGCTTGTCCCTGCACATGCTGCTGCACCCCATTTTTTGGGTAAGACTCCGTTCCCTGCACAGCGGTTTGCAAAGCCCTTGGGAGGACTTGCTGGAGGGGCTGCAGCAAAGCCCACCCCTGTTTTTTGGGGTGCAGGACCTTGGTCCTGTCTCCTTTATCCCCATCCTCTTTGCTCTGCCTGTAGCACGAGCTGCCTGGGTGAAGCGTTGCCCCCAAGTGCAACCTGGAGCCCCCGGATCTTCCCAAATATTCCCCCCAGATACCAGGAGAAAAAACACGCGCTGAGTTTTTGCAGCAGGTTTTGGGCAGTGGGTTATTTCTGCCTTTTTTTCCCCCCCGCCACCCTTTTTCATTTGTATTGCTGCTGGGAAATGAAGGAGGGTGCACTGCTTCAGCATGTGAATATGGTTTGGGTTTGTTGGTGTTTTCGTCTCATGTTTAACCCAGCAAAGCACCGTGGTCTGCGAAGCTCAGAGGGCTGCGAAAACCAGCGCTTGTAACAAAACTGGAAATGAGGTGAATTTTGCTGTGGTTTGGGTTTTGTTGCGAGTCGCATGTCAGCCCGGGTTTGTCGTCCTTTTGGGAGCGTCGGGAAACGGCAGGCGGAAAGGTACAGTGCTAAAATTCATTGCCTGCTGAGCGTGTGTACAAACCGCACACTTAGAGCAAATCTCTGGGGTTGTAAAACCTATGGAAAGGAGGCGAAAAACCCTCCTGAGATGCCCCGACACCTCCACATCTGCACGGTGGGGCTAATGGGACTTTCTGACGCACGTCGAGATCTTTACTGGGAAGGTGCTGTTGAAGGACAAAGTCTGATGGTGTTTGAATCTTAGTGTTTTACAGCTCCCCTGCCTTCGAACAATGCCTAAAAATACAAGTGCATGCAAATTATAAACTAATTTAGATGATGGAGCATGGGAATATTGCTCATACTCCCCAAGCATGGCATTTCCAATCATATCTTCGTTTCGTTTTTAAGCAAAGAAATCATAATCTTGACATGTTTATCATTCAGTGCCTGCACCAATTATCTCTTTGGGTTCATTCTATAGTTCATAGAACTGATAGATTATGATCATGTTGTTAGGAGAATTGTGCAGTCATTATTCCTCCAGCTGGAGGAGAAGTTGAAAAACAATTATAAAGAATGATTCTCCTTTGGATTGCTTCCCGAGTTCAAGAAATAGGCAGGATCCTATTACCGGGGGCCATGAGCTGCAAGGGTGCTGCCAGTCTTGGTTTTGATCTCTTGTGATCCAAACCAGACGACTCGTAAAGCTCCAGTTGTAGTTATTATTGTTTTATGGGTTGATATCAGAGAGGTGAATGCTATCAGTTGCACAAAACTGAAATCCTGAATGATAATTTCCAGTTTAATTACAGTGCAAGGTGGTGGTGCACCAGTGTAGAACTTTTGGGGAGGGGGGAGGTTAGAAATTGAGATGCAGGGCTTGCATCGAAATAATGCAGCGTTGCCATCTGTGTGTAATTTTGACTCGAAATGGGATGAAGTGTGGTTCCCTCAAATGAAGTTTTGTTTTCTTTCAAGCTCCTTAATAAGACTCAGGGGATAGTGACCCCCCCAAAAGAAAATGTTGGCAGGAGCTGCTGCCAAAGGAGTCCTGTGGGACTTGGGGAGTGCAAGGCAGCAGCTCCTGGGGGAGAGCTTTCCTTTGATCCCCAGAAGGAGCTCTCTAATCTCCTCCATTAACGCATTTGGGCAGCTCGAGGGTGATTTGGCAGCCTGCCTTCTCTGATTGATCGTCCCCAGGGGAATACATTGCCTTTCCGCTCCTCCCTTGCCCCAATTCTCCACGCACGCTATTGAATTTTCAAGTTACTTGACCAGAAGGGAACAGAACCAGAAAAACAAATGTCTTGTCGAGGCATCGTTTCTGCGCAAGGATTTTGCCTCCTTGTCTCTCCAGGGCTTTCCTTTCCTTCCTCATCTCCCAGCTGGTGTTCAGGGCAGCAAAGGGGCCACATCCAGTGCATGTTTCATCCCTGCTTATCCAATTTGAGGCTGGATGAAACCCCACGTCCCCCAGGCCTTGTTGTTTTGCCTTCTTGAAGTGGTCAATATTGAACGTTTGAGCAGATCTATTTATTCAATAACGTGCCCCATCAATATTTATGTAGCGCGTGGCTGGCTGGGTGTTCTAGACGAGCGAGGGTTGATGAGTGACGTGCAGAAGTGACTCTCCAGATGTGAAGTGCCATGCGCCTGGGGGAGGAGGGAGCAGCACTTGAGGGGGGTCGAGTGATTTTAGAGTGATGGTTTCCCTCCCCTTCCCTTGGAACTCCTCCCTTCCCCCATCCAGCCCCATTCCAGAGGGCTGGCATGGATTTTCCCCTGGGGAAGGGGGAGGAAATGCTTGCAATGAGACCAGAGCTTGTGTTTGCTCCTAGTACGCAATTGCCTTCCATCGAGAGAGCCCGTGGTGGGGTGGTTTGAGCACAGCGTGCTGCATGCTCGCGCAACGGGGATGCACCTCCTTCTTTAATAAAGAACCTGGTTTTACATGGTTGCCTCGGATTTTCCAGCTCTCTTTTGCAAAGTGTGCATCTTCCCCTTGGCATTGCATGGAAATTTATGGAAATAGGGTCCTTCCCATTGCTCCCAGCTGTGAGCTACCTGTGCTGCTTCACCTGAGCAGCTTTTCCTGGTGTAAGCAGGAAAGCTGGGGTGAAGCAAGCCTGGTCTAAAGTCTTTTGGGCTTAGCTGACTGCAAAAGAAACCCAGCAGGCTTAGGATGGCGTTTTGGGGCTGGCTGGCTGGTTTTTGCATGCTCGAGTTGGGTGGTGGCGTCAAGAGTCCTTGAAACTTTAGAGGAAAGATGGAGAAGCAAGCATTATTATTTATTATCTTTGAACACATACCACCCCGAGCTCCCGGAGTTAACAGGCTCCCTGTAGCTCTTTGCTTGCTAGTATTCGGTAGATGGATAAACATATTATATTTCTTTATAAAGGGGAAAGGTTGTTTACAAGTTTTAAAACAGAATGGAAACGCTGTTTTCCATCAGAAGTGTTTCGTGAACAATAGCGAAATAATGTTTGAAAAGCCCTTGAAGTGTCCTTTTCAAACGGAAAACTGAAGTGCTGGGAAGAATATTAAATGCGCGCAAAGCTGAGGTATTAATGCTTATTAATGAACTAAGAAAAAAAAACCAAAATGCAATTGAAAGTAGAAATTTAAGTGTGGCTGCTAAACCTTTGTGAAGACAGTGCCAGACATCCACAGGGGACGGTCGTGTATTTATTTAAAAACAAAAAGAGAAGTCACAGAATCTGATCCCACGCCAAACTCCTCTGTTTGCTGCATGGGAGGGATGGGGGAAACGGCACCGCAGCCTCCTGCGCTTTCTGGGTTTCAGGAAGAATGAACCCTGGGGCTTCCAGACCTAGGGCGATGTCTTTTTAATGGTGCTCAGGGAGAAACTCAATCTGGGTAGGAGACACCCCAAGAGTTGAGTGTAGGGTTCTTGCATCATCCTCTTTGATTTTTGGAAGCGACATGCCATGGATGTGCTCAGCTGCTGCTAATTCTGCTTGCTGTTGCCTTTCTTAAAGTGTACTTGACTGCTTTTTTAATATTAAACAGTAGCAAGGGTGATATTTTTGGTGAATTATCCCTTTCCTTTTAATTATTGTGGCAAGGATATATAAAAAAGCTTTTACAAATGGATTCTGTGGCAGCGCATGGTGACTCAGAGCAAGGCTTGCTTGTCTTGAAGAGCAGGTCCAAGGAGATGCCGGACGTCTTTCCATTTACTTCATGGCCAAAACCATTACAAAATAAAAATATTTCCAAGTGCCAGAGGAGGGAGCCAGCAAAACACAGGAAATCTGAAGGTTTCCACTTTTTTAATGTCTCTTTTCCTAATGAAATCAGAATTAATGGAGCCAAGCGACACCAAACTTTACTGGCACTTCAGAGAGAGTTGGTAGAAGTGGAGTTGGCGTCTGGGAGCATTCACTTGAAAAATAATAAGTTCACAGTGTTTTATCTGAGAGGACAGGGCTCTACCTCTGCTCTGCCCATGTACTTCAGGCAATTTTTTGCAATAACCTCGGTTGGTTTTTCTTTTTGCCTCCGGTCTTTCCCCTGCTCTTGCAGCACCGAGTTATCCATGTGGATAACCCAGGCGGAGAGTTTCACCTTAATGATGCTTGTCAGGGCAAGGCAGTGAGGCAGAGGTGGGTTTTGCTGATGGGTTCTTGAATGGGGCAGAATAATTTGCTCCACTGACAGCTCCTCTTGCTGCCACCGCTCCCTGGAAAAAGCTGATAACGGAGGGAATACCCCCAACGTGGAGCTGCCCTCCAGCAGCATCTCTTACCAAGGGGACGTTGGGTTTGCACAAGATGTTGTGCCACGATGTGGCTCATCGATGCCATGAGGAAGGGGGGACCACGGTGCTGCCTGGAAAAGCTGGGGGAGGCAGGAAAAGGACATCTGCGAGATGCCGGAGGCGTCTCTTCACTCCGCAGCAATGCTGTCGGAGGCGGGGATGCAGCGGGAGAGAGATGGAGAGTGGCTCTGCAAGCGTTAGCTCAAGGTGGTTGACCCAAAATGTCCAGGTTCGACCCCAAAACTCCTCTCTGATGTCCGGGACGGGTGGGAGCTGCCGTCGCCGCTCGTTTTTGGGCCTTGCCTTTTGATTTACGTGGCCCCATCCCTCTGTAAATCCCCATTCCCCGTCAAGTCGCCTTGCAGAATGCCTATGCCGCATATGAGATGGAGGAGATAAAATTACAGTATCTCAAAATTGGCCAGGCTCGGTGCAATATATAACATAACAGATGGTACTACATGATGCCTCTGAAATATCTGTGCAATAGCATTTTAAGAAACGTATAAGTGATCAGGCAGCATATGGAAAATACTTTCTGTGCTGCACGAGGGTGCGGTGCCCCATCTCCCAGCACCTGCTCTCCCTCCCCAGTTTGGGGTGCGATGCGGCGATGAGCATCTCTCGTTGTTAATGGAGACGTCCTTGTCGTTGTCCTGGGGCAGGGTGCAGCTGGGCCTTTGTGCCACCCTGGCCAGCGTCGTTTCAGCATGATTTTTACTTACAAATAAAGGAAACAAAGTGGTTTTCAAACAGGAGCAGCGAGAATGTGATGGTTTGGTGGCTGCTTCACAGCTTCCAGGAGGTCATTTTGATGGGAGCATCGCAAGGATCGGGGCTATTTGCAGAGAGGGGAGGACCACCCAGCCTCCTCTCTGCTGCTTCTGGTTGAAAATGGGGTCTTAATCACTTATTTCTCACCTGCCAGCGCCTTCAGCAGAGGGCAGTGGGTTCAACCTGGAGCAGACAGACCACCCGAATGCCCCCAGAGAAGGTTCCCCATTGGGGACAAGGACCTCCTCCCTCATCCCCTGCGCTGCAGCACAAGGGGTTGGTCTCCAGCAGGACTTTGTGCCCCTTCGAGCCCCCCGGTTCATCCAATTTCTCAAGCACTCGTCTTGCTCTCCACAGGCTGCCTTTTCGCCTCGTGCACATCTAAAGCCCGTTCCCTGCTCTGCTCGCTGGCCTGCTGCCTGTCTTCCTGGCCTCATACATTGGTTGACCCTTCTGTCTAACAGAGAGGACAATATTTCCTCTCCGTGAGGCTCAGCTCATATTCTTTGAGGTGCTTCGGGGTCAGGGGATGAAAGGCTCCTTGCTGTTTCTGCAGTGAGTCAAAAAGTTGAGCTAAGAATAGATCTATAAACAAGGCAGCGGGGAAGGTTTCCTAACAGAGAGCCTGACGGGACCCCGGGAGTTTGTCATTGCAAAGTCATTTGTGAAGGAGACGTGGACCCTGCTGAGCCCTTGGGGTGCCTGGCTTTGCCATGGAGGGGTTGGCTCCAGGCAAATCCCCATCTCATTTGCAGGTTGGTGTTGCAGAAGCGTTGGGTACCTTGTGGCCTCGCTCTGCATCTCATGGTGGCTGCAGGAACCTCTTTGTGGTGGGTGATGCTGCAGGAAGCAACTGGGGGGCTCTTGCTGGGATGGGGAGTGATGGAACCACGTTCTCCTCCCCAAAGCGTGTCTGGCTGCGTGCCTCGATAGAGGAGCGAGGGCTGGGACGAGCTGCACGGTTGTGTTTTTCAGCAGCACGCGAGATGCTCTGGCAGGAGGCACGATGCTGGGTTGCTACCCACGCTCGTGCAGAGAGGTATTTAGAGCTGTCAGTCTAGCGTGCTGTCTGTCTGTCCACCCACCTAGATATCTATAAAAATCCGGGGTGTATTAAATGTCTGTGAGAGCCCCGGACAGGCTGAGATGTTCCTCATGCACTCCTGTATCTCCACGTCCACACCGAGAGAGTTGGGATCGGAGTCTGAAATGTGCAGCCTGGTCTCCATTTCTGGAATAATCCACGTAAAACCAGAAGTGGGAATCTCGCAGGAAGCAGACTCCTCTTCTTTGTCTTTCCCGACTTTGTCCTCTCTGTTATCTCGACGGCTTTCTGCTTGCTGCCGTGTTTCTCTTTAATCTGGAGCCCTCTGTTCTTACCTGAGCTACAGAGGCTTGACGAGGAAAGCCACTGAACTCGGAGAAAAATGAAAGGGAGCAAAACTTAAAAAAAAATATGTTTTCTTTCTCATTCTTTAAAGAAAAAATGACTAGAAAACCCAACCCCCAGAAGCACACAACCAGTGAGTGGTGCCTGAATTATCCTTGAACCCTTCTCCTGCTTAGGGATCAGGATGCGTCGTTTCTGCCCTGTTTTCTTTTCTTTCTCCCTGCTCTTTCGCTGACGTTGAGTCATTTTGATCAAAGGCAGGCAAACAAAAGTCTCCTTTCTCGACCCGTCGGTGGGCGAAGGGAATCCTGTCCGCGTGTGTTCGGAGGTGATGGGATGGTGGGGCGTGCAGAGAAGGGGGTGGGACAGCGGGAGCTCTGTATCTGCATGAAGATAGTGTTTTGTACGTGACAACAAGGGATAATTACTGCGATCAAAGATCTCTGTGAGGGTATCTTGTGTTTCCTCGCTCTCCGGAGTGGGCCCGTTCTTCTGACAGCTGAGAAGGGGAGCAAACTCCATTGCTGGCTTTTCCCAGGAGGGTTTCTCCCAGGAAATGGGGTGCTCTGGGTGTTTTTGGGGGCGCAGATGGGAAAACACAGGTGCCCAGAGAGGGTGAGAGGCCACAGGCACGAATGGAAGTACAAGAAATTATAGTGAAACGTAAGAAAAAGCTTTCCAATGATGAGGATGCCCAAGCGTTGGAGAGTGTTGCCCAGGGATGTTGTGGGGTTCGCGGCCCCACGGTGCGGCTGCTCGTAGCACATCTTTGGAGGCACCTCGTGCAGCACGCGCTGGTAATGATTCCTGACGGGAGTTGGTAGCCTGTCCATCTGGCCCCGTTCTCCCACCTGACGAGAGGAGATAAGTGCACTTAACAACACACCAGCTCTCGTTCAGGCCCTGTCTTCCCAAGCCAGAATCAATAGCAGGTCTCTCCAGCTTTTAGAGACTTGGATCCCTTTTTTTTTTTAATCTCTCACTCATTTTTCCTAAGCAGCACATGCTCCATTTTTCTTTATTTTTATTTTTTTTCTTTAACACTGCAGAAATTTTCCCATTCTAGCTTTCATCTGAACCCACCCGGCGTTCGCACAGCGGATAAGAAACCTCGGTGTAACCGGGTTCCTCAGTCTCCATCTCGCTCCCGGTTCTGAGCCCTCCCATGGCCGCCTTCATCTTCAAAGTGCTTCGCAAACACTAATTAATCCTCCTAGCACCCTGCTGCGGTAGGTGAGGCAGAGCTGCTCACACCGCTACCCAAATCCTGTGCTCCCCAGAGCATCCCGGTTTGCTTGCCCTGGTTTGGAGCTTCAGGGGGTGAGTGGTGCTGCTTGATACATCTCCCAAGCACCAACCTGCTCTTCCTTTGGCTTTGGCTGCTAATTTAATCTCCTTGCCCAGCTTAATTGCTCCCGGCTTGCCTTTACCATGCGGCCTGGGGTGTTTGCCCTTGGCAATGGCCACAGGGATGGATTGTGACCCTGATGAGGACACGTCCCCCAGGAACAAATGAAGTTCTTGTGCTCTGCGAGATGATGGGGCAGGTCCTTGTGTGGTCTGTGAGATGATGGGGCAGGTCCTTGTGTGGTCTGTGAGATGATGGGGCAGGTCCTTGTGCTCCCCATGGCCGGGGTGGCTGAGGCTTGAAGAGCTCAGCTTGCATTTGCCTGCGTCTTTTCTGTTTATTCCCATAGCAGCTCTGAGTTCAAGAGAGGCTTTTTTTTTTAATAAAAAAAGAAACAGCACTACTTTTATTTTTTTCCTTTCCTTGCATGAAATGCAAATCAATAGATGTTGTATTCACATTCTAACAAGATGTCAAGGAGAAAAGGGTAGCCTTTCATTCAGGCAGAGCCACAAACGCAGGCGGGGAGGGCACAGGAAGGAAGGGGGGGAGATGGGAGGAACTGGGAATTCCCTGGGATGGGACTGGGAAGGCTGGTTGGGATGGAGAGCTCTCCGTTGGGAAGCATCCTCTGCTCCCTTCCCCTCTGTGCAAGGAGAAGGTGCGGGAATCTCTGCTTTATTGAAAACTTAAGCGTTATTTACCCCAGAGACCAGCGTGGTCCCAGATGTGAATATGCATTGAGACATCTTGGGGGGAAAGAAGCCCTGAAAATATGCACAAAAATCATGTTTAAATGTGCCCAGCGGACCATAATGTCTCTCCTCGGATTGGGTGCTGTCTGTCAAATTTAAATATGCATTTTAGATTCTCGACTTGATATCAAAAAGGCAAACAAGCCCAAATATCCCAGAAATGCTCCACCAGCTAAATACATATTTATACATCTTTATCTTGTGTCTTGGAAATCAGACAAATGAAACAGGCCAGTTCTCTGTTTGGTACTGGGCAGCGATGGATTTGACTGCCTGACCAGAGCGCATTTGTTCCCATTTTGCAGATGGGAACGCAAAGGCGTGGATGTGCTAAAGGTCTGGTCCAAGGTCACGCTCAGAGCTGTGCCTAATTGGCCCAAATAGATGCAAGGAGAGCAGCTAATGGGTTGGATTTGGGTAACAGCTACTGCCAGGTGAAAAACACAAAACATGCGGGAGAAAGGCGGTGGGAGGGAAAAAAGTAAGAATGTGTTGGTTTGAAATTTGCCCAAATATAGCTTTTCAACTCCGGGTTTGAAAGCGGAGCAACGTGTTTGTTGTGAGCCCATCAAACGTTTCTGTTAATTAGAAATGATTTCTTTGTTCGTTTCCTTTAGTTCCTGGAGGATAACAATATTTCTTTTCGCCTTGGGCGGCTTCAGAGCTCAGGATGAGGGTTTTGGAGAGCGAGTTGCAGCTGGAGGGCTCAGCATGGTCCCCTTTGGGGACAATGTCCCTGTCCTGGGCTGGCCATGTAGGACAGGAGGTCAAGGTTATAATGAACAACATCGTTTTACTCTTATTTAAAGAAAGAAGCTCCTGGGCACGTTTCCTTCGGCGTGCTCCTAAAGATGCAGGAGATGGGATGCCTTCAGCAGATGATGTGGGAGTATGGTTGAGTTAAAAGCTTTTAAAAACTTGTGGCTTATTCATGCAGAGTGGAAAATGAATAGAGATTAAATGGCTAAAAGCAGGGAAAGTTTGTCCCGGCGGTACGTGCTCGGCTCGCATCCCTCGCAGGGTGAGGGTACCGTTCTGAGAGCGTGATGGATGCGGCTTCCAGCACCGAAAGCACCGTTTCTGCTCCTCCTGGTGCTGCTTTATATGAAAATAACGTGAGATAAGACGTGTGCGTGGAGGGGGATGCGGTTGCTGTCTCTGCGTCGAGCTGCAACAAGTGGGTGGATAAACCTGGGGAAGAAAGACAGCAAGGGGGGAGATTATTGGGGTTCTTCATCTGGGTTTGGTGATGGTGGCAGAAGCTCCAGCAGCTCTGTGGCAGTTGGGGGAATTAATATTTGCAGCTGGGTGTTTGTGGATGCGTCGTCCTTCCCGGAATCGTGATGTGGAGGGGCTTTTTTCCGGCAATTCTCTGAGATAATGAGTTTAATGCAAAAATAAAGAGTCTTGAGGGAGAAGAGTTCAGGGAACTGATGTGTCCCGGGGGACCAGGGGATGCTCAGGCAGATGAGCAGGATGAAACCCTGGGAGGGGAGATATGGGGCTGTAGGAATTCATGACCACTGGTGCCAAAAAGCTGTGGTGGATCGAGAGTCAAAATATTGGCCTAATAGTACGCGTGGGCTGGCCTGGAATGCAAAAAGAGACCTATAGCCCTGAGTTAATGAGAAATGAGATTGTTTTGAGCAAAACTAAACATTTTAGCTTGTCTTTAAGCATGGAAAAAAATGCTTGCATTTTATTTTTAACACACCTGCAATCTGGGAAATGCTTTAGTCTTTAGGGGCAGCCAGGTCCAATGCCCAGTGCTGAGGATGCTCGGAGCCCGGCAAGGGTGTGAGGATGTGCTGGGGAGAAGCTGTGGTGACCTGGAAGGAGAGGAATTGCATTAGAAAGGAGGGAAATGCTGCCTGGCCTGGCTGGGAAGGGGGTGGGATGGGGTAGGGGGGCTGCAGGAGCTGGAGACCCTGGGCTCAGTGTCTTTTTGGTGCTGAAGGGAAAAGATCCCGCTCTGCTTGGGATGCACAGAGAAGATTGCTTCTCGGTTTCTGAGATTTTGTGCAAAAAAACCCCCAAACACCTACTCATGCTAAAAAGCTGGGATTGCTCGCCGGTTTGCCTCTCTTGGCAGCACGCAGAGCTGCCGGCAGCTTCCTCGGGAGGGGAGCAGAGCCCGCCGAGGGGCTGCAAGAGATTTCTGAGCCCCGCTGCAAGCAGCCGGTGCAGGAGGAGTCGGTGGGACGGTGCCCGTCCCTGTGCTGGGCTGCTCCTCCATCCCGGGTACCGCGGGGAGGGATGCTCAGGGGGTCGATGCCCACGTTTGGCTCCCCAGTTGCAGAGTGAGACCCGCAGAAGGAGCAAGTGTGCGTGTGTCAGTCAGCATCTCGAACCAATGGGTGCCTGGTAGGAGGTCTGCTTTCCCCGGTGCTCGCACCCAGCCTGGGGCTCCTTCTGCGACTTGTGTGCGTGTGTGTGCGTGCGTGTGCAAGGAAAAATCAGAGACACTGACTGCCTGCTCCCGTCTCTCTCTCTCTCTCCAGCTCGCTAACTCAGTCTCCCTCCCTCTGCAAACATTGGATTTAAACCTGCTCAGAATTCAGCGCAGACGAAAGCAGCGGCAGCAGCAGCAAGCAGCAAGCAAATCAGCCGCTAGTCTACCGCAGCTCCAAGATGTACCATCCTGCCTGCTGGATCGTCTTCACGGCCACAACTGCCCTGCTCTTCATCCCAGGTAGGGCAAAACGCTTTTTCTCCAGGGGCTGAGGAGGGGAATGGGGAAATCCGGGCGGCGCGGGGGACCCGGACTTCATGCACATTGCGCACGAACGCACACATGCAGGCAGGCAGCGAGTCGCTCCGCAGCAGGGAATCGCCAAGTGCTTCCAGCGAAACGGGGTTGAAACAGCCATCCCCGTCCCCTGTGGCAGGGCTGGCCCCCCCGGGCAAGCAGCGAACCACATGCACCCGAACAGTGCTGGCATCTGCAGTGGGGCTGGCTGGAGTCTGTCCCCTCCAGCAACCTCTGGTGTAAATGATGGGGTCACAGAGCTTTTTCACCTTCAAAGTTGGGCACCTCCTGTGCCCTCCCGCGCTGTCGTGCTGTCCCCATGCTCCCCCTCACCCCCGATTCCACGCCAGGCAAACTCAGTGCCCACCCCTTGCTCCCTTTTGCAAAGTGGAAACGAACCCCGCAATCCAAACACCCAGGGGGGGACCACATTGGGCTGTGGGGAAGGTGCCGCAACCTCTGTAAGCTGAGCAGGTGGTTCTCAAAATGTGGGTTGGCCTCATCCCTATGACTTGCCATGCGGGGGGAGATGCTGGGGTTTGGATCCGACGCTGATGCTCGGTGGGGCAGCGAGCGCAGCCCTGCGCTGCGTCCGCGCGGAGGAGCGATGGGGGCGGACAGCAGAGCCGCACACTGCGGGGGGGAAGAAGTCACTGGCTTTTTGGTTTTTTTTGGACGATGATGTGCACTTTTAGCAGCTGAAAAGATCACGGTCCCTGTGCAAGCAGATGGGGGCTGGGTGTCGAGGCTCGGATGCGATCTTAACCCCAACGTGTGTTTTTCATGACTGTCAGCGGGAATTATGTTGGACCCGGGAAGGCAGGGAAGAGGCACAGCTATAATTTCAGCAGCTTTCTTTCCGTGGCTTAGTTGCAGTGCTTTGCTGTGCAGGCTGGCGTGTGTGGGAAGAGGATGAGGCTGGCGGGGGAGAGGTTAACTGTGTCACAGCTGGAAAACAGCTCGTTCCACAGCTGCGACGAACACGAGGGGACTCAGGCTGGAACTTGCTTTTGGAACCACGCAGATCTTGGTGTCCTATGGCAAAGTGGTGCTGGCAGCAGGTACCAGAGCCTGGGTACCAGTGATGCTCTGTGGGATTGCAGGGGAAGGTGACGTGTTGGCCTCCCAGCAATGTACCCTGTGTCCCCTGGGGTGTGTTGGCTGGTTGAAGAGGCTCTCTGGTGGCAGTGCCTCCAATTCAGCAAAACCTTGGGCCAAAATGGTGTACCTGTAATTTAGCACGTGAGCGTGAGAAGCGGCTGCGTGAGCTGCCCGACTTTGCCGAATGCAAGGGGTTTTTTAATTGAAAATATTATCTTGAACCTGGCATGGGGGCAGCTTTGCTTCACCTCGCTGTGCTGAGCAGAATGTTGGCACTTTCACCTTCCTGCTAGATGGGGTTCCTCTGTGTCAAAATTGCAAAGCAATGGATGCAAGGCAGCCATGCAGGTCAAGTGGGAGGACGTGTGACACTTGATGGGCTGTCATCAAGGTGTCCTTAAGATGTGGCAGCTGGCAGAAGCTTGATGGTTTGCTGGTGCCCTGCTGCAGTTTCCTCAGGCCTGGGCTAGCTCTGGTATCTCTTTGTGTCAGAGAAGGAAAAGGCCCATGCATTAAGCCCCCAGTAACTTGGGAGAGGTTTCTTGATCCACTCTTACGTGGTTGTAGCTTTCCCTTCTTATTTCTATTAAGCAGCAATATGTGCTTTGGCTGGGAATGTCCCCTGAACCAAACCAGCCCAGGACTTTGCCCAGTTGGGCTCAGCCCTTAATCCATGAAGCTGAAACCTGCCGCCTGTATTAGAGCACCGAAAATATTCCCGTGCACACTTGTGCGTTGCCTCCTTGCCCCTACGCCGATCACTTTCTGCCTCGAAGCACCGGATTTTGGTACCTCCTCTCCTTTTTATTTTTATGGTTCTAACCCAAGTCATGTTGGCAAAGTCTCCCTCAATGGCAGCCGGTGCAGAGGGAAGGCGAATGGTCCCTGCACCTTCCCAGAGTGTTTTTTGGGGGGCCGTTTATGCTTTTGCAGGAGTAGTCCCACGTGTGTGATGCAGGTGATGCTCCCGGGGTGCGCAGAGGCCGCTTGTGAAGCGCGAACTCTTTCCGTTTTGATCCGAATCCTGCAGGAGTTTCGCGCGGGGTGGTTGAAGTGAGAAGGGAACCTGCTTTTAGAAGGTGTAATTAGAGTGAAGGGAAACATCACAACTTGAAGGCTCCTGCAGAAAATAGCATCGCAAAAGTTATTATTAGCTGTAATAGCTTATTTGCCAGTTTTTTCCTCTTTCTCTCGCTCCCACCCCTGTTCTTCCCCCTCCCTCTTACTTCTGTTAGGAAAGATGCGTTTTTCCCATCGGGGCTCATGTCGTCTCGTTACCAATTTACTCTTGTGGAATCTAAAGACACGAAAGGTTAATGCAATAATGAAACCCTGACCCCTCCGGTCATAGATAGCGTCTTACTCTGCAGCTTTTTATTTCTTTGTAAGACAAGTTTCCGTCCAAAATAATTTCAAAGACTTAATGCTGTTGCCTTGGGGAGGCGGGTTCCTGGCCATCAGTTGCTCTCTGGGTTGGGTTCTTCCTGATGGGAAGGATGCTGAGGATTTTTAATGAGTCCAGTGCTGCAGGATGGAGGGGTGGAGCGGGTAATTTAATAGTCAAGCCATTGGCAAATGCTTTGAACTGCTGGGCATTTTGGGTGCTGTTGTTTTGAGGGGAACCAGGGTGGGCTGTGATGCGCAGGAGGATGAATTTGGGGCAGCGGGGAGTACATTTGGCCAGTGTGCAGTTACGACGTGACATCATGGCTCTACAGGTGGCAAAAATCAATGCGCATCAGCTTCTTCAGACATTTATATTGCTGCCTGTGCTGGGCGGTGAAACAACTTGTCATGGCAGCAGCTCCTTCCGGAGGCCAGAATTCAGGCGGTGCAGGGTGAGATGGACAATCCTGGTGTTCATTGCTGTGAGATGGTCAGTCCTGTTTTTTCATTGCTGCTTTCTGCATCCCCAAACCAAGACTCAGGCTGTGCATCCTCTCACCTCCCCGTCTCATCCTCGCTTGGGCAGCATCACCTTGGTGGTGGTTGTAAATCCAGTCTGAAGTTAAGAAACAGGCGTTGCAGGAATTTAGAACGCCTGTGATGTGGCCATCACCCCTCTCTGGCGGGGGATGCTGGCCTGGCGAAGGGCTGCTGATCCCTGCAGCTGAGCCCAAAGAATAAGTACCTGGAGCACATTAGTTCTGCTTTAGTGTCATTTCAACAGGAGCGAGAGGGACTTAAAGGGATTTTCTGTGCTCTCCCAAAGGCTGGGGATAGTAGCGGCTAAGGCGGCAGAGCCGTCAATCCTCCATCAGTTGGAGATGCTGGGAAGAAGGAGATCGCAGCATCGTCAGCCCAAAAACAGTGCCTGCCCTTCTTCTACCTGATTCTTGGGCTGTGGTTTCCCTGTCAAAGGTCTATTCCTCCATCCCCTGGCTCCCAGGACAAGGAGAAAGCTGGTGTCATCCTTTTGGAAGGTGTTTGCTTTCTGCTGGGGAGGAGCAGCGCTTGCTCTCATTTCCAAGTGATGGGAGGACGGGCACACACAGATTTTACTTTGTACGAATCCCCACAGCACGAGTTTTCAAGAACAGTTTGCTCTGGGGCTGCAGGTTTCGGGGCTGGTGGCTCTTGGCTTCCAGGATGCCCCAAAGTGGCGAACCTCACGTTTTCCAGCAGCTTCTCTTTGCCATCGGCTCCTTTGTGCATTCACTAGTCGCAGACGGTCGGGTGGAGGAGCTTTTGCTGGTGTGAATCTCTGGGAAAAACTGAGAAAGGAGAAATGTTTCAAAGGCGCCGATGGGAGCTGGGTACCTTAACCACTGCCTTTGAAAAAAATCTTCCCCAAAGGCTTGAATATTTGGTTATGGTGAATTTTGAGCTGCATAAACAACTGTCTTTGTATTTTACACTTGAATATGCAATTTGAAGTTGGTGCTCAGTTTGGTTAGAAACCAAAGTCGCTGGGTGAGCAGTGGGGAAGGAAACCGCCGGGATGCTGCGATGAAACCCGACGTGTTCATGGGACGAGCAGGGTACCCAGGAGGGTCCTGTTGCTGCAGTGGGGCAGGGATAGAGCAAAACTTGTGGGGTTTCTTTCTGTAACATCTCCACAACCCTGTGGTCAGCCTAGGCTTTCAGCTGTATCTTTTTCCCATCCCAGTTAGGCAAAGCTGGACACTGGTCCCCGTCTCTTCTTACCTTCTGGCCTGAGCATCCCCTGAGATGCTGTGGCCTCCTGCCGTGTGCACGATGGGGAATGATCTCAGCTGTCACACTGCTTCTTTTTGTTTAAACTCAAAAATAATAACAGCTCTGCTGCAAATCTCAGTTATCTCACCCTAACGAAGGCACAGTACTTATAATTACCAATGCAGCAACAGCACATACAGAGACGCCTTTGACACTTGCTGTTCAGTGGGTGGGTTTTTCTAGGGAACTCCTCTTCGTTTCACGCTTGGAGGAAAGAAACATTTTCCTGCTTGCTTCTCAAGAGCTGTGGGACTGCATTATCACCCTCGAAGGGTGACCAAGCGCGGTGGCTTGCTCGGTCTAGGGAGGTAGGAATGGCAGGGGATGCATTGCCCTTGTGAACCGATGGAGCCCAGATGTTGTGGGGTCCAGCTGAGCAGGACCTTGGAGCTGGTGGGCTCTTGCTCTAGTCCTGGCTTAGGCTTAGAGAGCGTGTGGTGGTGGAGGACACGGGTTTGGGGTGTTGTTTTGAGTTGTGTGGAGGTGCTGGGCTACTCCTAGGAGAGACAAGGGGAGGAGTGTTCTGCAGAGGAGTCTCTTCGAGATCATCTGAAGCAGGGAGTGGTTGCACGGTCAAAACAAGCAGGGACTGTGGTTTCAGGGGATTTCTGGAAAGGAGTCTTGGTGCTTTTCCGTGGATCTCATGTCCTCCATGGGCTGAGTTTCCCAAGTGGACACACGAGCCCTCGGCACCATGGAGCTGCAGGGACCCATCAGTGTGTCAGCATCGAGAGCATCCTTCCTGAGAGGAGCCGTTTTGGGGGAGCTGGACCTGTTGTGTGTGCGGCAGAGTCATGTGCACATTGAACACGTGCGAGATGAGGCAAGGAAGGGTGGAAAAGAGAAGAGTTATTTTTAGTTTTACTTTTCTGTGAATTCAGCGCTGGCAAAAAATGCTGGATTGACAGCTCTGGAGACTGAAGTGGGCTGCGAATCACAGGGAAGGGGTGACCCAGCAGAACCCACTGTGAGCTCCGTGCCTCAGGATGGGATGTTGGGACCGGACCTCATCGACTCAGACTGTCTGGACAGCAAAATCACGCAGGGTGCTTGTTGTGTTGACCAGGGCTGTATGCAGGTTGGGGTTTTATGCAGAAGATATGAGCTTCCCGGGGGACAAGCTGAGGTTATCTGTGCTTGATGTGGCTTCATCCTTCACAGCTCATCCTGTGGTGAGCTCTGCAGCTTCATGAGGACCATCTGAACCTGCAGCAGGAGGAGCTGGGCTTCCTTCTGCTGCAGCAGGACCGTTGCCATTTCTACTACCGAATTGCCCAGGCACGTTTCTTCCCGTGTTCCTTGCAAGGCATGGAAGAAAAGGTTTTCACGTGCCCTCAGAGCAGCTCTGAACTGGTGGGACTGGGGGAAACCTGCCTGTCCCCACCGTGTCCCCTCCGAGCAGCGTTCCTCTGCTGCCCGCCCGCCAGCCCATCGCCTCCTCTCACCCAACTGTTTACTTCTGCCTTTTGTTTCCTGGACTTGTTGCTATGCATGCGGCGTGTGGAAGGAGCTCCAGCGAATATAGGCCACACTTTGATTGTTCAGCAGGCTGGAAAATGATGATTATAATTTTTGACAGAAGGGAAGGCGGAGGGGGAGGAGAAGGAGATCTCTGGGCTTTCAAATCTGCTCTGTCATAAGCAGGATCTTGCAAGGGCCTTTCTGATGACTTCTCCCGCCCCGAAGGAAATGGCGTTTGCATGGCAAGAGGGGTTAGAGGAAAAATTCCTCTCTTCACAAGGACAAACTGGCGCTTCTCTCCCCAAGCTTTCCACCTTGTGTGGCGGTCCTGTCACAGTGCATAAGGGAGACACGGGTGGTGTTGGCTAGTAATTGAATGGGAAGCATCCGAGAGAAACCTGGGTGGTGCTAAAATAACCCCGATCCCTGTTGGAGCGCACGGGTGCATCCTTGGTGGTGCAGCTGCTGGCAGAGACTGCCAGCCCCAGGGGACGCCAGCATTGAGGTCCTTACAGCCAGCTTTGTGCAGAGCATCCTCAAACTGCCTGGAAATGAAGCCCTAAAGTCCCTGTAGACGTATCTCGAACAGGCAGCTGCGTTTGGGGTCACATCACACGAGGACCTGTGTTGGCGTGAGCCCATGGAGACCTTGGCTGCTCCCTCCGTGCCCCTTCGTGGTCCAGACTATCGCCGTTGGCATCGGCTGCACAGTCCCCGTTTATTTATTCTATTTAATAGCGCTGGCTAATTTCCACTTCATTTTTTTTTTTTGGTTTATTTTAATGCGATCGCCTCTAATGAGGCTAATGACATTTAGTCTCCACGGCGGCGCATTTTAATCTGGTCACCGAAATGTCAGCGCGAGGCGGCCACCTCCTATCTGCCCGTGACAAAAGGAGCCGCAGACAAAGGGGCTCTGTCCCCTCCTTATCTCTTGCCTTCCAGGGATGGAGCGGGACGTTTGGCAAAGCCATCGTCCCGCTGTCCCCTCCTCTGCTGGCACCGGCTGCCAAACGCTGCGAGGGCGAAAGGCGAGGGCTGCCGGATGTGCAGTGTTTCAAAACGAGCCGGCGTGACATAATTAATCAGATGGCAAAAACCTCTGAGCAAAGTTAGCCCTGATCCGCAGGGAAATCTGTCAAACAGGTCATCGTGGTGCTTTCCCGTCCCTCTCTGCCCATCCTTTGCCGCCTCTCCTTGCCATGCCAATCTCCTATATGGTGAACTTCTCTGTGTTGTGTTGTACTCAAGTCCTCTCAGGGATGTTGAACCTTAGAAGCCTGAGCCGTTTTGCTTAAGAATGAGGCCTTTTTTCTGCAATCTGGGCCCAAATGCAGCTGAATTTGATCTGTTCTCCTTTGATCTCTCCCTCCCTCTCCATTCTATGTACCAGGAATGGATGAAGATTAAAGTTTGCAGCTTCTGAGCAAACTAGGTTGCTCATCACCGCATGATACCCAATTACCTGCTGATACCTCAGGAGTGAGAAGGTATTGATCCTGCTTGGATTTGAACTTGTTGAACCAAAGAGTCTGGATATTTCAAATCTGTAGCTCAGGACATGCCATTTCCTTTAGGAATCAAAGCCGTGTTTCTGCTCCCCGTGGTCCTCAGGGCTGATAAGAGGTGGGTCTGTCATCTGTGCCACATGGGAAATGTCCAAGAAGTGATAAATAATAACATCTGTACCCTCCGCAGTACAGGAGGGATGTAGATGCAATGACTTCTGTGATGTACGTGAGGAATATCTCCATTTTACTCAAAATGAGTCCCCAGAAGCTGGTGGTTTTCTGTGCTTCTGACTTGTGCTGCCTGTCGTGTTCCCGACCAGAAATAGCCTGTCAATTCAAAATGAAAACAAAAATTCTCCCCAAATTACCTGCTGCGATGGGGCCTGAGGGACCGGATCGAAACGTTTATTACTGAAACTCAGTGGTATCAGGTCTCGCTCTTGCGTAGGGGTTGTTTCTAGTAGATCTTAAAGCACTTCACGGAGAAGAGAAATTGCATTGTCCCTGGTTTTGCAGACAGAGAAGCCAAGGAATAAAGAGGGGAAATAACTTGCCCGAGGCATGTGCAGAGACATGTGTTAGAAGACGTGTCCTTGCTGTAGCTCCAAATCTGAAGTGGAGCTTTCTACACTTTTTTCCTTGTGAAACAGTGAGTTTCGGCTTCCTCCTTTGCGAAACGTGGGAGAATAACTGTGAGATTAAGACCTTGGGTCATAAAATCCTTGTGCTGGGCTGACACGGAGCTGGAGCATCACGGGGCTCCTGGGCTTGCACTGATGTGACCGTCAGAGCAAGCGATGTCCTGGTTAGTGTCACTGGCAGGAGGGGCTGTGCCCCACTTCAGACAGCCCTGTCTGGAGAGAGACAAACAAATTTAGGATTAACAAGAGACTTAGTGACTCAAGGAGCGCTTTCCGCTGCTCTTGAATTGGTGAGAGGGCAGCATGTGCTTGATCCCCTCACCCTTTCGTGTCTCATCTCCAAAGGTCTGAGAGTGACGATCTCCGAGGTGAAACCCAGAGGAGAGCAGAGAAGAAATTCTCAAGCACGCTCTTCACTCAACTCTTGGGCTCAAAATGGAAACGCTCTTTGCGATTTAACGGAGAGAGCGCGCGTTTGTCCCCGCGATTCCTCTGCTTTGCGCGCTGCTCCCGTGCCTTCACCAGCCTTTCCGTATCCTCGGGATGCTTTATCTTTATAAAGTAGCAATAAGTGGACAGCGCAATATATTTCACTTTTAATAAGGTGTTGCCAGTTGCACACACTCCGCAGAGCAATTAGTGTCAAAAGCAGCTAAGCAATGGCGAGGAGCCGTAATTCCAGTGTTTATCGGGCTGGAGGATTTATGGGCAGGCGTTGGGGGCAGCTGTGGTTGCAATTTGGCTGGAGATACGGGATGTGCCGTGCTCCGGCTTTCAAACCACATATCTGAGCTGCTGAGAGTCCTGCCGAGTCGTGGCAACTCTTGAGAGAGAAGCCCAAACGAGCCACTGCTGCTGGGTTTTCTATCCCAGACACCCGGGACGTGTTGAGCAAAGAGCTTCAGTGAGCTCAGCTCGGGGAGGTGCTCGTCTCTGCCTCCTTCCCATGAACTGAACATCTGCTTTTGTCTGGGGACTCTCTGATCATCACAGGTTGTACAGTGCAGTAGGAAGGCAGTTTTTATAGACTCTCAGTGTGCTGATCTCTCTGCCAAGGCAGTCAGCTAAGTGATGCTGCCAGAGCCTCCTACCTGCATCTAACCAGGCTCACAATGGCTCTCGGTGCGCGAGTTTCCAGAGGTTTGGCTGGCGGTAGCTTTGTGGGTGGACAAATGCGGCGTTACCCTAAAGAGGTGGTGGGGACGGAGGTGCCACTGTGCCTGGCGGCACAGATCGGGCTGCAGATGCTGCAGTTCCTATCCCACCGGAATCCACCGCGGGGAAGCAAACTCGGTTTGTGTCAGATCTGATTTTGGGGCTCTGAAATCAGCCCATCGGAGAATGAATGCGAAAGTGCCGGCTTGCAGATGCTAATGAGCGAGGCATGATGCTGGGGATGGGGTTTGCATCCTCCTGTTCCTCAGGTCTCCGTGCACCCGAACCTGCAGCTCACGGCGTTCACCATCCCGGCAAAACCTTCACCTTCCCCCACTGGGGGAACAACCAAAGCATTTGGTGTCTAGAATGAGCACAGGCAATATTTCTGAGCCCGAGGTCTGCTCTTCCTTTCCCACCCCCTGCTTCTCGGTTCAATAAAGTCCCAGCTTCTCGGGTTTGTTCTCCGAATTGAAAGCCTTCCATTTTCGCACCTCTGTAATTGGTGCTATCTGTTGAGAGAAACTCTGCAACTCCAGCCAGCCAAGGTCAGGAGGAGCTGAATTGAATTAAAAGGAGCAGAAATTGGTTCGAGGTGGGCAGAGGGCCGCGGGGAGAACTATGCAATTTCTCTCCTCGGGGCTCCTGATGAGCAGAGCGAGTGGCAGGTTCCCATCTTGGCCCGTGGGGGGCTGACACCAACCCACCCACACCTCAATCCGCGCACCGAGGTGGGCACTTCTCCATTGAAAACAGGGAAATGAAACCCAGCGTCTCCTCCTTTTATCCGGGCAGTGGGACAGGGCTCTGCGCCTCGGGTTCCTTGGCTAGGATGCTGACAACTGTCGCTGAAATGACCTTGCGGTGTTTAAATACAGCAAGAAAGGATGTTTTTAATAAAAAAACCTAAAGCTGTGATGCAAGCTGGTGGCTAGATTTAAGATGCCGTGCACTTAATCCTACCAGTAACTCAAACACAGGCGGAAAAACCCTAGAGCTGTCGGATTGAGTTAAGGGCGAGCATCCTGGCGCCTGGGTCATGGTCTCTGCTGGCTTAAGTTGGTGTAAAACCGGAGCAGTTTCAGCCAAAGCCAGTGGATTTATAGCCTTGTGGTGGAGCTGTGGCTGGAGAGTGTGCTGGGAAGTGCCACGGTGTGAAGTTGTCTTAGGGGAATAGATGCGATGCTTATAACTCTGACAGAGCTGCTTGGAAATGTTCCCACTTTTTTTTTTTTCTCTTGAAAAATGACTATTTCTTCAGCCACAGAATGTATGAGCGCTCTTCGCTTGGCTCTGGAAAGTTTGCTTGGCTTGAGGATGCTGTTTCTAGGAGCAGGAGGGGACTCGTTCCAGGATGGGAGTGCTGTGACCTCCAGTCCCTGCTCTGCCCTCATCCCTGAGCTCGCACAGCATCTCGCTTCCCCAGGCCAGGCTGGGCTGCCTTTCCCTTTGGAAGCTCTTTTTCTGGGTGTATAATTAGTGTTTTTAAAGGATTTGGCCCCAGGTCTTCTCCAGCCCAGCAAAATGTCCTTGGCTCTTCAGAAATAGAGCGGCGCTGGCTTGGGGAGCGTTCAGAGTAGAGTGGCTCCAACAGGAGAGCGCAGAAATGCGGGGGAGGCGTTTCGAATAGGTGAAATTTCAGGCAACAAGGGAACAATTTTCCACCCACTTGTGAGCTGGAGCAAAGCCCTTCCAGTCTCTTCTTTCTCTTGCTCCCCAGCTGGGCTGGCACCGGGGATGTGCCATTTATTAGAAGCGGCGAGAAGGCACATGGCCAAGGTAGCCCTTGGAGGATGCCAAGCGCGGGTACCCCAGCTGTTTGGAGGGGCTCAGAGGATGTCCCCAACCTCATTTTTACCCCCTGGGGACACTCGGTGCTTGTGGTCTTGCTGTCCCCTGCTCCCATCCTCGGGCAGGAGAGGAGCCACCAGTGCGGCTGCATCTGGCAGAGCGCCCTGTGACCGCCCCGGGCCCTTGCTCTGCCTCTCTCGTAATTTATACAAGAGCAAGGCGATGTTCTCTTTTAAATTGACAAAGGCAGAGAATGGAGCCCGGGAAGCCCTCTGACCCCGGAGCCCTGGTCCATGAAAATTACAGGCGCTGTACAGCGCGTTTCCTCTTGATGTACTTGCAGTGGGGAGATGCTGGTTAATTTGCCAGGACTCAGAGGTGACCCGGGTTTAATAAAGAGGATTAATGGATTTGAGCTAAAGGTCTCGGCTGTTTTGAGCTGATAGCCTTCTCCTTCGAAGATGCTACGGCAAGGCTCAGGCTCTTGCGGGGAGAGGCGGAGGCGGCTCGTTTAAAGGAACACACGGCTGTGATTTCCTCAGGGGTCAATTAGCAGAGCTTGGCACCCCGACCCTGGCTCCCCGGGCAGCCCTGTCCCCTGCCTGTCATTGCAGCCTCCAGAGATGCACCAGAGCAACCAGGCTGGTCCAGGATGTCCCCGTCCCTTCCCACCCCCCGGACACGTGTGCCATCCCTGGGGAGCGGACACGACTGGGTGGCTGAAGGCGAAGGGCATGACAGCTGGATACAGACCTTTTGCTCACATTTTGGGGGTTGTTGTGTTCGATTTGAGCTCTGAACCATCATTTTTGCAGCCAGCCCCATGCCGTGGCTGCTTTAGGTGGTGCTGGCCCTACCCAGACCAGTTTGTGTTTCGTACCAAGTCCAGCAGTGCTTCCCACAGCAATTTATAATCTTCCCTGACCCTTTAAGGAGGAGAGGCAGGTTTTTAGGGACAAAGATGGGTACCAGGAGACTCTGTGGCACCAGGAGCCCTTGGAGCAGCAAAGGAGGTGGTTTGGCTCAGGGTCTGGATGCCTGAGCTGGGTGTGGGTTTCTAGGAAGGATGGAGAAGGAGTTTCTTGCCAGCATCCCGCTCCCTGGCGATATTCCCGTGGTAAGTCAGTGAAGTCCTTTGGACGGGAGCGGCGAGGGAGCAGGCTGCTCTCCCTGCTGGGAAAATGCATGCGCGATCGATGCAATCAGCCTCCCCGTCAGGTCCTTTTTGGGTTGGATGGAAGAGATGCTCTGGCTGAAACCCATTTATTGAGTGGAGAAGGTGTGATGAAATTACAAGCTGCAGCTTTTACCAGCTGCTGGCTTCTGCCTTGTCTTTTTTCTTAGCCAACAGCAAACCTAGTATTATGAAGCATTACTCTCTTAAAACCCCGTTTCTCCTCTTTTCAGAGGGGTAGGTGAGCACACAGCAACTCATCCTTTGGCAGCCATGGGGAAAAGTGTTCAACAAGAGATCCCAACGTGGAGCTGGCTCACCTCTAAACTACTATTTATCTCTCTATGGCTGAATACTGACCTCTCTTACCTTGATGCTCATCAGGGAAATCTAAATTAACCATTTCCTTGCAAAACTGAGCATCAGGTCAGAGCCGTTTGCACTCCCCTCCTAGTGAACCCCACAGCTCTTTAGGGCAAGAAGTGAAGGTATTAAGTATATTGGGCAGAAATAAAGTGCGGGAGCCTGAATGAATGATTCAGCAAACGCAGGGGAATGTGATGCTCTGTTCTGATGGATCCTGATCGCTGCTGATCGCAGCTCCAGGTGGAAACTCCATGGGGAGTTTGTAGGGGCGCGTGTGGCTGCACAAGCCCCCAGCATCATTAGGAACAAAGTCAAATGTTGTCCATCCGAGCGTGTGTTTCGGTCACTTTAGGCTGATGCAGGCTATTTTTTTTGTCTGAAAACTGTGTGACTCATGGGGAATTTTTCCCTTTATAAGCAGGCCTGTTTTCAAGTTAGTGCTGAAATGAAAAAATAGGAGAAAAAAATAATGAGTTTGCTGTCATTTAATCTCTCGTACTGCTCCTAATAACCAGAGCTCAGTGTGCTGGGCGGTCTGACAAATAATCTTTAATGCTCGTAAGTGGCTGGGACTTGGGTTTTATCTCACGTTTGCTTCCTCCAGCAGCATCACCTCCGTACCATCCTCTTCCTCAGGAGAGGGCTGTGTCCCTGTGTGTTCTGGTGAACGTTTTCTGATGTGACATGAGACCTGCCCATGTCCTGCATTAATTTATTAATATTTTGGGCTCTGGGGACCGAATTCAGCTGTACAGGAGCTGGGTGAAATGTGTATTTTGGTCCGTGAAAGGGACCCCAACATTACAGCGGGGCGAGACCACATCTGGAATCTTGTGTCCAGTTGTGGCCCCTCAGTTCCAAAAGGACAGGGAACTGCTGCAGAGAGTCCAGCGCAGCCACCAAGATGCTGAAGGGAGTGGAGCATCTCCCGTGTGAGGAAAGGCTGAGGGAGCTGGGGCTCTGGAGCTGGAGAAGAGGAGACTGAGGGGGGACTCATTCCTGGGGATCAATATGGAAAGGGGCAGTGTCAGGAGGATGGAGCCAGGCTCTTCTGGGTGACACCCAGTGACAGGACAAGGGGCAATGGGTGCAAACTGGAACACAGGAGGTTCCACTGCAAGAGGAGAAGCAACTTGTTGGGGGTGAGGGTGTCAGAGCCTGGCCCAGGCTGCCCAGGGCGGTTGTGGAGTCTCCTTCTGTGCAGACATTCAAACCCGCCTGGACCCCTTCCTGTGGAACCTCAGCTGGGTGTTCCTGCTCCATGGGGGATTGCACTGGATGAGCTTTCCAGGTCCCTTCCAACCCCTCACATTCTGGGATTCTGTGATTTATACCTGAGATTGTTTTCACCGCTGGGAATTTATACCCGAGATTGTCATGTATTATTTAACTTGGTGCTGGAGATGAGAAAAGCAATTTTTGGGAAGGAGATGGGCAGAGCATCCCCAACCCGGATGCTCACCTGGTTTTACCTGGAGCAGCTCCCCGCACTTGTTCCATATATTTTCCCCCCGATAACCGTCATCCCGGGCAGCAGACCTAGCGCGAAATTGCCGTTCACCTCTGCAGCAGGAGATTTAATTATCATTAGCTGAGCTTGCAGAGCTCCACGTGGCGTCGTGCAGCTGCGAGTTTATCTTGGCCTTTTAAAAATCCAGCTGCAATATCATTTATTATTCCCCCCCTCCCCACTTTCCTTGTGGTTTTATTCTTTGTCCCTTCCAAAAGCCGCTTCACCAGCTGGTGACCATGGTACATATTCGAAAATGGACAAAAATGCATATTTCAAGCCCAGTCTCTCCCCAAAACTGCTGCTGTTTATTTGCATCAACTACTTTCTGCACAACTTTCAGTTTTTAACCCTAAATAGTTCTTTTTACCACTGAAAATCCACTTTTGCTGGGAATCCCCTCGGCCTTTGGGCCAAATCCCTGGCGCGAGGAACTTTTCCCATGATTGTTCCCATTCCTTCCCCGGCTGCCCCACCCAACCCTCGGAGCCGCTTTCCCCCCAATGCCAATAAAGGCAAACAAAAATTAAATCTATAATTATCATTACTAATTCCACTTAATTAGTCACAAGCCAGCAGCCAAATTGGCTTTCTCATAATTATCAGATAAGCAGTAAGCACATCTCATAGATTATAATTAACACTGCTTAATTAAAATCTAATATACATACACCCTTTCCTCAGCATATGCCTAATTGGGTTCACAAACGAGGGGGGTGTCAAGGCCCCATCCCCATCGCTCCCAAAAAAGTTGGTTTGATGCCACTTTAGCGTTAAATTGGTGGCGGGGCGGGATGTTCTTCGCTTTGCTTTAGAACTCGCTCAAGATACTCTCCCGACTTAACTGTTTTTTATTATTATTGTTATTGCTCCAGCTGTGACCTCTCCATAATCCCCCGTCTACGCCGGGCTCTGCAATAATAAAGCAGCTTGAATAAATTACACTTTCAAAAGGCGAAGGCCGGATTTGGGCGCTGAGCTCTGGAAATTGATGTCTCTCTTATTTCCTTCTGATTTTCCTGAGCGGGGTCGGCTCCGAGGCTGCGGTGAAGCCTTTTGCATCGCGGGAAACTCTTCCTTTGCTTGCACCCTCCCTGGCCATTTATATTTCTGTACAAACCGCTCTTTTGTCCCCTTTACCATGGGGACAGCAGCCAAGGGGTCCAAGAAGAACCTTGGTCCGGTGCTGCCTCTTGGGGTTATAATTACACTTTGTTCCCTCCCTTTTGCAGAGAATCTCTCGCCTATTTGGCTGCCTGCGAGAAGCAGAAACTCCTGATAGTGCTGATTATTAATTAGATCATTTGCCTGCCAGTTTTTTGCTGAGCTAATATCTGACTAGCGAGTTGATTCACTGTGGGGGATTTGCAAAATTGCGATTTCCGTCTGAGAGATGCTGAGCTGAGCTCCTTGCAGCTGGGATGGATGGGGATGCTCCTTCTCCAGGACTGGAGCATCACCCTTGGGAGTGCTGGTCCATGGGGATGAGGAGCTTCCAGCTCTGGAGCATCGCGGCCGTGGGCGATGCGAGGGCGTCCCATGATGCGAGCTAATCTCAAAAGGCCTTTAACGTGATGGCTGCAGAAAGCAAAAGCTTGGCACGTGTTCTGGCATCGGGGGAGGATTTGCGGATTAGAGATGTGTAATTGTATGTAGTGCGTGACAAAACAAAATAAGTGGCAAAAAGAACTCCGGCGTATTAAGAATTCAAAGCCAAGCATTAAGCTTTTTTACGTTAAGCAAAAAAAGGTGAGCAAAGTGCGCGAGGCAAAATCCTCTTTGCTCTGTGTGCTGGGGTGTGAGGGATGATCATCATCCGCGGGAATGAGAGCGACCAACCACTTCCCAAAACTTTCCCTACCCAAAACTTTCCCTACCCATGTGCCAGACTTGGATGGATTTGCTGGCCGGGCGTAGATTTGGAAAACGAAGGCGAAACACGGCCCGAGCTTCCTGGCTGGTTTTCCTGGCCATGTCAGCGTGTTTGGAAGAGCCAGATGCCTGGAGCCGGTGGTTTGGTCCAAACCCATGGCAGGAGGGCTCAGCTGAGCCCCCTGGTCCACGCCGCCATGCAGTTGAGCATCTCAGCAACCGGTTGCTCGCGAGCTTTTTGCGAGGCAGCCGTACGCTTCTTTTTTTTTCTTCCGCGGGGATTTCTTGCCATCGTAAGATCTCAGATTAAGTAAATAATTTCACATTAGCTTAATTAAGCCTAATAGACTCATTAGTTCACTCTTTGCGCGCCGTTCCCAAGGGAGCGATGGCCGGGAACCGTGAAGAGATGCTGCGGAGAAGTCCTGTGGCATCTTGAAGGTGGGTGCTGGCAGCGGGGAGCTCTGCTCCTTGGCTCCAGGAGGTTTAGGACTTCAAAATTCACGTTTTGGAATCACGGACAGGGCTTTCCTGCTGGATTCGGGGCTCACTGGTGGCCCAAGTGTGGCCATGTCGGTGGGTGCGGTGTCCCAAGCTTGGTCCAAACCATCCTCTGATGTCACAACAGCCTCTGCGTGCTCAGGGACACCTCGAAATGCCTTGAGCGTGGTCACCCCATGAGAGCAGTTTGGCAACCCCCTGGGGTCAGACTTTGGGGTGAATTTATTGATGTTTTTGCAGCACTTCTGCTATTTCTTCCTGGTGCTGGCTTCTTGAAGCCAAGAGGTTTGTAAACCCGCCATGTCCATACTCAGCAGCACGGGGAAGAGCCAGGGAAGAGCCAGGGATCTCCATGCGATGGCTGGGTTTGGACTGTCCCTCTGGCAGGTGGTGGCAGGAGCAGCTCCTGGATGGTGCTTTGCCCAAAGCCACAGGCGGGGGACATGGAGTGGCCGAGTGGGGACAGATGTTGAGCAGAGCAGCAGATGTGTGGGGAAAAAGGCCGCGGCTTCCCCGAACAGAAGGTGATGGGGAAGGGAAGGAGCTGATGGAAGCTAAAATGTGTGTGCACGGGTGCTTGCCAGGGGAGGGAGCGGATCTGTTTGCAGCAGGGGAGGCTTTTGGCTTTTCTATTACCCGGCGGTGCTGAATCGTACTGCGGTGCACAGGACGTTTTTATGATGCATTTTGAAGTTACATCAAGGGCATTGGAGAGCAGGTGGATAGGCGACCTCTTTTTGCATTTGCATAAATCTAAATAAATAAAATAAACCGGAGAGAGGACGGCGGGGACCTGCGGCTCTCCTCATTCTAGTGGCGTGTTTCCATCTCCCGCACACAATGCCGAGGAGCGGAAAGCACAGAAGAGGGAGGTAGACATCTGGTTTCCCTTTCAAAAGTGATGCCTGTTCTTTATTTATAAAGAAATGATTGTATTTAAAGCCAATACTCATCTCTTGTACCAGCAGAAGAGCAGAGATAGGTGGATAGATTAGAGGGAAGTGGGTTGTGCATATAAATGGGAGTTAATTGTCTGACTCTGCAGAAGTGGAGAGCTGACAGCATCCCTTGAGCATCAGAGGGGCCAACTTTTGTTATATTTGTGGGTTTTTTTGAGATTTGTGCCTCTGGATCCCACCCATAGCTTTTTGCTTTGCTGGATGGGCATCGGGATTCAGTCCCGGCCAGCAGGAATGGGAAGGGAATAGATCAAAATGCTAAATATACCCAGTTGGAACCAGTGGTAACCTCCAGCCTTCTACCTATAGAAGAACAACACGGTGTTTCATTTTGTTTTGTTTTATTTCACAAGAAAAATCTTCAGAGCCCAAACTGTCACTTTGGAGATAATTCGTGGCTGAGGATTTCAACACCCACTCCAATGATATTTTATTCTGACCCTAAACAAAATCAATACTTGGTGGGGTTTTTTTCCCTCCTCCTTTTTCTTCTTCCTTGAGAAAACAGTATTTTTCAGCTCAGCGGAAGAAGAAAATAGATTCTGCCCAGTGTTGTTAAAAAGATATTATAACCAGTGTCTCTGGAAGTGTAAAAAGTACATGATCTAATATGTCTGAAGCAATTTTGAAAAGGCTGCTTTATTTAGGATAATGGAGCAGCAGCAGTAAACCTCATAATCTTCCCAGATAAAGAGTACAGCGGGAGGGTTCAGAACTGCAGGTCTTTGCCCTGAATTCTCTATGTTTTTGCCTCGTAGAGGTTCAGTGCAGGCTGGTGGTACCCACCCCATGGAGGGACTGGGGCTCTGGGATGCAGGAGCATCCCTGGGAGGGTTGAGGGCAGCAGGGGGTGTCTCTGGCTTTTCATGTTCCCAACCTCTGAAAGCAGAGAGGAGCCTTCAGCAATATTGTTCCGTTGGTTGCCCTTCTCAGGAATTACAGAGAAACTTGTTTGTCAGAAGGGAGGAAAAAGGAGGAAAAAAAAAAAAAGGAGCCTGCTGAATTTGAAAATAAATTATAAATTATTTTTTAATAAATTATGAATACATTTTCTCTGTCAAGATTTGAGACTCTGTGGTCTGATCAAAAAGTTTCCGAGTATGTTCTCTCCCCGCTTACTCAAATGTAGATGTGTGCATTTCTGCTCCTGATTTGATTTTATTTTGTTTTTTGATGAATTTTTCACTCCGCCAACAACAAGCACTTTGTTTGTTCTTTGACGGGCACCAAGGGACAGAACTTTTGAAATCGTGCTCAAACACTTCACATGTGATCGGGGTGAGCGCTCCGGGGATGCTCTGAGCCACCAGCATTTGGATGGGGAGCAGGGAAAGGGTCAGGGATGATGGATGGAACTGATGCAAGGTGGGCTTGACATGGACCTCCAGCCCTGAGGATGTGTGGTGAGGAAGCGCTTTCTTGATGGTCTTTCCCAAAGCCCTGAGGTCTAAAATCCCTTGAAGAAATGCGATGCCGCCTTACCGGGTGGTTTTGCATCCTCTTGTCTCCACGCCCAATCTTCCAAGTGTCCAGGTTTTGTGTCTCTGCTCTGGCTTTTGCTGCTTGGGTGCAGGTCAGGACCTGGTTCCTCACAGATGGTTTCTCCAGCTTCCACCCACGACTGCTGCCCAGCGGCACGTCCTTGGGCTGCAGAAAAGGGACGCTATTAGCCTTCCCTTCCGAGGATGACAGGGGCAATCACTCTTGTGGATTTTAATTAAAATGTTTAATTAAGCACAGTTCTTGCGGGCAGAAAAGTTAACGCCGATCCTGGCCGAGTCTCCAGACTTGGAGTTGGTGGAGGAGGAGGAGGTGGGCAGGGAGGATGATGATAACGATGCGTTATCATTAGAGAGCTCTCGAGCAGGAAGGGCAGGAGACGACCGCGGTCACGGTGACACGTGTGTGTGCTGGTTATTGATTCCTCTCCAGTGCCACTTAGAGGTGAACGGTGGTTTCTTTGGATCTTCTGCCCTCGTAGGCTGGTCCTTTGCCTTTTCATCGCTCGTCTTCTTCAGCCTGAGCTGCATTGCAACCCCCAGGTCCTTCTGCTCAGCTAATCCCTTCCCAGCACCTGGGATTATTCAGTCCCTTTTGGCACTTTTCCTTGCTTAATGTCATAGATACTCTTCAATATTTTGAAGAACACAGCTGCTCCCGTGGAAACAAAACCCTGAAGTGTGTTGAGGTTTGTAAAACTCATTGTAGAAATCCCAGGGTCAACAGTGCCTAAAGCTGCAGAAGAGCCAGGGCAATGGCTGGACTAATTAGCTACTGTTTATTGTACTAGGACGAAGAGAAGATCAGCAAGACAGGACTTGTCTGTGCTGCGTTTGGACTCTTTTTGTCTATTGCCTTTAGAAGCACAGGTCTTCATGCAAATACATCCACAACTTTAAAAACAGCGTCGGAAACCAGTTCCTGAAATAGACTGTGGGGAAGGAAGGAGGGGGATTAAAAAATATAGCAAATCAGTGCAATGTACAGCCTTTCTCCAGGGAGCAATTACCAGCCCGAGAAAGAGCTATTAGTGCTCCTCTCCCTTAAATGACTTTCTATGTTTGTGTGTCTGTCTGTCCCCAGCCTGGGGACACCTCGCAGTGTTTCTCCTCCCGCTGCAAAACTCCATGGGTTCGAAGCCGCGTGAAGCGGCAACGATGTCCCTCTGCCCCTTCCTGTGCTGCTGTGGGTTGGGGCTGGAGATGTTTCCACCATGAAGCACCACGCTTTCTCACCATGCGTGGCCAGGAGGCCCCATGTCCGTTAACTTCACTAATACCTAATAGGATTCAACGATTTTCTGGATTTCTAAGTGTTGTCCGTTAGCAGACACTGTGTCCTCGCATGTTTTATCATAGAAGGTGCTGTGTTAAAGCTCAATCACTTTTCTTTCAAGCTTTGGGGAAGGGCTGCTCCTGGGAGAGCTGGGCTTGAGGATTCCTGTGTCACCGGCTGTGGGGCGAGTTCTCAGTTTGGGGGTGATAGCTGTAAGTTCAGGGCTGGTGGCCAATGTTATTGAGAAGCTGAGAAGCTTCTTAGTGACAATAATAATAATAATAATTATGTGACATAAGAAATGAGAAGCTGAGATTGCAGGGCAGTAGGAGGACTGAGAGGACCAGGGTTAGCAGCTGGAGAGCAATGTGGTTTTGTTATGCAGTTAACAACCTCATGGAGTTGGGGAATATTTAGCTGTGGTTGGTGGGAGCCCCACCAAGGGTTTTACAGCCAGTGGCTGGGTGTGAAAAGCTGGGGGTCACCCGGAGCTGGGGACACAAAGCGCTGTCGCCGGTCTCCTGGTTGGCGCCGGTGCCGGGGTCGGCCGTCTCCATCTCAGAGGCAGGCTCCTCCGCTTCCCCTCTCCGTGGCGATCGCTGACGTGTTTATTCCTCTGATTAATGAACTCTGCAAATTAACCTCCACGCTGCTCTATAATTGCTATTAAGGCTTCAAAAATCACTTAAGCGTTTCCGGCGCTCGCGAGCCCATTCCGTTCGGCCGGCCAGCCCGGCGTGCTGATTGCAGGGAGATAGAGCCCGGCTCCTGACCTCCACGTTTACAATTAATTATTGCATTCAGCACCCAAATTACCCCCGGTCTCCACGTGCTCAGCTTTATCTCTCTGCACACACAGGCTTGGCTTTTAATTAAAGGCCCTTCAAATTAAATGAAAACAAATTCAATTATTGCCTCTCATTGGAACAGCTCACCGCAGACTCCTGACTATACTTCTTGTACGGAGAACCTGGGGAGTGCAGGTCTCCCATAATCCAGTCTGACTAAATTTGCCTGGTCTGCTGTTTTCCTTATCATCGGTTGAGCTGTTTTCTCTCCGCTGGGTCAGACGTGGCCTTGACTTGCAGAGGAAGCTGAGTTTTAAATGGTATTGCCCTCTCTTGTCCTTTCAAGGAGAAGATGCTCTGGAGGGGTGGGACCATCATCATTAGTCTTCATTTGTGCTGCAGTGGAAGGTAGAGAACCCCAAAAATGAAGATTTGGCCTCTTTAATGCTGGTTATGTGATTGCCAGGGAGTGGGATGGTCCCTCACCCAAAGGGAGTGTGATGTTCAGAGCTGTACATTGGAACATGGAGTCCTCCAAGGTCTTCTTGAAGGGGGACATGTCTCATGGGAACGAGCGCAAAAGTTTTCCAGAAGCATTGTGACTTGGCATTATTGTAGTTGGCCAGAAACAAGTGGCTGAGAAGGTTTCACAGCAGGTGGACACCTCGGGAAAGCTTGGCTCAAAGGTGAGCTCTTGGCTGGAGACGAGCTTTGTTTAACCCACATAGTGCCTTCTGACCCTTAGGTGCCTTTACAAGCAATGTCCTTGCTTCCCTGCTCCATCTGCAGCACTATGCACAGGTTTTTGTAGCTAGTGAAGCATCTCTCTGTCCCACGTTCTAATGATCCCTTAGAAAGTCCTTCTTCATCTCTTGTGTGAAGGAGAGAGTGAGAACGTGGCTCCGGCACCGCTCTGCCAAGTCGTTCTGTCCCGGTTATTGTTTTCCTCCCTTTGCAGTGTTTGTGGCATCATCTGTGCTGGCAGGAGCTGGCAGGAGGGACCAGCTCCAGCCCGGCTGATGCGGAGGGGGAAACGATCCAGTGTGTGGAGGAGGGAAAACCAAAGTCATCGAGCGTGCCCAAAACCCAGAATGATAATTGATGTCCAGGGTAAGACTCTCTGGTGGTGTAAATCAGCAAAAGCTCCGCAGCGTTTTGCCAAGGAGCATCAGTGGATGATCTGCCTCATTAGCTTCACCTATGGAAAACCCTTCCTTGCTTCTAGGGGCTGCCCATGCCCAGCGAGGGTGGGTGGTGGGTGAGGGCATGGGCACCGGGTGGCAACGCCACGGACGGATGCTCTGCCAGCACGGTTCAGAAAGCACCGGCCTCCTCTTTCTGCAGCAGCCAAACTCCTCATAACCCTCCCGCTGTGCCGAGCCTCTCCGCGTGCCGCTCTGTATGGTAATAACGGGAGATTATATTGCTCTTTAAAAGGCTGCAGCGATCGCTGTTTTATTTTGCTCGCAGCCAAGCGCCGCTGCCTTGCGGTGATCGAAGGTTAGGATGCTGTGACCGCGCCGCCGCTCGGCTTTCCCCTTGGTCTGCTCCCCGCCGGGAGCTTCCCCTGTGTCCCTTCCTCACTGCTGGGCTCTCTGCTCACTCGTGGTGCGATGTCACCAGGGCCACCGTGGTGACATCCCTTTTCCTGCCGCTGCAGGGAGTGTGGATTTGGGGTGGCAGCCCCTCTTTCCCATCTGAACTGGGGTGCTGCCCAGCATCCTACCAAGGGGTAGGAGCATCCCACAGCATCTCCACTGAGGCTGCACGTTTTGCTTTTCTCACCTTTTGCTCTTTGCCTCTGACCAGTGCAAAGGCATCTCGGTGACATGAGCAACCTGCCTGGCTTTCTAGTCCGAGGCAGGCTCAGGATGGCTTCGCTCCCTCCCATGTGCTGATACCCAGCTGCAGAGAGAGGGAGAAGCACCTAGAAATAAGTATGGACTCCGTCCTTCTGTGCAACTGCTGCAAGGGGAGGAGAAGGCGGCAGAACTGGTGGGAACAGGGAGATTGAAAAGCCTGGAGGCGAAGCAAAGGGTGGTAGGGACGGGAGGAGAGGCGGTGAGAATGGATGCACGGGGGGGACTGGAGAGGAGCAAGCACCGGAGAGCCGGAGCGAGCTCATCTCGCTTGCCCGTGGGGTGCCGGGGCTGAGCGAGACGGCTCTGTTGGCATTTAATTTATTGCTGGACACCACGTCCTGTAGCTCGGAGCAGGGAGGGTTTCAAAGCCAGGCATCGCTTTGTGTTTTTTATGGTTTTTTTTGCTACCACCCGGTGTTTGGGCAATTATTAGTCTAGAGCAGTCGTGGAGGATTTTCTGCTTCAGTTCACGAGTTCCCCCTTGCTGCACAAACACTCTGGTGGGGAACTGATTTTCTCTGTGATGTTCCCGCAGCCGCTGAGATGTCAGCTCGGCGTCTGGGGTACCGCAATGAATGTCTCTTCCCCATCAAAACCATCTGTAGTGCTTTAATAACACGGGGTGAGATCCGAAGGTAACGCTCCTGTTGCAGCTGAGGATTAAGACAGGACGTCAAGGGTTTGTGTCCGAGGGAACCGCGGTTTTCCCTCGCCCGCAGCATCTTTCCATCAGTGCACGGCAGGGTTCGCACCCTCGGGCTGCAGCTGGGGGAAATGAGGCAGAAGGGGAAAAATCACTTATCTGAAGATGGGGGGTCGGAGAGACATCCTGACAGTGTTTTTATCACTCTTTTTTTTTCCTGGATGTTTGCAGTGGGCAGAAGAAACACAGGGGTCTGAGTTCAGGTTTTACTGCAGTCGGGTGTTTTATACAAGCTGTGGGGGAGAGAAAAAAGTTATTAGGCATTTTGGAAAGTGTTTGTTTTGGGCATGCATTTGCCTTGAGAGGCCCATTACCGAGCGTGAGCCCGCACTTTGCGGCGTGATGGTGGCAAAGTCTGGTTTATGGGCCTAATGGAGCAAATTTGTCACTGGAGCAAGGAGGTGTGACTCTACTCAAGTTGGCAAATTGTCCCCCTGTTTCTGCAGATGGCTGGTTTTTCTTGCCTTTCCCCCCCTTTCCTCCGCCATCCATCATCATTCAGCGCTTGCCGCAGTGATTTCCCCAAAGTCATCTATCCCGAGGCTGTGCCATTAATGCTCAGACTTCGGCGTGATGGGTTTGTTTGTTCTTGGTAAGCTATAAATATTGCTGAAGTAATGGCTTAGAGGATGAAGCTGGGTCGTTTTTGGGGTGTCTGGGCTCCGGGGGCTGAAACATAATTAAAATTGAATTAATAAGTAACTGAGTTGGTTCAATGCTGTGAAAGGAGTGAAGGTGCTGGGGAGGGTTTTGGTCTTGTCTTCTGCTTCTTGTCTTGCGTCCTGAGCATCCCTTGGGCCCAACAGAGCTCGAGAGGGCTGGGAGTATCCTAAGGAGAAGTATTTGGTGATTGCAATGTGTAATCTGGTATTTTACCAGAAGGGAGTATGGTTTTCTTGTTGTTTGTTTGGTTTTGTTGGAGCTGTTTTTCTGTGTATGTATCTATGAAATGTGTTATATGGGATGAGGGCATAGCTTGTTTTAAGCCAGCTCAGCTTCCGCGATTGCAGTGTAGACACTATTTTGGTAATTAGGGTCGCTGCCATATATGAACCATTGATCTCTGGGGCAAGAGTGCTGCTTTCTGGCAGAGGGGGGATATTTGTGCGGTGCGAGGTTGCAGCCACGTATCTCAAGAGCTTTTTGGGCTTTAGAAGTGATGAGTCAAAATATTAATCAGTGTTTTCTATTAAAAATGAAGCGTTATTAGTCTGTGGGTCTTAGGATCCCCAAAGAGAAGCTGTGGATGGGAGATGCTGGAGGGCAGCCTGCCCTTAGTGTTCTTATCCCTGTGGTACCAAAGCACTCTCTTTATATTTTAAATATCCCCTCGAAGGTTAGAAACAAAAATCACTCATCTCATCAACCCCCCGCTGCAGGTAGAGCAAATATTTCATGGGAGCTGGCTGTGTGGGATGGTTTGGCTGGACTCTGCTGTGAATGCTGATGATGGACACGTAGAAAAGGGAAAGCTGAGATTAGGTTATGCCCAAATGGGAAAGAACCTGAATTCCCTGGCTGATTTATTCATAGTGAAGGATTCCATTGACTAGAGATGGGTGGCGAGTTGTGTAGCCTGGGGCATGGTTGTTTTTGGAGGACCTGATTGAGGTGCAGTGAGGATACCCCGTTGGAGAGCAGAGGCTAATTGTTATTTGTAACCATCTACATCCCTTGCTTTATTAGCACACAAGAGCAAGCGGACACAAGATGGATAGGTCTGCAGCGCACCATCGCCTCGTTTGGAGGCTCTGAAGGTGTTTTTGCGGTGAGAGATAGTAATTATACACGGAGTTTTGCTTTTTCCTTCCTCCCTGGAAGCTCATGCTGTAGTCTGCGGCTGTGTAGTGAAGCAGGGAAGAAAGAGAGATGAGATGGAGAGAAAGTGGTGTCTGGGAATGAGTTAGACCTGTAATAGAGCATCTTCCTTGAAAGAGGCTGTTACTGAAAATCCTTGGCTATTGTAATGCACCGCGAGGAGAAATGAGGCAGTGGGCATGCCGTAGGTTTGCATGGGGAAAATTTAATGTAGGAGAGCTTTTAATAGGGGCTTCTGAGCATGGGTAATGTGCCTAGAAAGCAAGGGGGCATGTTTTGCCCGATCCCTGGTGATTTTCTGTCTTTCGTATAGCGTACTTGTTTGGTGAGTCCTGGTGACGCCCTTGGTGAGGGATGCACACACACGTGCTTACATTGCAGCAAATAAAAGCAAAGCCAAGAAAATCTTCCTAGAGAGCCCAGGCTCTTATTTCTGCCCAACCTGAGTGCTGCCCAAGGCACGGCTGAGGTTAAATCTTTCCTTTTCATCCCCATCTTCTGTGAAGACTGGACGACTTCGCTAAGTGTGATTGGAGCAGTTTGTTTTTAAGCTCCACATAAGCACTGTGCTGGATTTATAGCATTTTCATTCTTTCTGAATCGACCCACTGGGAGCCATTAAACTTTTATTGCTCTCTGCAGTTGCCTGGCCAGAGCGGGATGGAGCAGCCCTGCTGCTGGAAACGCTCCGTCTTGGTTGTGTTGGAGAAGAGGGACACAGGGGAGACACAATCCCACGTTCAGGGCCACCCAGGGCTTTGCTCACCAGCTCTATGATGCTTTGGGTGGTCTTCCAGTCCTCTGCAAGGCTGAGGAAGACATAGGAGCGCGTCCTCCCCACGGTCTTGCTGTTTCCCACCTCTGCTGATTAAGTGTATCACGGCTTATCTTTAAAAGCTGGGAATGCAGGAGATTTAGGAGTATTGTTCTTGTCGCCTCCCTGGGCTCTCTGGCTTCTGAAGTAGCTAACTCATGCTACATGTCTTGCCCATGCCAGTGAGGACGTTGAATCGTGTCCTCCAAAGGATGCCCTGCTTGGGGGTCGTGTGGGGCTGTTGCGCGGTGCTGTCCGTCTTATCTGCTTCATCCACAACCCTCGTGCTTAAATATGAACAAAAGGAGACGACCTTTTCAAGGGTGGGAAAAGTTTATTGCATTTTATAGTGTGGGGAAGGCAAAACCATGGATGCTGTCGGCTGAGGTGCCTGACTTGACATTCTCTTGGCTCATGCCTCCCAGTGAGGGCGTTTTCCTCATCACAAAACAGGTTTTTAGGATAGGTGGGAGGAGTGCCTTGGTCAGGTGCTGGTCCCTCTCCAGCGGTGCTGAGGTTAGATGCCCAGCTTGGAGGTGGCTGAAGCTGGGGGAGATGTTTCCTCCCCCGGAGAGAGGGACCAAGCTGGGAGCAGAGCTCAGCCAAACCAAGAAGGTGGTCCCTGACCTGTGTCTCTTGTGTCTTGGCTACTGTCCCTGCAACACAGTTTCTGGGAGGAATTTCTCTTGGCATTGCAACCTGTGGCTCCGGTCCCACTCTTCCCCACAACACCCAGACCTTCATCAACATGGCCTTTCTCTCCAGCAAGGCACTTCTACAAGAGAAGACAACTTTTCTGGATCTCTTCCTTTTTTGGCTGAACTTTCTGCAACCTTTTCCTTGGGCTCCTTCAAGCTTGAGTGCGTTGGGTCAGGGATCGACCACTCCTGGGGCTCCAATATTAAAACCAAAGCGTTGAGCAACAGAAATTCTGCAAACCATAATAAAACAGACCCAGAGTGGAGCCTTTTCCCCTATGAGGGAAGGTTTGTGTTATCCTCTTGTAGCTCCGAGAAGGCCAGACCGGGGTACTTCTGCTGGCATGTTTTCTAATTTAATTACTTATCCTTGTCTCAAATTGTTTATGGTACACTAGGCTATTAAATGTGCCATAAGCAAATGGCTCTTGAAAGAGGAAGAGGATTTATTTGTTTTAGCAACCACTCCAACAAAAGTCTATTTCCTCAGCTAATTAAGATTCCATTCGCTAATTTAAATGTTATGCTAATTAAAGCATAATTCTGAAACTGTAAAAAGGAACTTAAAAAAGGGGAGAAAGAAAGAAACAGCAAGTAAGAAGGAAAACTGGTTGGCCTTTAGGAATTACATTAAATTTATTGCGTTGTTGTAACAATGGTGAGCAGAGTAATTATTTCATTTGCCTCTCTTGTGCTATTCATGCTGTTGCTTTTATTCATTTTCCCCCCATTCTCACACTTCATCTCATTAACACCAGTTCTCTCCCCTCTAATGGGCATCATCTTGCGACAGTTTAAGATGAATTGTGAGCGCGATCCCGGCGTTTCTCGGAGAAGGGCCACACGGAGAGTATTTGAGCTTGTTTATCTTCCAACCCAAGCTGAGACAACGCCGCATGGCCAAACTCGCTTGCCGAGTTACATTGTGCTCACTTTAATTAAAATATAAATAATCTAGCTTTGGAGAGGGAGAAGAAAAAGCCAAAGCAAAAGGAGTGAGGTCTGTTTTGGTTTGTGTTTTCTTTATTAAATCTCGCTGTACGGGCAGATGCTGGGACTGGCTCCTATTCTCAGTTCACCCATTGGATTCTTGCTGTGTAACTTAGAAAACAGTGTCACTGAGCTCTTAAAAAGAGATTTAATTCACTGGAGACTTTGGTAAGATTGTCGAGCCGAAACTTTAATACTTTGCAGAGCTGGGGAAACTTCATTTATAGTCAGGAAACTGGGCTTGCTGTTGTGGTTTTGGCGTCAGTTGGATGCCAAGAGTGAGAGGTCCGTTGGCCACCTTCAGCCTGGTTGATCCCACCGAGGGTCATTGCCCACCAAGGGGACACCGCAGGCTGTGGCTTGAGATGGGCATCAGAACATCATCTCCTTGCTTTGATGTTCGTCTTGCCGGCATTCCCTGGTCCGGGGTAGCCATGGACAAGGCTCTGATGTTTGCTGGAGCCTCTGGAGGCCGTGATGAAAGGGCAGAGCTCCACAAAGTGGAGAGAAAGCAAGTTACCCACAACAAGCGTGCGCCTGTTCTGGGGAGGAGATAATCAAAGGAGAAGGGGGAGATGAAAGATGAGCGGAAGGAGGCCGGTCTGGGAGGAGCAAACCACAAGCACCGACAATGTGGAGGTTGTAGCAGACCCAGTTTTATTCTCCAGTATGTCCAGCCTTGCTCTGGGTCCCTCTTTGCCCCACTGGTCCCAGACCTGGGATGTGGGAGCTCCCACAGCTCCCCCACTCCTGGCTGCTCCATCCTGGGGAAGAGGATTTGCAGAAAGTCGCTTTGCAGCGTTGTCTTGCTGTGTTAATATTATTAATAATGAAAAACATCACGCAGAAGTTTATTATTTTGCTGTAATTTATGCATTTGGGGTTTTTTAAGAGGAAACCAATTAAGATTCTCTGATGAGCCCTCCAGCTCCCAGCGGCCTTGGGAAACACTTGCCATGAAATGCATTCAATCTGCAGCCAATACCTTTGTGTGTGGTCCTGATAAATAAATTTGGGTGATGCTTTCATAACCGACGCGACTCCTTCTCCCTCCTCACCTCCCTCCCCAGCCCAAATCCTGCTCACTGCCGACACCTTGCCTGGTAGACTGAGCCCTTTGGTTGAACTGGTGCAAACTGGGGCTTGTAGAAAAGCCAGGCTTGGCTGGGGGTCTTTCTGCCCTGCTCAGTGGGGTGGTCTGGAGTTTTGTGGTGCGGTGTCGCCTACATCAGCTCTCTGTGCTGGTTTGGATGCTCCCAGTTGGACGGAGACATCTTTAGGGTGTTGTGCTGTATGTGAGGAAGGATGAGGACTGAGGGGTGCTGGTTCATCCCCTCTCCCAAACCCCAGTCCTTCTGTCCATCCCTTCTCCCTGCAGCTGTGCTCCAGCTGTGGAGCATCTCTCCATCCCAGCTCAACCCCTCACACTGCTGAGCCGGGTCCCTCGGTCCAGCCCGATGAGCAGCACCTGCTGTTCCTGTCCGCGGATATATTTAAACTTTGATCTTGATGGGAAGTGACTGATGATACATTAAAGCCATATGTTCTAGATGGAACGGCGGGGACGTGTAAGCTCAGTGATATTCACATCTAGAGAGAGCTGGGAACTCGGAGTGCCACCCACGCTCGGTATTTCTGCTAGCTCTGCGAGGCGCGCACAGCTGGGGAAGGCAGAGTGGGAGCGAGATCTTCTGCTTAAGGGATTTTGTAGAGAGAGATGGATTAGATAGATTTGATGGGAACTGATAGTTTATGAAAATGAATTCACCTGCATCTCAATTTGGTTCTTGATGCTGGGAGAGAAGAAAGAGAAGGGAAAAAAAGAAAAGACAAGAGAAAGAGAAGAAACAGTTCAAAGTTAATTAAAGTGCAATTTTGATGTGCTGTGCTGGACCGTTTTCGTTTTAACTGTTTAGCAAGCGGGATCTCTTCATGTCAGCCTGCCAGGGAGGAGTAAGCAAAGCGATGCCGCTTCTCAGGATCTCTCTTCATCTCCTTTGACTGCCTAATCGGCAGCTTAGGGGAATGAAGAGGGACTGTGTCAAAGGAAGTGAGGAGAACCATATTGGCCATGGGTACTTGGCAGCATGAAAAAAATATCGCTTAGGATGGCTGCGTTAATCTCTGAGGATATCGGGAGCCTCCTGCTAAGAGATGAAGGTGGAACTGCTGATTCAGCAGCCAGCCGGGGGATGCTGCCATCGTCTGTTTGGCCACTGGAAGCTTTGGGGAGGAGGCAGATGTTGGGGTAGGAATTTAAAAAGCCTTTTTCAAGCTTCGCAGTGTCACCAGGAAAGTGGCAAAACAAAATACAGGCGTTTCTGTTGGGGACAGGAAGGACTTTCCATCCAAAGTCATGTCACGAGCTTTGCAAACCCAGGGAGGGAAATAGGACTGTCTTGACTTCGAAGAGCGCAGGAGGAATCAGAAGCTGCTTTTCAAAGGGTTTTGGTCTGAAAAGGTACCCCTGCCTCTGGTAACACCAGAGCGGCGAGATGAAGAAGCTGAACCCTGTTCTTCTTTGCCATCTATCAATACTCTTATTGCTAAGTGACTATTGGCATGGATGAGCAGAGGCAGCTCCTCAGACTCCGCATGACCTTAGGCAAGTCGCTTCATCTCTGAGCTTCGGTTTCTTCATCTAGACCGCAGGAATAATAATCCTTATTTTCTCTCAGCCTGCGTCGCTCTTTCAATATAAAGATGAACTGCTTTGGGCAAGAGGTGTCTCTGGGAACACGTGAGGAATAATGAGCATTTGGAGTTGATGTTGTGTATATGAGCAGGTTCTTTATAGAGACCATTTTTCAAAGTAGGATGGGATGAAGAAAAAACCAACCGAAACACAGTTTAAAACAAAACGTGTAGGTAAACTGAGGCATGTAAGTCTCGCCTTGGAGTGCGAGGGAAGTGTCTCTGCCTGGTTAATTTATCAAAAGGAGGTTAAGAGGTGATTTGGTTGTGGTCTGTGTACTTTTCCGTGGGGTAGAAGTTGCTGAAAACAGACAGGTCTATAATCCAGCAGCAAAGAGTGTATTGGGATCTGGTGTTGAAAGGTGAAGCTGGACTCATTTACAATAGAAACAGCGTCCAATTTTTGAAGAGAAGGTAATTAATCATTGCGACGACTTACTCTGAACCACAGCAGGGCTGCCGTAACCGCTACGCTTTGCACTTAAGGTTTCTGAGGGGCTTTTGGGAGCTACAAGGAAAGTCAGGAGCTTGTGCAGGACCCACTGGCTGCAGGACGTGGCCTCCGTGGGGATGGGGATGGTGTTCGTCTTCAGAAGGACGAAGTTTGCTCAGGATGGGGGGTTCACCCCAGTTTGGATGTCACCACAATGCTTGAGGGTCCCCAGATGGATGGAGAAATAGCGGATGCATTCAGCACTAATCACTGCCAGGCCCCCAGGGATCGGGAGAGTCATTGTGCTTTGTGGTTTTTTATTTTCTTTAGAAAGAGTTCTTTAAAAATCAATATAAATAAATGAAGAGGCCATAAATCTCAGCAGACACCGCAGGTCCCTCCGGAGCCCCCTGCTTTGTGGGGATGGGTGGGAAGGGTGACAGAGCACGGACAGATGGGAGGACCATGGGTCGGTGCTGGGGCAGCCAGCGTGAGGCTGCACAAATGGGTTTGCACTGATGAAGGGGCGCAGCACGTGTGTTTTGCATCTGGTTTAAGGTACAGGAGGTCCCCAGCTGGCTGCTCAGCAGGGGCAGAGCCTGGCTTTAGGAGCGTTATGCCGCTTTGGAGGCAGAGGCCAGGGATTGCTTGAGAAACGAGCCCAAGACAAGGCAGAGCTCAACAGCAGCCCCTTGTCCGTGCTCCCCCTTCACTCATCTGCTCAGATTTGCTTTTGCAGCGCCTGATCTTGCAGCAGACGCGTTAGTCCGGGCCTAAGTTATTTGTGAACAGCACTGCCTTGCCTTTGGGTGGAAGTGATGGGTGCATTTCTGTAGGGGGACCAGTCCGAGCTTGCTCTCATTTCTTTGCAGGGATGTTTTCATGGGAGTGGGTTTGCAAACATCCTACCTGTCTCTGGGAGCTTGGGGTTAATAGCAAAGTGCATCACCCTGCTGTTGAAAGCCAACTAGGAGATTGTAGATTAATTGTGAAATGCAGTGCAGCGGGTCGTTTCCGGTGCTCCCTCATCCACGGTTGATGGTACAAACTAGTTAAAGCTCTTCCCAAAGGGCAATATATTCTTATAAAATAGAAGATGCTGCATGTCCCTCCTCCTGCCCCGGCCAGACAAGTAATACTCGTGGCAAATAGGAGCTGGTTGGCGTATGTGTATCCCTGCTGGCCAACCTTTGCCGGGTCCCTGGGAGGAGAATTCATGCCTCTGTGCACCCAGTGTGATCTCAGCACGTTGCACGGCTGCTTTTGCAGCAAGTACTGCACTACTTGGTAATCACGGGCTGTTAGCAGCCTGCGGAGGGTAGACCAGCTCAACACCGGCGCTGCAAGGAGAGATAATGGTAAATAACCAGCAGCTGTTGGTGAAGGTTGAAGTGAAATAAATGGATCCAATTTTCAGTCCTATTCTCTTGCTCTGTCCTTTTTTTTTGTTTGCTGGTGTGACAGGAGCAGCCTCAGCAGGGCTGGAAAGCCCCGCACCCAAACTGAGGGTGCCATGGTCTTTCACCTGGGTCTCCCCACCCTGGGTTTCAAGTTTTTAGGTGTTGAGGGGGAGGCAAAATAGCAATCAGACTTCTTGTCAAAGGATGAGCTGGGAAGGAAAATGCCTGATTGCTGCTAAGTGGATGGAGGAGGGGAAAGGGGGCTCCAAACATCTTCTAGCATCTTAAATAAATCTTTTCCCTAGTCTCGCTGCCCACACATAAACAAAATGCATTTTCAACCTGTTCTTTCTCTATCCTTGGCGTCGCAGCAGCAGTTTTAGCGAGAAGTCCTCGTGGGCTGGTGGTGGAAACGTGGTGGTGGGGAGCGAAGGGTCCCTGCGCCCTGCGGGGGTGCGGGAGCCGCTCCGGGCGCCGCTCGCTGGACTGTGCTCGAGGCTTTGAAATCCGGGTGATGAAAACATAATAGCCTCCCACCTTGCACGTCCTCCTTGTCAAAACAGAAGCGCTTTCTCGCAGGACTTAAATACCTCCCGAAATTCCTCTGCAGCAACTTGCTTTTCTGTTTTACATCAGCAGCTCTGCTGTCAAGCTGCTTTTCATCCTTCTCGGCATCTCTTTCTCATTACTGCCCGCTGGTTTTGAGGCAACGGGAGGATGCAATCCTGATTGCCTTGATGGTGTTTTCTGTCAAACACTGGGATTGCATCTTCCAGAAACTGGTCCCACTGCTGGTGTAGGATAAGGGAGTCCCCCTTGCCCTTTGTAAAGTATTTTTGGGGCCACAGTGAGGTACTGCAAACAATTTGGGTGCTTGGGATCCCTTGGGGATCGCTGGGTGCCCACAGGTGTCACGCCGGCCCCTTCCAGCTCTGCTCAGTTTCCCGAGGCCCAAGAGTTGACAAACATGCAAAGCACGATTTAATTAAACACACAATGTGCTGGCTCATTAAGTGGTTGCTCGGAGTAAAGAGAAAGCCTTGCTGACAGCCCCATCAGCATCGCTGGCAGGAACAGGGGCCGAGGAGATGCCTCATGGCTGGGCACAGCGTGATGATGCTGAGCAGGGATGCAGAGGCATCTGCAGCCCCTTGGCTGTCCCGTATTGCAGACAAGAAATTAAATAAACATCCATTTTACACCCATATGCGTGCACGCAGGGTCTTTAAACCCCGATTGCAAGCAATATGCTGTCTGCTTTGCAAAGTTCTCCTGCAAAGGCATACTGGATTTCCTTGGAAACTTCAGAAACTTCCCATCCTAGGTGCGAATCCTCAGTGGTGTGGATGACGTTGCCAGCGAGCTGCAGTGTTGCCCTGTCTGTATTGTGTTGCTCAGAGAGGTTTTTGGGGCTTGCTGCAGAGATACTGTGCAGTACCCACCACCAGGATGTCCTCAGGTAGAGCTGCCGACTGGGGCATCATCCCCACGGCAAGAGGTTTACCTGGCTGTGTGATGATATCTGCCTTTCAGCCCTTTGGAAGGACCAGAGGGGAGTCAGTCGATCAAATATTGCAGGGGGATCTTGTCACAGAGCAAGGTCACCTCTGGAAAGATGCAAGATGAAGAGGCTCTTGGGCACCTCTTAATAACTAAAGAGTTCCTTGGCTTAGAACAGGCAGCCTTCCCCACCCACTCTCGGAGGGGAAACCCAAGGTGGTGATGCCCAAGCCCTTTTCTTCTCCCCTTTATAGAATTTGCATTTTCCATAAAGATAACCCCAGACTGCTGGTGAAGCTTCTGCTGAACAGTCACAGGGAGATGAGAAGAAAAAGGCTTCTTGTCTCTTCTTTAAGGCTTCTCTCTCGCCTTTTCTTTTTCCTTGAGCCTTGCAATGAAATTCCATGAGGGCTCTGTGAAAGAGCACTCGCACAAGACTCTCATTTCAGGTGTGAATATGGAGACGTTTTTCATTAGGAAACATATGGCGTTAAGGTTAAAGAAGAAAAAAAAACAGAGATGAAGTTTGACAGCCAGGAACAAAGCAATGAAATAATAACTACAGGTGGGCAAAGCCTCCAGCAGGGTTTGCAAACAACAAAACCAAGCCAGGGGTGGTTCAGATCCAAGTGTTATTGTTACTTATTAGAGTCGGTGGAAAATTTTACAGGGGGAGAGGTTTTTTTGACAGCAACTTGGGTTTTCATCAAAAGTGAAATTTCCATGGGAAGCGCTCACCTTCTGTGGGAAATTTGGGCATCTGCCAGGAGACAAAGAGGTAAAAAGGCAAAAAAAGAGAAGTCAGAAAGCAGTTGAGGAATTTAAACGTTGAGTGGTGGGTGAAGTCTCTCCATATTGCTAGTGCTGGGTAAATACAGACTGGAAGGGTCACTCGTGGGTAACTGGGTGGTTGGTTATTCAACCCATGCTCAAGGGGTGCAAGTCACTGGTTCCACCTCTGATATCTGATCTGCTCGTTAAAGCGACTTCATCTTGAGTTAAATGCGCGGCCATTTACCCATCTATAAGAGGATGTTTCCTTGCTTCTTTCCTTTGGGACTTTGTGGAATTCTGCCTCCTCGTCTAATGCTTTATCCTCATCCCTTGGAAGTGTTGCCTAATGGGTAGAGACCTGGATGTCTGAGAGGCAGCTGTTCCCTGAAACATCTTTTATTTCTCATTCTCTCTGCCTAGTAAAATGGGGTTAAAGATATTAGTATTCTCAGCAAAATACTGAGGGAGATGCTGATTAAAAGCTGGGGATGGGAGGCAGATCATTGCTGCTGGAGCGTTGCGTCCGGCCTCCCGTCCCTCCTCGGGGGTTTGGGGGAAAGTTGAGCTCGGGAGCCGAATGTCATTGCCGAGGCTCCGCTTTCTTCTCCGCTCTTTGAATTCCGAGCCCCGAGCGGCGTTGCAATTTATGGTGAATATTTTATACCTCCAAACGATGTTTTGTGGGATTCCGCTCGTCTCGCCGGCTGTGCCGCTGTCAGTCTCGGAGGACGGCTGCCTTTGTTGTATGCGTCAAGCTTGACGAGGCGCCGTTTTTCCAAATGGATAAATTCTGTTCCTTCGCCGTCGAGGAAATTGTTTCCTTCCTGGAAGGGCCGCTCTGTTGCTTAAACGAGGCTTTGGCTGCCAGTGAATCGACTGGAGAATATATGTCAAACGACTGCAGTTGACCTTGAGAAAAGACACGGATGGGTGTGCTGGGTGATGGCTTCCTTATATTTTTTCACTATCAGCTTTTTGTGACTGGGAAGAGCTTCAGAGCAGGGGCGAAAAGGCAGATATGTGGGTTATCAAACCCCCAAATTTGTTGCCCTGCGTATATTTTGCTTCCCATTAGCAGATAAGGCAGCGAGGGCAGGTTTCTCCCCAAAAAGGATGAAGCTTGGCAACTTGAAAAATTGAAAAGCGGTATGTATTGAAATGAGAAATAAGTCAGCAGGAAGACCCAAGTCAGGAGATCAGATTTGGAGCCTGTTGCTTGTATTCCAATTTCAGGCGTTACCTTCTGCCTGGAGCCAGCTGCGTGTGTCGGGCTGGTGATAGTGGAGCTGGTCCTGTCGCGTGTCCCTGCGATGCAGGAGGAGGATGGAGCCCATCTGGTGATGCTTTCTGACATAGAGCATGGAGCCCCGTGCTCCACAGGTTCCCGCATCCCGCCACATCTGCAAAGGGCTTTGACTTCAGGGACCTGCGGGATGAAAGGTGCCATAGAAACACGCGTTTTATTAACGCTGTGGAAGGTTGCCAGTCGTAATTAAAGCCGTGAGAAGCTTGGCGGTTGCACTTCACGGAGCTCGGCACAAATATTTCGGTTGGGTTTGATCCACGCTGCTTTGTAGGCACTTGGTTTCACCTTGCGCTGCCGAGGTCTCCTCGAAGAACTCGGTGAGCTCTTGCCGAGAAGCAACAGGGCAAGAATTACGTGATTTCAACACTGACGAGCCGGCCAAGTTTGCTCTCGGTGGGCCACGGTTTGCTTGCGAATTTTGGATAAATTGGATGGGAGTGAAGTAACTTGGAGAAGTCAGTCAAGTAACGCCTTGTGTGGGATTTCACCGGCATCTTTCCTGCATATTTCTCTCCGTCTCGGAGAGGAGGAGTGTGGGGAAGGAGGTGGGGAAGGAGCAGACTAAGAAGAGGAGGCAACCTTTCGTAACTGCGTAGAGATCTCGCTCCTCCTTCCCCACTCTTGCAGCAAGCCATCTGCTGCTGCTCAGCAGGCTTTAGCCCAGTCAAACTATTTATTTCCCCCACCCGCCTCGTAAATCGTTACTTGCAAATTCAGGCTGATGTCATCATATTGGTTATAAACTTGTCATTTTTGAGGCCCTCTTTGCAAACGTGAGTCCTCTAGGGACTTAGGGTTGACTTTGTGGCACCTTGTTTAAGCCAGTAGGTACCCAGGTTCCTCCATAGTCACTAGAGAGACATGAGTGACCCAAGAGTCACTGCTCAATTCTTACATCTCTAGAGGGAACCTGGAGGGTTTGCTCAACTGAACACTTAACATTTAGAAGGCAAAAGCTGGGTGAGGTGGGGAACTGGGAGGGAATCTTCTATTTGAGCAAACTCTGAATGGAGGGACCAAGTGGCAGCTTTCCTGGGGCTTCTACTCTTCAGCTTTGCTGCTGGCTTTTAATCAGCTCTTGAGGAATCATCCCATCCTTGGTGAACTCTAGGGAATGGAGATGATGGCTTAACCTCAGTGCGAGACAAACATTTGGTACAGGAGATAGTAACTATATCATCCTTGCGACAACAGATGGCTCGTCCCCAAGATGATGAGAGACTCCCCATAATTCTTCAAAACCTTCTCTCATCCACACCGTTGAGCCCAGCCTGTTAGATCCAGCCCACAGACACAGTCTTTTCCCCTCTGTTCTGCGTGTTACAGACATCCCCGAGCACCGCAATGATGCTTTGAAGGCGGGTTCCTTGCAAGCGCCACCTTCATCCTCAACACCGGCTTCCAGCCGCGTGCAGCGGGGTTAAAAATGGAGAAAGAGATGAAGAGCTCCTTCCATCTGCTGCCCACCTCTCCTTGCAAATGAGGCGGGGGGCCGACCGCCTGCATTGCAGCAGCGCTCCCCGCCGCGGGCAGAGCCACGGGGGCACAGCCGAAAGCGCCCGTGGGAGTCTCTGACGGCGAGGGTGCGGGCACGCGGGATATTTTTATACACCATTCCCCAAACGTGCAGTCGGCACCGTCAGAAAGTGCCAGATTGCCAGCCCGGCCGAGAATTTCAGGCTCGCGAGCTAAGGTGTGAATTCAGCTCTTTTTTCCCCCCCAGAGGCGTGTGCTGCATGGAGAGGGTTGGAGCATCCCTTGATAAGCAAATCCTCCTGCGCCACACAGAGGACGCCCCTTTTTGCCCCCAGTGTGTGCTTCCCCTCCCAAATATCCCCTGTTTTGCAAATACTCTCTCCTCGTTGGCCATGCGGTACGACCCGTGGCCTCAACCCATCTCAGATCCCATTAAAATGGTCCTGTTAATCCAGCCTGGCCAGGATTTGGCTGTTTCTCCCCCAAAAGGGGACAGCTGAGAGCCGGGAGCTGAAGCGAAGCCGACAGCTTCCTCCGCTGTGGCACAAATGGGGTTTTTGCTTGTTCCTGACCTAAAAAATCAGGCCAGACACCTAGAGGTGAAAAAACTCTGCATCCTATTACCCATCCCCAGAGCCTTTTAATCTTCTGAGCTGAGGATCTTTTGATCTGAGCAGCTCTGTAGTGCAGCCCAGTCTGGCCAGGTGGTGTTGAATGTTTAAAAACCCTTGGCTGCTCTCGCTAAGGGGAAGCGACACAGGCTTGAAAACGGGTCTGCGGTTCCTCCTGAGGCTGGGTTATGTACTGGGGAAGCGGGGGGAGGACGATGACACCTGCCAGACGCCTTGGGTGCCAGTTAGCAGCCTAATAGCTAAAGGTTATTCTTGTGCTGTTCTTGGAGCGGCGCCTCAGGCTGGAGCAGCAGCCCTGGGGCTGCATCCATCGCTGCTGACCCTTTGATTTCCTCAGGAAAGCCCTGCCTGCTTCTCAAGCTGGCACCTGAGTATCTCCAAGTGTGGGGATAAAGGCTTGGAAAAAGAAATCTGAGGGCTGGGAATTGCGGTCCTCAGAGTGCTGGTTGTTTTGCTGGAGCTCGTGCTGCTTGGTCAATGCCTCTCCCAAAATCCCAGAGCAGAAAGCTCACGGGGGGAGCGTCTGGCAGCTGATGCCGTGTCCTTAGAGCCACGGTGAAAAACTTCATTTCTAGCCTCTTCAGCAGCAAGGAGTGTTTTTTGGAGAGCTGTTATCTGCCTGCTCCTGCATGCACCAAATGGCATTTGAGCTGCCGAGATGTTTGTCTAATGCCTTCTCTGCGTAAGCGCTTTTCTTGCTGCAAATAGATGCCGTTCGCTGGCAGCTCGGGGTGGTTTTGGGGGATGCTTGCGTGGCTTGAGGAGGGAGCTGTGGCTTGGCAGGGCACAACCTTGGACTCTGACCTTACAGCATCTTTGCACAACACTTGCTGCCTAATGAGGCTTAGAGCTGCCTGGCAGATTGTTGCGGGAAGATCAGCTATTATTGGAGTCGGTGCAGATGATGCGAGTGATGATTTGCTTCTCTCTCAAAATACAATTAGTCACTTCCACCAGCACAAGGGAGAGAAAGGGCCTGAACTATTTGTGGCTTCACACCGAGGAAGCTGAAGAGCGAGTCCTCCCGCACCTCGGTCTGCACAGCTCCAGATGAGCTTTGCTTCTTGGTGGCTTTTGTTGCTGGTGCTCGAATTGTGCTCTGAACAATTCATCCGCCTTTTTAGCACCTTTACGTTCACAATCGTGCCCTGGGTGTTGGTGGAGGCAGAAGATGAAGCCGATGGGTTCCATCAGTGATATAACAACAGTGGGGAAGGGGGAGAGGGATTCTTGCCAGAATCCAGCTCGGAGGGGCTGTTATTTTGTTGTTTGCTAGACCAGAGAAATGCCGTACGCTGTCGTATTTCTTCCCTTCCCTCCAAGCGGCGGGGATGCGATGGTTTGGGCTCAGCTCTGCCCTTGGTGCCATTTCCAGCTCTGTGCCCAGGACCGTTTCTCTCCTTGGTGGGAGCCAAGGAGCAACTTTGTCGGCTGGCAAGCTGCCTCCTTGCTTCGCAGAGCCACGCTGGTGGCAGCTTCGCTCATTTATAGGTGAGCTCTGGCTCGGCTGGAGCCAGGAGAGTGATGCACTGCGCCAACAACTTGTTTTTCCCATTTGGTACCCAGTGTCAGGTGTGTTAAAGGAGCGTTCCTCTCTCTGCACCCACTTTGCCTTCAAACGTGCCTCGTGGTGAGTGTTGGAGTAGGCAAGTCCCCCAAGTCAAGTGGTGTTTCTGAGGAATTTGATTAAGCGCTTTGTGCTTCTGTTGAGCCGCTGCCCTTAAAAACCGGCCTTGAAATGGCAAGACGTCACCGACAGCTGGAGGTTTCTTTATCATCTTAACTCTCTGGTTGGGATCTCCCCAGAAGGGCTGTGAGCATCCCATCCCTGCTGAAACCTTCCCACCTCTCAGCTGTAAAAACGGGGTGCTGTTTTATGCCAGTGGGGTGCACTCAGGTCTAGGGGCTCCGGAGGCTTTGGGCTCTGCAGCATCTTCAGCATCATGCTGAGATCTGGATCCAGGTGAGATTTGCGGAGTTTCTGTTCTCTTTTAAGCCTCATCCCGATGGCAAGATGCTGCTGTGACCAGCCCTCCTGCCCTGGCTGTCTTAGCTCTCCCTTCCTCCTCCTCCTCCTCTCTTCTTATTATAGCACTCGCATTGTTTTAAGCTCTAACCACAGCGCATTGTGAGTTTTCATAAAGGACGTGTTGTGGAAGGGAATTGTATTGTATATACCGGCTGCGTGCTTCCTTTTAAACTATACCCCTGTCACCAGGCAGCTTTCTACAGGTTGGTTGCTGAGCGAACAGCTGAGAACCTGTGGGAAGACCCAAATGGCACTTAAATTATATTTGCTCTTTGATTTCGAAGACATTTAGTACCATTTAATAGAATCAGAATGCAATTTAATTCTGCCAAGTGGGGGAGGCTGCCTCGGGAGAAGTGACACTGCCATAGCTGGGGAAACAAAAAAATTTTAAGTGAGCAAAACAGCAGGGTCGCGTTTACTATCCGGATAATTATTATTAAATAAAGAGCGGAGTGGGACTGTTTCTATCGCCTTCCCTGTACACTCGAAATGGCGTTAACCACTCGAGGGCTGGGTGATGCTCTGGGTTAGCGGCACCGGGTGGGGGGACACCCGCAGCCGTGGCATCTGAAAGGGCCGTTGCGGTGGCGTGTTGATCGCCAGCCAGAATTAACCGGGGGAGCTTTTAACCGGAGGCTGATTTTAATGCGTGCGGCGTTGCTGTACCAGCAATGCTCCCGCTCCCCCGCCTGGGCTCGCTCCCCCGAGCATGCAGCAGCGCTTTCATGCCAATAGGCTTTTCTCCACCGGGAGGTGGTTATTAAAATATACAACGTAGGAAAAGGGGCATTGCTGCAAGGTGTGAGCTGTACTGACCAGGCTCTCCAGCATTGCGGGGCGGTTTCTGCCTTAATTTTTTATGTATATCTATGTATTTTAACTTTAAAATGGCCATTTCAGCCATGGGGAAGGCTGGTTTGGCAGCACCAAGCTCCCCGCAGGCTGCAAAAAGCAGGCGAGGAGCATTTTGGCTAACTGCTTGGCGTTGCCCAGCTTAATTTAAGGTATTTTTGGGCAAGTCTCCAACGCAGCGAGACAACCACTATTTCTAGCCCTTGTTCCCTGCCTGTATAAAGGAGATAATAGCGCTTTCCTACCTCGCTAAGGGTTTGCGGAGGACAAGTCTATTAAAGATTGCGAGGTGCTAAAGATGCTTTGCTGATTGGGGCCATGCAAGTAGCTGAGGTATCTAGTTTAGGAAAAGGTTTGCGGTCGGGAAATCAGAAGATTGTCTCTTTTTTTATTGCCTGCCAGCTCTGCTTGGCACCTGGAAATCAAATTGAGTTGTTAAAGTATATTTTTGCCTGGGATAAAGTGAACTGGGAGCTAGTGCGTGTGTGGTGATGATACATTGCATTCCTCGGGCATATTTTGGGTAAATCTTCTGCCGCAGAGAAACGTGCCCAAGCTGCCGATGGGGAAACTGAGGCACGGAGAATTGGAGGCGATAGGGAGGGAAGATGCCACCAAAATGATCAGGAGTCATTTTTCTGGTTTGTGCAAGCAGTCCAAGGTCTCTGGTTGTGCCAGCTTGGGTGCTGTTGGATGTGTAGGCAGCGGCTGTTTGCAGCTCCCAAGTCTTGGGATGCTCTCAAATGAGTTTCCCCTGGAAAACACGGAGTTTTGTGGAGCAGCCATGAGAGACGCAGGCGCCGGGGCCGCATCCCTCTGCTAATAATAGGTGTGAATTTATGTTTGCATCTCTAAAATAGCCTGAAATGTCCAATCCTCCTGGATAAAGGCGAGGGATTGAATTATTACAAAAGGACAATATTTCATTTCCTATAAGTGCCTTAATCTCGTGAGTAAATATTACAGCTTTGTGCTATAATCCCTAAGCTGGTATATCTCTTCCCAGTTACCTTTTGTGTTGATTTACATTTAATATGTTGCCATTAAATCTCTTTCTCTCTCCGAGGCCTATTATAAGTGCAGTATTTATTCTGTTGAGTCTTTTTTAGTCACATTTGTATTGTATTCTAATGTGCTCACACAAAAGGCTGCCGGGAACATTCCTGGGATATTTGCATCCTTTATTTTCCCCCTACTTTTGGGCCTGTGCTGTAAGTAGCATTCCTTATAGTGATGAGATGTCAAGAGGAAAACCTCTCCTATCTTCTGGGCTTTCCTGGTCCTGCTCAAGCCAAGAGGAGCATCTCGCCTGGTAGATCTGAGCATCCTGGTGTGTGAAAATCACCCAAGGAGATCCCCATCTATTAATCCTTGGGCTCATGGTTTGCATGGACAAACCTGATAGATTAGCCAGAGGTTTTCTAGAGTTTGTTGGCCATAGGGAATGGGAATGGTCTGAATGAAAGCACAAGGGGGTATTATTCCTCCATCTGGGAGACAGACAATATTTACCTCGACATGACTGACCTCCCTGGGAGTGCTAACCCAGCTATGTGTAATTAGTCGTTTGCAACTCATTTGGGCTGTGGTTTGAGAACTGGCTGCTGGGGTATTTAATGGGGCAGGTGGCAGCATGGAAATTTCTGCAATAAGGCAATTTTTGAATAATATGAGGGTTTTCTGGCTCCTTACCTCAATGGTAGGTCTTTGCAACCTGCTCTCCAGGTATCCGAAGGTCTCTGCAGCCAGATACTGGGGTATTGGGGCACTGGTGCTTGGGGGGGACCACAGAATGATTGCGAGGTTTCTCTGGTGGTGCCAGGAGGGGGTTGGATTTTTGGGTGCTGTTCCTTTCCAGGCTGTAAGCTCAGCTTCGGAAGGAGGTTTGAGAGATGCTGCCCAGGTTGCTGTTTTCCTTGTGCAAATCGCTGTATTTTCCCGTGTCCCTGTCCGTCCCCTCAATATAATTGCTTTAGTCCTTTCTAAAATGCCTGGATCCCTACAGATTAAGGGTGCTCAGCAGGAGCTATTATTATTGTGATGTTTTTATTGCATCGAGAGACAGACATATTAAAGGACTCCTTCAGCTTAGGCTTTTAGAGGTAGGGATGATTGGCCAGAACAGCTTTGGGTGGAAACATCCACCCCAAGAGACAACGTGAAGCAGCGAAGAGCTGAGATCATCTGCCTGGGTTGGAGGAGAGCAAACTCATGCTCAGACTGCAGATTTCCAGCGGCAGGCTGAATGTCAGCTCCGCTCTGGAGCATCCTCGCCCATGGGGAGCAGCGAGAAGCTCCCCTGGTTCCCACCCACAGCCCTTTGCAGGGGGTGATGTGTAAAGCATGAGGTCGCACAGACTCAACTCGGGGTGGCAGAGCTGTAGATAAAACCTGTCCCACGTGGCTGGAAAAAAGCCAAATGTACCAATATGTTGACTAATGTCCTTAATCAGTGTCCTCAAGACAGTTGTCCCGGGTTCCCGTCTCACATCACCATATATACTCCTGTTTCTGGCAGGGTCAGCGCTGATTCCTTTGCTGTGGCTCCTCCATCCATTAGCAGGGATTAAGCATCACAGACTAGCGAGCCTGGGATGAAGGTTCTGCGAGATGTAAAAGAAAACGAGCACGTCAAATATCCAGGGGTAGTTAGAAAATGGCCACGTTTCTGAGCCAGACAGCAAAGGCAGGAAAACCAAATGCTGGTGGTTGGTGGACACACAGCAACTCTGCTTTTATCTCCTTTAAAATAACCCTGCTCTGTTTGATTTTAAATCTTCCATCCCCAGCGGAGTCATTCTGCTGCTCAGCGCAAAGCTACCGGGGGAGTTGGGAAGAGAAGGGGAAAAACTAAAAGAAAATTAATTGAATCCTTAGGTTTGAGTGATGGCTACTCTGAGAGCTTGTCAACCTGATGCTAAATCTTGGGGGTGTTAATTGCTTTGAAATCCTTTTCCTCTCCCGTTCCTCTCGCCAGCGGTTCCCCAGTTTCCATGCAGTCTCCCATCTCACTTTTTTGCGGCCCCCGGTGTGCACACCCGTGAGCGTCCAGGGTGAGAGGGAGAGAAGCCTTTTCCTTATTCCATTTCAAATGGCTCCTGTTTGCTGATAAGGTTAATTGATTTCTTTCGCTTTAATTAACGAAATTCAATTTCCACTTAATGAGAAAGATTTTGGTGTGACACGTGTAAATGGCAAAGTGACGAGCGCCGGGCGAGGCGAGAGGGAAGGGAGGGAGCGTCATGTCCCCCACCCTGGGCATCCTCCTGCTCTCCCAGAGCGAGATGCAGCTCTTGCTCCATCCTCTGTGGTACCCAGGTCCATCAGTGCCAGTCACCAACCGGGCTTTGCCATTCAGTGCAGCTTTGACACGGTTCAAATGTCACACCCTCCCTGTCTGGCAGAGATTTGACCCTGGGGTGGGTAATACAGTTTTCTGCTGCTTTACTGAACCTCTGGCGACATTGGCAGGGCTGATGTGTGATGGTGTTGAGGGTCGCTGTGGGTTAGGGATGGGAATAACTCTGCTGGTTTAAGGAATGGTTGGTTTGGTACTGTCTGTGCATGCAGTGGGATGCAGATCCATTTGGACTCCTGCTTTTTGAGTTAATTGTGCCACTAAGGCCAGAGTTGTGCGTTACCTGAACCAGTGTCCCAGCACCAGGGAGCACTCTGGAAGTACTCGCAGTGGACCTGGGGGAAGCGTTGTCCCCAGGGAACCGGGTACCAACAGCAGCCCAGCCCTGCATCCCCAGTTAGCAAAAACTGGGCTCTGTCCTGGTCCTGGGCTGCCTTGTTTGCACCGAAATGGGTATCAACAGGAGAGGAGAGCGGGGGGAGAAGGAGGGTGGCAGAGGGAGAGAGTCACTTCTCATCAAGTTGATCAATCTTTCTGCTGTTGAAGCCTCTCAATGAGTTGAATGTGATTTTCTCTGCCTTACGCGCGAGGTGGAAGTCGATCACTTTCAATTTTCAGCATGCAGAACCCGCACTCTATCAAGCTGTTGCCTTGCATAACTGTGATTGCTGCTGGCGAGGGCTTCCAGCACACCCGGAGCCGTGACGACAAGGGGGGCTGGATGCTCCCCTGCCTCTGCGATGGGGGCTCCTGCCTGTTTGCTGCCTGCCAGAGTGATAACCAGCGCCGGTGGATGTGAGGGTGAGGATGAAGAGGGCGATATCTTTGCTATGAGGGGGCATCTGTGCCAGCGCGCTCTCCTGGTATCAGCTTTATCACCCCAGGATTCAAACGCAAAGCTCTGAGACTGTTAAACCCATTGCATGTAAGCCAAAGGCTCTGCAGCTCTGTGATGGAGCGGTGGGAACACAGAGATGCTCTTGGCTGCCCTGCAAATTCCCTCCTCCCAGGATGATATCCCGGAGAAGGATGCTCGGGGACAGCGTGTGTCGGGGCTGTTGTCTGCAGCCCGGGGGGGTGAGCGTGGTCGGGGAGCCGCACATAGGCCAGAGGCTTGCAGATAAGAGAAAGTGATTTCTGGTTTTAATTAACTGAGCTTTCATTTAAGGATAAACAAAGGCCGTGTTTGTGTGCTGACAGCTGGCTGTCCTTCTGGGTCAGATAAGAAGGCGAGTTATTGCCTCCAAGCTGTGAGAGGGACCAGGAGAGAGTCCAAGAAGCGGAGAAACGTGAACAAATGCCGAGGGAACATACATGCCGGCAGCCGGGATGCTTTATTGTGTGTGTTAAATAGTGAGTCTTGTGCCTGTTGATCCACATGCCCCTGGGTAGGAGCTGCTAAAGCCTTAAACCAGCGCCCAGCGTGTTGGGGCAGGCATCCCAGGTTTTCTCTGCAAAGGTTGGGCTTGGGAAGGGAGATTGCACATCCCTGCATGAGCAGCATTCTTTCTGCAGCTTGGTGGTGCTCCAGGATCTGTCCCCTGAAGGTGTAAATGTCCCCAGAGGGTGCAAATGTCCCCAGCGTGTGCTCCAGCCAGAGCAACGCACTTGCCAGCCAGCCATCGATTTGCTTTGGGTTGGTTGGAGCAAAAGCTCTTTCAGGAGGAGCCGGTGATACCAAGGTAAATGCCAGCCTGGCCGCTTCGGTATCACCTCCCCGATGAATTAAGTGGTTGAAGAGCTGAGAAATTGCAGCATTCGCAGGCTTGTCATCTAAACAATCGCGTTCCGTGGGGGAAAACGAGCGCTCCCGTGCCGCCGGCAGCCACCTTCTGCTACCGGGAGGTAGCGGTTAAGCTGATGGAGGAGTGAAAACGCCTCTCGACAGCTGATGAGTCAGGATTCAGTCAACCTACATGGCACTTTTCCCCAGTCTTGTAAGGAGAGGGTGTTTGCAGTGTGAACTGCTGGGTTCTGGCTTATCTGGGGGATGCTGGGTTTTGGTAAGGGTGCATCACTCTCTACAGGTACCACACTCACCCTATAGGTATCTATGGGCACTTCTGGTGGATCGAAGCACTGGGACAGTCACCTCCAGGGCGCTGGGGTGGTGAGCGGTTGGCTTGGTGGGGTCAGCGGAGAATAACATTCATTTCTTAGCCAGTTCTTTACTGGACTTCTGGCTTGTTCTTTTTCGCTGAAGAGAGAGAAGCAAAACAAACTTGAATGGCTCTGTGTGATGTGGAGGCAAGAAGTTTGGTTTTCCTCTGATCTTCAGCAAAACAAGTTGGCAGTTTCGGTCCAGTTCTAGTCTTGGCACATTTTTCTGCTTTGTGCCTAATTTGAGGTGACCGCTGTAAGATCCGCTCTAGTTTAGCATTCCTCAGCCTTGTGTTTTTGCACTTCCAAGGCTGTGTGATGGATCTTAAGGAGCCTGTATTATGCAGCCCTGTATCCATCTGTTGTCCTTACAAGTTAAACAGCCTGAAAAAAAATAGAAAAAGAAAAGGATTAGAGCCTCAGCTCCTATAATGAAGCAGCAATTTGTCTCCAGATCCTGATCCAGGTGTAGCAGAGCTAACGAGCCGGCTGGCCTTGGGCATCAGAGGATGTTAAATATGGGTTTTGGTGGAGAAAAAGCTGAAGTGAGGATGAGAAAGCCGCCTTGGGAAGGAGGAGGGAGGGAGAGCAAAAGCAGGAGAAGTCGGCAAGTGGGATGGGGTTGTCCCTGCGGAGCCAAGGGGCAATCTGTCTGTCTGTCCAGCCTGGACGTTGAGATGATGTTGTGCATCCTCTCCAAATGAAGGCATTTTCAAGCAGTTGTTTACCATCCAGGCGTTTTGGGGAACGTGGAGGGGAGAAGCCGGCCCTGGTAACACCATCTGGTTGCTTTTCCTACAAGGGGACACCAAGGTTTGCATGTGCCGAGGCTTTTGGTGACTGTCGCAGGGTAGGGGTTAATGGGAGGGCTCCCCCCAGATCCACTCCTGCTGCTTTCCAGGAGAGAAAGCCGGCATGTTAAGGCAGGTAAAGAACGGTAGCGAGAAAATAAGGGAGAAGGTCTCATTCCATTATGCGGGGAAAAAATGCCTCCCAATTAAAGAGAATGAGCTGAAAGTGGCAGGTGTAGGGGGAGAGGGAAGGGGGAACTGTGCCGGCTCCTCTCGCCTTCGCTGGGGCTGGTTTGTGAGAGGAGAGGATGGGGAGGAGGACAGTGAGGAAGGTTTGGTTATGAAAGCGAGAGGGGAGGGAATGGGAGGCCAGGTTGATGGAGATCACGTTCCATTCAATTTGGAGAAAAGGAGGGAGAGAAAAGAAGATGAGCCTGAAATGAGGCTTAATTTTAATGAAGGAAAATTCTCCGCTAAGTAAGGAGAGTTGAAAGGGAGGGGAGAGGAGGGTTTGAAAATGATAGGAGCCTGACATGCTATTGTGGTGGAGAGATTTCCTTTTCTTTCTTTTCCCTTTGGTTGTAGAAAAAAAAAGATAATAAAGACAGTGGAAGGTGGGGAAAAAAGAGAGATCTAATAAATGAGTTACAATACCCGAGAGCAGGTTCCCTCACTGCTCCAGGGTCCTGCTCAGGACTCCGTGAATTGGAGGGAAATTGCTTCTTTCCTCCCTATATCTGTGTCCCCCTCCAGCCACAATGTCCCTGTGGGAGAGGTGGAGACTCAGCCCAAGCCTTGTCATTGATTTTTCACCTGGAACTGACCCATTTAATGGGTATTGGGGGGTCCTGGAACCCGCCATGGGCCACCTGATGGATGGGGCTGTGAAGATGGTGATCGTTGCTGTTACTCAGGGCATTGTGGCCACTGTTAGGGTGGGATCTGGGGACCCACTGCCAGGAGCACGATGCACGGTGGGAAGGATGGATCCATCGCTGGGCATTTGGACTTGGTAGCTCGTGTATTAGATGAAGCAGCTCCCATCCTGGCGCCCAGGATGGATTTTTTGCTGGGCCTCTGAGAGCTGCCTGCGCTCAGTACGCGTGCTCCTGCTCATTCCCAGCTACCGGCTGCCATTAGAAGTAGTTAAAAATACATGAATGACTTCCCTTGCATTCTTTTCTTTGTCTTCTGAGCAGGGTAATTTGCAGCGCCTCGCACAGAAGTGTGGCACAGTCGCTCTCCGGGGGACATCCAAGCAGGGACTGGTTGCAAAACGTTGTCTGTGGGGTGGTTGGCAGTGCCGAACCTGTGAAACCTCTTTTGCAGTGGAATTTTATTGCTCTGGGTGCTGCTGTAAGCGCACCAGGAACCTTTGTGATCCTTTGCTGGCACAAGCCCTTCAAATATACTTGAAATGTCTGGCTGAGTACCTCTTGCTGTTGTTGTTCTGGCTGCCCTTGGTTTGGTGGGAATAGTGGGTATTTCATCGAATTTTGTTTCAATCTGTTTCACAGATTTCAGCTCCTTTCCCCAAATCTCCTGCTGGGCTTCTAGATGGTGGGTACACAGACTGAGAGCGCACAGGGAACCGCAGTTAAAAGCTCATCTCATCTCCTGCTCAATTCGCAGTGCAGAACTTGGTTGTTTTTAAGGCTTTTTAAGAGACGAACGCATCCCCTAGGGACGGAGAAATCCATCTTGTTTCAAAATGCTTCCATGTTTATGGGTACGAATTCAAATAGCTAGCCCGAGTGAAGTTTGCTAATTTATTCTCTTGCTCAGGTGGGTTCATGCAGGCTTCTTGTTCTTGATGAATAACGCTTACTTGGTGTTAAAGGAGTATTTGTGTAAAGCCAGCTGAAGATATAGCAGGGAAATTGCGTACATTTGCAGGTTCCTAATCAACAAGCAAACGAGGGGCTCTTGGGAATCGCTCCCTCCCCTGTCCAAGCTCTTACCCTTCCTATTCACCAAAGTATCTGAGGATGCTCCAGAGAGGAGTGGAATCGTGAGGGTTTCATTTCCCACTCCATCACTTTCCCCCTCGCCAGGAGACAGCGGAGCGGTGTGTGCTGTCCCCTCTCTGGAACCATTCCTAAGGGGACATGGGGAGATTGGGGAGCTCCGGAAATCCCCAGTTTTGTTCTGCCAGGTAAAACGTTTCCTTCCCTCCCATCTGTGACTTCTGGGAGGTGGCTCTGAAATGGGGTACATAATCTCAGGCTTTGGATCTTGTTTTCTCCATAATCCGAGGCTTAGATCCTTGATTTGGTGTGGATGATTCCCTCCTGCTCCCCTCTTTCCCCCAAATCCTTTCCTTTAGAAATAACACCTGCTCATATCCTTGTGTCTGTCACGGGGAGGCAGAAAGATCTTCTCATCATGAGGAAACGCAGTCCTCTCCATCCCCCACCACCGCCACGCATCCTCTTCCAAAATGCTGCATAATGTCAGACTAAATCCTTATCAGAAATTTTAATGAGCAAAATAAAACCTGAAATCTGTGTGATTAAAATCAAATCTTCCCTCTTCTGCTCTGCTGGAGCTGGCTGCCAAAACAGAGTCGCAAGGCTGACAATGGGAGGCCCCTCGTATTTAATTACCTCCGGCTTCAGGCGGTGCTTTAGCTCGACGTCCTCCGTGGTCCCCGCTGGGGCCGTGGATAACCTCGAAGAACAAACAAAGGGTAAAGTGGTTGCCACTAAGATGTTTGGCAAGCTTTGCTGCTCTGTGCTGGTGGACACGGCCAGTTTCTGGTCCCTTGGAGGGTCTGATGTCTCATGGGGTCTCTAGGGACAAGCGTTTGCCAACGTTGAGCCCAGATGTTGCTTTTTCCTCCTCTCAATCGTGATCTTCTAGAAGCTCCCACCACCCGAGGTACCTCCCTTCATACCCAAAGTGGAGGCTCCCCAAAAGGAGAAGAAGGGGTGAACCTGGTGGCTTGTGCCCATCACCTCGGTGCCGTTCCAGTTCCACGTCCTCCTCCCCATATGCACAGCAAATTCCAACTCCTTGTTCCTTGGTGCCTTTCAAGGAGTCTCTTGAATGATGTCTTCGCCCCTACCCTCCGTTTGTCTCCTTCCAAGAGGCTGTTTCGTTTCATTTGTCCTTTGAAAGAACCGGGAGCATATTTCATGAGCCGTAGAATTGAATCAAATAGAAGAGAGCAGGGGGCACTCACCTGAGCTCAGACCTCTCCCCATTAGAAAGAGAAAGAGATAATTAAGAGACACTTGGAAGGTGCAGCCAGCCCATATTTCTGGCAGGCATCCTGACTGCCTATCTCTGTCTGCTTTGCCCAGAATGCAGGATGCTTGCATTATCATAATTTAACAGCAATAATGTGAAAATCTGGATAGAAATAAGCTAGAACAAATGCCGGGACGTGAACAGGAGAACTTTGCTAGTGATGACCTTGCCGTGTCTTAAAACCCGATAAACCACGGTGACTTGAGGTGGTGAGACAGTAATGAGGTGAATATATGCAGGTGACAGCGTCCTCTCCAGCTCCTCATGACATTGTTCACTAGCAGTTGGACAGAATTGCCGTCATGGCTTGTCTTGTAGGCACTGGCTCCAAAGTGCTGGCGTGACGGTGGGGTATCGAATCAACTCCTTATTGCTCTTCCCTTTCTCTTTCTTTATTATTATTTTTTTTTCTCTTAAATTGAGAGGCAGGAGTAATTATGCCAAGATTAGAGTGCTAATTGTCGCTTGCAAATGGGGGAGTCATTTCTGCAGAAGCAATAATATATGGAGAGAAAGTGAGGATTGACTGACAGTGCAAGTCTGAGAGGAGCTGTACAACTGTCATCCTTCAAGCATACGTCTCCTTGACCTCGTGAATCTCATGTTGCTGGCGTGTGGGCACCTTTGGGATCAGAAATCTGTAAAAACCGTAAGAGAAATCCTTTATTGATTAATGTTGGCATCGCTGGATATTCTCCCCATCTCTGTAACTTTGCTGGGAGAAAAATACTCGGTGACTTGGCTTGCGAGACAGCTTTGTGTTTGCTTCTCTTGATGTTCTCCAAGCTGCGTCCCAGGAAGGCTGGGCTGGAATAAAGCATCTCGTCTCGGAAAAGTGCGGTGGAACTGAGGAGGAGAGGAAAAGGCGTTGCAAAGACCGGCACAGCACAATGCAGGCCCCTCTGCTTTGTGGGTTTTTTTTGCAGCAGAACTTCTTATCCAAAAGGAGCGGGGATGTCTTATTAAATTGTTGTCTATTTGCCCTCTCCCAGAAGTCAAAACCCTCTAGGGCTGCAAATGCTGATGCTCCCTGGAGGACCAGCAACTTCTCCCTCCTAATTTCATTTCATTTGACAATAATAAAATATAAACCCACAATTAAAGCCGCATTAATAGATGCGGTTACACATAGTCATGGGGCTGTTGAATTAAGGTCCAATCCTGCTAGGTCCCGAGTGCCTTCCCTATCTACTTGAGAGTCTGCAGGCTCGCATGTGGGGTACTCAGTATCTGGCAGGGTTGGGGCTTTTAATTTTGCAGATCATCAAAGGCAAACCAATCCATCAATTATCAACGCTTCAGCTTGCGCCTGAGTAAATGAGAGTATTAGCGTGTATCAATTAGTAGCATCGGATGCCCCGAGATGATAACAGAAGAGCCTGCTTTCGAGACGTGCCTGGCATCTGTCTGCAAACCGCGGCAGCAGGCGCCGGGATGTGTCGGAGCGGCTGTGGGATTTGGGCTGGCGGGGACGAGGAGACGCTTGAGAGTTTGGCTTTGTGGGGAAAAGAAAACATAGATGCTGCTGGATTGGTCCAAATCCCATCTCCTGTTCAAGTATCTTAGGTCTTGAGCGAGGTGGCTAGTTATAGTGGTTGGCTGCTGAGAATTTAATTATACTTGGGGTGCTGAGAGGCTTGGCATGCTTTTAATTCTTTTTTAACGTGTCTACTACTGTAATATCGAATCAGTACAAGATTGAGCTAAAGGAGCATCATTCCTGACCTGGCGCTCTGCAATCTGTACCCTTCTCCATGTCTTTTCGAGCCTCTGTGTTTGGGGTGTGACTTGAATGCGTTAATTGGAAATGCTCATCGGGATCGAGCTTTTCCCAGCTCCTCGGTGCCTGTGGGTCCTGTTCCCCACACCAGTTCTTAGTGGTGGTTTGTCCTGCATCCCCCTCAGCCCATCGCTCTCATTATCTGTTCAGATCCATGCACTGTTTCTCCTTTTATTTACTTACTTGTTATTATTATTATTCTGCACGTTGGGCAGAGCTGGGTGAATAATGTATTTTTCTGCTCATTTGCTGGATAGCAAAATTCCTTTAAAATAAAAGGGGGGATGGAGAAAGCCCATCCCCTCCCCCTGCAAACCCTACTGTTTTGTTTTGATTTCATTTATTTAAATATATTCCCAAAGGGTTTAAATAAAACAGAAGGAAACTCTGTGATGGGCCTTTGAACCGAATGCTCTGCATGTTTTCGTGCTTCAGCATCTTTTGAAGTCGTTCATTTCTTCCTCTTCCTTGAAACCATCCAGTGGGTTCAACGCGGGAAATGTTTTGGGGTCACCAAACCTCTGGGTTTTTTAAGAAAGAAGTTTGATAGTTTAGGTTTCTTTTCCACTTTGTTAAGAAGAACCTGGGTCTTGCAGCCTTTTGTGATGTGGCATTGAGGATGCTGCCATTTTAGGTCTCCACTGTTGCTGCAAGGAAATGTCTGATGTAAGCAGAGTTGATGGGGTTATGAGCAGTGATGCAGATGTTGATTTCGCAGCTGGTGCCTTAACACCTTGGATGCATTTTGCGAACAATTCCCCCTTTAATTCCTCTGCCCGGTGGCTTGTAACATCCCCCTTTTTCAGGCGTCGTGTCTGTGCTTTGGTTCACATCCAGCTGTTTGCAGCTGGTCAGCTGTGGCAGGGGAGGGCATGTGCCGAAGTCACCCCAGGAGCACGTTTTGGGACCTTTCTGGTGACCTGCGCTGGGGTAGCAGCATCACCAGGACTCTCTGCCTTGTGCCTGATGTGCGATAGCATCAAACATTCCTGACATATTATTATATATATTTAAAGAGCATTCATATAGCCCTTCTCTTAACAGCTACTGCGGTGCACCTGAGGGAACGGAGCTGATCCTTGTCACAAGTGTTTAGTGCTTGATACGTGTTTATTATATATTTCAACTAAATTGGAGTCAATATACTATCTACATAAATATAATGTATACGAACAAAACACACATCCCCTCCCCAAATAGGCTATTTCCTATGCAGGAGCTCTACAGAGTTGCAGGGTTGTGTGATTCTTACTTTTGTTGTAATTGGCATTAAAATATAATACTCTTCCTTCAAAGAGAGGCTCCCATACTGTGAAAATGCCTTTTCTGTCCAGGCGGGGGCCAAATAATAGCAAATTATAAGCATGGAAAATATTTAGAACAAAAAAAAAAAGGAAAAAAAAAAAAGAGAGGAAAGAGGACTCTGAATTATCAGAGCTGATCCATAGCTTGCAGTCTTGTACAATTTGTCTTTTGAATACACTATATGAACCAGCTACGAATAAAATCAGTCAATTTAACCCCAAATCAATGCTCTTTTGTAGAAGTGCTTAAAATCTAAGTGGAAGGGAAAGCTTTGAAGCTGCCTATCCCTTGGTAAACACAGCACTTACTCAGTGTTTGATTGTAGCAGAAACTCCCTTGGTCTCCCCGTGCCCAGCACGGCACCTTCATTAGAAAAGCTGTTGACTAATTAGCAAATGTGCGGAAAATGACTTTTTTTTTAAAAAAAAAAAGTGAGGAAAACAATCATTTTTTTCTTCCCACGTTTGACACATGTGGCTTCTGTTTCAGCTACGAGGTCATTTACCAGCTCCCTTGGAGTCGTGCGCGGACATGGGGACTTGTTGGGGACACCCATGTATGTCTGGTAGGAATCGCGGTGCTTCCTTTGTCTGCCCCGTGTCTCCAGGGAAAGCCCATAGCTTCTCCACCTTGGGAGAGCTGCCAAGGCTGGCAGGGATGGATCTGGGCAAGCCATGTTGGCTCCCGCTGCCAGATCAGAGCCTGCGGCGCGATGAAGACTGCGGAGCGGTTCCCTCGTCTCCCTTCGGGGGGGATCGCGCGTTCTCGTGCGTGCTGCGATAACGTGGTGGAGGTGGCGGTTGTGCTGCCGTGGCTCTCTGGCTTCAAGCCGTGCCCCCTTGGCTTCTCTCCTTGGCTACTGCTGGTTTTATCCAAGCCAAATTTGCAGCCTGGGCGAGAAACGAGTCCCTGCGCAGTGCAGATGGTTGAAACCCCGTTGAATGAGATGTTTAGAAGTGGAAGGGATGTTAGAGCCAAGGAATCAAGCCTGGCAGGTCGCTGCGGAGGTGGCCAGTGACCCCAAACTCTCTCTCTTTTGAGTCCAGGTCAAGAGTGCTGTGATTCGGCAGCTGTGATCTGGCAGGGCTGGGAGGATTAAAAGGCTGCTTGGGTCACACTGAAAGGATTTTGCCCCTTTTGCTGTCATATCTTGGCACCCCAGACTGGCAAATGTGCACCCCTGAAGGAGATCCTGACCCTGTTGGGAGCTGAGAGCAAGGAGGTTGTGTGATGTGCTCAAGGTCTCCCAGACCCTGCATCCCCACATCTGATCTTCCACCTCCACCCATTTGGCTGTTACATGATTCTGTGGTTCCCTATTAAAGTGAGAGTGTTATGGGAGAAAAAGGGTCATTCCTTGAGTAGGTCCGTGAGATGGTTTTACTCTTTCTTCGGTGTCAGGTCTCTTGAAGATGTGTATTTAGCAAGATGCTTTAACAGGGTAAGTCTTGGGGGTGAGCTGTGCAATCCGCAGTCTTTAGGAGGTGGGGATGGATCGTGGTGGGGGTGAGCTGTGCAATCCACAGTCTTTAGGAGGTGGGGATGGATCATGGTGGGCCTGATCTTGTAAGTCCTCAGGTATCAATTACAAAAGTGAAAGGTTTTGTTCTCCCTCTTTGTTTCAATCAATTGCTGATGAATAGCTCAGTGCTGTGATGGATGTTGTGATCAGAAGTTTGAACTTAGCCCGAGCCTGTCAAATTTGATGTATATCAGATGTCTGCGCTAATTTATACAAATGCTTTGCAGCGCTCAAAGAAATCAAAACCTTAGAAGCGCGAGAGTTTGACCAAAAAGGCCCGACTTTTCTCTCCCAACCCCAAAGACCTTGTGTTATTTCGGTGGCACTCTTGGAAGCTTATTTCAGAAGAAATGCAGCTCCTGGAGAGGAGGAAGGGAGATCCGAGCGTGCCATGGCTTGCAGAAGGCTGTGCAGCTGCTCCGTAGCGTGGCCATGAGTATAACCTGGTCTCCCATGGCTTTGCCTTCGCTAGATCCGCTGCTTTTATTTCCCAGGCTGGCATTTCAAGCAGGTCGAGAACAGAAATCCAAAAGCAACTCTCGCTAAATTCCCCAAATAAAACCATTTTGTGATGCAGCCTATTTATAGCCAGATGAGTGAAGGCAGCACTCACTCAGAGGGATGCGGGGAGGTTAATATGTGTACAGCTGCTTTGGCCAATTGATTTCTGTGACCATTAAATTCCACTACTAAAAGCCTTGCATACACATTTTAGTTGATAGGTCTTGGATGGCGGTGCGCTCCAAACGGTGCTCAAAGCTTTGTTTTTTCACGTTTGGAGGCAATAAGATGTTGCTGGTAAAAGGTGCTGGAGATAAACACGGCAGGTTTTTTCCTTTCCTTGTTGTTTTTGCATTTTAATTGGCTGGCAACTCTCAGCATTTCTCCCCCCATCCAGTCCTTATTTAGTTCAGCGTGTAATTCCATACACAATACGCACACGCTGAGGTGTGGTTTCAAGGTCTTAGCATGTTTAGCAAATATTTCAGCCGAAACGATCTGTTCAGCTGTTACATTGATTGCCAAGATTACAGCGCGACAACAAACATTATTTGGGGGATCGGAGACGAAATTACAGCCCACTCTCTCTCCGGCGTCTGCAGCGAGGAGCAGATGCACCGTCAATTTTGTGCCGCAATGTCCATTACTCCACGCGGCGGTATGGCGAGGCATTAGCGCCGCAGCCAGCCGTGCCCGATGGTGCCGCCGCGGCGCCTGGAAACCCCAGCGCTCGCTGGAAGGATCCGTGCCACGCCACGGCGTTTTTTGACTATCGAGGGCCGTAGCGGCGGGGGCCAAAGCAGAACAGGTGGTGGAGGTTGGCAGAGTCATCCTTGAATGGCTGGGATGCAAAAGAAGCGACTCTTGGAACAGCGGCAGCCCCACAGCCTTGCTGTGGAGTGCGGGACGGTGGCACTGGCCACAGTGCAGGTTGTTTTTTTCCATAAGAGCGACGCGTCTTGGACCGATTGAGCAACCGCGTGATGATAAAGCTATTTATTTTGGAAAGAGTAGCGATGGGCAAATGGAGTGTCTGCTCTTGGTAGGCTGGCACAGCGTCCCTTCTGGACCTGTCTTAGTTTGGGACTCATACTTCTGCTTGAACCCAAATGCGTTGCCTGGCAGATTGCGCGTGACTCAAGTTGGTGGAGCTGCAGAGGGTGGAGGAGTTGGGGCTTTGGCTCCATCGCTGCAGAGTGCGCGGGTGCTGCTGACACACACGGTCTGACCTTGAGAGCTGAGCTGGAAACAGAGCACAGCGACCAAAGGTGCGGGAAACTCAGCTGCTGCGAACCAGTCTGCCTCAGTTTCCCCATCTACGCAGCATGCAAGGGGAGCCACGAGTGATGCCGGCGCTCTGTGACACGGGATGCCGGCACATTGTGATGTGTGATGCTGGCATATGGTGACACAGGGTGTCAGGGCACTGTGACATCCAGGGTGAGACCAGCAGCAGGGCCAAGGAGAGAAGGCAGCAGGTTCTGCCCCGTTTCGTCCTCCCCGAGCAGGTGAGCAGGCTGTGGAGAAGAAGGGTGAATGCCTTCTGCGAAAAGCAATCTGAGTCCTGTGCCGTCCTTCCCGACGGCTCTGGCTGTGGTGCCTCCCCTAAATACACGCTTTTCACCTCTCATCTAGGAAGGGTAAAATATCTGCTCTAGCACATGAAGCTGCTGCATGCAGAATGAGGTCACTGCGCTTGATCTCGTTATGAACCTATTTTTTTAAATGGTTGGAAGTGGAATATCAACTGTGTAGCGGGCACAGAGGAGATGAGAGGAATATGCAGCCTAATGCATGTTACTGCCTTGAAGTTTGGGGCAGGGGCTTTGCAGTCCCAAAATCAAGGCTGGTTAGGGGCTCTCTGACCTTGAACGTGCTGCTCTCATGAGATTTCTGGCAGGAAGAAGCAGCCCAGCTAGAAAAATGGATGGAATGAGACTTCTGCTTCTGTTCCGATGCTAGCAACGGGGTCACCCTTCTTATTAAAGTTACATTTATTGATAGCTCTTTAGGAGACTGTATAGAGTTAATAAGTGGCTAGCAGATGTTAGAAACATATTGCAGATATTAGTTGTAGATTGGTATAAATCCATCCGTAGATGATGCTACTGGTGGCTACACGCCACGGGTATCAGCTGAGCACTGACTCATTGGCCGAGTATTCAGCAATCCATTAACTTTTAACTATTTGCCTCTATTACACCTTGTTTAACTCCCTCTTAACCAGCCAAGAGTCTCTCTCCGGGAAGTTTGGCCTGAAATAACACAAAATACACGAATCTCTCGACACCTCTGCCAAAATCTTGGGTAGCAAGTAATTTGTAAATCTGATCCATGCCTTTGCCTTGGATCCTGCTCAGAGCTCCCTCCGCAGCCCATCTCTCCCGTTTATTAAGCATCTGTGTCCTAAGAGTGATAGAGGCACAAAAAGGAGGTGATCAAGGGGCAGGAGGAGGATGGAGTGAGATCAAATATTAAATTTCTGGATGTTTTTTTGCTAAGTGACAGCGAGGAAGCAGGAAAGAATCAAGCACCCAACGTTGCCGCTTTCAACGGCTTTCTCTCCCAAACGTCACGGTGTTAAAATGAAACCGAAGGGACAGGGAAAAGCCGAACAGCGCGAGGGACACAGCACAGCCCTGTGTCTTGCTAAATGACACATGCCGAACGCTGGAATGGCTTCGGTACCTTTTATAGGAGCTGCTCCCGTCTCGGCGAAGTTAATGAGTATCCAGCTTTCACTGCCTGCTGCGTAATGTCAGGTGTAAAATACAGCAAAGCCTGTCTGCGGCAGCTGCTCGAGGGAGCTACAAATACGAGTTGCTGGCAGAGATGGCTCAGAATTGCTCTCCACGGCCCTGGTCTTCTGCTGTGACCAAGGAGCTGATCTGACAGTGCCCGATGATGAAGGATAACAGCGGCGTGGAGCTGCGTCCTTTGCTTAGCCAGGGAGGTATTTCTGCCTGTCTGTGGTCACCTCTGGCTCTTTGGTGACCGTCTTCCTCCATCCTACCTGGAGGTCGGTGTAGGGATGTCCCTCGCTGCTTTTCTTCTGCATTGTCAAGGTCTTTAAGTGTTCAAGCACCTCTGTTTAGCCTTGCTTTGGGGTCTGCACCAGGGAAAAACTCTGCTGTAGAATTGTCTGGATGGCTTGTGACTGTCTAGACCTTGCAGTGACATTGCTGAGTTTCTGGATCTCCTAGCAAGCTGGCCTGCGTCGCCTGATCTCTAGTGAAAATTTCTGCTCTGTTCTCAGTCCTACCTTTGATTAAATCCATTTATCCGGAGATGAGCTGGTGTGACCCACGTGTCCCAGGACATGTCTGGACCCACACTGTGGCTTTGCCACCCACCCTTCTGAATCACTGATGACTGTGGGCTCTAATTAGCTGCACCATGGCCGGTTGGGATGCGTTTGGGAGATTGCTTTGTTGGCGTGATGATGAGTTGCTTGTAGCTTAGTGAAAGTGTGATGAGTTGCAGGTCAACCCCTCGTGGAGGTAGAAGAGAGCAGAAGGTGCATTGAGAAGCCCATGTTGGGCTTGAACTCAGCTTCCAGATGAGGAACATTTTCATTTCACAGCCATTTGGGTAATCTTGCTTGGATTTGGGGTGTCTGTGTGCAATGTGGGTGCTGTGGGAGTCCTTTGCAGCTTGGGGATGCGCTCCCTTGCACCTGCGTGCAGGACTTTTGGGTCCCAGCAGAAGGGAGGACATGGAGGAAAGGCCACATATGGTGTTCGGTGACACGTCCTGGTGGGATGGCATGGACCAGGGAGTTTTCCTGGGGAGAAAAACCCGGGCAGCAGGCGGGTCTGTCTGCATTTCTGCTGAATAAGGGAGCCAGCGTGGGTGGGTGTAATGTCACCCGTTTCTATGGCATCAAAGTGCTTCTGCAACGCTCGTGTCGTGACGAAATGGGTCGGTGTTATTAGTCCCATTAGACGGGTGGGAAACTGAGGAGCCGAGAACTTGGTGACTGGCTTGGGCTTAGCGATACTGTCACTGTACATATATATATATATGTAACAGAATGTTAGAGATTGAAAGGGACCTCAAGAGATCATCTAGTTCAGTCCCCCTGACGGAGCAGGAACACCTAGATGAGGTTACACAGGGTGTATATATATATATATGTGTGTGTGTGTGTGTGTGTGTGTATACATATATATATGTGTGTGTATATATATATGTATATATATATATATGTTTTTGGCATGTGGACCCTGAGTGGAAACCACAGCTTGAAATGAAGAGCTTGGGAGAGCTGGGTGCTTTGCAATGAGCTGTGAGTGTGGTCTTAAAATCCAGGGCTATGCTTTTCCCATCTCAAATACATACTGCCGTTCAAACAGGAACTGCTTCAGAAATATTTGCACTCATTTGTAATAATAGCAGTGGCTTTCTGTGGATTTTTTGGTTGTTGTGCCTCTTGCATTTACTTTCAGTTGTTTATTTATTTATGTTGATAATCCCCGTGTCGCAGAAGGGATCTGCACTTGGGGCGTTGGTGGCCTGTCAAGGCAATTTCTCACCCTCTCCACCCAGGGCATCTGGTTGGTTTACATTAGGGATGCTTTAAAAAGTAATTGTGTGGAGCCCATAATTCATTTATGATTTGCTTCAAAACATTCATGTCTGGCTTTGCCTCTTGAGTCTTAGGCAGTTGACATTTACTGGAATTATTTTGTCCCTAATTACCTCTATTTTTGATGAAAGAGAATTAAGGCGTAATCAACATCCCCAAAGTATCTGAAATCAGACAGTTGCGGAATGGGTTCATTCCCAGCAATACTATATCATGGGGACAGCTTTTTCTTTTAATCTCCTTGTTTCTTTATTGTTTATTTATACAAAGCTGATTGTATATTTTACTTGAGCATTTTGTATGCATTTTGTCTGTTTCTCTACCACTGCTGTCTGGAATGAGCAGGGATGTTTATATTGAATTTCATGCTCACTTATGCCCAACCGTAGTTTTTGCTTAACTGACTGACATAGCTTTAAGAACCGTGGATGGTTACAGATTGTGTTTCCATTTTCGGGTTTGTGTTTTTATTATTTTGAGCCATTTCCAGTCACCGTAGCGTGCTGCTGGTTTATTGCATAGGCACTATTTAAAATACCTGTGTCTCATTAAAAATAATAAAGGCTTAAAGTGTTATTCTCGGAGTATCTTTAGCTGGTAATGACCTTCCTAATTCTGCCGAGCACTCAGGTGAGGGAAAGACGCAGTTGTTCTTTATTACCGGAGGAGCCTAACTAAGCCGTATTTGCCAATGTCAAATCGCTCGCGAGCTGTTTGACCTCCTATTTACTTCTAATTCCTGCAAGCTGTTAGTAAGAACTACACTAAATCAACCTGTCATTTGATCTCGCCTTTTGTGACCGTCCCTGGAAGATTTCATACTTATGAGCATCAGAGAAGGAACAGCATAAAGCTCCTTAAGAGCGTTTTAAGAGTTTACAAAGTGTGTAGGAAGTTGGTCGGGGATATAAGTGGTACAAATTATAGAGTAAAGGCTGTGGGAGAGGAGAGGAGACAAGCTCGTGTCTAGCCTGGAGAAATGTAGGGAGCAGCAAGGGAAAACACGGATTTTTAAAGCGAGATTTCACTCGATGGGATTCCGCATTTATTCTTACTCCACGGTTTCAACATCAATTACGGGTTTATGAGATTTATTCTTTTCCCTAACTGCTGGAGCTGCAAAATGAAGCTGCATTCCCCCTGTGTCTTAGCTCTTCACTAATAATAAAGATCCTTAAACGGGAGTCGAGGTGACAGTTGTGCTGAGGACAGTCATCGCGGGAGCCGGCACCACGGGCAGGAGCGTGTTATTGTTCCATGGGAACCTTTGTACCGACACAACACGGCGCGTTCAAAGGCTCTTCAAACGCTGCTCGGTTGTTAAGTTTCTCAGTATCTCTGTTAGGGAGCTGACGTTCAAGGGGCAAAGGGAGATGTGAAATGAAGTGGATATCCTCCAATTTCTGCATCCAAACGGGGTGTGGGAGACGTGGTCCTTGGGAGACGTGGTCCTTGGGAGACGTGGTCCTTAGGAGACTTGGTCCATAGCTCTGGCATGGAAAGCGTCCCGATTCCGCTCTTTTGGAGAGTTGCTACAAAATGTTAGTGTGATGAGTGCTTGGATGGATGCTGCGGTGGGAGCTGGGTGGAGATGGCTTTGTTCCCAGTTGGGAAAGTGGCATCCGTAACCCACTCTGTTGTTCTCCAGCTGCTGGCAACCAGCCTTTGACCAGCAAGCAACTTTTCCTGAGCATTTTAAAAGCTTGATTGATGTATCTGTGCTTGTGAAATAGTGGGGAAAAGGCATCGCGCAGAAAACTCACTCTATTAAAGTATTTATTGATATATGTATATATCAAACCACTGCAGAAGGCAAAGCCGTAACGGGTCCCTTTAGGAGGTATTTATGGTTGAGTTCTACTGCATCGTTGTTCCCGTTCTTTCTGGCTCCGAGGAACGTTTTACAGACACGGTTTTCCAAGCAAGCTGCCCTTGCAAAACCAGCCTGGGAGCAGCGTGGTTCATCTTGGCCTGATCATACAGCTGGATTTTGGGCATGGGGTTTCTCACTAAGGGTTTGTCTGAGACCAGGGCTTGTCTGCAGCATCAGGAGAAAGGGACCAAGAAAAGACAGAGCCACAATACGTGATAAGGCTGGGAGGGAAAATTCCTGACCTGTTGCACTGCGGAGATAAGCGAGGTATAAAATTGAGTCCGTATTTAAGTCTGAGGGGGAATTGCTTTCCAGGGAGAAGGGCATGCTCTGGCCAGCACCTACTGAAGTGCTGCTGTGGCTCCTAATTGGGCTGTTAAAGCGTTTGGGAGTAGAAACGTGGTAATGACCTTCCTTGAAACAAAGCTTGAGAGAAGAGGAAAGATGTGGAAGCGTCTCAGCAATCTGCGACCGAGTGCTTAGCACCCGGCGCTTGGAGACGGGCAAGATGAGGGCGATATCTGTCTCCAAAGAGATAGCGGCGTTGTGAAAACACAGCAAAGTAAATCACCGCTCCCTAAGCAGAGCCAGCCCATATAAATCAACAATAATATCGCAGCCCTTGCTGAGTGCACGTCTGAGACACTGTACAGAGCTCTAGTCACCGTGTTACGAAGAAGGAAATTACAGAATAAGAGAAGGTGAGAATTAGGGCAACACAACCAGAGCTCTGTGAATATCAGAGATTTTTTTTCGTAGCACTTCTGAACAATTGGGGTCAGATTGTTTTTGATTTTTTCTATAAAATCAAAGTAACAGCCAAAATGAAATATCAGACAGTGGGAAGAAAAAAAAACCCACCACAAAATCTTTTGAAAAATATCATGCCCTTCTTCAGGCGTGATTTTGATTTTCCTGGAAGCCAAAAAACATTCAGTGCAACTGGCATAAATTCGCCCAGAGCTTCAGCTGAGCCAGACGCAAATGTCTGGTGGGTCCAGTTCTTATTGGCATGGACTCTGAAATACTTTGGAAAAAGGGTGATGGATGGAGGATCAAACAAACCAGGAGCTTCTCCTCTGTGCAGGATGAAAAGAGAGAGATCAGAGGTGCTGGCTGCTGTGGCGAGGAGAGCGGGGCTGTGCGCGGCTTTGGTGGGAGCGGTGTTCTGGGGAGAAAAAGAGCCATAAGGGGGTCAAGGAGACCTTTAGAAGTCTGTTTGAGTTGCTGTACCTGGATGAGCTGCAGAGCTGGTCACAGCTTTTAAAGAAGATGAGGATTGCTGAGGAAGGCTGGCTTGCCGCTGGGGTTTTGCACGGGGCAGCACGATCCCCTGGTTGTCTTCACCTTGGATGGTAAAACCCAAACCCCGCAGGTCTGGGCTGTGAGGGGCCTTTCTTAACCGCGAAGGTGAATATTGCTGAGTGATACGTTCATAATCAGGCTCCTTTATTAACGCTGTGTAATGACCTTGCCGGGGCACAGTTGAGTGCCTCGTCATCTGTCCTGCTCTTATTAGAGGCGTCGGCGAGTTGCTCTTCATCTCGGTGGCCATCAATATCACACGCTTGTTCCCAGGGGCCTTGAGAATGTCTAAAACCCTCTTCGTGACTTGCTATTTTAAGAGTCGCATTTATAAGGGGGGGAAAAAATAATAGACAGTCGCAGTAGACCAACAATGTCTTTCCTATCAACGTCAGAGATAAAGTAGCTTTTCTCCCTCCGTGTACAAGGGAAGAAATCCTCTTGATTCATGGGCTGGGGGTGGCCGTTGTCTCTGAAGCCTACTGATCACAGGTATTAACGGAGCCAACTGGAGAAATGGGTCAGAAATGGGGTTACAGGGAGCGAGTGTCACCCAAAAGAAAAATGGGTGGAAAGCTCCGAGATGATGTTGGTGGGGGGGATTTCTGCCGTCAGAGCGCAGAGGAGAAAGGCTCTGGTATCTCCATGGCAGATAGCAGCGAACATCTTGTGCTGTTGTAAATGGTGAAATTGAATTGCTTGCTTCCTTGTAAATTTAAAAAGATAGCATGTTTCTATCAATAACCAGAGGTTTAAATAATAGACTTTGGTTTGACTACCAATCTCCTTTCCCCGTTTAGGGAGAAAGTCTCTCAGAGCAGCAGGGAAAGTCTCCACACAACAGCTTGCGGCTCTATCTATCACGCACCTTATCAGTGGGCGTACGACAAGTTCTTGTACCGAGTCATCATCTTTTTCTTTGTCTCTTCATCCTCTTCTGTGCTTTAATTTGCAGTTTCTACAATGCCACTTGCACGCAGGCAACCGGATGGCTCAGCCCAAACCGCTGCTCAGATTCAACCATTGCAAAGAAGTGAAGGAATGGGATCCATGGCTGTGTGCATCCCAGGGTGGCTATAGGAGCTTCTGGGGTCTAGAAAGAGACGAGTCCTTCTCATTCTAGACACTCCTGTGTCTAGAAGTGCTCAGTAGCATCCCCAGCTGGATGTTTTGCGTCCCATCATTGGCTTTCCCCTGTTTTTCTGGGGAAAACGGGCTGAACTCGGGACCGTCGCGGTGCAAAAAACCCATCTGGTGGGACCTCGCAGAATGGGACCCCAGCTGAGCCATTTTGTGCCCTGCTGCCACCCTATTAAAGGAGCACAAATTGAGAATTAGTGCAGCACAGTGGAAGGGACAGGCAAAACAAGTCCGAGGCTCCAAACAACAAATTATTCTTGAATCAAACATCTCATTAATGGCTGCAGTGTCGCCACTCTGCTTTGCATAATTAAGTTTCATGGGGCGTTACAATTAACAGTTGTGCCGCAACGTAGGTAGGAACAATCTCCCGTTTATTTACCCTGGCTGTATCTGAAAGTGCTGTGTGGTGAATAAGACGCATTTACAAGTAGATTAGGGTGCATTCTGGGTCATAAATTGAGTAAGGCTGTAATTGCTTTCCAACAAAGGAGAGCTGCAAATAAGACAGGCCATCTCTTTTTTTTCTTTTTGCCTTCCCTTCCCGAAACCCCTTTTTTCCTGTTGATGTGCGTCTGAAAATCCTCATCCCCAGCTAAATAACACAGTTGCGGCATTGAAAACCTTGTAGGAGCTTTTTCAACTTGACAGCTCCTGCTCTGTAATATTTCAAGGCGTATTTTGCCCCTTCTTCTTCTTCTTCTTCTTCCTTCTTGAGACTCCACTGCAGAGACTTGTTTTAAAACCATGTATTATGGCTTTGTATATTATCAGTCAGATATCCGCATGTGCATCCATGGTGGGGAGGGAAGACGCTTGGGTTTCAGGCACTTGGAATTAACTGGGAAAGAAGCCAAAATGTCATTAGAAGCACTCGGATACGGCTGAATGCAAACCACCTCCAGTCTATATTCAGATACGAAGGCAGGACCAGGAATTAAATATTTATCAAGGCATGGGGGATTAAAGCCTGACCACAAATACTCTTCTTGGTGAAGGGTTTTCCCTGCGAGGAAGGAAAGATCCGGAGAATTTAGCAATAACACTTGCGTGCTGGTGAGGAGCAAGAGAAGCTCTCGCCGCTGAGAAACTCTCTAGGCCAAATGAGCTTTTCTTGCTTCAAATATTTCTTAATCGTAGTTTCTTATAGGATTATGAAGAGGCTGGTGGAGAATGTTAAAAAAAAAGAAGTTGGTTTTTCTCAGCCTCGCGAGTATTTCTCGGTTGGCTGGGAGGACTTGGAGCTAAAAATGGGGCGAAAGATTCAGCTCCCGACCAATTCTGCTCCTTGTTATGCACTTAAGGAAAAGCTGCCATTTCCTGCTAAAAACCCATTTGTCTTGCAAATTTCTATAATGAGCAGATTTTGGAATAAATACCATGTAATCTGTAGTGACAGTTCTCTCATTTCTTTTTTATTAGTTCAATCTTCTCAGCATCTGAAACACGTGGCGGCGGAGTCTCAGAAGAGGTTCAGGCAGCTCGGTGGGAGTTTTTTTAACACCTTGGCACAGAACTCTGCCAGTCGCTCTCCCCCTGCGTCCCTCCCTCCCCTTTCTGCTCCCTTCCATTTATTTATTCAATTGTATGTTTTAGCAGCATCTGTCCGTAGCCCCAGGCACCCTTTAAGTGATTTGGAGTGCACACAGCCGTGCATTAGCGAGACGTGCCCCGTCACGTCATCCTCGATTCCTGCAACAGCTGGATGGGTACATTTATTCTTCTTCCATTGTTTCAACACCAATTACAGGTCTTGCTTGGTTTTCCATGTTCCAAGATGCCTGGGGGAAAAATGGAGCAAACTATCCACAATATCATATTTTTTAGATATATATATCCTATTCTAGTATTTGGAATATCTTAATATCTACGGAGCAGATATTTTGATGGGGGTTATCAAGGGTGGAATGTGCCCTTGTCCTAGAGAAGGTCAAACTGGTCTTTCTGCAAGCAAAGTTGTTGCTTTTGGCCCATGGTTGTGGTCTTGGCCGATGGGCTGGAGCATCATGTTAGACCTCGGCCTAGGATGTGTGATAGTGCTGTTACAGAAAAAACAGTGTAAGAAATTGCAGAAAGCGGCTCCCTGTGCGGATTTAAGTTTGGCGCTGGGAAGAGGTGGCTCATGCCTCTGCATCTTCATCCTCCTCTTCTGTAGGGGATGGAAAAAGCAGCTAAATGAGTCTATGAGAAATAAATAAGAAAATAACCAGCCTGCAAGATGCCCTCTGTAACATGTGCCATTCAAACTGACCTTTACCAAAGTGTATTTCAAACTCAAGTTTTTCCCTTTGTGTTTCCTCTATTCTACAAGCGAATTACAAATTCCATTGCTTTTAAAATGTGTAGTGTTATAATACTTGGTGAACTTTAACCTTTATTTTTATGTCTTCTTTTTCCTCCTAGGTAAGTGGCATTTGCTTAATGTTGACGTACTTGAAGGTGCAGAGTGGGGGATGTGAAACATCCTTACCCGGTTGAGGTTCCTTGGCAGGTAAACCCAAATCTTTTATTTCTTTTTTCCCCTCCGTGTTCAACCCAACCTATTTTCTCTCTCTTCTGGTGATACCGAAGCGGGTTGGTACTGCAGGAGAAGGCTGTGAAGGTGCACAAGCTTCGTTTGCAGTTCGCAGCTTTGAGGAGTTGTGTTGGAATTTGGATTGGAAGTGCCGTCCGTCTTCCGTGCAGGGTTGAGCATCGCGGTGCAGGAAAGTCTTGGTGCAAAGTCCCCTGGAAAGGTGACACTGAGATGTGCTGTGCTTGATCCAGCTGGGTTTTTCAGCAATGCGAAGTGCCCTGGAGCCCGTTGCTGTTGTATAAATGCAGAGGGGTTTGTCCACACCAAAGCCGGGCTGGGTGCGATTGCGCTGGGCTGGGCACCTTCCCAAGGGGAGGCGCTCAGTGAAGTTGTGCAAAGCTTCAGAGCTCTGTTTCTGTGAAAATGATGCTTAAACTTGCTCTCACCGCCCTCTGACCTTTTAAAGCACCATGCCTGCCCCTGCAAAAACAACCACCATGTGTGTAGCTTTCAAATATTTCCATTGCACGCTGATTTCCACAGTCAATAGCAATTCAGGATGGTTTTCTCCCTCAAGCCCTTTTAGCCCCAAACCCCAGGTGAGCTGATATTTCCTTTGCTCAAAGCACACCCCTTGTTTCGTACAGAGCCTGGGCAACACTCTGGCATCCTGGAAGCGCCATGGTGAGCAAGGTTTTCTCCTTGTCGTATAACTCCAGGTGGCTCATTCCCAACATGTCGCTTTTGCTCAGGTCGGTGTATTATCTCGCCCCGGCAGATGCAGCCAGGTAGAGAAAGACAAGGCTATTTGCAATGCGGTTTATTAAGACGTGGTTTGGAGGCAGTTTGAAGGAGCACTGGCTGGAAATGTTAATCATCCTCTCCGACGATGTATTGACCTGCCTTCTGCCGTACCCGCTGCCTCGGGGAGCCGGGGGATATCGGTGTGTTCCAGCCCCTCCGTTCCCCTCCGTCACCTCTGTGTGCCGAGCAGAATACATCACATAGCAGAGGGAGGAGAAACTTCAGCTTGTGGGTGGGGAAACTAGAAGAAAAGCTCCTTTTTTTTAAAAACTTATTTTTAATTTTATTTACTTTTTGTGTTTTCCCCTGGACCTGGTAGTTGTCTTGCTGGGAAAAGGGAGTAATACAACTTCTGGGGAAACAAATGATACTACGCGACTACCGCGGTGCCTTGTCCTACTCCACCTGAAAAGGTGTCATTATTTTTCCCCTTTTGTTTTAGACTTCTGTGAACCAAAAGGGCTTGAGGATTTTAATGGTCTATCTCAAAGATTGAGAGGCCCTTTATGTGTCAAGCCACAATCCCATCCTAGGCTGTACCGGCCTCTGTTTGATTTTATGAAGCTTATTTTGGATAGATGGTATTTTTATAGCTCCTGCCTTGCTTCACCGATGGCCATATTGATGTAGCGCTACAGGACAGGGCTAATAAATAGTTTATAAAACCGTAGGTTCATTCTCCCCAGTGATGTACAGCTGCGGCTGAGCAGACTGCAAATCGCTGCCCCGGTGATGCTGAGCATCCGTACCAGCACGGCCCGGGGCACACCATGACGAGAGAGGAATTAAAGCCAAGCAAAGCGTTTTCTTGCTGAAACTTGCCTCAAAATTTCACTTTCGGTGACATTTTGCCCCAGCAGCGGGTCGTGGGGTGGCCAGCTCGGCGTTGGGTTTGGAAAGCTTTTCTTTAGGCTACCTAGAGCTATCACATCAGTGTCACAATATTATTAACAAAGCCAAATTGTGGCTGACAGCTTCTTGTCTCTTGCCCGGACCTTCCCAACCCTTGGGATGAAGTTGCACTGAGCACTGGGTACCTGGAGCATGATGCTAAGGGCGAGATGTCCCTCGCCCTCTGCTGCAAAGTCTCCGCACTCGATTTTGTGTTGGATGAAATATTGCAAGGAGTTTTATACCATGAAATTTTAGGCATGGCTGCCTAAGTTTATGCATGGCTGGAAGGAGCTCAGGAGGCTTGAAGCAGGTCAGTGGGCTACGCCTGGCTTTCTGTCAGGGATAGCAGGGAATAAACACGTCCTTTTGTGCAACCATCTGTTGCTCTTAACCTTGGGTGGCTTGTGCCCCAGGAGATATTCCCCACCTTTCTGAGACATGAGCTTTTTGTACCCATGGCTTAGACCCAAACTGAGACCCTCCTGACCATCCCACCCTGTTGTTTAACTCCTAAACGCTTGTTTAAAGAGTTGCCTTTTAAGTGCCAAGTTCTGGTACCCGCTTGGCTTTCTCTTGGTTCTTCACAACTGCCTTGTTACTTCTCCCCATGAGCTGTGTGTGTGTGAAAACCCACAGCTGCCTGCCTGGATCAAAGGCCGTATCATGTTCCTTCCTTTCGGGTATTAGAAATACGAGCCTCCCTCATTTCTCCCGCTTTTCAATATAGTAACATGTAGGATTTGAAGAGTCAGTGAGGCTTTTTCTCTGTGGATGGTGACATACTCTGTAACGGGATCCTAAAAGGAGCATCTTTATTAGTGTGTGTGTGTTGAAGCTGGGTTTGATTTCTAGAAGCACAGGGCTTGATTAAAGTGCATGTGCGAAGAGCAAAGGGCAGCGGCGTGGGTGTGAGATGTACCCAGACACGCATATATATTGATTTTTGCTGTGCATCCCCTTCATGGTCTGTGCTTGCTTTGGAGGGGTCTCCAGGCATTAACTAGCAAAGAAAACACTTGTCCTGTCATCAGTAAGGACTTAATTCTTCTGCAGTTAGCTCGGAGGAAGGGAAAATCAGCAAAACCAGCCCACAGCCTTCCCTGCACCCACCATCCGCACCCCGCTAGCATTTGGCAAATGATAAAATATTAAAGCCATATTTTTTTACTGCTGTGCTCACATTGTCCTTTTCTTTGGAAAGGAAATGCGGTTGGGGAGACAGATGGAGGTGCTTGTTCTTCTTGTTGCCATGGGTATGTCTGCAGTGTCCTCAGACATTTTGTCTTGGTCCCATCGCTCACCAGGGCTGTTAGGTCTGTATTGCTGGTGCCCTCCCTCGCTAAGAGGCCTCTTATACTGCTTTAGGATATTTTTCCCTGTCAGCTGTGTAATTTGAAGGTTAATTTGGCTATTAGTGCACTACCACTATCACCACAATGTTATTATAAGGGCTTATTGCAATCACTGCAGTGATTGATATTAATTTAGGTACGTCTTTGCCACAAAGCGGGACTTTCAGCCTGGCTTAGGTGCACTCAGGCTCTGTTTTATCTAGGGTGGGCTCAAAGCACCCATGACCCCCCAGAAAAGGATTTGAGGTGTGCAGGGTATGGCTAGGCAGGAATCAGAGCCACTCTGCAGAGGTGAGGCATCCAAAATTGAGATGCACCTCTTGAAACAAGTCTTGGGCTCTTGAGAAATAAGTGATATGGATCCAGCTATATTGCAAGCATACATCGCGTTTGACACCAAGGAAAAGTGGGAAAAGACCCATGGGGGCTGTTGTGTCTTTTAATTTGTTCCCTGAACCAGTCTAGGACAAATTGACGTGTTGGCGTAGGAAACCTTAGGCTGTCCCTGCTTGTTTTGTTCCTTGTTCTAACTACCTTGTGCTTAAATCTCAAAGACTTCAGAGTCTTCAGATAGCTCAGCTGAATGTGTTTCTTTCCTTAGTGCTGTGCATGAAAGCGAAGTGCAGCCCTTCTTCCAGCTCCACAGTGGAGTTCAATCAGAGCGAGATTTGGAGTGGATGCATTTATTAGTAGCATGAGGGCAGAGGAATATGCACAGATACGTCGCCAGCTCCAGCCTTTCAACTGGCTTTATTTTCCCCTCGATTTAGATTGCTCTCGCTCTTTCTGCGCTGATACAGGGAAAGTCCCAGCATGGGATGATGAGATCAAGTGCACATTGGTAGCAAATGCAATTTGTAAAGCGTTGGTTGGATAAATGACATTGTGTATAAAAGAAATGTTGCAACACAGCCGTACTAATGCAGCCATGTGACACCAATTTAATGCATTTTCCCCATTAAGCTGCTTGTTCAAGACATCTTTCGACCATTTTGAGTACAGCAGTGGTGTGTAAGGCCTCTTATTTTCTGAGTATTACTCATTTTGCAGCTAACAGATGTCACTGTCTATTTGTCCCTTATGGAAAAGTCCATGTAAAGTTCAATCGGGATTAAATTTGTCAGGCTCTATAGAAACTTAACAGGATTCTATGGAAATTACTCTGCAATCCTATAGAATGCAATAGATAATCTGCTCGTCTCTGGAGGTATTTTAACTCTTGTGTAATTGTGGACCAGAATAGAAAAACTCCATTAAATTCAACAAGATGGTTCCAAAAATCCTATAGGAAAATGATCATTTTCTATTAAAAACAGTAGGACTTTTTCATCAGCACGTTGGCATTCATCGGGAGGTTTTATTCGTTTGCCAATCCTACTAAAAAGTGTTTTGTCAGGAGGCTGATACTCGCTTTGTTCTAGGGAACAGTGATTCGTGCATAAACGACGCTGATGTCCAGCGCTCGTATAATTTATGGCGAGGCACTAAATTCCCTTTCAGAATAACTGGAGCAGGATGAGGCTTTAAACCCTGCAGGGAGAGGTGGGGGGAAATACAATAATGTATTTTGCTGGGGATTTGGAGAAGGGGAGGCCTGTGAAGACACCTCGGTGTGCTGCTGTGATGTTGTACAGGTCGTTATACCGCGTCTGCAGGCAGGGTGTTGGGAGCACGTCCCAATGTGCCATGGCCACGAGCCTTTCTCTGTCATCTCCCCAGCTCCAGCGCCGCTTATCTGAAGCGTTCAGCCCGGGATGCTGCAAATTAATGTTGAATTGAAGCTCCGGCGCTGTTAAACTGGGTTTGAATGGCCCTGCTGGCTCTCGTGTCTGCGGTCTGGCTGTTTTATGGTGTGGTGCGGAGCGTTGGCGCTGCCCAAATCCAGGGTTTTGCTTTTGGAGGTTGTTGCCTTCCCCTTGTTGCTGGCAGAGCTCGACCAACACCTTAATTACGGAGAGAAGGTTCCGTTTGGCTGGGATGGGCGTGAAAAGCCACCCCTGAAAGGCTCATCTTCCCTTTCTCCAGCTTGCAAGGCGCATTTTGATGAAGGCGAAGCGCCCAAGTCATAGGAAACATTAGCAAAACGCTTCTTGTGGGTGATCTACTGTGTCTGGGTGGCATCTCAGGGCAGTGCTTGAGCCCCACGCTGTACAAAGATGCAGTTTTGGGAGGGGACTCGCTCCAAACTGGGGACACGGGCACTGGGGGTGGGTGGGTGATGCTGTGTGGAGCAGGTCGAGCTGTGCCCATCACCACCTCCCGTCTCCGCAGCAGACTGACAGGCCAGCGTGATTGCTCTTTTCATGGTCCCTTGTGTAGGAGGATGAGTCATCTCGGAGAAAGGAATTGCTAACTCCTCGGGGGGTATTTACAAAGGAATAATTTCAGCGAGGAAGGTTATTTTGGCAAGCCGCGGCGAGGAGGACTTTCTTAAAAGGATGGCGAATCAACTTGTCAACTGAATGCCAGCGGCATTGGTGCCATTGCCCGGGGGGACGCAGCATCCTGCAGCATGGTTGTGCATCTACCCTCGGCAAAGTGCCACCAGCCCTGTGCTAAGGGCTGCTGAAGGTCTGAGTTCTGTCCTGACATGGCCTAAAATGCACCTGAGTGAGGGTTACACCCAGCGTGCACATAGGAAAAGTTTGGGGCAGGTTCTGTACGTGAAGTGCAGGCACAGATGTATCTCTGGCTGTGGTGGGGAACAGATCAGAGGCAGGTTTGCACAGCAGAGATGGGATCGCTGGGTAAAGTTGAGAAGGTGCGTGGCCAGGAGGAACGTAATGCCACAAGGTAAAGGTCAGGATGTGCCGCTTGATGGGGTGATGAGCAGAGACCAGAAGCCAGGTCCTATTTTAAGTGCCTGCATTCCCTTGCACTTCCCCTGTGCAAACGCGCGCAAGGCGAAGACTATAAAAATCAATTGACACAACATATGTAACGGTCTCATTTACTGGCGAATAGAAATGTGTGTAAATCTGGCATTAAACATGAGTTTACACTGCTCACCTTCTTGGGAGAGCAGTGATTGACGGTGCTGTGTAAATGACATGAAGACGCCAGCAGAAGCTGGGAAACATTTACCCTTCCGAGATCCGTGTGTACATTGGAGAATTGCCTTGCCTTGCCGTGAGCTTAAACACATCTGGAGGGATCACTTCTTGCACAGTTCCTTGCTGTTGCTTACAATTAATACCTTTGTGTGGGAGAAGCAGCCGTATCTTAAACAAATTAGAACCGGTGTTTTCTTTCCTCCTGAGCCATGCTTGTTCCTTCCTGGAGTAAAAGCTGCTGCAAAACCATGGTGTAGCAGCAGGTTTTCAAGCTCCCGAAGCTGGGAGGATGCATGGGTGGACAGGGGCTGGCTTCTCTTCCTGTGCCCGTCGGCCAGATAGTCCAAGCAAAAATCCAATAACAGCCATTGGAGATTAAATTTTGAGCACTTGAGTAATCTGAAGCCAGCGAGGAGTCGGTGTCTCAGCAGTCAGTCGAATGGTCTGGGCTGTCATCTTATTAGAGGGAGAGAGAAACTTTGATTTAACCCAAGACCCTTAATTTTCAAACAAGGAGGCGAAGCAATAATGTTTCCTGACTCCCACTGGCTGTTACCGTTTCACAGATTCTTTGGCTTCTAATATTTGTGAACTGTCTTCAGGCTTTGGGCTTCTCAGGCAATTTCCTTTGACAGGAGGATCTGTACAAATCAATTAATGGAAGTCGAGGTGGCCACATGGGCGTTTGCGGGGGAAAGCGCTGGAGCAAACTCCATGGGATTAAAGACAAAGGAGTTGCCATTAGCAATGTATAGAAAGGGAAAAAAAACCCAGAAAAGTAGAAAACCTTTCTGAATTTCCTCCCAGCCCTGCTGACCTGGGTTTCGTGGCTCTTCTTTCAGTCTGGCCTGAACTCTGGGTCCCCAGGTGCCACCTCTGTCACCGTCTGGTCCTCAAGGCGCGTGTCGTGTTAAATCGCTGGCTTCAGAATGGGAACTGATCACAGGCTTCCGAAATGACTGGAAGTTAATTGCGAGCTTAAATACTTCCTTGGCCTTTAGCTCTGCTCCGTACTGAGCGCTGTAAAGGTTTTGTCTCATCAGAAAGACGTCTTTCCGAAGAGGGGGAAGTTGTTCTTTTTCCTGCTGGATTGCATTTGCCTTTTAATTGCTTTGCGCCAGCCGCAGCCCCACGCCAAACGTGAGGACCAGCCACGAGCCTTTTATTTATTGAACTATACATATTTTCTTGCAAAATCCCACTTCCCTCCTGAGGATGGTGTTTTTTTCACCCTCAGAGGTGAGCTTTAAAAATAAACCCCGGTGTCCTCTGTGCTTTTCTCCCCCCGCGCTTGCGAACCGAAAGGGCAGTTCAGCAAAGAGGTGTGAATTAGATTTGGGTGTTGCGATGCAGGAGCTCCGGCTACGCCGCCGTGCCCCTCCAATGCAATCCTTCCCCGAGCCGCTCGCTAGCGCATCTCACCTCCTTCGCCGCTATTCTTCTCGCATTTATTGCCTTCATTTCCATGGCACGTAACGGCACCCGGGCTGCATTCTCATACACAGCTCTCCCCTGTAATGAGTGACCTAGATAGCGCTTTCTTTTTGGACAAAGCAATAAACAATAGCTTCGCTAACAATGCGCTTGCCTGCTAATTCATGCTGAGTAGGGCTTGGGTTTAGCATTAGAGAAATAGTCACTTGGAGCCGGCTTATCTAAGGTACGCGGATGCCCCCTATTACCGTAGTATCTGAGCGCCTTGCAGCTTTTGAAGATGCTTATTTTTGTGTTAACCATTTAATTTTTTTAAAGGCTGAAGTATCAGGAGCGCAAGGAAAGCTCTGGGCACAAGGGCTGGGTGACGCTTTTGATAAGAGGAGGGTTGCATTTATTTTCTGATAGTAATGCTGCCGTGAAGGATGAAGGCGAGATGCTGTGGGGTATCAATGTCAGGACTATTTTGTGCTGTGCCTCTAACATTTAGACCCTGTCCAAATAATTTTCCCTTCGCTAGGAAAAGCTCATGTCCCCAAACGGATGGACTCCAGCTCCGTTTCCATCAGTGCAGCCGCCCCATGTCTGTGAAACTCTCCGAGATGTTTCAGAAGGCTCTGGGGTCTCCTAAACCACGTTCTCCTTCCTGATGTGAAATCCCGAACTCGTCTGACCCATCTCTCTGTCAGTCCCGTGCACCTGGAGATTTGCTTCCCCCACCTTTGCCACGTTGCAGGGCCGATAATTTACTGTACCGTGCTGCTTCCTTTATCTCCGTTTATGCTCGCTTAATGTGCTTGGGAATCCACAAATTCCCTTTTACGCTGTTCTGAACGTAACCTACTAAACCTTAATCATGGTTTGGGGAGTAGTAATTCTTTCTGTTATATGGCTCTCATTTTATTTTCTCTTATATAATTTTTCCTTTAAGAAAAGATCATTAATCCATGTTTCTGAGCCTTCCCATCAATCTGTAATTGAATCATATAAAAAAGACTTGATTTTACATCCGTATAAGAAAGAATTCAATTCTCCCTAATGCCTGCAGATTTATAAGTCTTAATCTCCAGATTTCTCTTAATTTATTCTCTTTTTTTCGTAATAACCCATCTTGTCTGGAGTTATCTAAATTAATTGTGAACTTGAATGTACTGTGATCTGAGAAGATCAGTTATCTTTTCCATAGAGGAGACACCAGCAGCTTAACAGGCCCATCTCTCAGGGAAAACAAAACCACTTCTAATAGCTCCCTAACCCCGGTGTGTTGGGCAGCACCCCTCTCGGGCATCTTCAAAAGATGCTCGCTTAATTACCGCGTTTTAAATGCTGGATTGCACCGCGGGGCTCTCCCCTCTTAAGTCCGGGCTCTGCTATCACCTCCTCCTTTCAAAGTACAAAGTACGCATTGTATTTTGCTGGCTTGGTGGGCTGGGAGGAGAAACTGCCTTGCCAGCCCTGGCTCTGCCACCAGACTCGCTTTTAAGCCTCGGCTGAGTTATTGCTGTCGCCTGGTTCAAGGCATCTTCTCTTTTAATAGCAGCAGACCCCCGTGGAGCGCAGAACGCGTCCTTTGGGTGGGTTAAACCTGCTGGGGTGGGTACCAAGAGCTGCCCTGAGCCCCGATTTTGGATGAAGGCAGCTTGGTTCTTGTACAGTTTGGTGTGCGGTTGCACTGATGGGAAAGGGAAGGAGCGACTCGAGTAGCTCTGTACATCTTGGAGCCCTCTGCCAACCTCCTCTTGAGCTACCCAACAGCACTTGGGCTTTTCATTGTGATGTTGGGGTGAAGCTGGAACATCTCCGTGTGCGTGAGGCACGCAGGGAGGCAATGGCTTTTGCTAGTTTAATAATGCCCCTAAAATATATGGGGTTTGGATTGATGGAAAGCTTCCAGTGCTGCCGGGCTCATGTATCCCGATGTGTTCAGGCTAGAGCAGCCTTTACCTCAGCATCTCGAGGAGATCCCACCTCGGAGACATCCCGAGGTGCTGGTGCCTTCGCCTTCCTCCTCCTCCTCCTCTCTGCAGCGGAGGAGGAAGACAAAGCCAGGTAATTGTGCTGTCTCTGCAGACAGTACATTCCAGCAGGGTTGTCCATTTTAAGCGTGATGTTTGGCGCCTCGACAGTGGCTTCCCTGCGGAAAATTGCTCTGAATTCCTCCAACCTCCCCTGCGTTTAACTCCTGGGAAAAGCATTTAGAAAATCAGCGCATCTAGTATTTGTTCTAAGTTTTTTGCAGCGGGAAAAAGAGCAAAAGCCGAGGTTTTGCTGTACGTGTGTGTTTACCAGCTTCCACCCCTGTCTTCTCTTGTAGGCTGACGGTCCCATCTGTTAGAGATGCAGAGTCATCCTCTATAGATGAGACGCAGGTCTCCTCACTGTCCGTCGTTCCTTCCAGATACCCATTCCCTTCCCCTCCCTTCCCTCCTTGGCCAGCAAGGGACGACTGGTATTGAAATCAGGGGTTTTTTGGGCGTGCAGGAGCTGGGGGTGTCATGGATTAGCGGGGCTGGTGAGTCTGCTGGAGCACTGGAGATAAAACTGCTGCTTGGAATGGCAGTATTTTTATTACTTTCCCCTTTATTTTGGAGGTGGACGCAGGAATTTGGAAGCATCGTTCTTCCCTTGAGGAGTCTGCTCTCCAACTCACTCCTTTGAGCAGAAAGGGCTTGTTTTTCTCTCTTGGAAGGGAACAGACGTGAACGTTTTCTTTCCGTATTGATTAAAACCGATGAACATCCTCGAGTGATCCTGCGTTTTGTGAGGTGGAGGGAGAGAACAAAACCCAGGTCTGTGTCTGCTCATCAGCATCGCGGGGCTTTGCAGCACTTAATCACTGGGGTCCACCAAGGAATGTCTGCTCAGCCCGTGTTTGGAAAAATGAAATTACTTTCCTGGCTGGGGTCAGAGGGGAAGCAAAGCGATGTGATGAACTCACTAGGTGGCTGGGCTGTGGATATAAGCTGTGGTTTTTCAGTCTCAGGACACTTTACTCTTCACCTGCCTCAGTTTCCCCATCAGAAAAACCTGCTGTGTTCATCCCAGCACTTTTTTTGTCTGCAGTGCTTTGTACCTGGGGATGAATATGTTTATAGAACTGCACAATAGGTACATTTATGTGTATCAGAGAATAACATCATTTCCTTCTCTGTGTATTCGGATTGATGTCCTTGATGACATCACTGTGACAACGAGCCAGATTTGGGGCCCCAGCCCAAGAAATGCGATTTAGGACTCGCCACAGGTGAACACAGATGTTAAATACTTCCTTGTGATTATACAGCCCTGGCTTGCTGGTGTTTGCAGCGGATGATGGATGACTACAGAACAGCTGAGATTCTTTGAAATGTTCTGCTTGCTGTCAAGCCCTGTCTTTTTGCCTGTCTATCCGTCTTCTCAAAATAACCCCATTCTGCACTCCTCTTGCACATGTGCTCGGCTGGCTCCGTGGGGAGATCCCGGGCTGGGAGAGCTGCAGGACAGCAAGGATTCAATTATTAAAAGGGGCATTAGTGATGGGCTTTCCTCCTGGGGGGCTCGGAGTAATTTGCTGAGGTCTTTTTTACACAATGGGGAAAGGAAGGCAAAGCCCAAAGTTGTGCAGCGAGTCAGGAGCAATTTGGAGATGGAACCCAGCGGTTCTCCCATCCGGGGCTCGTGTTCCTTTCGAGGGCTGTGAAGAACAAAGTGTGTGTTGGAGGAGGCGTATGGTGGGCCCTGGAGGGAGGCTGGAAGCTGTGAGATGACAAAGACAGTCGTCGTGTCTAAGCGGCAATGTTGGCTCCATCCTCCTCCTCCTCCTGCTGCGTTTCTCTGCTTTGTGCCGCCCCTCTGGGAGCCCAGCGAAGAACAGAAGAAAAAACATCAGCCGACTTCTAATTCCCTTCAGAATTATTGTTTCATGCTCTGAGAGTTTGTGTTGAGCCTGCAGCTTTGGAATGACAATTCCATTTTCCAGCATGGTTTGGTTCTTGCAGCTCCAAAGGCTCTTGTGGCCCCCCTGGGTCCAGCTGTCTCCCAGGTTTGAGCTTGGTTTCTTCTTCAGGTTGTGTGGAGAAGGTTTCTCAAGCATTGAGACATGAGGTTTCCCACTGTTCACTGACTTTGCTGTCTTGTCCCTTCTCCAGAGCAGCTCCTGGTCAGCAGCATCTTCATCTGCTGGAGACCAGAGCTGAGGAGAAGCAGAAACCAGGTGATAAGAGAGGAGCGATGCTACGCACAAACCCCTCCAGACGTTCAGCTGCCCCGCAATTAGCTAATAAATCAACTGGAAATAATATTAAATATCATGAGGAAGGAAACAGCCCTGACAACCCAAACCGCAGGGTATTTCAATTATAGGGTTAGTGCTTTGGTTTGTTGTGGTGTTTGGGTTGTTGTTTGCTGTTTGAGTTTCATTCGAGTAACTTTGCATGAGCAAAGTTGTGCAAGAAAGCGGCTCTGCGCTCTGGTTTGTTTGCCAAAAATCATATGTATGCGGAGCTTGTTGAAATGTATTTTCTCCCTTAAAAAGCCTGTTTTTCAAGAGGGTGGGAAGAGCTGGGGTTACAGCTTGGGACAGAGCTGGGTATCTGCAGTATCGTGGTCTTTCAAGCGGAGGTATCGAGCCTCATCTTCCTCGCTCAGGGTGACGTCTGCAGTTTAATTAGCAACTGCCACTTCCCTTGCAGGAAAGTCCTGTAGAGTTTTATGGCGACGATACTAATGAACGTCTGTGCAGATCGTTCCTGGAACATATGGCGATGAATATTTCTGTTGGGTTCGTTGCCGCTGTCCCACCAAATGCTGTGACAGGGAGATGTTTCCCCGTTTTGCTTTGAAAGTCAAACACTCGTGTGGTCTATAATATGTTTGTTGGATTTTTCCATAAAGGTGAGAGGCGTGAGAGAGAAGAAGAATGATTGTTGATCCTTAATTATTGTTTTGCTTTAATGATAAGAGGGCTTGGGTGCTGAAGAGCTAAGTCTTTGTCTCCTTGATCCCAAATACATGAATTTTGGGGTCTTCTCTCTCATTTTCAGGGCTGCCATGAGCCCCATGCACATCACAGATTATCAAGGTGTGGTTTTGACCCTGTTGTGGTCTGACTTTTGGAGCGAATTATTCCACGTGCCATCTGTTTTACTCTTTCCACCCAAACCCTATGGCAGAGACACCAAGATACTGGCCTCTATAATCCAAATATTTAACTCTTCAGGAGTCCCATATGACTTCCTTGGAAGTCAAAAGCTCCACCGGCTTGGGTTAAAGGTCCAGCATCTCTGGGCTGTGGATCGCGGGGTATGGTGGGCTTATTCACGCTTGTAGTTGCAACCCAACAGGGATCCTCTTGCTCCTCTGTCTTTTGGATCTCTCAGTGCTGAGATGCCCAGTTTGCAAAATTTGCTTAGCAGAGGGAAAGCTCTTCCCTGTGCACCAACCCACTTCTGAAAGATGTTGCATAAGCTGCTTGGCGAGCAAGTAACTTTCGTATTTAGACTGTAATTGGCTTTAAATTCCAAAGGTCCATTGGTAATGATATTCAGAGCGGTTTAATTAAAGGGGCACTGTCAAGTACTTCCTTTATGGTTTTTCTTTAGTGCGATCTCTCACTTGTAATACCCTTTTTTTTTTTTTTTTGCAAGCTTGAAGGTAATAATTAAAGTAATTCTCTACTGATTTTTTCCTTTTCTATTTGGCAAACTTTGATCCATTATTATTTTTTAATGGAGACGAGATTAACACAGCCCACTTTTGTTCCGCGACCGTTTCGGTTCAACACGGCTCCTCGCTGCACTGAGATCTCGCTGCTCTGGCGCTGGTGGCACCGCTTGGAGGTGACACCGATGCCGCTTTGGGCAGCGTTGCTAAGGCAGCCGCAGCAGCTCGTGCTCCACCGCAAAAGCCTCTGAGCTGCCTTAGGTTTTGCTGGGAAGAACCCAAACCCGCTCAGGGTGTGGGTGGGATGGAGCAGGAATGTTTTCCCAGGGGTGTCAAGCAGTGATGTGCCCCCGATGAGCCTTGGGGACCCCGGGAGGGAAATGGGATGGAGCAAAACTCCTCCGCACTGCTCTGCCTTAGAGCACCCGAGCGCGGAGAGCGCTATTTAGATCTGAGAGGATGAGGCCATAACCGTTTTAAGAAAGATATTCGCAGCGGGTCAAATTTTAAACAATGAGAGTGTTTTCCACATGGCAGCCTCTGCCAATAATTGCTTGTAATTGCTTTCCCTTCGGTGCTGCCTTTGCCCTCTCTCTCATATGGAGCTGCATTGCTGTCCCCCTGCTTGGCTTTCTCCCCACCTTGTGCTGAGCAGGAGCACGTTTGCAACAGGTTTTTTTATTTTTTAATATTTTTCAGACGCTGTAAATTGCTCGATTACATCTAGAGGGATAAAGGGTTCCTGTTCCCCATCTCCCGCATCACATTGTTTGGCAGCAGGTCCTTGCAGCAGCGGTGAATCCGCACAAGGTTCATGTTGAGGTGGAGCTCAGGTCTGAGTTGCTGGAACCAGCAGCTTTTCCTTTCTCAGGGCAGTGAATGGAGGTGGTAAATGCCTTGTCTGAGCGGAGATAAGGGCTTTTTTGGAGAAAAGACCCATGCAACATAGGCAGGGGTCGGCAAAGGTAACCAGCCAGCCCTCCAAACCCCGCTCTTGTTGAGCCCATTAAGGCTGCCGTTTGTTTTCCCCAGTGAATCAATTTCTCAGTCTTTAAATGGTACCTTCCTTGTGCTAATCATACAATAGGAGTCCTAATGAATGTCTCAATTATTTAATGTTTGAATCGAGTAATTATTTTCTCAAGGTAGCAAATTGAAGTTTTCAGGAGGAAAAATACCATCTTCCCCCCCCACACCTCTTCTTTTGCTGCTACATAATTAAGTAATTGTATAGCCAGTGATTTAATAGCTACAAGATCAGGAGTGACATATTTTATTCATTTTAAACCGAAGCGTTTCTCATTTCTCCTCTTTTTCTCTGGGAGAAGCCCTGGCCACCCTCTGGGAAGGCAGGGAAACCAGCTGCGGAGCTTTTCCGTTGCGTTCAGAGAGATTTGCACGTGGGCTGCGTCTGATGCACTTTGTCTAAACGCTCTTGCATTTTTGGGGGTGTATTTGGAGGGAGGGGAAGAGCCTGGGCACTGAGTTTTATTTAAGTGGGAGCTGTTTCTGCAGCCTGTACTTGCAGGACCCCCCCAGACAGTGGGTACCTCCCTTTGGAGGGGGTGTTTGTCACACGTCATCCCCGTATCGTTTGCTATCGGTGAGAGATGCCGAGCGACAGTCACGCTTGCAAAAACCTCTCTTTTTAAATAAATCAAGAAGTTAATCACTAGGGAATTAGCTTGCTCCGTTGTTGAGACATCCTGGGGATGAAAAGAAGCGTCTGAGGAACAAACGTATTTAGTGTCGGCTTGAGCGTTATATCTGAATTGCACTTGTTTGCGTGCGTCTTAGCTGTACGTGGATATGGGTGGTGGAGAACACGAGAAGGGCTGGGTGATCATCTGTACAAATAATTCACCTTCCCTGCTTGTTTTAATTCCGCTGGCGGATGGATCTTGAGCTTCTTCAGAGCCCGCTTGCTGTAGCTGGGTCGTTTTTGCTGGTGAGACTTGATCTGTAGCTTGTTTGTAGGTGGTTGCTTGGGTGTAGGGACTTCTTGTAGCCACAAAATGACCTGATAAAATGGATGATGTGTAATATACTTGTTCTGCTGCCACAGAGTCCTGGGCAGGTTGGGTGGATGCAACATGAAGCTCCATTCCTGGCCTGAGCATTCATGACTGTGAAGCTGAAATGGGGCTTTCTTGGCACAGTCCCCCCGCCTCTTTTCGTTCTGGAAAAAGCCACTTTTGCAGGAATTAGGTGTGGATCTACACATCCCCATCCTCACACGGAGCTGCTGTCTCCTGTGACAGGGTTAAACCCCGCTGATGGTGAGCGATTATTCACCAGATGACAAATGAGCCATGGTTGGTTTTTCAAGGGCTCCATCTATTGTTAAATAGCGGCTTGCTTGTAATGACTTAGTTAAAACTTTGCATCAGGGGATGCTTTTTCCGCAGCATCACGCATCTCCAGCCAAGGGTTCACATTTCCCACTGTGTGAAGCCCCCTCAGATGGGACCCTTGGTGGCTTTGCCGTAAGATCAACCCCTTTGGATCCCTGGGGATTGCCCAGCCCTTGGATGTGGTAGCCACCATTGAAACCCAACCAGCAGCAGTGATGATACCTTTTCAACCTTTCCCAGGTATTCTAAAACGCTACTTGCTGGTGTCCTTATTTAACACGTGCATTGTAATTAAGAAGAATTTCCTGTACTCCTCTGGGGCTCCTGAGAAATTGGAGAGCTGGAGGGTTTTGTATGTTATGTTAACATGCTTGTTAAAAAGGAGAGGTCTCTTCTGCAGAGCTAAGCAGACCCTAGACACCAACTGGGGCAGCTGTGATGCCGGAGAACCTTTGGGAAACCCCGTTGTGGGGTGGATTGTGGTGTACAGGAGGGGACTGCAGGTATTTGCAGGCTCCGGAGACTGACCAAGCACTGTGCTGATACCTTAGGGCATTTCTTTAGCTTTTCAAGGCAGTCACCGCAGGCAGATTTCAACCAAAAGCTCAGCAGCATTGCTGATGTCTTGGGAGGACAAGGAACTGGATTTTTATTCCGGGAATATCACCTTGCTCGGGTGCTTTGTGCAGCTCTGCAGCACGAGACCCCGACGCGTTGCTGGGGTGGTGAGAAAGCTTGGATTTATATGTCGTGACTCCCCATGCCCTCTTCTGCAACCGGTAGGCGGCCTTGCCTCTTAGCTACGCATTACCCCATCCTCCACACTTCCCCGAGCATCTCCGCTGCCGTCGGCGCCGGGTGAGTTACTGGGTGTCTCTGGCAATAACCATCACCAGATGTTTACACGTCTCGAGACGCGGTCACCAGGGCTCCATTTCTTATGCCTCATTTCATGAGGAGCATTTGTATTTTGCAAAGTTAGCTCCCCTCCCTAAATTCAGCTCTTCCCCGGGGCCTTGCGTGTACTCATGTGTTCCCGTGGTGGGGCACTGGGATGCATGAGCAGCATCCAGCTGTGCTAGGAGCATCCAGCTGTGCTAGGAGCATCCAGCTGTGCCAGGAGCATCCGACCACACTCAGCAACCCTATTTTAGACACCTGCGTGTGGTTTAGCACCGGGGAGTGTCAGAGGGAGGGACATTATGGGGCTCCCATCCCCTCTAATGGTTTCTCCCCCAGATGTGCCCCATGGGGAGGCACATCTGTAGTGACAGCACTGGGCACAACGGGCAGTGCGCGGGTGGAAAGAGGTGATGTGCTTTGCAGGGAACGGACAGCTTGGGAAGTCGCTGCGGTGAGGAAAATAACCCAGCAAGACGTGTTTTGAAACATTCCCCGCATGCCAGGTTTTTGCTTGCATGCATTGCAGCAATCCCAGTTTAAATCCTAAGTAGATCTGAGTTAAATAACTTGTTGGAGTTGCCATTAAAGGCCCGCTTCTCGGGTTCGTTTCTGTTTCTTCCCGAAGGTGGAAGCTGTGGGAGTCCCTGGTTGTTTTAATTTCACCTTGAGTGTTTTTGGCTGCAAACTTGTGACGCTTGGCTTTGCAGAGGTGGTAAAATCTAAGATTTCACTCGTGAAGGTTTCACTCAGCTTAAAATCCCTGTTGAATGAGGAGTATGGGATCAGACCCCTCATTTAGATCAGTGGTTCATTTAAAAATAATATATTTATATGTATGAACTCTGAGTTTGTGAAGAAAACCTGATTGCGGGATGAAGGAGAAGGGGGAGAGCTCTGTTAATGGAAGAGAGATATCTTCAGCCTGGAAATGGATGAAGGGAAAGGGAAGGTATCGTGCCTCATCCTCCTGGGATTAATTTTGAATATCAAACGCTTGATCTCGAACCGTTCCTCCAGCAGCCGGTCATGTTTCTGTGAAAACCATATTTTGAAAAGAATTCTTCTGGTGCTTTAAAACAGAGGAAAGCAAAGCAAATGACCTTATCCTGCTTTGCATTATGTCACTCTCGATGATATTCTTTTGCAGTGCTTGCGGATAGCTTGACACATCGAGGCAGACAGCCCCTTATTATTAAATCTGTTTGCAAATGCGCTCGGATCGCCCTTCACATGCAGCCCCGGTTATGAGCGGTGGCAGAGCGTGGCTGTGCATCGCGGGTCCCCGCAAACACGCGCCTCCCCGCCTCAGCTTGTCAACACTTTAGGAATTAATAACGTGGCCTACTGGGAAAGCAAAACGCCTTTTTCCCCCTTGTGTGGTGTGGAAGCGGGGTGGATAGGAGGCTTTGTGTAAATGTCCTCTTCTCATGGGTCCCCCTCATCCTCCTGTTGACTCTTTGGATGGCTCAGCTGTGGTACTGACCTTGTTAATCTGGGCTTGCTTCCCTGCAAAATCCCCCGTTGTTTGCTCCGATTTACACCCTTTCCCGAGTAAATCCCCCGTACAAAGGGGAAAAGTCCCCCGTGCAAAGGGGAAAAGTCCTACCAAGAGGCAACTAAGAGAAAATTGTCGTTCCTAACTCCAGGTCTTTGGTAATCGGCCTCAGGCCTCTACAAGGAGTCGTTGCTAAATAAATAACCAGGCTGCCCAAAACCACAAATGGGAAAGACTCCCAGGAGTTTCGCTTTGGCCTCCACGCAGATCCCAATAGATTTTTACCCTACAAGCAGTTTTTTGGACTTCAGAGCTTGTAAGAGCGTCTCATGCAAAACCTGATCATCTCTGTGCATCGCTGGTTGCTTGTGGCAAAGACTTCCAGAGTGGCGTTTCTGCTGAAATGTCACTTATTGCTTCCAAATTTGTTGGCCTTCAGCGTCAGTGAATATGCGCTTTTCATTACGGGGGGATGAATAAAAAGCACCACTTAACCTTGTTTTTTTTTTGTTCTGCAATCTGATGTTTGCCTTTCTTGTCTTCCTCCTGAATGATAAACCCCCAATTTTTTCATTTGGTATGGAGATTGTCCTTAGGATCAGATTTTTACGTTGTTTCTTCTCATCCATTTTACATACATCTGGCTTTCCAATGCTGAAGAAGATGTTACAAGCTGAGAATGTTGTTTTCTTCCATGATAGCATCACAATATTTTCAGTTATTGTTCTCTCTCCCTTTCTCGCTGCGTTTTGCTGTCTTGGCCACTATTGTCTGTTGATCAGATGTTTTTGTTAAGTTGTCCAGAGTGATGTGGAGTTTTTTTCCTTTCCCTGAGTGGTTACAATTAAGTTAGAATCCATCAATGTGCGTGAGTTGTTGGAAATGTTGCTTTTGATAGGCATTACCCTATACTTGTCTGTATTAAATTTCAGCTGTCATTGTTTTCTTAATTGCCTGTGTTAGATAATGTAGAATTTCCCACAGTCCTCCTGACTATAATGAATCGCATTTGTATCACAAATGCTTCAAACTTGACACCTTTTTCCCCCATGCCATTTAAAACTTCACCCGGCTTGGCTGATTTAATCTGCGATCAACTTCTCGTGGTTTATTTTCAGTGATTTATTTCTTTCTCCATCTCTGTCCATTTGCTGCTCCGCTGCCCTCGCTGTGCAGCCTCGGGGGCTGTTTTTGCAATGGCAGGAGGTGGCGTCGCTTCTTGGTTATTATTAATTAAGACATTTTTGAAGGCCAAATAAATTATACCTGCTTTTCTTAAAGGTATTGTTGCCTTCCTCAAAGAACTCTAATAGATGAGAGAGGTGCGACTTTATTTCCTGAAAGCTGTGCTGTTTGCCATGTCACGTTCACATCTAGGTAGTTTTATTACAACTTTCAAACCGCTAATTTAACAAGTTTACTTAATGCTGAAGTAAGCCTTTGAAGTCTGGAATAATTCATTCGCTACCAAAGCAAGGAGAGATCATTTCCATGCCAGCAAAAATTACCGAGTGAAATTGTGCGGTAATTTTAGTCTTAATTTAGTTTTCAATCTATGAAAGTTTCTTGGTATTTTAAACGACATGAAAGGATCTACTTCGCTCTGCGTTACCCAAAATTTTCTACTGCAGCAAACGAAACCGTTTGGTAATGCGGCATTTATGAGAAACTTGGTGGAGCTTTTTCCCTTTGTAACAGCTCTTGGAGGAGGAACTGGATGGCGGGTTGGCAGACTGGACCTTCAGAAGGGGCTGAAGGACCATAAAAATGTGGAGAGAGCTTGGGCATCGCTCTGGATGAAGGCACTCAGAGAGTTTATGGACCCATCTGCAGGAGGAGGGCGACAAACTTGCCAGGTCAACAAAGCTCAGTTGAATCCTTCCTGCCCAGGGTGGATCCAAAGTTAATTACTGGGAGGTGCACGGGTATTTTTATCGCTGCGTTTATATTTTATGGAGCCATCTGGTCCCATTAAAGGTTTGGAAGTCAGCTTAGGTTGTGTTGAGTTTCCCAGGGGCTGAGAAGAGGTGCAGGAATAGGTGAGGTGTGGGGATGAAGCAGGACTGATAAATTCCAGGGTTTTGGCCCAGAAAAGCAGGAGCAGAGGGGTGTGGGTGGGCTGAATCGCCTTCTGCTCGAGAGCACTGATGGCTTTACCAGTTGACCTGGGCTTTGGTGACAGTCCCGGTGTTTTTGGTCGGGACATGGTCCCCTGGGATGCGAGTGGTTATGGTGCGAATCATCTGCTTTTCGGTGCGTCCCCAACACATGCGATGATGGGAAAGGAACTCGTGGCTATTTTAGTTCTTAGCGAGCGCCTCAGGTGTCGTGATAATTCAACAATAGAAACATTTTCCTTTCAGCTGCAAACAAAACTCGCTCTTCCTCGCCGGATCTGACGGTCCCCTGCCGAGCTGAAAGGCGTGAAACAAAACTTTTATTGATTTCTTCCAGAGAATAGCTTGCGTTTCCTCCATAAACGCTCCCGCAAACCCCTGTGATTGTTTTCAAACACCCCTAACCCGAGTTCACCCCTCAGTCTTGCAGCACCAGGGTTTGGTAACTCCTTGCTCTCCGAATGGGTCTGAGCAACCTCTTGAGATGCAGACGAAGGGAACGCACCAGTTCTTTGGTAGAGCGAGACTTTTGCAAACCAAGGGCCCCTCTTCTTTGCAGCAAATGGTATTTTGTGGTGATAACTCAGCCTGGCTTATCGTGGTCATGATTTCCCCTCTTGCCCCCGAGTACCTCGGAGCTGCTGATAATGCTGTGGCTTTGGGGCAGCTGCTCTGAAGTGGTTCTGTCCATGTTAGATTCGAGCAAATAATTCATGTAAGCAATTTATTCATTGAATTCTTCAGTCTCGGGGTATGTCTGCTGGGCAAGTTGCTGTTTCCTTCCACTTATTATTTGTGGAATAATATGCTAATAGACATTGAAACTTATATATTAGGAAGCGTTTGTAGTTCAGAAGGCCTGGCTGGGTGGTGTCCTCCCCTCTGGTGGGGCTACTTGGAGTTGTTCGGGAAAAGCATCCTTTGGATGGATGCATGCTGGACATCTACAGGCTTTATTTACTGAGGTGGCTGCTGGAGGTGTTGCAAACCAAGAGAAGGAGCTGATCAACCCTGCTTTTGCAGGGCTTTGGGAGGGAGAGGAGCTGAAGCTGTTTATAACCTTAAAACAGTGTGTGCACAGGGCTTTTTGTTCACCCTCTGCTCCTCAAAGGCCGGGGGAATTGGAGCTTCTGCTATTATTTAAGTGGTTTTCCAGCTGCTCCTTCTCATCCTGTCATCTCACTGCCCGTCTTTGATTAATGACCGGACCGTCCGTTCCAGCGCTTCCCTCTCTCCTTCACTTAATTCTTATTTTTTTCTTCCCCCTTTCCCCTCTGCTTCTAATTTTTTTTTTCTCTCTCTCACACAAACTGCTGATCTAAATGTTCAAAATAAATTATGCTGAATAATGGATGAAGGCAGCTGCATAATTTATGGTGCCACAGGGTGAGGCGAAGCCGTGTCTGCTCTTCCTCTGCCGCTTGTCCCCTGTGCCATCCCGTGCCCTTTCGCTGAGCAAACCAAGGAGGTGGTGGCACCAGGTTCAGTGGCGGCCACTCTTTATATTCTGTATTAACTCAGAGGAGGGTTTAACATCGCAGGATCACACACACGGGTGGTTTAGGGTCTTGCTTTGCCCCAGGTGCCACTGTGAGAAGACTTTTCGGGTCCCAATGTTAGTTAGCATGGTTTGTGTTGGCAAGTCGAAGCACTTTCTTCTGACTTTTCCATTATAGTCAGAATTTCTCTTCATAAGGATATCAGATGTAATTATAATAGGTTGAAATGAAGTACTTCAACCTTATCAAAAGTAACATTTTGATAATTTTTCCCCGAAAATGTCAACACAATCAATAGGTTCTTGCAAATGTTTTGATTTCATTAAATCCAGCAGATTGTTCTGCTGACATGTTTGAACCCGCACTGAATATCCTTTTCTCCATATTGGGATGAACTTAGATAATAAAGTTACCTTTCACAAAGCCACATGGTGATGAAGTAGAGCTTTTTAGCAACAACCCTTCATGCTCCTTAGTAAAAGGATGAAAGAGCGGCAGAGATGGCTGAGACAGTGAGGGAAAGAAGAAAGGATAGATGGAGAGGCGTCATTTTTCTCTATCCGACTTTATTATCCTATCAATTTGCTTCTGTCTTTTTCTGATGTCTTGTCTGTCAGCCGCTAAAACCTAATTCTGTAAGAAATAAATACAACTTGAGTAAATTAAGTGAAAAGGCTGCACAGAACCCAATTACTCTCTGTCCCCCGGACACTTGGGAACGGAGTTCATTTCCCTGTAATGAACCACGCGGTGAGTGGCAGGTTTGAGAGGGCCTGCAGGAAGGAATGCAGAAAGATGGAAAAAGCACAATATATCTGTACATGGGAGATAGAAAACGGTGCGGCTAAGGAATTGGCCTGGGATGCAGGGCTCATCCCCGCTCTGCCGCAGCCCCGGCTGCGTGACCTTCAGCAAATCGTTCTGCCGGCTGCTCCTCTCTTCCCCAGCAGCGCACGTCATTTTGCTCGCTCTTCTTCTCTGATTGCAGGTTTGGTAAAAGATTTCGCTCCTCTGTGTGCGCATTGAACTTTGCACAAAAGCCTCGCGTTCCAGCTGTTGCTGTGATTCGTATCGCGCGCTTTGTAAGGAAGAGGAGCGCGCTGGAATAAGGCAGGAGGGAACCCGCGCTGGATGCCTCCGCTTGCTGTTCGTTCTGCGTGCGTACACGCGGCGTCCCGTGTTTGTAAGAGTAAAACTGAGAGCTTAACTTAAATCGAAGTGTATGTGGGTGTTAAGGATTTCAAAACTGATGGGGAGTGGATGGGGCGCCGGTCTTGTGTAACAGAGGAATTGGTTGGATTGCTGTGATGCTGGTGACTGCGGAGTTCATTGTATATGTTGTTCCCATAAATACAATGAGGATAAGTGAAGGATCTTGCCCGTTCCCTTTGCCTTTCTGGATGCGTCGACTCTTTTATACAGCTTCCCGAATATTCCTCCAAATCCAGAGGGTTTATGCAGGATACTGGGCTTGATGTGCTTGTTTGAAGTTGGAGTTGCCTGTGGCAAGTCTGAGCCAACACAGCTTGTTTGCGGGAGTCGTTGTGGCGCATCGAGTAATCACTGCACAAGAGAAAGAACTTGCAGTGCTTTATTATGCATAATATCCAGCCGGTGAAAGACAGCTGCTGCTGCTCTGCGGAGTATTATATCCCCGTAATCAATATTGGGGAGGAGGAACTGTTGGGCAACCTGTTCCCTATTATGGGCACTTAGGCAATGCTTGGGTTGACAAAGAACCTTGTACCAACTGCAGGCAGCACATGTTCAACATGCTCCTCGTATATCAGGGAGCGATCCAGCCAAACGCCCAGATGCTCTTGACAGCTAACGTTGGAGAAGGACAAAGCCGCCTTTTCAGCCAGGTAAATTCTCCTTTTTGCTTTGGATCCTCAGTGATCCGCTTTGCTGGAGTCTTGCGACCCAGGGCAGGGAGACCAGTAGTCATGTGCAATTAAATGCATAAATATCAAGCAAGCGGGTGACTGGAGTGGTGTGATCTGATGTCAGGTGTGAAGGACCGCGAGCCAGGACTGCTGGGCTATTTTTCTGGCATTGCCACTGATTCATTCTGACTTGGAGCAAGTCATTTAATCGCTCGGTAATTAATCCTATTCATACAGCTAAATTGAGTACTACTATAGATACACGAGCTCGCGCTGCAGGCGCGCTGTGGCCATTCAAAAAAGCCACAGCAACACCTATAATAGAAGAGAAGGTGTTTGATTTCAAAGGGTCCTGAATATTTCCCATCTCCTACCTGTAAAGGACTTGTGGCAGTTCTCTGAACAGCTCGGTTTCCTTAGTGCCGGGAGGAGTGATGCTCGCTGGCCAGAGCTGGGAAATCCTCCTCCCACCTCAGCAAATAAGTGTTAATGAAGTTTGCAGGGAGCCTGCGAGCGATGGTATTAGGAAGCGGCAGATAATTTGTGCTATTTTAGAGTCGATCTTCCCCCTGGCCCTTTGCTTAGAAGCTGCCACACCAACCTCAGGATGTTGACCTCCCACTCCGCTCGTCCTTGCACCATTTAACCAAGTCAATCGGAGCCAAGTGTTTACCGGCAGGGTCGACGCTGTGCGCTGAGTGCTTTTATTAGCTCAATACAAACTGCGGCAGAGCGCTTATTGATTCCAGTGAGCCATTGCCATCATCTGTAAAGTTTTGGGGAAGCCTGAGCGATAGCAAAGCCTGCTGTATGATCCGAGCTGCTTGGGCGTTCAAATTACCTTTACCAAGTGGAGTATTCGCTCTGTTAAAACTTGAGTCCAGGCTTTGCCGGCTGGTTAGGAAGGGTCTGGCGAGCAGCGAGTGGATACAAAGACCTGCACACGTGGGTTTGCCATGGGGCTGGAGGCCACGCACATACTGCTTAACCTCTGCGTTACATGGGAAAATGTGAGATGTCTTCCGTTTCTACTTTGACCCAACACTGTCTGGAGGTGCTTTCTTGTGCTCCCGATAAGTAAAATTAAAGATCTTTGGACCTAGAGCTGCAGGGCCTCACTCAAATTCCCCCGTGCTTATTCTTGCTCCTGGCAGAGCCCTTGAGTTGTACTGTGTCTCTCTCTATATATTTACGCATGTATATTGTATATCAGTCTGCTACCGAGTGGGCCATTTTATTGAATAAAGCTGCTATTTGGCAGTCCATTCAGCACATTTCTTTGCCCAGATGTGGCACCACTGCCCTTTCAGGGGAGGGTTTCCCCTCTTTGGCTGTTGTGGGTGTAGGTGAGGGATGCATTTGAGGCTCTTCATGGATGGAAACATTCTGCATGTGCACAAAACCAACTTCTGGGCAGCTGGGATAAGCATCTTGTTCCTTTAGCTTTTGAAAACAACAGATCTCTATCGCTCGGAGGAGTTTCTCGGCTAAACAGTGGCAGTAGATCCACTGGGTACTCTGGGGGAGCAAGGGGCTTAATGCAAAGTCAGGACAGTTTAACTGGGATTTACAAACCCACCCAGGAGTTGTGGGTGCGTGCTTCGTTTGAATGGGAATTTAATACCCGAGTTCCCCCAAATGGCTTAGGAAGTTGTTTTATCTATTTTCCAAAAAAAAAAACCCAGTTTACAGAAAGCTGGAGAACCCCCAGTAAATGTGTTTTGCCAGAATAACACTGAATTTTGGCTGACTGGCTTTTAACTTATTAGCAGCTATGGGAGGTTGTGGCTTGACAGAAGTTGCAATGGTGAAATAAAACTCCGGCTATGCCTTCAGCACAACCTTTGCCTGCAATAGAGATGTCAGTTTGTCCAGTACCATTTAAGAACTCATAAATCCACGTGTGTTTTTTTTCTTGCTCCACCAGACTGTTAAAACTCTTTAGATGGTGGGACAATATGTCCTTTTAGTGAAAATAAACTGCATTCAGAAGGAGGAGTTAGGAGAAGAAAAAGAAGAAAGGGTACTAGCAATACAGGCTGTGAATTAGCTTTGCTGGAGGAAACAATCTGGGCTACTGACTCATCCTTATTAAACACACAACAACTTTCCTTCCCCCCCAAGAGCTTCCAGGTTGTTTCCATAGTCCTTTCTTCAAATACACATTTCTCAGCCTCCCTTGGCCAGGGCTGGTGATGTCTGGTGGAATAATTGCTCTGAGGATAATGTCAGACTCCGAGATGGACTGGGAGCCATCTGACACTATCCTGCCTCTGGTCCTGCGCTCCACCGGGACGTTTTTCATGTATTGGAGTGATGGCTTTGCACAAATTCCCAGCTGACGGGACGCGTGTTTGGGCTGGCTGGCCAGCCGGCGATTCATTAGGAACTTTTGTGTTTGCAGCTGTCTCTTGGATTATGTCTTTATTGATCCTGCCTGCCCATGGCCAATGGGAAATATGTGGAAATGATGAAGCTCTTCTGAAGGGGACTTCATAATCTTGCTCAAACAAAGCCAGGCCCCCGGAGGGAAGGATGAATGGCCTGTGTGTAGCCTATTTTGAGATGATATGGCTATCACATCTTGTTCCCCTTGTTTTACTGGGATAACATTCAATTACCCCTGCCAACAGCAGCTTCCCAGACGGGCTGTTGAGATTTGCCCCGGTTACTCCAGATGAGATGTACAATCAGCTGCAGGCCCACCGGGGGGTGGGAGCATCAGTGGGATCAGCACCAGATTTAGGACTCCACAGCAGTCCCCTAGAGACCTGGTGTTTCTCAGAGGTCACAGAGCAGGACATCGGCCTTGTCCCCATCTCTGCCATGGCTTTGCTGCTTGACCGTGGGCGAGTTGCTTCATTTTGTGGCAGCGTTTGAGCAAACAGCCGTGGATGCTGGCAAGTAAAGCCAACATTTCTGCTCCCCAGCCATCAGAGATGGGTGGCCCTTCCACGTCTTGCGAGGCTGAGATGGTGGCTCTGTGGGGTGCAAGGGGTTATTTGGGGGGTGTCAGCCGCGCAAGGGTCAGCGTCTTCTACAGGGAACCTTCTCTGCTGCCTGTGTATTTTGGAGTGTGATGGCTGGAGCTCAGCAGAGCCGTCAGCATGTAGCAGCTTTCACTTGCTATTAGCCTGGGCTGGATTTGTGCAGGCACCCTAGGGAGGGAGAGCCCTCGCAGCCCCATATCGATACCTGACAGCACCTTCCTATTTGTATACCCAAGCAAGGAGACAACTTGTGAGACAACCGTGCTTAGCCCCTGCCAAAACCAGGCGCTGGAGAAGTCCCTGACGTGTTTAGAGAAACACACTTGTCTTGCCGTGTCTGCTTTGGAGAAACCTCGCTAATCCTTTCTGAAAAGCCCAAAGGGGGATCCGAAGCAGCTTTTCATTAGCCAGACAAGCCCTACAAGTTCCCCAGCAAAATACATCCAGCGGGAGGGATGCTGCGGGCTGAGTGATGGAGGAGCGAGCGTGGAGGGAAGGGGAGAGATGCACCTTTGTGCTGGGAGCTTTGGGAGAGGCCTGCGGGTGCCAACATCATACTGGGAAGGCACTGGGAGTTTTTTGTTGCAGTAAGAGGTGAGGAAAAGCAGGGTTCATCCCTGGGCGGGGAAAAATTTAATGAAACATAACAAGGGAAAATGAAGAGTCTTGCGTTTGGGCAGGAACAACCCCAGGTTCCAGTGTAAGTTGGGGAATGACCTATTAGAGAGCAGTGTAGGGGAAAGGGAGCTGGGGGTCCTGGGGACAGCAGGGTGAGCATGAGCCAGCACTGGGCCCTTGTGGCCAGGAAGCCAATGGGACCTGGGGTGGGTTAGAAGGGGGTGGTCAGTAGGTCAGAGAGGTTCTCCTGCCCCTCTGCTCTGCCCTGGGGAGACCACACCTGGAATATTGTGTCCAGTTGTGGCCCCTCAGCTCCAGAAGGACAGGGAACTGCTGCAGAGAGTCCAGCGCAGCCACCAAGATGCTGAAGGGAGTGGAGCATCTCCCGTGTGAGGAAAGGCTGAGGGAGCTGGGGCTCTGGAGCTGGAGAAGAGGAGACTGAGGGGGGACTCATTCCTGGGGATCAATATGGAAAGGGGCAGTGTCAGGAGAATGGAGCCAGGCTCTTCTGGGTGACAACCAGTGACAGGACAAGGGGCAATGGGTGCAAACTGGAACACAGGAGGTTCCACTGGAAGAGGAGAAGCAACTTGTTGGGGGTGAGGGTGGCAGAGCCTGGCCCAGGCTGCCCAGGGAGGTTGTGGAGTCTCCTTCTCTGCAGACATTCAAACCCGCCTGGACCCCTTCCTGTGGAACCTCAGCTGGGTGTTCCTGCTCCATGGGGGGATTGCACTGGATGAGCTTTCCAGGGCCCTTCCAACCCCTGACATTCTGGGATTCTGTGTGATTCTGGCACTGCACTGTCTTCCGAGCATCCCTGGGGGCTGCGAACCTTGGCGATGGGTCCCTGCCCTTCTCCCGCTGGAGCCTGTGCAGGTTCATCCCTGTTTTTTTAATGATGGATGGCCCTGGCTGCTGCCCGCAGGCCGGCAGGGCTGCCTGGCGTGTTTCTCTCTGCATGTGCAAACAAGCTCTCCCTTCACGGCGGAATAACTATATCCATTGGGCTGGGTTGCACTGGTTCTTGCTGAGCCAGTACAGCCAGCACGGGAGCTGCGCGTAGACAAGTCCAAAGTGCATGGAAAGCACTTATTTAGACTTCCCTACTGCATTAGCGAAGGGATGTGAATTCATTTCTCGGTGATTGTGGTCTGTGCCTCCGGACCTGGAGCAGAAAAGTGTGAGCTGCAAGGCCATTAACAAGGCTGTGCACATGTAAATACTCTGCTGCTTGCTTTCGCTTGTACCTGCTGTGTGTCAGTCCCTGTCTCTGCTTTCCCCATGTCTCTCCTGGCTGATAGACCCTCGAGCTGCAGGAGGTTGGATTGCAGCCCGCTCGGGTTCAGGCTAATAGGTGATGCTAACAGGTTGTCAGCTCTCTGACTGCAAGAGGATGCGTTTCCCAGGCTGGGGGAGCTAAATCCAGCTGGACGTGACTTGCATGTCCACAATTCCCCTCTTAAGTTGCAAGACTTGCAGTAGCTGAGAGAGCGCTCTGGTGATATCTGCAGGCATGGCAGAAAATCATTTTCGGCGGTGGAAAAGTGACTTTGCTGTATGGATAAAATCTTGTGAAATTACCCCGGGGTAAGAACAATTTGTTTCAGTCTCCATCTCCAGAGATACTGATGTTGGAAACGTCCAGATTTGCCAGACTCGCTGTCTGTGCACCCACTTCAAATGCTGCTTTGGGGTTTTTTTTTGTCGTTGTTTTGCATGTGGCCTCAGGGACAAGAGTTCCACTAAAGCAGATAAAGCGCTTTGAAATGCGCAGGTTTGCTCTGCGGATGCACGAGCGCCTGCAAAGGCATTACAGTGTGATTAAAAAGAATAAATCCTTCCAGGGCTGGGAGAGTACCTGGGTGAAATTAAACTCCTGCTGAAGAACCAGGTGTATGCATCTACGTGCATAAATGCATGTGTGCATGTATACTGGTATATAGAGATATAGGCATAGGTTATACAGGTGTCATGTTGGTGACGTGGTGCAAGCAGCTTGAAGTCAAGAGCAGTGTTAATTTAGATGGCTTTCATTGGCAATCCAAGGCTGTAATATGGTGTTGTTGGTGTATAACAAAAGTCATTTTAGTGCTGGGGGAAATCAAATAATCTTACGCATCTGGACCGTGATTATCCCAGTGAAACTGGTGATTCTGCTCTGACTCTATGGGTCTCCTCGCCTGTTCTTGAAGTGGTTTTTGCCAGTCTGTGGGTTGCTAGATTGACACCCGAGTGCCTTTGTTGTCGAGAGCTTGTCATTAAGGGTCTGTGCATTGCTTGGAATTCAGACTAAGCTGTGCTTTTCTGGCTGGGGGACGTTTTGGGGAAGATTTATGAATTGTATGAAGGGGACCCGGGTAGTGATAATGAAGGCTCTGGGATGGTAGAAAGTATTTATCTTGAAGAATAGGAATATATTATGAACGTTGACATCTCTCCCACTCTGGAGGGCAGCCTGTGAAGCCTTAGTGGTGGAGAATTACTTGGAGAATAACCCACAGTGTAGTGTTTCCTGCACTCTGTTGTATCTCCTCTTTTATACCCTCTCGTGGCTTGGCAGGGCTGAAAACGCTGTCTGTAAAGGAGGGAAAAATGATTTCTCTGGGCTAAGGGAGTCCAACCCTCCTTCCTCCCATCCCCATCAGCTCTGCCTGTGTCTTTGGTCTGGGTACCATGAGTGATGCTGATGCTCTGGGGTACCAGAGATGCTCTGTCAGCCCCTGAGATCAGGGATACTGGTCCAGTTGGGTGTACCCAATGGCTCCCAGTACCAGATACCTCAGAGAAAGGTGCACAGAGCCTAATTTCATCATTTGCCTGGGAAGGATTTTCTCTGCAAACCTCAGTCAGTTAGTGACTGACTTCTGTGCCAAAGCGTAAGGTTTTAGATCCCCGACGGGTTTTTATCTCCTCTAACGTAAGGATGAGCTTTCCTTATGGGTCTTCTCCATCTCTAATTTCTGTGCAGCGCTGTTTCTGCTCCTCCATCATCGCAGAGCTCAACCCAGGCTTGTGAGAGGCAGGCGGGATAAAAAGCCACAGACCTTTCTTGTTAGAGACACGCTTCTGCAGGTTTCCTGAGGGCTTGGGGACTGCACCGCCAGCCCTCTCCGAGAAGCAAATGCACTTTGTACAAACCATTTAACCTCTCTGTGCCTCTGTTTACCCTTTTAAAAAGGTGTAATACCCGCAGAGATGCTGCGAGGATCAATTACTGTTTCTGTATTCTGAGATCCCTGGATAAAAGGGTAGAGAATTATCCTGCCAGTCTGCCTCAAATATTGTTTTCATTAAGATTAACACTCTTCAGTAAACAGAACCGTTAAAGCTGTATTAGGTGTTTAATAAGTAATATGTAGTTGATATCCATCACGTTGTCTTTTTGTAGTGAGCTGCTGGGTAACACACAGTAACAGGCCCGTTGAGGCGAAGCATCCCGCTCTAATTGCTCTTCACTGCGTATTTGATTAGCAGCACTTAGGGTTGCGTGAGGATGATGGGGTGCGGACCTCATCAAAATTCCTCCTCCCAAAGGCACGAAGGCAACGGGAGACACAGGAACAACACAAACAGCTCTGAGAGACTGTTGAGGCCAAGATTGGTGAACTCTGTCTTGCAGTTCTCCTCCTACATCTGGAGGGGTCAGAGGGGGCGCAGCGCTGCCAAATCCTCCTGCGCTTGGCATCTCAAAAAATAAGTAAAAATAAACAGGTGCTGTGTTTTCCCGTTGCCTGTGGGCAGCGTCTGCGCAGATGTGATGCGTGGTTCTGAAATCAAGGCTGCTTTAAAGAGGGATGGCTTTTGTGCTCAGGCTCCACCAGCAATAGGGAGTCAAGTGGAGCTGAACTCCCACTCCCCCGTTGTGAACTCAGGGGGGAGAGCTCGGGATATGGCAGAGCTCACAAGGGGAAGATTCCTTGGTCTGTTACATCAACTACTTTTGCAAACTTACCTTGTTTTTTGCCAGTTCATGTGCCCCCAGACCCTTCCAAGCGAGAGCTGCTCAAATACTCCTCCTCCTCACTTACAAAGATTTTCCTACAGCCTGGACCAGGGGAATAGGTCTCTGTCTCTCCTCATATCCGGATTTTTTCTGCCTGGCAAAAGCTTTGTAGCATACACCATTGCTGAAGAAAAATAGACTTTTAAAAGCTGACAGCCAGAACTGAGTCCTGAGCCGGGTCAAGCGCAAGTGCATAGAGCTGCGCTGATTTACACTCGCTGAGGTTCTGGCCCATAATCTTTTGTGATCTGACATAAATATTATGCTGATTTAAAATGAAGAGCTCTCTCTCAGACTTGGCTGAGCTTTCAGTACAAATAGTGCTTCCTTTGGACACCCTCTCTCATGTTGTCCATGCTGCCCATGCTGACATGACTCTAGCTGAACGCCAGTGGTTTGGGAACAGAACAGATTTTCCTTGCCCTCAATTTTGCTCAAACTTGGAGGCTTTTCCTTTTCCGACGGGGATGTTCTGGCTGTGATCTACAGCATGCACGGAGTTATCTCCGTGCAGAAAGGGACCTGGGGGTACTAATTGACAGGAAGCTCAATATGAGCCAACAGTGTGCCCACGTGGCCAAGAAGGCCAATGGTATCCTGTCCTGTATCAAAAATAGCGTGGTCAGCAGGACAAGGGCAGTGATCCTGCCCCTGTGCTCTGCATTGGTGAGGCCCCACCTGGAGTATTGTGTTCAGTTCTGGACCCCTCAGGTCAGGAAAGAGATTGAAGTGCTGGAGCGGGTCCAGAGAACAGCAACAAGACTGGGGAAGGGACTTGAACACAAGAGCTATGGGGAGAGGCTGAGGGAGCTGGGCTTGTTCAGTCCGGAGCAGAGGAGGCTTAGAGCTGAGCTCAGCACTCTCTAGAATGACCTGAAGGGCAGTTCTAGCCAGGGGGGATTGGGCTCTTCTCCCAGGCACTCAGCAATAGGACAAGGGGGCATGGACTTCAACTCTGCCAGGGGAAATTGAGGCTGGAGATTAGAAAGCAATTCTGTGCAGAGAGAGTGGTCAGCACTGGAATGGCTGCCCAGGGAGGTGCTGGACTCACCGGCCCTGGAGGTTTTGAAACTGAGATTGGCCATGGCACTTAGTGCCGTGATCTGGTAATGGACTGGAGTTGGACCAAGGCTTGGACTGGATGATCTCTGAGGGCTTTTCCAATCCAGTCGATTCTGTGGTTCTGCGATTCTGTGATCTGCCTTGGTAGCTTTTAGCCGAGACTGATATTTGAATAGCATATATGAAAGCCAGTTGAGTTTCTGAGCAATTACCTTAGTCTGAGAGCAAGCCCTGACCCTGAATATTGGGTGGCATTCCCAATCTGTACGACGAAGGCTGATGAAGACAGCCGCGTCCTTTTTGCTTGCCGCAGAGAGAATCTCTGCCGTGCTTCAAGGCAGGCGTGAAATGACAGTGTCTGTAAGCCTTTGGCTGCGGGTTCCTTCCCCGGGGAGGTATGTTCGGAGATATCACTGACTCAGAGTACTGCTCTCCACTAAGTCCCAGGGAAATCCTGTTCTGCCCACCAGCCAGAAAGGGAGTCTGCAGGATTGCTACCAGCCGGGAAATAATGGGAGAGTAACACCAATTAAGAGGACAGGCTCAGTCCGTCTCCTGCTGCTCAGCGGAGGAGATCAAGGCAGGTTTGTTGCCGTTTGAAGACCAGCCTTTGAGAAAATTGCCAGTGAAGATGTTCTGAAATTGCTCCAAACCTTGTAAGTTGTTGCTGCTATGAATACAAATGGCTCGAGTGGAGTTTGGAGCTGGAGAGAAACCGGTGGGGAGCTCCCCTGCTGCCTGCCCAAGGGCGATGGAGCTGGCTCACCATGGGGAGCTGAGTCCCGGGGCGATGTGCCGGCAGGGGATATGGCGAAAGCTGGTGGAAGGGAGGCGAGCTGGGAAGAGATTGAAGCAGGAGGGCATGGGACCAAAACAGGAAAAGCGAGGTGGTTTGTCTTGAGCTGGGGGGTGAAAGGAGACGGGTGGTGTTTTCCTCCTAGGATTGCACCCCTCCTTATAACCCACACCTTCTGGAGCAGGCTGAGGAAGGCAGATGGGGTGGTACAGCTGCGTCTTTGTCAGCTATGTGCTCAGACAGCCTTGTCCCCAAGCTGATAGTTGAATGTAGAGCCAGCGTGTAGCTGGGCATCCTGCAGCACTGGCGCCCTGGGAGCAGAGGAGGAGGGATGTAAGGACATCTCCATCACATCGGTGCCTCTTTAGTGACGATCTGTGAGTGTGTTTTGGCTTTTGGGCGGACAGCAGGTCGTAGCAGCCCGACACAGCGTCCCCAGCTGGGCCTCTCCGTTGTGCTGAGGGATGAAACAGGTGGGTGAAAACACTTTTCTTTCCTAACCACAAAGACCCAGCAGGCGCAGCTGTCCTTGGGCCACCAAGCCATCTCACCACCTCCTCCATCACACGAGGTGCCAGCGAGGAGCTGCTTGGGCAGCATGTCAGCCTGCAGCCCCCACTGGTTTGCAGCCTTCTGGAGCTTGGGCAGAGATGCCCAGAGCTCCTCGGGTTCAACAGGCGTGTTTTTAACAATCTGCTTTCTGCTGCCATGGTGTCAGGGCAGCTTGATCTTTCAGTGTCCCAGCAAACTCCTGCCAGCCCCCAGGGGAGCGCTAAGCCCGAGTCCTCCAACCCAGCACTTGGCACTGATCTTTGCCAGGTTTTGGCTGCTCTGAAACAAGGCGTTGGATCTCGTGGGCAGCTTTATCTGAGCTCCCTTTGATGCTAAGCAAGCCGTGCCGGGTTAAGCTATCTGAGTGCCTGTGTTAACTCTTGGCCCCGGGTTTTGGCAGAGGGAAATGCTCATGGAGCGCAAGAGTGGTGTCCATCGCTTGCCCAAAAAGGACGCAGTGCCCGTGCATCGGTGCCTGGGCTGTCTGCACCTCTGACCCAGTGATTTGTTTAAACCCTCGTTATGGAGTTTGCCCCTCCGTAAGCCAAGCTCAAAAGATGGCTCCAGCAATCTGCAGGGCTGAATTAAACATGTGCTGTTGCTTCTTGCAGGCTCTTACTAATTTTGTGCAAGGAGGGAGGAGGGAGAGCTCAAACAGATGGCCCAAGTACCGATCTCCCTGTCTCTTACCTCCTTACTAAATGAATGAGCGTTGCAGAGAGAAATTTGGGATGTATAATGCACTCTCAGGGTGTGCACTTCCCAGGCAAGGCTGCTGGGGTCAGCGTGGATGTTGCTCTTAGACCCTCTTGTCTTGAGATACCAGTTTAATATATGCCGCTCTCGATCAGACTCTCATTATCGGGAGATTCAGCAGGGACAGCTAGCATGGGTTTTATTTTTTTCCCTGCTCTGTGTTCATTTAGTTCAGTAATTTCTTTCCCTCAGGAAACTCGGGCTCAGATGCAGTATCTGGGTTTTCAATGAGGTCCATCTTGATTTTACGGCTGCAACAGGCACTCGGTTTTCCAGCTGTGAAAAACAACACCATTTTAAAGGACAGGTTTTCGTTGTTATAGTGGTGCTGTCAGTGAGGGCAATCCATGGGAAAAGGACAAGATCAGAGAGGCAGCCTCTCCCATCTTTTGAAGGTGTTAGACAAAGTTCTGTCTATCAAACAGGTCCATCTCCCAAGGAAGGTGGTGGCCCTGAGGGCTTCAGACATGGAGAAGAGGTCAGGCTTGGTCAGGTCCCTCGGAGACAGCAGAGCCTGGGTGCATCCCGGATGGGATGGGATGGGATGGGATGGGATGGGATGGGATGGGATGGGATGGGATGGGATGGGATGGCTCCTGCATGGATCGTGTCCAGCATGGGGCTGTGGAAGAGATGGGGAGGCAGGGGCGATGCAGGGAGGGACGGCAGCCGCTGATGGAACGGAAAACGCTGCCATAAATTAATCAAACGAGGCATCTCGCAAGATTGAATTAGGTCCTGATTTATGACTGCAGCGCTGCTGCTTCTGCAGTTCCTATGCTCTGTGCGTATTCCTCACCCCCTGATTTATGGGGAGGCTCCTGCTGAGAAGGGGCCCCTACGGAAAGAATGGACGGATGGATGGATGGTGTTACCAGCTGGGCTAATACCAGCCATCACATCATGTTGTTCCTCAGGACTTCGCCTATTCAACTGCTGTATAAGCTCAATTTCTAGGCGTTTTAGATGCATTGCGTAGCTCTTGAAAGAGTGATGCCTAGAACAGGAAAGAGCCTTTAGTCCTGCATCTTGCTCATCCTCTGGCTCAGTATCACCAACCCAGCCTGACCGGCATCCCCCAGGCTGCTGCAGAAAGGTCTTTCCACCCCTTCAGACTGGGCTGCTTTGTGAGAGAATCTGGTTTCTCTTCCAAATAGATGTTCCTCTACTCTCCGGGATCCAAATCCCTTCATTTCTATTTCACTCCGAGAGCTCCTGGTTTCCTTATCGTGCCTGCAGAGGAGAGCGTGATTTGTCTGGACATGTCCAATATGTTCGCATGCTGTACCAGACAGCAGGTCATCCGAGCATGAAGTGGGCTGAGCACCAGCGACTCCTCATCCCCTCGCGTTCCCCGAGGAGACAGGGCAGCTTGAAGCAGAGTGATGCCACAGCAGCTCTGGAGATATTTATGGGGACCCCATGTGGAGGGAGCAAGAGGAGATAAGGGGATTAGGTGAAAATGGAGTGATTTTGCAATGGGCAAGCTCAGTGCAGGACACAGATGAGTAGAGAAGGGAAGGGCTGTGGATGGTGTGGATAATAAAAATGTGTAGTTTGTGTGGGATGAGTTAGAGATGACAAATGCCCATGGAGCAGGTGAGGAGAGAGGGCTTTGAAGAAGAAATAAGGAAGGTGCTGCCTACCTGAGGGCTGTATTGTTAGCTTACCATCCATATAGGATTCATTCAACTCCTTTAATTCCACATAGGAAAAGTGTTTTCCAAACAGCCATCCCTGGCAGTGAGTGTCCCTCTGTGCGGTGGTTGTGGTGGGGATGGGAGGACTTGGCTTCAGCAGGAGCCCACAGCCTTGTTTGCAGCGATGTTCCCTGGGTACCCGGCATCAGAGATGAAGAATAGAAACAGATCTTCTGTCTTCCTGCAGTGTATTGATTTTTTGCTCCCTGCTCCGGCCTTTTGCTCATCCTTTTCAGCAGCTGGCGGTGGAATGAAATATAAGGTTTGAAAAACTAAAAATACAAAAAGTGACAGCTTCATTGCTCCAAGTGATGGTATTTCAAGGGGAAGCGTGACCTGAAAAAAATGGAGACGATGCCATCCTGGCCTGTCTCGGCTCACTTGGCAAGGAAAGGAGTGGTGAAATGAATTGGACTTGGGTCCAGGGTGCCAAGTCATGTCACCGCCATGCTCAGGAGTGACCCTGCTCCTTCCACAGAGCCAACTCTGGCTTGCTTTGGACGTTTGGGAATGGGAGGGGATGTCCACAGTCCCGGGACACACGATGTTCTTACTCATGTCCCTGCCACACATTTGCATGGGACGTGTCAGCTTATTGTGCCCCCGTGTCCCCGTCGTAGGTGGCTCGGGGATCCTGAGGTGACAGGAGCTGGGATAAACCAAACGCCCTCTTGCCGTGCGTCTTGCACCGCTGTACCTGGACCGTGATTTTGAGGCTATTTGCTGGTTTTGGAGCGGTTGCTAATTAGCGAGTGCTGCAGCGCGGCAGCCTGCCTTCGGTCGGAGAGTGCCCAGCAGGGTTTAAATTACTTGTCGTTTGCCTTGTTTTGCTTGGCCGTTTGAATGGTTGGCTCTCTCCTAATTGGCGTCGTGACCGCTGGGGTGATACGCTCAGAGGTTCTTGATTGGATTCCTTCTTATTGGGGGGTGGAGGGTGGGGAAGCCTGGCGGATACGGCAGAATTAAGTGTTGGAATTTAATTCTTCTGGGTTGTTTTGAGAGACAGGCAATGCAGAAGCAAGAAGCCCCATGGATTTTCCATGTTGGGATGGGCTCAGCTTGGGATTTGAGTGATGCAGGCACAACACAGCTTCATCCTTTCCATCCTTTGGTGATTTGGGGAAGGCAAAGAGCTGGATGGACCAGCTTGGGTTGTACCAGCAGAGATGGGGCATTCTGGGAGGTGTATCAGGGTACATGGGTGAATCCGGGCATGCTTAGCAAAGATTTGCAAATCCCAGAATAGAAACGAGCACAAAAACTCCCCTTGTGCCACAGCAAGCATCCCGAGGGCTGTACCTATGGGATGGCTCCAGCCTCAGGATGCCAACCTCCAAAATCACCATCTGAAGGCAAATTGTGGGTTCAGGATCCATGTGAGCCTTCGGGAGTCTCCATGCCCCACCGCACAGCCGAGCTCAGCGATGCTCCTCTTATTAAATCCGATGGCGATGAATGGGACGTGACACCTGCGTATATGATTCAACTCGAGTCATCCCATTACACGGCGTAAATCAATAAACAAAATGTAGCCACTGACAGCATTTACAGTTCCCCCTATTACTGCCAACCAGCCCATTTTCTGTGCATGAAAGAGGCATTTACACCCCATTTAGCTGTGCTTTGATGCGGGATCCTGTTCCCGGCAAGAGTGGAGGCTTTGACAGGTGACATTAGGAGAAGGCGAGATCTACAGCGCTCATTTGCAGAGACCCGAGCCAAGGATTGTGAAACATATCTTTACCTGTTTGTGCTGTCCATCAGCCTAAATTTATGATGTGTGGGGTTGGGAAATAGAGCTTGGACGGGGATGATGCTGGGGAGGCTGCGATACAGCTGCGTTGGTGTTTCCCAATGGGTCACATCGCCAGGAAAAAGGGAAATGTTGTATTTCCCGTTCTATCCTGGCTGGGGAAAAGCCTTTTTTCCTCTCCAGCTGAGTGACAGGGAGATGGAGGGCGAGGGAGAAGCAGACTGGGACGTGCACCGAGAGACACGGCTCTTGGAACACCTCAACTGTCCGACTTGATTTTATTTAATGGGCTTTGCAGTCTGGTGATTAATCTGGTAATCAGAGCAAATGCTACGGTGACGGCTAGCAATAAAAATATAACCTAAAGTAGATACAAACTCTCTTTTCCTTCTCTTTTTTTTTTTAACTGGCTCAGAAATTGTCAGTTGACATCCCTCCCGTTTATGAGAGGCGGCAGGAGGCAGAGGGAGATGCGGTTGATGGGAAAAGCAGCTCCCTACCGCATCTCTCCGGGGTTCCAAAAACTTCACCGGTGCAATGGGACTGAGCAGTTTCTCCACCCCCAATTTTTAGGCGATCGGCACTGATTTGTGCAAGTATTTTTTGGGGGGTAGACATGGACAAGGACCAGATCAAGCTGCCCTTGGAACTGAAAATTGGTATTTTTGTCTCGTTTCCTGGAACTCCACCAAATCTCTGAATTATTCCAAAAAGGACAAGAAAGGCCTTTTCTTTCTGTCTGCCTGCCTTTGCTGGTGGGTGATTTTGTTTGTGTTTTGCTGCTGGATGAAAAGGGCAGTTTGTGACCAGGAGGGAGAGAGACAGTTAGAAAACAGCAAACGGGAGCAGGGATTTTGTAAATTTGCGCTGCTCGAACATCCTTTTGGCAGCACAGAGACATAAATCCGGGCATGTTTTTTACATTCCCCATCACATTTCACTGCAGATTTCCACCAAAAAAAAACCATAAAGCCCCCTAAGCCCCAAAAGGCAGCTTGGCGAGAGACAGCGCTGGTGTTGATTCTGGAGGCGCAGAATTCCCATATGCTTTGCTTAGTCCAGATCTGTTTCCAATAAATATCCTCGGCAGCCGGGATTGAAGTTCGACTCCCTGCCAGTCGGCCTCGTCTAAGACTCGCGTCTATTTTATCCTTTGCAATTCCCCCGGTGAATGCGCGGGGGTGATTTTAGTCCATCCTTTCCCCAACTCCTTGAGGTTTTATCGCAATGGGGTTGTTTATTTTTTATTAAAAAGGTTGGGTTTGGTGCTCCCTAATTAGGAGCAAGTCATAGGACAAGGGGTAATGGGTACAAACTGGAACACAAAAGGTTCCACTTAAATTTGAGAAGAAACTTCTTCATGGTGAGGGTGGCAGAGCCTGGCCCAGGCTGCCCAGGGAGGTTGTGGAGTCTCCTTCTCTGCAGACATTCAAACCCGCCTGGACCCCTTCCTGTGGAACCTCAGCTGGGTGTTCCTGCTCCATGGGGGATTGACCTGGATGAGCTTTTGAGGTCCCTTCCAACCCCTGACATTCTGTGGTTCTGTGTGATTCTGTGAAGTCGAGGAAGGTTTTGAGATCTTTCATGTGATGGTATTTGAGATGTTTCCCCCGCCGGGCTCAGGAGCGGTTTGTATTTGTGTGCAAGGACCCTGGGGCTCTGCGAGCGGCCAGTAGATAAAATAACCTTGGACTTGATGAGTTTGAACGCTTAATGTTAGCAAGACAGCACCCACAAACTCTTTAAACCTCCTGGAAGGTGACCGAGCAGTTGTACAGCAGATAGGGATGGATGTCGGCGTCATTAGCAGCCAGTGCAAGGTGCTTTTTGCACCCTCATTAGCGTTGCTTGATTTCATTTTGCCACCTTGGGAAAGATGTTTCTCAACGGTGCCGTGTCCTGCTCACCCTGCTCTGCCCTTCTCCACGCTGCTGAGCGCCGTGGTTTCACTTTGGAGCAAGCACCCCCTTCTTTATACATCTTTCCCATCTTTCCTTGGCTGTCGATTACCTTTTGCTGCTAAGTTTCCTGGACTGTGAAATGAAGTTTTTATTATCTTGTGAAAAGAAGGGGGGGGTGGGGGACACAGAAATTAAATTAGTGAAATTAAAAAGATGATGATGATGACGACGACTGTAACCTAACTTCAAGCCTTTTCATTCCGCCTCACGTAGCGAGACAGCAGGCTGTGTTCTGGGGCTTCTGCTTGGATTGCTGTAAAGAACCGAACTTTTACTTTCAAATTAACCTGTCAAATCATATATTTATAAAGGAATTGAAGGCAGGAGAATGAGGGTCCCGGATATTCCCACGCATCAATTAGGGGGAAAATTAATTACAATTTACTGGCATTACCACATTAGAGCTCCCTTGATTAGAGAGCGGATCGCGCTGTGCTCTGGAAAAAGTTGAAGGAGGGGGTGTATGGGGAGGGAGGGATGCTGAAATCAAAGGTTGCGGCATGGGCAGGGGCCACAGATGATGCTCTGCCGAGGATGGTTCAACCCGATACCGCTTCATTTCCCACCCTCGGGCAGCTTTGCGGAGAGGGAAGGTCAGAGCTGCCTTTGGTGGGGTCTGGGTGGGAAGGGAACGCAGATTGTGTTGCTGCAGGGAGAGGGAGGGACTTTGCAAAACTTCGACTAAGTTTGGGAACAGATGAACCTGGCATGTGGCCACCTTGCAAAGCCTGTTGTGCTTTGGTTGTTTCTTTGGTTTTCTCTTTATTTTTTAAGTATTCCTGGCATCAAGCATGAGCGAAGATGAAGTTCATAGGCTCAGAAAGCCCAGATTCAGAGGCTGAATCTCAGGCAGTGATGTAAAATACCAGACTGTCAATATGATTATGTGTAGCTGGAGATCACCCTGAGATGCAGAATTAGCATCCTTGGGAGCTGAGGGCAGCGTGCATACAGGGCTCTGCTGTTTTACGTCCCGGTAGAAGAGTACTCAATGTAAAAGTGCCCATTTCCAGGCAGCTGGGACGGGGATATTTAATATTTGCCCCGGGAAAGTGAGATTAGATGCTTGGAGAAATGGTCCTGCTGCTTGGACTGGTCCCAGACAGCTCATGTTTTCCCTCCTCCTTGCAGAACGAGGGTTGTTTTTTGGGGTGTGCAGCGGAGTTTGCTGATTTACACCAGCAGAGGATCCGGCCCTCCCGGGGAGCCAAGGGTGGGAGAGGAGCGGGGGTGAGGGACCCCGAAAGCACCAACATCCCTCTGACAAGCTGTTTGAAGCCGAGTTGATTAGAGAAGGTGACAGCCCTGCCACATCTGGGTACGGTTCCTGTGTCCTCCTTGCTGACAGGAGGAGTTTGATTCCTTTAATATTTGATGCATTCTGTCTTTTGCAATGTTTGTTTTTGGCATTGTGGGGTTTGACTTCTTTTTTTTTTAACCTGTGTTGCTTCTCAGAAGCAGCTGCTGGTTTGCAATGCAGATGGGGGCTCTCTGGAGAAGCCAGGGGGAGACAGTACAATAGAAATGTGACAACTCGAGTGGCTGGAAACTGCCTGACCTGTGAGCTTTCTGCTCCTCCATCCACCTTTCCAGCCGGAATTAGGTGGTTGCATCTTTCCCATGTGCTAGAGGCAAAACCTCTTGCATGGCTGGGATGCTAAGAATGCTTTTCATCCTCCTCCGGCACCTTGTGCCCCTCCATGTCACTCTTCTTGAAGTGGGAGGGTGACAATGGGGACGTGACCTCCTGGGGAAACCCTTGGACCACTTTATTCCCCATCCAAGGAGAACTTTGCTGGGCTTGTGTGCCCGGTGGGAAGGCAGGAGCAAGACCCCAGAGATGATGAGCGAAGGCGTTGGCAGGGTGAGCTCTCTTCCCTACAAAGGCTTCCTCCCCTTGCTTGACATAAATTTCAGTGGGCGCCGCAATTACCGCAGACTCTGACATTTGAAACACCCTTGCTGTAATTCATTGCCAATCTGATTACAAGGCAGAGCAGGGAAAAGTCAAAATTATTGAACAAAGCAAAAAAAAAGAAGGGAAAAAGTCGTGCCGTGCTGTTTGAGGTCGGGATGCGTGCCGGGGCAGGACGGGAGGCAGGGATGCTCTTCCATCCTTCCCATGCTCCAGGGATGTTGTCCAAGGCTCAGGATTGAAGGTCTGTCACCTTGGCCATGGTGGGATGAAGAGGTTCATCTCTACAGGATTTGGGAGCGTGGGTGCCGGGCTGAGACAGGCCAGAGTGGAACAAATCAAGGACGCGCATTTGTGGGCATTTGCTTGGACGAATTCCTTACGAGCTGTTTCTGTAAGAGTGGGGTTGATGTGGGAGTTAGTTGGGCTGGAAGGAGATTACTGCTGCTTGGCTTCGGGTCAGCCACACAAATCCTGCTTTCTGGTTGCTTACCGAAAGCTGGACATGATGCCCCCGCAGCAAAGCTGTGGCTTGAGCCTCCTGAGCTGAGGAGCGTGGAGTTCCCCGTTTCCCATTCCAAATGCCCGAGGATGCTGGGCGACCAAACTCCAGCTCCTACCCGCTCTCAGCGCGCTTTTGCAGCTCTCTGCCTGCATTTCCTCCGGGATTTTTCCCCTTCCCACCAGCTGGGAGGAAGAGGAGGGCAGTGCTGCGCTGTCAGATGCTCCCTCCCCACATCCCTTGGCATGCATGGAGCAGCAGTGCCCTGGGTACCCATCGCTCCCCTGTTCTCCTCTCCCTCTTCATTTTTCTCCTCCCAAGGTGCGTTTCTGCATCTGTCGGATGCGGCAGCGTGCCAGCTCGGTTAATTACAATCTGCTTACCTGAATTCCCCCTGGGCCATTCCGGCTGGATAACGTTATCCTGCGCTGGCTGGCCTTAAAGGAACACAGGCTGCTGGACCCCTCTGCATTTTGGGGTGTAAACGTGGGTTTCGTGATGCTCAGAGCTCCCCAAAGTCATGGTAATTATCCCTAAAGTCTTCGCACCCCATCCTTTGCTTGTTCACTCGCTGCTTGGCTCTGGGATGGGTCCGGTGTCCGTCTGGGATGGTGTCACTTGGGAGCAGAGCTGAAAGCTGTGAGCATCGTAGGAGGTGAATGGATGCACTTCAGAGCTGCTCTGGTGGTTAAGTGAGCAAGATAATGCGATACTTTTATTTCTTATTGGCCCAACAGATAAGTTATTAATGCTCGCGCTTTCAAGCGGCACGTGCGATTTGCATGGATACAATAGAGCAAGAGTTTCATTATTTGACGGAGTACTGCTTGATCAAGGGCTGCTGAAAGGAACTCGGGGCTGGTTTTGTGCGCTGTTTATTGTTCTTCGTTACCAACCGGCCGGGCACCTTGTCCCGCCCCAGCTCAGAACCTCTGCAGCGCATCGTTAGCAAAAGAGACGCGTTTCGCATGCATCTGGTCGGATGATGGAGTTATCGGCGTTCACAGTTACTTTGTGGGTTTGGGGCTTTGTTGGAGGCAGCGCCTGTGATTTGTGTTCACAAAAGCGCTCGTCTACCACGCACCAGATGAGATGGGAGTCTGGTGTCTTGAGAAGAGGAATTCAGGTGTTGGCATGGGGTTCCTCTCCTCATCCCCCTGTGCTCCATCTCTGGACCCTTTCAGAGGGTTGAAGGCTGAGGAAGGATGCTCTGAAACCCCCTGAATCTCTCCTCATCCCCTGCTGTCCTCAGCAAAGATCCTTGATAGTGCAGATTGCTTGGGAAGGTGTTTCTCTAGCTCTGGCATCCCCCCTCTATAAACAGCAAAGGCTTTGGGGAGCTCTTCGGGGTTCAGGGCTGCTGGTGACGGGAGGATTTGATATTCAAGGCATAGGAGCAGGAAAGCATGGCCTGAAAAGGTGTCAGTCCAGTGTCACCGGCCTTTGTGCCTTTATTGAACTGAAATCCCACGGAGCCGTTCGTCACTGCGGCTTGTATCAAAATTAATCTGATTGTGGAGTGGGTTTTGCAGGATGTTTTTTATTCCTTAAAGATCCAGTTCCTGTGACGGTGCAGGAATCTCAGGCTGCCTTCTCCTTCTACTGAGAAAGATTCTTGGAGTGCCAGAGCAGAACTGGGAGATGAGAAACTTTGGAAAGGAAGCAGAGCTTTCATAGTGGGAAGAAGCTGCATTTCCAGGCGGGGGTTTATTGCCCATAAGCAGCTCCTGTGCCACTGCGCTTGTCCGTGAGATGCTCTGAGCCAAGTCCAGCCCTGGTTGTTTTGAAGAATAATTGTATAGGTGTCTGCGTTTAAACTAAGCGTGAACCAGGGCCAAAAAACTAACTCTGCAAAGGCAGCAGCCTCGTCTCTCCACCCTCCACTCTTTAGCTCGTAATTCTGTCTTGGAAAGCTGGCGGAGGTGGGGACCTGGTGCACAAGGTGTGCAGGCTGGACACTGCCCAGGAGCTTCAATCGCCTTCAGCAGAGACAAAGCAGCTCCTGGAAATGTTTGCAAGCTCCTGGAAATGTTTGCAAGCTCCTGGAAATGTTTGCAAGCTCTCCGCAGGTGAGGGATCGTGCTGGGGTCCGGGTAGGACCGAGCCAAGGAGGGAGGGTCGTGCGACAGCTCTCCGAGCTGGCCGGCCCTTCGGCATATGGTGCCGTTGTGCTTGGGTGCTTCGTTTTTAAAGAATTATCAAAGAACCTGTCCATCTGGGCCCCCGAGCCGCTGCCGGCACGGCGGGGCGCTGAGCAGATGGTTTGCAAACAAAACCAGCTCCAGCCGAGGAAAGGGAAGGAGACCTGTCCAAAGCGGCGTGCGGCATCATGAAAGCAGAGCCCTTTGCAGGAGCATCTTCCCGTGATGCGCGGGTGTACGCCTGCAGGCTCTGCGGCTCTCGCGTGTGTTCGTGCCCCTGCAAACCACCTCGTGATTGCACCGTGAGGGTTTTTGGTTGCAAATATTGCCCCGGAGATGTGGCTTTGTGCTGCTGGGCTCTGGTGTGCACCCGAAAACGCTGCTCGTGCCTCCTCGGGCTTGTGAATTTGGAATTGTTTCGCAAAGGTCGGTGCTGAGTGGTTTGGGGAAGGGCCGATCTGCTGCGTGCGTTACCTGAGCTTTCCCTGAAAATCCTTCAGCCCTCCAGTCGCTGACCCTGAGATGTGACAAGCTCACAGCCCTTGCCAATGAAGTAGCGACTCGGTTTGAATAATATCTGACAATTACGTGCTGAGCCCCGGCATTATGCAATATTTATGCATGCGTCTGGACTGTAAAACAGTGATTATCTAAAAGGAGTAATTGTTTGCAATCTTACGCTGAATTTCTTTGCTTCTTTGGCCTCGGAGAGCCACACTTAATCAGCGGCACACGTTAAATGCGCTAAAACCAGGCTCGCCATTAGCACAGCGGGGCTCTGTGTAGTGTCTTGGTGCGGTGGTACGAGGTTTTGTGGGTTGGAGGTTTCTTTTATTGCCTCGGGCTGTCTGATTGCTCATTCTTGGGAAGCCAGGGGATGCAAAGTGGGTCCAGTACCATGGAACAAACCAGAGATTGAAATCTCTCTTTGTTCCTCTCTTTTTCCCCCCTCTCTCCTCTTCTTTTTCCAAGCGTCATTTGCTGTCAGCCTGGGCCGAGGACGGAGCCGCAGCTCAAAAGACAAATGCGAGGCTGTCAAATCGCAGGGGTGGGGTGGGAAGGAGAGGGCAGCGAGTTCTCCTACCCCATCACGCTGGGGCCACGGGGGTGATGCTTGTTTCCGCAACACAGCAGCCGAGAAGAAACAAAATCTCTATTTTGGGGAGAAAACAAGCTTTTTCCGTTCATTCGGCGCTCTGCAGAGGAGGCAGCGGGGCAGATAAGATGTTTTTAGTGGCTTGTGCTCCATCAGTAACCAGTGTGGTCACAGCGTTTGGCAGAGGATGTATCCTGGTGTAATTCCCATAGGGATGCTCGAGGGACCAAGAATGGCTCCTTAGGTAGGAGAAGAGACAAACTGTCTGCCTGGTCAGCAAAACAAGAGCCCGGAGAGGCTGGGATTGCTGCTGCCACAGCTTGTTAACATAAACTAATACAGGCGCCTGCGTTGGACGTCGAGAGATAGGAGGGAGAAAAATGGGAAGCGTGTGCAGGAATAAGGGCCCTGATAATGAACCTGGCAGCGAGAATGCAAAGCAAAACAAAACAGGGGGAAATGCTTTTGTTGCAGAGCCCAGGCTCTGTCTGCTCTGGTGTTTGCTGGTTTTCCAAGACTTTTGGGATTGTGCTTTCCATTGATGCCGAGCTGCTGGGTTGCAAGAGGGCAGGTGGTCTCCAGCCCCTCTTTTTTTTTGGTGGGAAAGACGTGTGTATGGGGGAGTTTGTGTGGGACCAGCGCTTGCTGAGAGGCAGTGCTGGTTTTATGAAGTGTGCCGCCTTGCCTAAAGGGCCCGGGCTTATCACAGGTCCCTCAGCCGTGGACAATTCATCTGGGTTTATGGTGGTGATGGAAGAATCCAATCTGTAGCCGGGAAGTTGGGAGCCACGCAAGGCTGGCTGGGGAGGAGAGTGGCTTTTATTGATGGTCTGGGCTCCTGGAGGTTGTGTGGGAGGAATCTTGTTAATGGGTCCCCTGGGCCGTCGCCTCCTGACTCTGCCGTATCTCCATATCTCCTTACTCACCCGCCTCAGCTTGTATGGTTTATTTTCTTCTTTTGTTTCTTCTGCTCTCTTTTGGAGCAAATATTGATGTTGCAAGGGCTTTGGCAAATGCAGAAGGGAAGGATGGGAAACCATCCCATAGCTGGAAATTGGGATTGCAACCCGAATTGTGCGTCCTTCTCTTGGGAACGGTGATGCTGGTGTGAACCTGCCCCGATTGGCGTCACGGATCAGGCTCCAGCTTTCTGGCCTTGTTTTGATAATTAATTGATAGGCAAAAATGTTTGACAAACAAACAGCAAAGAGAAATCAAACCCGCTCACGTGCGCATTAACATTTCATGTTGCCTTTCTTGTTTGTTTGCTTTTAAATCACAAAATGCCGTGATACATTTTTAATCGAAAGCGCTATTGGCTGTTTCCATCACTATTTCAATAACTTTCTTGATGAAAAAAGAAGTTCAATACAGAAACGTAATGGGATCCTTTAGGAGGTGGGCGATGGGTTTTTGACAAGCGTTTTCATTTCTACAAAGGACATTTTTGTCAGGGAGAAATGTATTTAAAAAACAGGCTTATTTGAAAAAATAACACTCTGAGCTCTCGGGATGCTCTTTGATGGCTCCGTGCATCCATCCTGGGCATCTCACGCTGGGCTGTGCGTGGTGTGGTGACTCTGTGTTAAATATTTAGTGTGGTTGTCCCCAGGGCAGGGTCCTCAGCCCCTCGAGGGGCTGGTTTTTTGCAATCACAACCCTCCTTTAAGCACTCCCAGAAGAAAATCCTCGCTGCAGCCTAAAGCCAGTGACTTGCAGATGACTCTCTTATCTTGAAAGCTTAACTAAGGTGGTTTTTTTTCCATCCCCTCCTCCTTTCAAGGCAGGAGATGAAAGGCATGTTTGTGTCTATCTGCGTGTGTATGCAAGCACAGTAAATAGTGGGTGGGGATTATTAATACAGGACTAAACCCATCCCTGGCATGAAGCACGGGGAAGACATATGTTCCGACAACTTTCCTAAGGGGGTTCTGGCCAAGGTAGATACCAAGTGTTCCCTGGAGGGAAGAAGGAGGGAATGACAGCTCTTTTCTTTCCAAGATTGATGTAATTAAGGAGTTATAATGTCCTTTAACTTCCCTGCCCTTGGCACTGTTGTGTGCTGGCATATTTATTTATTAGTTTTTTTAGCACTCATGAGTGGGTAATAGGCTTTATGTGGAGAGGCAGGAGGCCCAGAAATACAGCTCAGCATTGCGAGCAGAGATTATTGTATTTCCCTGGGAGTGAGCATCCCTCCCTCCATCCCTCCCTCCACCCTCCTTCCATCCCTCCCTCCCTCCATCCCTCCCTCCCTCCATCCCTCCCTCCATCCATCCCTCCCTCCCTCCATCCCTCCCTCCATCCCTCCCTCCATCCCTCCCTCCATCCCTCCCTCCATCCCTCCCTCCATCCCTCCCTCCATCCCTCCCTCCATCCATCCCTCCCTCCCTCCATCCCTCCCTCTATCCCTCTCTCCATCCCTCCCTCCCTCCATCCCTCTCTCCATCCCTCCCTCCCTCCACCCTCCTTCCATCCCTCCCTCCATCCCTCCCTGCATCCCTCCCTCCCTCCCTCCCTCCATCCCTCCATCCCTCCCTCTGTTGGAACGATAAAGGACTCAGCACTTCGATTCAATGTGAATCACGCAAAACCATTTATTACAGAACCATGTCTCCTTATATATGCAGCTGTTCTCTAATAATGAATCCACGCTCCAAGCATGGATTTGCTAAATGAACATCATGGGCAGTCCACACGCTGGAACCCCAGCGATGATAGGTCCGACGACTCACGCCATGCTGAGGCCCTGTTAATGAAGAAGCGCCCCTCTTTCTCACAGCAGATTCTGTTCTCAGCTTCTCGAAGTGGCCTTGAGATTCCTTTGGGCCTGACTAATTCAACAACATATCTCCTAACGAAACCCCTCCACATCCCTCCCTCCCTCCCTCCCTCCATCCATCCATCCATCTATCTGTCTTCCCCGCGCGACAGAATCTGTGGCTGAGCATGAGGTTAAAACCACCGTCTTTCCAGCTGCTGGTTAACATGCTCAACTTTGTAAAGGGAAGCTTATTTTAATTTAATAGAAAAATACATTATACATAATCCTCACAATAAATTTCCCTCCGATCTGAAGGAGAATCTGCTGGTGTAATGCGTCCTCCCAGCCCAGGTACCTGCAGATTTGTGGCTACATGGCTTAAATAATAACAATAACAATACCAGCAGCAATAATATCCTTTGCTGCTGTCCTTGAGTGACAAAGATGATGGAAAATGAAGTTGTAGATAGCTGGAGATGACAATGTGAGTATCCTCTACCCATCTTCCAGGTTATTAGCAGGTGTCAGTCACTGGAAGGAATCTAATCATTTCCAGACGTGGCGATGTCTCCGAACATCAGCCACGGTGCTGTGGCTCGCAGAAAGCAAATGGTTTTCACGGGCTTGATTCCCATTTCTGCTCAGACCCGTTCAAGAGGCTGTAACGGTGCAGATGTCCACGGCCACAGCGCATTGCCCTGTTTCTAGGTGTCACCAACACACGTGTACAACACCCACTACCTCTTGGTGTTGAGTGAGGTTATGGTTGAACTTGATCCTGAGGGTCTCTTCCAACCAAAATGAATATATGAGTCTATCCTTTGCCCTTACCTGGTTTTCCATCCTTCATCCTTGATCAATCCAAGATAAATGGTGATGGTGAGGCTGTAGCTGTTGAGAAAGACGGGGAGCACAAGAGCATCTGCTCACCCACTTTCCCATCCCTGCGGACGCAGCGAGCTCTTCTGGAGCAACTCATAGAGGGAAAAATTGCATCGCTCCCTTTGAATCAACATCCTTGATGGGTTAGTGGTATAAACATGCAATAATAATTGCTTTTTGGAAGAGCACAACACGCACGCTGGGTGTCGAGACTTGTTGCTGCGGGGAGATTTGCTCCCACGTGCCTTTCCTGGAGGGTCCGGCTGGTCCGGAGGAGCCGCAGAACCACCCAGGTTCATTGTTTTCCAAGCAGGTGGTGCTTTGCGAGCTGAAAGTGAGCACCAGATGGGCAGAGATGATGAAAGAGGCATCGGTGTGAAAGGCTTCCCTCCGGGGTGTTAAATATTACATTCACCGAGCCCACCGAACTGTTGAAACCAATAGAACTAATTAGAGAGCCGATGCCCGGGAAGGACGCGCCTTGGCTCACGGCTGCAAGAGGTGCCAGATCATACAAAACTCTCCCTTTGTCTGGCCCAGCGTCTTGTGTGAGCGTAGCAGGCAGAACACATCGTCTTTTTGGGAGGATGGCGCTGGAAAGGGGACGTGTCCCATGTCCCACCTTCCAGCCTGGCTAAGGGCTGGGAAGCAGGGGGGCTGGCTGGGTTTTTTACCCCTTTAGTATCTTCTAAGCAGATTGAGAAAGACCTGATCGATGTCCGCATGGCTTTGGAGAGCTATGCCTTGTCTTTTGCTCATGGATGAGGTCAGCGAGGGGTTTCCAGGGGAATGGAGAAGGAGAAGGGGTTTCCAGGGGAATGGAGAAGGAGAAGGGCTTGCCAGGGCTCTGGAGAGGGCATTAAAGTCACCGTCATGTGGCTGTCACCCAAATGATATCACAATGAGTGGCTACTGCTCTTTTTCGGTGTCACATCAGGCTTTGTAAGCAGAGAGACCCAGTGAGGCCATCAGCACAGGCTGAGCACAGCATCCCTGTGGGCTTTGCTGCGTTTGAGGTCTTAGTCCTTGGGGGGACAAGCGGGCACCTTGTGCCCCAAAAATCCGCTTTTCCTCAGGTTTCTGCCTCTGCTTTGCACCGTGATGTGTGGGACAGCTGTCTGCATGTTGTGAGTGAAAATAAATCCATTACCGTGCCCTTGTCAGTCTGAGGTCTTGTTCTCTTAATTGTTAGGAGCCGGCGTGCCAAGAGCTGCCCCGAGAAAGGGCAGAATTAGCCAAGCCAGCCCTTACCATCTGTGGCCTTGGTCGGAGCTGCTTCTCCTCTTTGTGCCACAATTGCCCCTCTGCCTCTCCCTCCCTGGCAGCCCTTGTGATGGAAATAGTAATAATAATAATAATAGAAAAGGAATTAAGACAAGTGGTTAACTGTAAAGATGAGTTGTTGCGTGGTGTCTGTGCAGATTCTGATCTCGGTGTCGAGGGAGCATCATTCCAGCCTAATGGCATCTTTCCGTGAAAGCGCTTTGTAGCGGTCATAAATAAACATGCGGGCTGAAAGGCACGATAACAGAAAAATGGAAACTGAGGCAGCCAGGGTCTTTATTATTGAGCGGACAAAGCATCTGTGATTAGCAAGAACAGGGGAGAGGAGAGGGGAAAAATAAAAGGCGGCCGATTGTGTTGCTGCCTTGTCCGTGTCAAGAGAGGATCTGGCTGTGGTAGGTTGACAGGTTGTCTGGATAAATACTTTGGGGGCAGAACATACATTTCTGATGGAACTTTCCTTTTTACAGCCGAGATCAGGAGCTCCAGAGGTACTGTCAAGGACGGACGAAGCTCTATAAATCAGGACAGGCTTTTTTGTCTGTCTGAAAAGTCTTATCTCGGAGTTCGGCCAGGCAATTTTTTGAGGTCTCTCTCGCTTCCTCCCTTCTCCTTATCAGAGCGCCACAGCTTTAAATGCAGATAGATACCCTCTAATGGAAGCACAAGCCGGAGCCCTCACTCCTTGTAAGTGCCAGCTCGTAATTTAGTTGCGCGCCCTTTGGCACCGGCGCGTCCGTCAAGAGCGGCACCTCCCGGCACGCCAGGAACCGCGGTGGCGGTGGCTGTGGGGACCCCCGCCATCGCCAGCTGTAAAATGGGCTTGGGTTGGTGGGTTTCTACCATGTGGACGTGTTTGAGGGGATTAGGGAGCGATAAAGAAATGCTTTCTGGTATGGGAGGCGGCAGGGTGGAGATGAGCAGGGTGGAGAGCAGCCCGCTTCGCTGCATCCTTTAGTTTTAATGTGTGTTTTCCCCCCCCCCCCCGCTTTTCATATCTAAACAAAAAGAGCTGGGAAGGAAGGATCTATTTTTGGCTGGGATGTCACGCACCCAAAATCACAGCTCACCAGGGTGAAAACTGTAATAAGGGGAAGGTTTCCAGCGACCCTTTGGCTGCTGGAGCCCGGCCCACACCTCCTCTGACCTTCCGAAATTCACCTGCCAGCGCCTGCATTCCATCTTATCACCTTCTCTGACATTCCCGACAGCTCCAGATGGTTAATTCCCTCTCTTTCCCCCCACAAATAGCGTTTTGCCTTCTGGCTAAAGCAGCGTGGTGGCATCAGCCCGCCAGCTCCTCACCTGTGGACGTGTGAAGGGGCTTTAATAGGGGTTTTTCTCCTCTTTTTGCCCCGCTGGGCTCTGACCGGGAGGGAAGACGGAACCGCATGAGCCGCTAATTGCTTTGGCCCCACAACTCCCGAATGATGGGAAAGATTAAAAGGGAAGGAAAACAGCTATTATATCTCTTTCTTGAAAAAACTTGCAGCATGAAAGGCTCATTAACATCATTAGTGTTTCATTAACCTCTAGCCAGACAAATAAGCTTGGAGGTAATTTAACAGTATAGGGAAAAGAAAGAAAATTAAAAATTACCCAGGTGGAGGTGACATTCTCAAACGCTGTGCGTTTTGGAGGGGTGCGGGTTCTGCTGCCAGCAAATGGGAACAGTCCATAGGTGTGTTTGCACACTGGGAGAGATGTATTTATTCATCTATACATGCAAACGTGTGCTCTGGCTGCTGCTTTGTGCCATCCATTATAACTCATCCCCTCTCAATTGCTTTCCCTTCGCTAAGACCTCCTGCTATTGAAGACACATTGTTAGTTCCTCCCCGAAATCTAGAGGTGGATTGAAATTGTAAATAAGTTGCTGCGTTGGTTTTAGTTGTAGTGTATTCTGGTGGCTTCCAGGATTGCTTGATTGATCTGGGGTGTTCATGAGCAAGTGATGAGAGGTGGTTTCTGCCTCTAAGAGAGGTGAAACTGGAGAAAATGATGGAAGGGGAGATGTTTCTCCCCATCCCTCTGCAGAGGGATGAAGGTCACCGGGAGGAGATGGTGTTGGAGCTGAGTTGAAGCTGCTCCTCATGGGTCCCAATCCCATTTTTCCCCTTGTTCTCCTGTCCCACAAACCTCTTGTCCTGTCTTACAACTTCTTCCCCATGAGGTTTTCCTGTTTCTGTGTTATTTTTGCTTTGTGGTGTTGGGACCTGCAGGTTTCCCGCTGTTATCGTGGGGGTGGGATGGGGACATCTCTGCCGTGTCCTTAGCTCTAATCCTGACTCTCCTGTTTGCTCTGCTTTCCCAAGCCATAAAACGTGGATAACTCTTTCCAGTGTTGTTTGAATTAGTGCTTAGAAAGAACCTGAAGTGCAAAACATGGTGTTAATGCCATTTTTTGTGTCTTCACCCAGTTTAGCCCAGTGTTTAGGGTGATGAGAAATCTCAGCAAAGTGGGTGGGTGTTTGCTTGAGGTTGCGATTGGGCTGTTACCTGGGGCAAGGAAGGGATGGGAGATGCTGAATAACATTGCGTTACCAGCTCTAGCTCCTTCTGCTTGTTTTCCGTAGCACTTTGAGTCCCTGCGCTGCTCAGGGACTTAAAAAGCTGCAGTTTTTAGTGCTGCAGGAAGTTCTGTCCGGTGAGTCAGCCCCGGACCTCTGTATTTCACAGGGTCCCAAAGCAGCCCGCAGGCACAAATAACCTTTGCCGCGCTCTCCGCTGTTGGTGTAAACTCAGCTCTTATTCCCGCGAGGATGGAGCGGTGGAGAGAGCGGGTAAAGCTTCCTGGTGAAAAAGGGTCTTGCAAATCGGTGTCTGCGATGACAAGGACGTCAGCAGCTGGAGCCTTGGGGCTGAATAGCACAGCCTGCAGCTGCAGGTACAGATGTGGACCCCGCTTAGCCAGATGTGCAGGGGACAAGGCTGATTCTTTCTTTAGCAGGAAAGGGCTGAGGAATGTCTTTAAGCATCTCCGGATTAGCCTGTGTAGTGCAAATTTCATGTGTGACCTGATATCGATAAGGGGGTGGTGATTTGGGCTGCTCAAGCAGGGTCGTGAAGAGCTTTCTGCAAATTTGGGACCCCTTTTTTGCCAGATGAGCCCTTTGAACAAGGCAGCCTTCAAAATCACTTGGAGAAATCTTGGTCTGGTTCTGCCATCATGAAACAGCACAGACTGAAACACTATAAAGATCATTTTTATTGCCATCTATCAGTGTTTCTATCTGTGTTTCCATCCCATCCTTTTGACAACAGTGCATGAACAGCCAGGATTTATCCTTCCCGGCGAAATCTCTTTCAACCCATGCAAGAAGCCCAGGAAATGATTTGACAAAAATATATAGTTCACTGAAATTATTCAACCCTTAAGCGGTCAGGTTTAGGTCAGTGTAAATTTGGAATAAATATTTGTCCTGGGTCTTATCTTAGCCAGGTTGATTTACCCAGCAGCAGCTGATAGCTCCTTTTAAATTCACTGCAGAATCGTCTTCTTCCAAATGCTTCTTCCCCCCTTCTCCCCCGTGTCCCTGCCTGGGTTTGTTATCACGAGCTGGCACCCACGGGTTCCAGGTTGCTGACGAGCTCTGCAGGATCCTCAGCCCTCTGTTTTTCCCAAAGTAAAAATATGCATGGGAAGTGCATGGAAATGGCTTTTAAAATAGAATTTAATCAGAAAATTAGGAAAAGCTTCTCTAACTTTTCTTCAAAAGCCCAAAGTAGAGAGTGCTTTGGAAGAGACTTTTTTACCCTATGTGCAGACTTTAAATGAGCTGAAAACCAGGAGGTCCCCTAGTGTCAACCCCTTGGCTGTGTCACCCCTTCCCAGCCCTCCGCATTCCCCACATCTGCCCCTCGCTTTCTGCAGCACAAGAGGGGACAGCAAGGAATGTGGTTCTGGAGCATCCCTGCCCAGAGCATCCCTGTCTGGCTGCATCCCTGCCCAGAGCATCCCTGCCTAGAGCATCCCTGTCTCCTACATCCCTGTCTAGAGCATCCCTGTCCGGCTGTATCCCTGCCCAGAGCATCCTTGCCCGGCTGCATCCCTGTCCAGCTGCATCCCTGTCCAGCAGCATCCCTACCCAGAGCATCCCTGCCCAGAGCGTCCCTGCCCGCCTGCATCCCTGTCCAGCAGCATCCCTGCCCAGAGCATCCCTGCCCAGAGCATCCCTGTCCAGCAGCATCCCTACCCAGAGCATCCCTACCCAGAGCATCCCTACCCAGAGCATCCCTGCCCGGCTGCATCCCTGTCCAGCAGCATCCCTACCCAGAGCATCCCTGTCCAGCAGCATCCCTACCCAGAGCATCCCTGCCCAGAGCATCCCTGCCTGGCTGCATCCCTGTCCAGCAGCATCCCTACCCAGAGCATCCCTGCCCGGCTGCATCCCTACCCAGAGCATCCCTGCCGGTGCCTGAGGAAGCAGCACCATCTCGTGTCGGTCTGGAGCTGGCACAGCTGGTACCTGCACACGTTGCATCTCCCATGGAGCTCAGGAGGATACTGGCAGTCCCCAGTGTCCCCAGTGCCAGCCCTTTCCCCATCCTGCCCTCTCAGGACCTGGACCATGCTTTCCTCCTTTTTTCCCCCCCTCCTGTTTTTCAAGGGCAGCAACCTCTGAAGCCTTCTGCTAACAGAGATGATGCTGAATGGTGCTAAAGTGCATCTTCTTTCCCAGGGATGTAGATGTAGGTGTGGGTCTGGTTCAGGAGATGCAGAGGTGCTGAGGATTGTTTGCTGTTGCTCAGACTCCTTTTATACCAGTCTATTTTATACCTGTCTGAAATAATAACTACATATAATATAACTAGGAGGCCTGTTCCTTTTGAGGTAGGGTTTTCGAGACTTTACAACAAAGATTGAGCACATCCCTTAAAGGAGTTTTGTCCTTTATGAGGCTGCTGCCCCTGGAGCTGGTGAGTTTGAAGGGTTTCTGATGAAACCAGGACTGTTAATAGCATAAGGTCCAAAGAAGGTGGTTTTGATCAGAGGATTTCTGGCGCTGTGAGATGCTGAAAGAAAAAGCCAGTGTGTAGTACCTCTTGCTGGTCAGGATCTGCATGTGTCGTGATGGGGAGAGGCTGCGAAGAGTGGAACTTACAGCTGAATGCCTGGAGATGGCAGGGCTGAGACTCAGCTGGGTAATGCATTTCTTTTTAGGGATGTGTAAGGTTGTTCATGTGTTGGAATCAGCCGAGTTCAAGCCAACACTGAGATGCTGCTCTCCGGAAATGAACAGCTCGGTCCCTGCTTGGGAATAATATCCTCATAGGGGAAACTGAGGCACATCGTATTTAAAGCAGCAGTTATAGCAGTTGGTGAAGCAGCTCAGGTGGGTTTGTTGGGAAACTTTGTGCCCCGTGTTAGGGATCCCAGGGGATTGGAGACAGTGAGTTTTTCCAGGCAAGACTTTGCGCTGGAAAATCTTTTGCAAAAAGAAAAGAGGAAAAAGCAAAAGGAAACATTTGGAGAAACAAAACACTACGACCTCCTTCCCACCAGCAAGTGTGCGGTTTTGTTTGTCTTGTTCAAATTGAGGTGGTTGCATTTGAAGTGCACCTGCAAATATCTATATATATTTACAGATAGAGCCCTAGAAGATGAAACTTGTAGTTTCAGCAAAGAACATAAAATAACCCCATGTTTTTGCCTTTCTTTTTCCATTCTGGGTAGTAAGGAGTTGGCTATTGGCACGAGGCTACCTGGAAAATGCCTGGTGAGCATCAGTCAGCACAGTCCGGATTCATATTTGTATTTGCAGAAACTCTCTGTTCAGTGCAGAAACTCTCCGTGCGGTGCACAAACTCTCTGTACAATGCACAAACTCTCTGTACAATGCACAAACTCTCTGTACAATGCACAAACTCTCTGTACAATGCAGTTTTCTTGCCAAAGACCCTCCCCAGGAGCTCTCCTGTGCCCCTCAGCACCCAAGACCCGCTCGAGGGACCAGACAGGGGTCCCCAAAGCGGTGACAGCAGTGGGGAGGTGGCAGCCGGTGCCCAGTGCCTGCAGCAGCGTTTCGCTGCCGGAGGGCTCTAGGGCGGGAGCCAAATTGGGGCTGGGTATTGACATTGAAAGTTGGCTTTTTGAAAGGCACAACAGCCTTTGCTTGCTGCAGAGCTAATTATTATGCAAATTCATGCTAATAAACTCTGCCTTGCATGTTGTTGAGAAGCTGCCTTTCCCGGTTAACATACCAGTAATGAGAGGTAGATTTGTAATTCAGATGCCGGTGGTAATATCCTAAATTACTCTGCGCTATAATGGACTTTATTTCTCTCTCCCCTCAGCTTTCCCCCCACCCCCCAGTCCAAATGTCAATGCAAATCAGTTACAACTTTGCATATTTATTGCGGTTGTATTTATTGTTGATACAGGGGTGGGACCCTCCGCTAAACAGCTCCCTCTGGCACTGCCATCATGCCGAGGGGCTCGCCAGGCAGTTTTACCTGCCCGGCATCAGCTGTCACAAGCCCCTGGGATGCTCGGAGGGCGTTGAGATGCTTTGCATCCCTCCCAGGATGCTCAGAGGGCACTGGGATGCTTTGCATCCCTCCTGGGATGCTCACAGGATGTTGGGATGCTTTGCATCCCTTCTGGAATGCTCGCAGGGTGTTGGGATGCTTTGCATCCTTCCTGGGATGCTCGCAGGGTGTTGGGATGCTTTGTATCCTTCCTGGGATGCTCGCAGGGTGTTGAGATGCTTTGTATCCTTCCTGGGATGCTCACAGGGTGTTGAGATGCTTTGTATCCTTCCTGGGATGCTCGCAGGGTGTTGGGATGCTTTGCATCCCTCCCAGGATGCTCAGAGGGCACTGGGATGCTGTGCATCCTTCCTGGGATGCTCGCAGGGTGTTGGGATGCTTTGCATCCCTCCCAGGATCCTCAGAGGGCACTGGGATGCTGTGCATCCTTCCTGGGATGCTCGCAGGGTGTTGGGATGCTTTGTATCCTTCCTGAGATGCTCAGAGGCCATTTGAATGCTTTGTATCCCTCCCAGGATGCTCAGAGGGCACTGGGGTGCTTTGCATCACTCCCAGGATGCTCAGAGGACATTGGGATGCTTTGTATCCTTCCTGGGATGCTCGCAGGGTGTTGGGATGCTTTGTATCCTTCCTGAGATGCTCAGAGGCCATTTGAATGCTTTGTATCCCTCCCAGGATGCTCAGAGGACATTGGGATGCTTTGCATCCCTCCTGGAATGCTCGGAGGACATTGGGATGCTTTACATCCCTCCAGCCTTCTCTCACACCCATTTTCCAAAAGGGGATTTTTATAACTCTTGTTTCAAATAACTTGTGGCTTCGATCTCCTCCATGCTGACTGGGCACAGGGCAGGGACCATCTCACTGCTTTTTTGCAGCAGTGCCTTGCTGGAGGTAAATCCTGGGTAGTTTTTGGCAAGCAGCATCCCCCTCTGGACCCAGCATCCCCCTCCATCACCTTTTTCTATCCCAAGGAGCAGCTCCAAAGTGAGGAGAGCATCTGGTATTTTTTTTAATTCATTAATTCCGTGACACCTTTCAGCGGGTGGTTTTACATGAATGCTTATTCCCTGAGTTTGGTAGAGATAACCAAGGAAGCACGGATCATTTCCAGCCTAAGCTAGGATTTAGGCCTAAAGCTAGTGAACTGAGGCTTAGATTAGATGGCATCAGGCCTCTGTAATCTGTCTCTGTAAGATTTTGGCCCAACTTTGTCATCTTAATCAATGGAAAATCATGCAAGTCAGCTATGCTTGACATTTCGGCTACCGCTGGGCTGCTTCTGAGCCAGAATACCCTTCTGTTCCTCGGCATCCCGTGTGTCACAAATGTAAGCGCAGGTTTCTTGCTGGAGCCGTGAACTGGTGACGAGAAGATCCTGACTTGAGGCTGCCTGACAGGGAAGGAAAAGCAAACCCATCCCTGCAAAAACAAACAGACAAAACCCAACCCAACCCAAACCTGGAAAACCCAAACAATTTGTATTACTTCCAATTTTTCTGAGTTTGGGGTTTCTGATTTTGTATCTTTTATAGTTTTCGCTAGGAAAACCTTGCCAGAGGGGCCGTTGCAGGGTATTGCTCTCCTCTGGCTGAGCAGAGGGAATGCTAAAGGACAAAGTCAAGTCGCGGTGGGTTTAAGCCTGATGTGGGCTCAGATCTGGCTGGTCCTGGCTTTCTGCTTACTCTGAGGTGTGTTTTCATCTTCTTTTCACCTTGCTGCAAAAGAGAACAGCTCCTGAAGCTTGAGAATATTATCCAAATCCTTTGCTTAAGGACGGACAAATTGACAATGCCTTGAAAATTGGCTTTTGGGGGAATACTCCCTCCTTTTGGGGTGATTATTTGGCGAGGGAGTGATTGTTTGGTGAGTGAGCTCAGCTTGGGCTCTCCAAACTGTTGCATGTGCTTTATATAGAGGCTGTGCAATGCTTGTGTCTGATGCATTTCCCTCCCCGGGTTTGCTCCCATCTGGGGGTCGGGCCATGCGCCCATGTTAAAATAGGATGATAGACCAGGGATGCTGCTTTGGGGCGAGACCTTAAGCGAGTGTGCGAGTGCCTCTGGGCCTGTCCAAATCAAACACGGAGGTTTTGGAAGCCTTTGATTGCTTCCATTTGCATTCCGGCTTCTGCACCGGCAGAAACCAGCGGGCTGAGGGGAGAGGGAGAGACTTTTGAAAGGGACGTGGAGATGCTCTGCAGCCCCACCGTGGTCTCCTTGCGTGGACCAGGCACGCAGAGGGATGCTTGCTGGCTTTGCTCTGAGTCCGTGTTTCGTTGCACACGAAAGATGTCAGAATCATCCCTTCCAGCCTCAAAATGTCCATGAGTCACTGAGGAGCAAAGGGATGCAGAGCCAGAACGCTGCGTGCAGCCTGTGGTGAGTGATTTAAGGCAGAGTAGCCTTGAGGGCTGGGCAGTATTCCCAGCCCTTCATTTGCTTTGTGCGGTCCCCACGCAGCCCCTCAGCTGTGCCCCAGCTTCACATCTGCACCTTGCAGGCAGGCGTGCATCCTTGTAAATCCTTCTGCATCCTCGTGCACCTTGTGCATCCTCACATCCTCGTGCACCTTGTGCATCCTTCTGCATCCTCATGCACCTTGTGCATCCTCACATCCTCGTGCACCTTGTGCATCCTTCTGCATCCTCATGCACCTTGTGCATCCTCACATCCTCGTGCACCTTGTGCAGCTTTCTGCATCCTCATGTACCTTGTGCATCCTCACAGCCTTGTGCACCTTGTGCATCCTTCTGCATCCTCATGCACCTTGTGCATCCTCACATCCTCGTGCACCTTGTGCAGCTTTCTGCATCCTCATGTACCTTGTGCATCCTCACATCCTCGTGCACCTTGTGCATCCTTCTGCATCCTCATGCACCTTGTGCATCCTCACATCCTCGTGCACCTTGTGCAGCTTTCTGCATCCTCATGTACCTTGTGCATCCTCACATCCTCGTGTACCTTGTGCATCTTTCTGCATCCTCATGCATCTTGTGCATCCTCACAGCCTTGTACACCTTGTGCATCCTTCTGCATCCTCATGCACCTTGTGCATCCTCACATCCTCGTGCATCTTTCTGCATCCTCACGCATCCTGTGCATCCTCACATCCTCGTGTACCTTGTGCATCTTTCTGCATCCTCATGCACCTTGTGCATCCTTCTGCATCCTCGTGCACCTTGTGCATCCTTCTGCATCCTTGTGCATCCTTGTGCATCCCCATGCACCTTGTGCATCCTCACACACCTCGAGCATCCTGGCACCGTGAAGGGGATGCCAAGTGTTGCTTGACACCAAGCAGGGACCAAAGGTTGTGTGGTAGCGAGATGCCGGACCTGGGGAGCGTGGGGATGTGTGCGGGTTGTGCTGTGTGGTGAGTAGCTGGGAGCAGCGTGCAATGCTGCAGCTCTTCCACACGGTGCTGACAAAACTCCACGGCAGATGGAGAAGCCTCTAGATCATCAGTCTTTTCCACAGGTCCACGCTGTCCCCATCACCCTGCTGTAGTTTCTCCCATCCCCTATGTGACAAAAAGCTGTCAGCGCCCCCGCAACTGTATTAAATTTGACCCCAGGGATGCAGTAAAGAGAACGTTGGATGGATTAGACTGTAGCTCTGATTGCTGCAGGGTCTGGAGACCCCACGAACATCCTGCTCCCGTTGCACCGGTTGCTCTCCAAGCCATGGAGACAAGGTGGGCTGGGAGAATCTGGGTGAAACCTCTCATACACACGTACACTCGAGAGCCAGCCACCCACCGAGCGTCTGCAGCAGTTTCTTAATTGCTTTCTTAACTTTGTTACTCCTCTTCTCTTGGCAGTGCCCTGAAGCCAGGAGTCCCCCAGGTGCGTTAGCTCTCGCATGCTAAAATTAGCTGCTTTTATTTAATTTTAAATAAACGTGGCTTTCTTTGAGTGCCTCCCGGCATCTGCCGCGCAAGGGGGCAGAGGGAACACGTGGTTAATTTTGCATGTGCTGTTCTTTAAAGAGCCATGTATTATTCGGCCTTTGGAAAGTTCTTAATGTTTCTTGCAGCTGTCCTCTGTGACCCTGTGCCAGTCAGGCGCTGTGGCTACAAAACGAGGATGTGAATGCTTCATCTCTCCTGACATATGTCTGTCTGGACCGGTTAGAGCTGACACTTTTCAGGACGGGTGTATGGGCTCTGGTGCACGCTGCTGTCGTGCAGAGCTCTGAGCGGGGTTTAGAGGTGTTTGAGCCCTGCCTAGGTTAGGCTGAGCCCCAGGACTGTGCAGGGTGCAAGGTGGGACAGCATCTCTGCCACGTGTTCTCCATATGGCCTTGGGCAGGTCACTTAGCACACCCGTGCTTCTCCTTCTTGCTGTTTGGGATCACAATGGGATGGCATTGGGATAATCTGGGATGGAGAGAAGGGTCTCAGAAGAGCACGAACCAGGAGGCAGAAGGGCCGGAGGGTCTCTCTTTTTGCAAAGTTTACTAAGCCGAGGGTGACGTGCATGGGCATGTTTTACATAGGGCGCTAAAATAATTTATGGAGAGCTCTCCCTTTCAGCAGAGGAGGTGGTCAAGACGAGCGAATAAATCTTTAAAAGAATAATGTTTTCAAAATCAGGCTCCTTGTCCTCGAACCCTTTGATGTATGAGAGCAATAGTAGGTAGGACACATGGTAAAATATACATGAGATCTCCGTGGAAGAGAATAGCGGAGTAGAGAAAATATTAGTGTTTACATCAAAACTCAATTGGAGGACTCGTTTCAAGATGATAGTTTATTATACTGAATGCAATTTAGTCCCACAAGGCTGTTTCTTCTGCGGGTGACACGCGGGCTCGCTCCCACCGTCCTCATTCATTCCCTCCCTCTCTCTGCGATCTCAAGGTGGTTGGGAAGAGGAGGAAATCATCGGCTTTTGGCAGAATTTCTGGTTCTTAGAGACCCGAGCGTGGCGGTGTCTGTCCCCCAGGTTGGGAGAGATGTGTTAGGAGAGGTGAGGATGCAGAGGGCAGAAGTCTCTGGTTTCCAGTCCATCAGTCCCTCCGCTCCGTCCCACCGCTTTCAGAACCAAGCCAGCACCCAGAATCGCTGTGATCAACGGATGGGACAGATTTACTCCTGCTCTCAGCTCTCCTGGGAGCTTCACGCGTCTTGAGCAGATCACCAGTGGGCTCCGTTCGCCAGTCTCCAGGTAGCTGAATATTGCCCCATGGAGGGCTCGGGAACAGGAAGGTGTACGAGAGCAGTTGCTCAGCATCCTCCAGCATCCCTGACATGATGGGAACAGGGAGGGCAGCGTTTTCGGATATGCGACCCATAGGGACCTACCTGTTCTCCTCCACACGCAGCAGATGCCGAGCTCTGCGGTCCCGCTGGGTGCATTAAATACACTTTTATTTGCAGCGGGTGCACAATGTTAATGGCTAGATGCACCGCACCAGCGGCAGATATCTTTAGGCAGAGGGTTTGCCTGAATGTTTCCTCCAGATTGTGCACATACCCATCCCTTGGCATCACCCCACAGCTCTATTTGGAGCCCTGAGCATCCGCAGCAGCTGGACCAGGAGGCTCTTAGTGTCCATCTTAGCCAAGGTGGAGGATATTTTAGTCCTTCCAGAAGTGGATCTTTTTTGCTGTCCTTTATCTTAATGCACTCTCCTGGTTATGAAGAGCTGTGTCAGAAATCCCTCCCCACCTCCTGCGTTTTATCCTGGTATATCAGCCGGTCTGGCTGGTGAGGATCTAACTTACTCGTGAACAACACTGGCTGCAATCTGCGCGCATTTCCCAGGCTCGCACTTGATGCAGATCCCCAGGGCTGGGGCTGTCAGGGCTGGCAAGTGCGATTTGCTTTGCAAGCGGAGGGTGAAATGCCCTTAGCAGAGTTATTTGTTCTGTGGATGGCAGGAGAGGTTGGACGCCCCATCCTACCTGAGCGTGCTCCCAGTTCCACCACATCTGAGCTCTCATCGCTCCTCCCCTTCCTTGTTTCCTAATGTGCAATTAGTTACATGCATGTAAATTATAGAGGGAGCAGGAGAGAGGGAGATGAGTGCGAGACTTTGAAAACACCCCTCAAACTATAAAAATATTAATTTATTCCAGTGCAAATGTTGTTTTTTGTAACCCCGTTTCTCTCAGCGGCCCTGGGGTGGAAGGAGGGAGGCGGCAGCGTAGGAGATGGGCAGCAAACGGGAAGGGAGGATGCGGGTTTCAAAGTCACCTGGGAGACGGGGATGCTCAGTTCCCATTAATTTTAATAAGACCAGGACATCTGTCTCACAGCCGACTTTGAAAATATCAGCCCAAACTTTGTGTAACCCTCAGTTCTTGTAACAATGCTTTGATGGCAATTAGCAGTAAAAGTGGCTTTTAAACACGCGGGTGCTTCCTAACCGGCTGCCGTGATGGATTTATAGAGACCTTGTTAAAGGGAGAACAGCTTTGTCGTGGTTTCAGACCCGCTGTAAGGCAGGAGAGAAAACCGCCTCTTGTTTTTGCCAAAGATGAAGAGATCCACCACCATCTTGCTGACGGAGGGTCAGGAGTGGTTTTAGTTCCTTCCCAAAACCTGCAAGCGTGGTCGCCGTGTATTTCCCTGGTGATTGACTGTCTGTTTGCACACCTTGCGCCATGGTGCCACCGGCTTTTGATTTCTCCATCCTCGCTGTATTACTTTGCAGCGGTCTTTATTGGATTTCATCTCGCTGACTTTTTTTTTGGCTGTTTGTCTAATTTATCGGGAGTGTTTTGAATTCCGAGCGTCGCGTGTGGAGCGTGCCCAGCTCCTCCCAGTCCAGGCTCCTCTCTGCAACATCTCAGATGTTTTCCGCTTTATTATCCCCATCACTGCTGAAATATCGAGCAAATAGACTCCAGCCCAGGGCAGACGAGGGGAACCCACTTGAAATGCCCTCCCTGGTGATGGGGAAAGGCTCAGCAGCGATTGTCACCTTGGTTTGGCTGATGACATTTCCACCCGCTTTCTTCCCAACTCCACTCATAGGGGATGTAACGCGGGACGATGTCGAGCGCTTTAATGAAGTCAAAGTATATGACGTCTGCTGCCTCCCCTCCTCCGATCCGTGAGACCAATTACCCCGTCAAAAAAGGAAATTAAGTTGGCTTGACATGATTTGCTATTGACAAACCCGCAGTGGCTGTTTCTTATCACTCCATTATCTCCTCAGCGCTCCCAAAATTGATTGCTGTGTAATTGGGCTGCGCGTCTCGGGGAGGATAGGGCAAAATGTGCACAACCCCTTGGGCAGGCAGGAAAGTGGAGGCGAAGAAGGGGTTTCCTTCCTCAACTTTCATGTTTTCTCTGCTGCTGAGAAAAGGTGATGGTTTCACCCATCCAGGTCCTCACGCAATGGGCGCCTTTGGGCGTCTTGGTGTCAAGAAAGGACCATGCGCTTGGTTTTTGAGGGATTTATAGGACCTCACGGGAAGCTCAGCATCGATCCAATTTATCCCATTGATTCCCAAATCCCTGAGGACCGCGAGCAGATATTGAGTCAGCCAGAAACCCCCGCTGCAATTTCCCTCGCGTGTTTACTCTTCATACGAGCCCCGCGATTTAGTTTTATGACCCCGGCGATCAATTCTCCATCAGGAGCTTGGGAAAGGCTACTGATGTGTTTCCGATAAATGGTACGTCAAGGAAAATATATATTGTCCTGGCCCCCATCTCATTTCCTTCTGCACTGCACCCACCTTTGGCAAACACCTCCAGGAGGTAGAAACGGGGATTTGTCGTTTGTTTGAGTGTTAGGAAGGAGGGGATATCGATTCCCCTGGGACAAGAGGAATGGGGGAGCGGGAATTCATGCAATAGAGTCACCGATTTGGCCGCAGACATGGGGAGCGTGAGGAGGTTCGCACAGAGCGATTGCGCTGGAGTCAGAAATGAAGCGGACGTCAAGGAAAATAACTGGAGGCTGATGTTAATAATTAAGTTTTCTAATGAGAGCATTAGTTTTCCACCGGTAGATGGATTCAGCTTTCCCTGTCCTGGCGTTGCTGTGTATAAACCCAACGCGGTTTTCCCACTGCCCTTGTTGTTCAGGACAAAACCCAGCACGGGCTCAATTCCTCCTCTTACCCTCCACGATGGACAGGGCAGGAGGGGATGGAACCATTATATTTAATGTACTATGGGAGTTTGGTGCTGACCCTCCGGTTTCCTCATCTGTAAAATGGACTTTAGGGATCCTGCAGCTGGGTGGATTTTGTTGAGCAAAAGTATTTTCTGCCAGCAATCTGGGTTGCAGTGAGATTTGCATTTGTGATGGTGGGAAGGGACTGGAAACAGGAGGATCTTCTTTCCTGGGGAAAATCCAAACTAAGACATTTTGTTTGAAATTGGCACATCAAAACCTTGCAAATGCGGTTTGGTACAATGCACCGGTTTGATGAAACCAAGAAAAAAAAGTGCCTGTTTCTGAATTTCAGCGTTGTGGAACTGATGATTCCAGAGAAAACCTTTCAACTTCTCACCCTATCTCAAGATGAAAACAAATGTTGAACTACTGAGATTTCCCAGAGGAAAGAAATTCTGCTTTCCTAACACCTCTAACACTTACTTTTTGTTGTAAATCATTTTGAGCTCTACAGATGAAAAGCTCTTGGTAGATGCAAAATATTGCTGCTTTTTATTTTATTTATTATTCATCATGATAGTTCATGCCCAAAGAGGAATTCATATTCTTTCTTTCTTAGCTGCTGGGGCCTATGGAAATCACCCTGAATGCTTGTAGTTGTGTGAGAAATGGGGAAATTCATTAAAATTTCATCATTCCTGGCTTAAAGTGTTTGTTTGACCATCCCTACTGGGGGATGTTTTCTGGCTCCTGATGACCCGATGGGTTTGGCTTTGCCAGGATGGGAAAAGGTGGGGGATCCCCCGTGGGAACCGGGGGGATGGAGGAGGAGGAGGCAGCTGATGAACTTTGCTAATTGCCAACGTTTGCAGGCAGCGGAGTCCCAGGCACCGGGTTGGATTTGCTTTGGCACGAGGCACTTGCAGCACCTGCTCCCCACTATTCCCGGGGGACACGGGGAGAAGGGGGGGATATTAAAAGAATATCTACCAAAAAAATCATGTGGTGGCAAGGGGAGGGCGCCTCCGATGAAGTTTCCCCCAATACGCAATTAATTTTGACTTAATAAGACATTTATTGTATAATAAACAACAACCGATTCATGAAAAAAATATTTATAGAGGATTTACGGCTGGGTAATGAATTTGTAGCTCAGTTTGCGTCGACTGGATTTATTTACATAGCAGTTAAACCTCAATCAATAATATGCTTTTAATAATCACTATATTTAAGTGGTATTTCAACAATGCGCTGTAATTAGGCCATGAATTCTGCTGTAATTCTTTAGATTTAGTATACTTCGGGGTTCAGAGTCTCTCCTTGATCGCGATGCGAGCGCTCCATTAACATTAATTAAGTGAGTGCCAATCAGGCGGAGAATAAACCTCACTCTGCGTGATCCGTTGGTGAAAAGCAACAGGGTGGTAGGAAAGGAGCAGCTCAGGCTTCCTGGGATAGGCAAAAACTGTTTCGCTTCAGCATCTTTCAGCATCTCGTGGATCTTCAGCTCCGTTATCGCCCGGTGGAAGGAGATTGAGGGCAGAGACCAGCGCTACTGATGGGCACATTTCCATCCACCTCTCTGTATCCGAGATCAAATTTCTGGGTTATACCCATGGAGCTGTGACTACAGCTCAGGCCGGGGAGGGGAAAAGCCCCCAGGAGCTGGGCTTTCTGGGCAGATTTGCTCCGTTTCTGGGAAAACAGCTCCTGAGCCGGGTGGTCCAGCACAGAGGATGCGGGATGAGGATGCTCGTCCCATTCCCAGTGCGAACGGGATGTAGGTTCGTGTTGGGTGCAGGGAATGGTCCTGTTCTTCAGGGCTCTTTAGCTGCTGGTGCAAGGCAGGTGACTGACAGGAGTTCTGGTGCTTTGCTTTCCTTTACCCAAGATAATTTTAACTCGGCTTTTTAGTCGGGTTTAGTATTCTGCTGGGCGCGCTGATAACCGTGAGCGTGGAGTGGGTGCACTTCAGAGCATGATGCTGCAAAGTTCGCTCTATTCACAAGGCACTCGGAAGTTTTTTTTCCCAGATGAATTACGCTTTAAATTCACATTTTTCTCCTGCTCTCGGTCGGTCGGTCTGTCTAATCTCTCTTTGTCTGGGCAATTGTACCTCCTGTCTCTGTCTGCAGCCGATGATATCACTCCTGAGAAAGATACGGGTGCGTATATTTAGAAAATGTCTCCTGCATTCTTCTCCCACAAGGGACACTTGGAATGGCTTTGGGGGGAAAAAAAAGCCAAAAAAATATGGCCCTTCACTCTCTTGCTTCTGTCTGATTAGAACAGGGCCCTAGGCGGGAGTGATGCCGCGGTGATGCACTTGTGTATTTACCGCGCCTGGAGAAAAGATTTCAATGCTAAGAACCTTTTTCTTTCCTTTTAAATTGGTAAATCGTGTTGTGCTGCAGTTAATGTGTGGCTGCCGGGGGCAAAAAACTGGGGCAAAAAGCTCCGTGGGGTTCAAAGCTCCATGCGATTTTTCCCTCGGAGCTGGGAAATGAGGGCAGACAGCAGGCAGGGGAGAAGGATGCGGCGCTTTATGGTAATTGCTCTTCTTAATTGCTGTGTCTCTGATGACCAGTCATTTCTTCTCCCAACAAAGACGTGGTAGCTGCCCGGTCTTTGACTGCAAAGCAAATCCAAGGGGTAGCTCCTCTTCTCGCTCCATCACCGACCCGAACTGGTGGTGTTGGGACATTGTGGTGGCCGATCTGGGGGTCACAGTCTCATGGGGGCTGAGCCTGATAAACCCAGAGGGATTTTGCCAGAGTGAGGGGTTGTGAGAAGCATCATCAATCTGGCCACTTCTGCTCCCGCTGTGATAACCAAAGTATAGAGTCAAGCCAGGGCTGCCCATTCCCCAACTCCTTTGAGCTAAATAGGATCCTGATGCTCAGCTGTACAATTTGCACTGATTCCCGAGTAAATTCATGGTCTATAACCAACAGGAGCGGGTGGAGAGGTGCCTGCTGCTTTTTGGCTGGGCTTGATCCAGCGCAGAATAATTGCTGTGACTGTTTCACTCTGTGCCTGACAGTTCAGGGCTTCAAAATCCCCCATACAAAAGAGACTTGCGTATAGAAACTTGACTTGGAGTCCAAAGCAAAGCTGCAGATCTTCAGGCTCAATCAGATGCATAAAGACAGGCAGGCAAAGCTGAGATGGGAATATGTTGCTTCAGCTGTGCACAGAAAGCTGCTGAAATTTTCCATATCAGAGAGATGCTTTAGAAAAAGGGATGGTCTGGCCTGGGGTTTGCAGGGAGGAAAACAACCGTAATGACGACAGCAGCAACAAAAAGCTCCCTCTGCTTTCCACACTGGTAGGAACTGCTTGTTTATTCTCTTCCAATGACTTTCCGAGCCAGTTTTCTCCATTTACAAGTTGAAAGCATCTGCCTGTTTGCCCTTGGTGAAACGGTGAAGCTGGTGTGACACCTGGGCTGGGGATGCGTTTGGGCTTGGAGGTGCCCAGAGAGCAGATACATTGTGGAAATGGGCTGAAGCAGCTGTGGGTATTCTAATTTATTTTCTTTCGGTGCAGAATGGTGATTTCATGCCTGTCTCCTCATTCCCTGCAACGCACGTCTGGGTGACTACAAGGGGAAAGCATCGGTCATGCTCAGGATTGTGCTTGGAGACATTCAAAACGCACTTAAGGAGGAGAGGAATGCACTCTGTTGCTTTGCAGGTTTTTAACTACCTTAGATATTCAGTCCCAATAAGAGAGGGCACGTTTTGTGAGGGGAAAACTTTGCTGCTACCAGCAGCATCTTTCTCTCCAGTAGGCAACAAACCTCCCAGTTTAGGCAGCGGCCGGAGAGGACTTTCTCCTCCCCGCTGCATTATAATTCCCCCGGCATTGCAGCAGCGATGGACACTCGGACATCGGTTGCATTAAACATGGGGTCAGTCATTTCCCTGCCTTCATTCTTTGTCTGTAATTCTGCATCTAATGGCAGCAATTAGTCACTGTCCAAGAAGGGATGAGCAAGCTCCTGGCTCGTCCCTGCTCTCTGACGGATCTGCTCCTCCAGAGGGATGGAAAGGTCATTAGCAGAGGGTTAGTTATTGATCGGTTTGGGGGAGAGAGAGGGTCCAGAGGTGAAGCTCAGCACCCAGCCTAAGCGATGGGCCAGAGGAAGGAGAAGAAAAATAAGCTGGCAGCAGCCCCAGGGAGCCCCCAGCCACCGTGCCACGGATGCAAAGGACAAATGCTTATTGATTGGAGAGGTGCTTTTGGAGGTAGGTTATTTCTTTTTCCTCCCTAAAGCCAGGGACCAATTATGGCTTTTGACTGGCAGAGACAAATGCCAGAAGTACCAAGCCCTGGATTTCCTTGGGCCATCCTGCTCCTCCTCGTTGATAGGGTTGCAAAGCCAATGTGCTAAATCGAGCATCCCTTTGAGCGCCTGGAAGAAAGAAATTGTGTCCGAGGAGGGGAGACGGGGCTGCTTTTTGCATGCACCCCTCTGCCAGTCGTGTAGGAGCAGCTCTTTGCCTTGGCTTGTGAAATGTCATGGAGGGAAACAGGGAAGGATTAATTTGCTCTTGTCTAGGAAAAACACGGAGTAAAGGAAACTTTAGGAGCCGGGGTGCTTTGGGCAGCAGTTGGAGTGAGGTGAGAAGGATCCAGGGCAGATTGGATGATTCGATCAGCTTGCTTCTGGCACTGGCTTTAATTAAGTTGTGCAGCCGATAAACTAAGAGCATTGCCAAGTTCCTAGGAAGGATGGGGGAAGGAGCTCTTTGGTGGATAAGCCAGGCTTGTGTTGGGGTGCAGACAGGGGGAGGCTGGCTGAGGGGCTGCTGGGCTCTTCTCCCACTTCAGGGCCTCTTGAACACCTTCCAACCTCCTCTTCCATGTCAAAAAGAGACTCTTCTCCCACCTCATGGCCTCTTGGACCCCCTCCAGCCTCCTCTTCCATGTCGAAAAGAGGGATGATGTTATTGACTGTGCCAACAGGGCTGATAAATCACAGCCCGTGAGCCCGGCATCCCAGGATAAACTTGTTTGGGTTGGGTTTCGTCCTCTTTGCCCAGCTCCAAGGCTGTGGAGACAGTGGTCCTAGAGAGACATCAATAGTGATGCTTCGTGCTATGGAAACTCTTTCTTAGGGTCTTAGAAGTCTTTCTCCTTACGCCTCGTTCCTCCTCTTTCCTGGGCAGAAGTAGCTTTGTTCCCCAGCTGCAGCAAAGTGGGATATCTCCCCGTGGCTCTTGTTGTCTCCACCCTGCGAGTGATGGAGTGCAGCCCTCTCCTCGGTAGTGATTATCCTGTCCTCGGAGGCTCCTGTGACCTTCAGCACCAGATGGATGATGCTGCGGGCAGGCGGGAGGAAGGCTCGAGGAGCGCTGCCTTCGATACGGCTGCGCCCTCCTGATTTATCCGGGGGAAGAGCGGTGCCAATGCACGCCGCTGCTCATAGATTATCTTCATTCCAGCGGCGAGGCAGGCGGACAGGAGAGGTAAACGGAGAGCTATCGGCCACCCATCCGTCTCCTTCTCTCCGGCAGCGGCTGCAGAGCCGGCTCTTCAAGGGGAACTTTCCCTCTCCATCAAACCCCGCAAAAAAAAGTCTCATTCTGCAAAGGGTTCCATGCGTCTCGGGAGAGGTTGTCATGGCTGCATCTCTCCAAGCTCCCTGAATGGGGAGATGAGATGTTGGAGGGGATGATAACCGTGATCTCCAGGGAGTGGAGTCAGGGTTGAGGTCTCTGTTCAGGGCTGTGTCTCAAGGTCTGGGCATGGTAGTTCAACCAGAGGAAGGTAAATCAAAGGCACTGGGGACCCAGAGTGATTTCTTGCATTGCCTTTCTTTTTATTTTTTTAGCCTTAGTTTCCTAAACTGGGATTAATCTTAATCTTATTTACCCTCCTCCTAGGGGAGTGGGGCGGCTTGTTCTGCTCATGTCTGGAAAATGCTCTGAAATCCGACGATGAAAGATGCTGACGGAGCAACGGGGATTTTTTAGGATTCCCGGATTTAGATAAATAGATAAGGCGAACAACTGGTGGGAAGGCACTGGGGGCTGAGGAGGGGGACTTATCAGCTGTGACAGTGCATCGCATCCTGCTCCGGGGCTTGGGGTGGTCCCCGCGAGATGTTCCATGCAAAGGACATGTGAAAAAAAGCTCATTTTTTAGAGCAGAAAGTAGAAATTCTTGCACCAGCATCTCAGGAGGAGGGGTGGGAAGCCCGAAGGCAAGTTACACCTTTCTTCTCTGCGAACGCATGAATTATCCAGCCTGGGCCGCCGGGAGACTGGGATCAAACCCCGGCGCGGAGTTTGCTGGGCAGATAGGATGTGGTATTGCAGGGTGTGGGGCATGCAGGCACAAAACCCCCTTGGAACGCATTATGTGCTTTGGGTCTGAATTTGATCTCAATTCCCCATTTCCTTAATTTTTTGTTGGTAAAATAGTAATGCTTTATATCTCTGCACTGCGTTTTGTGTAGCTCCAAAAGCAGCCTTTCCACCTAAACCTCCGCAGGCTCCAGGGGAGATGGGAGACCAAATATCCCTGCCCTCCTTTTGCTTGAAGAGCCCCTATTTCTAACACAAACCTGAGCAGCATCCCATGGCCAAGCAGCCTGGGCTTTGGCGCATTCAAAATTGCCCTGCGGCAAAAAATGAGGCAAATTTGAATGCCTGGTGAGCAGCAATCCATCGAGCAGGAGCGAGGGGATATATTCCTCCAAATGGAAATAATTTGTATTGCTAGAGAAGAGAGTGGCCTGTTCTGAGCTATTGCGCCGGACTGCTCGGTAATTTGTGCGGTGCAGGTGGGAGGACGCAGCCTTATTTCGGGAGAAAGCTCGGAGTCAGGTTGTTAAGGAAGAAACATAGTCAGAAAGAGCCAGGAAGCATAAAGATCAAAGTTGAAAATCATTTACATTTCATCAAGAACTTGTGGAAAAAGGGCAAGGGGAAAAAAAATCATCTGTCGGTTCTGCTGGTTTTTCAGCAAGAGGAGTGCGATTTAGACGAGGAGGAAAACACGCAGCAATTGACGTCTCCTTGTATTTTCCAAGCGAGAATTGACTGCTGAGCCACCAGTGTTACTCGAGGTGACATTTGGGGACGCGTCGTGAAAATCCTCAGACGGCACCAAACCTCGTTTCGCACCCAACCAAATGTCACTCCCAACCCTGCGATGCTCTGACGGCAGAACCGCACCGCGGGGCCCAGGGTTACATGGCACTACGGTTATCCGTAAAGATGGTCTTGGTTTAATTTTTTGGCTACTCCTGGTCTTCCACCTCTAGATTTGGGGAAGGCAGAGCACCAGTATGAAGCGATGTGTCCCCCAGTGCCACCAGTATGCAGAGGGAGAAGCAAACCCAGACAACGCACGGCCGGGATGCAATTTGTGCTCTTGCCCAACTCCTTCAAATGTTCATGTATCGCTCTTCTATCTGCAGCATTTTAATGCCTTTGTAAAATGTTTCCTAACGACAGAAAGATAATTTGGCTAATGCAGCTCTGTGCAATTAGGTTCCCTAGTTAACATCATGTTCCTGCGTCAGATGCCCTTTCATCTCCCAGCCTATTTTTCATACCCGCGGTAAATATGTTTAATAATCAATTGGCATATTATTAACGCACAATAACGATCCTACTAAATCGAAGCTCAATCTTTATTTGAGACACTTACAGTAAATATTGACTGTGCTGCAGAATTATGGCAGAGCCCTGAGCAGTCTGTTCCAATGGGAACCGGATCCATTTTTTAATACTGGTTATTGATTTTCGGCGAGCAAACTGCCTTGAGGCATCTCTGGTTTTCCTCCTCCGCCATGGGCTGTTTGGAGGTGAGGGACATGCAGCAGGTTTCCCTTTGCTCCATCAATTGTTGGGCTTTTCTCCATCTCCCCAAGGTCAGGGCCACTCCTGTCCCCATGGTGCTGGCCATCTCCTTGCCATTAACCTCTTTGCTGCCACCCACCGAGGTGACAGTTGACCACTGCGAAGACACTAGTTTAATTTTCTGCCCTTAATTGCCGCTCAGAAACAAAAATAGGTTGGTTTGATGAAGTTTCCTGCCAGCTTCCATTGGGGAGTGACCAAAACCCTGATGAGAAATGACACTGGCTTCTCCCCGTGTGTCCCAGGATGACGTGCCACTGCCATCTCCATGGGGGTGACAGGTTTCCAGCCCTGCTAAGAAGACCCGTTCTCTTCCTCCAGCCTTAGGAGGACTTTTTTTCGTGCTAATTGAGTTGCACATCCCCATGAGAGAGGCCACTTACCCTACTTGTGCTGTTGTTTGATGATGGTCCCACCAGCTCCATGTGTCATGTTGCTTTCCCCAGAGAAACGGGTTTTAGTTTCCCCCAGCGCTTACAAAAGCCAAGGGAAAAGAAGGCATCGCCACTTCTCCCTTGGGTGGGAAAGGAGGGAGATGGAAATCATTCATGTCCCGTGCAAGATGTGTTATCAAAAAGCCTCAGAGGGAGCAGGGAGGGTGGTTTTTCCCTGTTATTATTTTGCAAGAGCTCTGCGTTCTTCCATGGAGAGAGCTTTGAAGGGAAGGTTGAATCTCAGGGCTGTGATTTCCTGCATGGCACATGTGGAGTTCTTTGGGAATAACGTTGCAGATCGTTCTTATGGTGGGCCAGTGCATCTGTTGGAGTAAGCAAGGGACAAGGAGCATCTAGATGTGTGTGCGTGTCCATGCTTTGAATCCAGAGGAGCTTCCAGATGTGGACAAGCTCTAATAAATGGCTGTGACACCCCGTAAAGACGAGAGCTAATTCTGGGGCCGTGGCTTGTCGTGGGGAAGGGCTGCGCCTTGGCCGGAGCTCATTGAGATGTGAGATCCATTGGCGTGGCTGACGGTCTATGTATATTTATGTAGAAGACTTTGCATCCCTGGAAGGTGCTGTTGCTTGTTATTTTGACTGATTACAGGTGAGTGACTGCACTACAATAGCAGGAGCCACTCATTAGCTTTGGCGTAAGGAGAGAGAGATCAGCAACTCATTCCAGCCACATCCGCCCCTGGAGGTGAATATTAAACAGGAATTGATCCCGGGTAATGAGAACACGGCCCGGACGGCTGCGATTAGCACTGGTTGAATTTTAAATAGTTAATTATTGCAACAGGCAAAGGGAAGCTTGTTGGGGGGTGGGCGAACACGTTGGCTTCAGGGTGGCAGGTGTGCGTTAAGGGATAAGAGTTGGTGTGGGTGCAGTGAGTGTTTTGGCGGGGGAGGGGGAATATGGATGGGTCATGTTTGGAGCACTGGGGATGCTATTGGGAGAGCACCAGGAGGGCTTTTAGCTGTGTGAGGAGCCCAGTGCCTTTTGGGGGGTTTGGAGATGCTTATTTTGGAGCGAACAAGTTGTGGGCAGGGATTCCAAGAGCTGCTGGAGATGAGGACACATCTGTGTGCTGCTCCTCCTGGGTGTCCAGGGCTTGTTCCAGCCCCTCCAGCTTCAGGGCAGGCAACAGGTCTGGAAAGCTGCGGTGGGAATATATCGAAGGCAGTTTTTCTTGTGTTCCCTGTCTCTGCTGGCTGCCTTGTTCTGCACAGAAATAAAGGGAAGGCGAGCGAAGGTGGCAGGTGCCAGGGGAAGGCGTGCTATCTGCCTGGAGACAGGGGAATTATCCAGCTCGAATAAATACCTTTTCAAAACGAGAGGAAGAAAGAGAATTTCACCCTTCTCCTCACCCCATGCCTCCCAAAATACCAAATCACCATGATTAAAAATTGACTCAAATGGACAAGCTGGCATGGTAATTGATTGTGGCCTTTCATTCTTGCAGCCACACTTAATTAACCTTTAGACTCAAATACCAAGCACTGGGTAGACAGAAAGGTGTAGGCAGGGAAGAAGAAGACAGCGCCTGTTGGGAGGATCCCGGGCTGTAAAAAGTCCTTTGGGGTGAAGATGCCTGGATGATGCTCTGGGGAAGAACAGGCTACCCGATAACATGAAGCTTGGGGGCTAGGGGTTTGTTTTGTGTTTGCCGGACTGCAGAAGGCATGATAACCTCTTTCCAGACTTGTTATTTCCCTCCAGAGTGTTCCAGCTCAGCTCCATTTCTCGCGCTGTTACTGATATTTATTGCTGTTGTCGTGCTTAGGACCGTAGTCGGGAGCTGACGCCAAGTTGTGCTGCGTGCTGTAGGAAGCCGTGGAGCTGACAAACTGTGCACCGGTGGGTTTGTCTTCGTGCTGTGAGCATTACCTTGTAGTGGTGGGGAAAACAAAGAAAGAATGACAAAATGTCTGGTGAGGAGTGCTATAAATGGACTTACCGGTAGTAAAAAGCTGTCATTTGGAGGGTGCCTGTTTTTCCAGCGGTGTGTGAGGCTCGTGGAGGTCAGTGCTGAGATGTTTGCAGGGTTGCCTTGCTCAGGGGTTGACCATTGTTTGCATCCTGGTGTGTCTTCTGTTAAATGGGTCTCCAGAATTGAACCAAGGGCATGTTGCAAGCGGGGTTTTCTGGGGCCTTTCCCTTAGAAAAGGGTTCAAAATACATTCTTGGGTATGAGGGTCTGAGAGAGTCAAGAATAAATGTCCTGACATTGGGCTTTGTGGAGCTTGTTCTTCCCACAGTAACATCCAGACTTGCCCAGGCTGTTCCCCCGAGGACCTGTGGGAGCGCATGCTTGGGTGCAAAATGTGTATTTTTGTCTCTTTGAAGGCACATCTGTCTCTCATACATCACTTTTTCCCTTCAGCCATGAACTTTGGTGTTCATAATCTTCAACGCAGAGATGCTCTGGCCTCCTTACAGCGGGAGTTGTGTCTGCTCTGTGCAATGGAAACGTGCTTAGACCTGGAAGGCTGTTGCCAGCAGCAGATGGAGCAGACCTGCAGGCCAGCTGGTCCTGCCCTGCCAGGTGCTGGGCTTGCTTTGGTGTTAAAAGCTTTGGTTTAAAGACACTTCTGAGTCCCCCCTGGAACTGAGGTGTGTCAGAGGAAACCTGGGGTGAGGCGTCAAGATGTAAACTATAAATGAGGTTGCTCGTTTCAGAAGAGATGAGGATGAGGAGGCTTTGAGTGGTTGATCTAATGAGGGCGAGGTGGCTTTGAAACTCTTGTGTAATATCACTTCTGGTGTTCACATCAAACCTGGTTCAGCGTTAAAGCAGGATGGCCGATTTGGAGAGTATGACTGAAAACCAGAGGTGTGAACACAAATACCTTGTGTTGCTTGGCACGGTAAATAGAAAGGGTCCCCATAACAACAGTGGCAGCTCTTGGTTGTCCATAACAAATCATTTACCTGCAGATATGTGAGTGCCTGAGCATCAAGGAAGCCTGATCCCACATTTTTGGCCAGGGATGTGATGAGATGGAGCGATGCTCGGGCTCAGCTCCTGCTCCAGACTCGGTGCCACGTTCCCTGCGGTGACTCAGGTCCCACCTGCAGCTCTTTCTGTATTCATCTCCCTCCATCCGACGCCTCGGGAGGCTCTGAGACAAATTGCATTTGTGCATATCAGATGGAGACTTTGGGGGTTTGGGCAGGAATTCGCTGCCTTTTGTCTTTTATCATTAGGAGTCAGGGATGGAGGTGACAACAGGCTCGTGTATGAATGCAAAGTAAACAAAGCTGTGTGTGGGTGTGATGACATGTTTCTTTTGTCCGTAATGTATTCATCCTCTGAGTGCTCCAGGGTTATGCATTTAATTTGTTGTGCAATTGGCAGCTTTAAAAGTACTTAAGCAGCCAGCTATCCTTGCCTAAAAATAACTGAAAAGCAAGTGTGTGTGGGGGTTTATTTATTTTTCAAGATGAGGGGAAGAGACACGGGCCAAGGAGACCAACGTGTTCTTCAAGCCAGGAATGCAGCACAAAATCCTGACAGGTCAACCATGCTTTTCTAGTTATTTTGGTCTTTCTTCATGTCTTCCTCAGTTATAAGCAGCTCTGGCCACGAGTGAATACAAGAGGAGGGAGAGGAATTCCTGAGCTGACTGGTGGTTACAGCACCAGCCCTGGATTTAGAAGATTTGGGCTGAATCGCTCGTTTTGCTGCTGTCTTTCTCTGTCATCCCAGGCTCTCTGCACCTCTCCACACTCGTAATAACTCCGCTTCTGCACAGGGGTGTTGCAAGAGTAAATATATTAAAGATAGGGAGGTATTAAGGTACAGCGGCAAGGCTCCTGCATAGCAAGAGAGCGTGCACTTGCAAATCTTGGCAGCTCAGAGGGTCGGCGAACACAACCTCAAATTTATTCTTTTTAATATCCCGTTATTTCTGAGCCAGTTGGAAGATTTGGAGCTGACCTTGGCAGGGAGAGACACCCACCTTGTCAGGTCCAAGGCAGCAGCTTTGACTTCGGTCCCTTGGTGCCACTGGGTCCCAGCTCAGTCGTTGATCAGGAGCAGGAGCCATAGGAGCATCTCCAGCCCAAGGTGCATCCAACACTGTGGTGCTGGCAGCGTTGACTCTCTCTGGCGGTCTTGACTTGGGTAATTTAGGGTTTTGAGTTAGGCTGGGTGCTTGGCACTCCCCAAAGCCTGACCCACAGGGCTCAAGGTGCTGGTACCCAGCAGCATCTCAAACCAACTCGCTGTTTGTTGGACTCAGCAATGGGGTGGGTGGCTGTGGTGCTGCTTGTGCAAGGGACCCATGCAGCAAACCGTGCCTTGGTGCAGGCTTTCAGGGCTGCTTTTGACCGTATTTAGCAGCTGGAGCAGTTTCTGGAACCCTCGCTTCTGTGCTTGGCATCTGCCAATGAGGTTGAACTTTTTGTTCCAGATCCTACAGAAGTTTGGAGCTGGAAAACCTTGCCAGCCCAGGGCCTGAACCCCTAGGAAGATTAAAATTCCCTACCCCTACTTTGCAAAGGCGCTGAGAGTCTGTCTGGCAAGACAGGTTCATTAACAAATTAATAGAATAATCAGCGGGGCTTTGTGTGCGTTTTGCAGATAAAAAACTGGTAACAGCATTCTTTGGCTCTTTAATGGGCTGATAAGAGCCAACTATCTGCTCCGTGGCGGGGCTAATCGGAGATAACAGAGGTTAAATCAACTGCGGGGCTCTGGTGAGGGCACACACAGAGGGGGATGGATGGATGGATGGAGGAGGGAGCTCAGGGCTTTTAAACATGATTCAAAAAAATAGGCAGCAAAACCAGGGAAGGAAAGGCCAGGTCTGTGAATGTTTTTAGGAGCGCTGTGCAAAGCCCCCAAGGGCTGCGGGTTTAGGTGGTTAAGAAGTGGCTGGGAGGGCTGTAGGGAGCTCCGTGGGCTTTCAGGCCTTTGGGGGGTGGCTTGGAAAAAGCAGAATGCACTTTCCAGCCTCTTGTCCTCTTGATGAGAGGCTGCGGACATATTTCCTAGGGGTCCTGCAGGGAAGAGGCCGGCTGGGCTGTGTGCAGGTTCCCAGGCTGGTGCAGCAAAGCCAAGGCTTTGGCGGTGGCCCCACCACCCAAAGTGCATGCAGAGACAGGCCTGAGCCTCTTTACCAGCTTTTCAAGGTCCTTCTTTACACAAATTGGACTGGAAGGGTAGGAACCAAAGCACCCTGGCTGTGCTTAGCATCTCATCTGCCTCGCATCCCAGCCCAACATCCTCCCCGCTGTACTCCGGGGAGAAACACAACAGGGATGAGTGGCAGCTGGGTTGGGTAGAGCTTCCCATCCCTTTCAAAACCTGGTGTCTCCTGGTCTTTTTGAACAAAGCCCGTAGCCTATCTCCTCTCCGCAGGCTCTGCGACTTGCTGTGAAGAGGAGCAGCCCTTGTTTTTGCACGCAGGAGAGCCGCATACGTGTGACGGCTTTCGCAGAAGCGTCATTTTACCCTCATAAATTACAAACGTGCGCGCTGAAATATTGATGGCGATATAAGAGAGATCCTTGGGCTCGCCTCGGGAATGCAGCGGCGGAGAGCGATCGGGATTCAGCGCTTGTTCTGCTGTCTGCAGCCTCCTCCGTGGAGGTTTTAGGGTGCATAGGGTGTCCAGGGACCTCTACTTAAGTGTCATGGCAAAGGTGGAGGGTTTGTCCCCATGTCACCTCCCCAGCCAGCCAGCACTTAGCTCTGGGTAGGCTGCACGAGCGAGTTGTGGAAAGTTGGTGGTCGGGGCAGCGATGGGAAGCGCTTGCCTCTGTCTTTTCCCTGAAGGGCTATTAATTTATACAATATTTGCTTTGTTAAAGAAAAGGACATTGTCAGGCAGCTTTCAAGTGATGTGTGAAAGTGACTGTAATAAGACGTTCTGGGGAAGCCTGCCGGCAGCCCCGCCTCTCCTCCAAACCTCTCCAGGTCTCCTTTGAAAGGAGCATCAGCAACCTTGATCCTCCTTCCCCACTAGAAGAGCCGCAAACTTCTCTGTAGCTATGCTGAGTGGATAATTGCCAAGTGTCTGGCTGCTGTTAGGAGAAACGAGGAGGAGACGGAGTTTCCTTTGGAGAGGCTGAATGGTACGGAGGACACTGGCGTCTCCCCTCTTGCAGCATCCTTGGGATGGAGAAGGGTGGTGAACCCCATTGCGCCATCACCACCGGGTTATCCAAGCCCTGCTGCTGGTTTGAGGGGTTTTGATGCTCTTTGGCATCTCGCTGCCATCCTGGTGTGCAAGTTAAATAGATGTAACCACTATTTCTCCAAGGGGCAGCGTGCGGTGTGGTCAGCTCTCCCCTTGCACACCCGCAATATGCAGCCTGCTGTATTTATTTAATGTGCTTCTTGCATCCTTTGCTGGACCATTTCCTTGCGTTATAGGAGAAAGGTGAGAAAAGCCCCTGAATAAAAGCAACATCTGTTGCGCCGAAGCGCCAGGAGCGGCGCGCGCAACCCTGGGGATGTAAATCTGTGTGTGTGAAACCCGCCTGGGTAAACTGTGAATGTTGTTTTATTTGGTTTGCGCTTGTTTGTTTTTGCGAGTGCTGAAGGAATTAACTATTGACTAACTAATTAATACCATGCACTCCTATCCCACCGTTTGAACCTCCAATCCCATTACAGATCTTAATGTAGCTTGAGAGCGGGGTGATTTGACATGAAAACGGGTAAACTGAGGCAGCGGTCGTGGTGCTCCTCTGCCCCCCTCCCCACTTCTGCTGTCAATCCCAAATGACAGGAGGTTTCCAGCCGCCTCGAACGGAGCGGGGCTGTTAATAAAACATCAAAACCATTAGAATCTGAGGAGCGAACAGAAATAAAAGGCGATCGGCTGCTTCTGCTCCATGGTTCCCTGGGGAGATGCTTGCGCCCCGGGGGGGATGTTCACTTCTGGAATAAATAGCTACAAATAGAGGTCTCAAGGACGTAGGTGCGGGGCCCTATTTCTGCACGGGGCGATGGTGCGAAGGTGCCATCTGCAATATCTGAATTTGGGGTAAGGAACCTTAACACCAACTCTGACGGTAACAAACTGCCTTTTTCTAGTATAATTTTTTAAATGTTCATAAGAGTTCTGGGGCTGTTGGGAGGCTTAATTAATTAGTTAAGATGTTTTCCACTGTTATTGTGCCTCCCCTCAAAGGCTTCTGACAGTAAATTACCATCAAGTGGAAGATCTAATAAGTGCCAATTATTGAAGTTTGCTAATTGCCAGATAATAATAATAATAATAATGCTGATTAATAATGCTTTTAACGCCACTGTTGGTTTCGAATATGGGTACATGTGCCACAGCACCACTGATTTCAATGGTAATCTGTTTCTGCTTTGTGTCTAAGTGGGGTAAAAGTCAGGTCGGTGGTATTTTGTGTCCAAAGAGCATAGTGTTCTAACCCCTGTCTATAAAAGCCTGCGAAACAGATAAGGAAGAAATTAAAAAAGAGATAAAGAAGTGTGTGTGTGGGGGGATAATGCATCGTAGAGAAGCACTTTGTTCATTTCCTTGACAAGTGTAATTTAATTTTAATTATTTATGATTCTTCTCAGCCCGCCAGTAAATGTTCTGTAGTATATTTTGTAAAACTAATGAAGTCTTAGTAATAGGAGACCTAACTAGAGCCTTCTGGTTAGGGCCGTATCGAACCGGTGACGTTCGGCGTCGTTATTCTGCGCGGATCCCAGCCAGCCGGGGAAGCTGGTGCTCTGCACGTGTTGCATGGGAAGCAGATCCCAAGTTTTAGTCTGGTTTTGCTTCAATTCTTTTGCCTTTTTGAGCTCTGGTGAGAGGAGAAGCTTGAGCATCCTACCCTGTCCCGGCATCGTGGCCATGGTTTGGGATGGGAGCGGGATGCAGCATCCTTGGCCGCTGATGGTTGAGGATCCGCGATGGATCCGTTGAGGATCCGCGATGGATCGGCTGGACGGGCATGCCCAGAACATCATGGGGTGTGGAGAGGAAACCTAAATTTAAATGTTAAAAAGCTTTTGTTCATTATTGGTGGCATTTCCTCCCCCTCCCCATTTGTCACTTGGAGCGGAGCTGTGACTCTTTTAATATCAAACAAATAATAAGCTCCCTCTAAAGTGATTTTTCTGACAAGGAGCTCAATATATTAAACTTTATCTATATTTTAATAGCCAATTTCACACCAAACTGCCTTCTTAATAATGTATTTACCACCTGGGGATATTATTCCAACCCATCTGGAAAGAATTGGAAATTAACTGTCCCTAAACCGAGTCTGTGTGTGCTTTAGATGCAGTGGAGATAACAGCAGTGTCATTCCTAGGGGAAGTGGGGGAGGAAGCTCATCATGCACCGAGCAAAATGTCAGCAGCAAAGGCAATAGCTGGTGGGGAAAACGAGGCCCTTTTTTGCAATCCGGAGCTTGGGGAGTAGCCAAAAGCATCCCAAGGGCCTTTTCTGTGCTTGGAGGAGCGGAGGGGTTTGGTTTCCAGGGATGCGGCGTGGATGCAGGGCTCGTGGGAACGCCGGCAGCGCCGCAATGGGTGCTCAAAGGGTGGGAAAAAGTCCTTTTTCCCCCGAGACAGTGTTGCTAATGGGAATTAATGTGGTGGGGCAGCTCCGTTTCGGAGTGGTCCTCTCCGCTCCCATCTGAATCAACACACTCTGGTATGGCCCAGGCAAACCTCAGCATCCCCTCTCCGTGCGGACGCGCGGGCGCGCATTTGGAACATGTAATTTTGTTTCATCTAAGTCACATATATAACTGTTGTTGCTATTTGTTTACTTCCTACGCTCTCAAGGGGTGAACCGATTCGACTCCCTTGGCTCTAGGTGCTGCGTGAAACAAGATGCGATGGTCCCAAAGCTGCAGAACAAGTGTCCCCTTGGTGGTGGGACAGCTGTCCCCTCCGACAGAGACCCACACAAGGAACATACCTCTTGTGCCTATATTGCCCTCTAAATAGGAGACCGATAGTCCAGAAAGTGGAGTTTCCTAACCAAGCTGGGCCTAAATCAGATATTTCCTGTATTTCTTATGAAGTGTCAGCCTGCCGAGGTCTGTCTGGGTCATGTTTCTCATTCCTTAGCTGTTGTTGCCTATGTTTTTGGGGATGGCATCACCTGGGACAACAAGTCCAAGCCAGAAATCACCTTTTCATTCCCCCCCAGCAGAACTAAGCCCTTCCCAAGCCTCCCAGATGGGTTTGCCAGGGGAAGACCCGCTCTTGTAAAGTTTTCTTTGAATTTGCCTGGTTTCACATGTTTGTTTTTATTATGTATACACTTGCATGACACATCACCAAAGCAGATTAATCCCTGCGATGTTTCCTTTTGTTTTTAAAATAATTAAGGGCAGCTGCTACTTAAAGTCAACTCCGACATCCTCGTTTTTAGATAAGGGCCTCGCGTTTGTTGTTGTAATGAAGCTGTTTGACATGGAGATGAAAGCCTCTGCTGTTTGTGTTGTAAAAACCGGTTTTGACGCCATTTTTGAACCATGTCAAACCGTTTCCTTACATTTTTGAACAAGACAGGCTTTGATCTAGGGGAAAAAAACCCCAAGATGTTTCAATCAGAATGAAGAAGCAGCAGCCCTTAATGATTTTAAAATAGGATCAAATTGTAAAATATCTCAGTCATTATGTTATGTCACGTAATGACATCCTTGTGGCGGTGCTGTGTGATGCATTTAGCATCGTGAAATGTTGCAGAAATAATTCCAAATAATCTAAAAGGCTGAAATGAAATAGTGGAGTCGCAAAGCGACTCTTTTAAAGCGTCAAAAGAAAACCCTGGTTTCTGGCATTTTTGGAGTTGCTGAGCTCATCAACGCGCGGGCACTTTTGGATTATTTTGTTCTGAAAGCGAAGGAAAACAAAGCATGGAGAGAAGTTGAAAGCGCCTTGTGAAATGGAAATTCTCCCAATTGACCCATTTGAGCTGGGGAGGAGGTGCCCGGCCCCTGCATTCTGGCCTGAATTCTTTTCGGATGAGGTTGGGAAATGATGCGGTGGTTGCGCATCCCTGTGCTGAGCTGAGCTCTTTTGGGCACCTTCGCTTGTTTTTGGCCGCTTTTCCCATTGTGCGGTGGAGGGTGGTGGGTGCCATTGTAAAGGGATGGAGTGACAGGATTCGGGTTTGCGGTCCCCCGGTCCTCGGGGACTTGCCTGATGTTGCTACTGAGCATCAGGGAGCTGGGGCCATCCCTGTGGTCCCCAAATTGTCACCTTAAGCACGGAGAGCGGTGTGTGACAGCGGGGTCAAGGAAGGAGAGGTGCATAAAGGCTGCTTGAATCCTGCCAGGGGAGGATATGAGAGCTGACAGTTACCTGGGGACCCTGAGATACCAGAATCCCTAACTTAATCAGACAGATAACGGGAGCAGCGAGAGATGAGGCAGGAGCAGGAAACACCGAACAATAGGAGCCAACCCCCCCGGGCCCCCGTGCTGCGCCGGAGATAATAAACTATATAAAAATCTGTCACCGCGCGATAAGTGATGAATTAGAATCAATTATATGTTTAAAATAATAGACTTCCCCACGGTGTTCCCCTCCAGAACGGTGACGGGCTTGGCGGTGGTGACGGCAGCCTTGTTGGCACCGTCACCGCCGGGGCTGGGACACCTTGTGCCGGCTGTTTTGCAGCGTTTGGGAGCTTTTTGGCATTTCATTTGGCTTTTCCTCCCACTCCCGCGAGAACCACAGATGCTACCGTGCCGTGACCTCCAGCCCGCCCTTCCTCGCTGTTTGTAGATTGGAGAGATTTACCATTTTTCTTGCATTATCGGCCACTTCGCGCTCGTGGCCTTGTTGCCGCTCCCTGTGTCGAGCAGCAATTTCCGAGCTGCTGAGTGCTGTTCTGGTAAATAACACTGCTTGAGTGCGGGTTTTTCCCCCCCTCCCTCAAATGTCAGCACAGGCGAAGGTGTGAAAATGCAAGATTAACCCCGTGAATCATCCATCAAATGATGCGCGGTTGGTTTGCGAGACTTTTTGCTGCATGTTGGTTGGGAAATGCTCCCAGTGAAGCTCTTGCAGAGTGATGGGAAGAGCGTGCACGTCTAGTCCGGTACTTAAATAGGTTGAAAACAGGTATATTTAGTCTTTTGATGATGCTGCTTGCAAAACAGACTCAGGAGGAGGACTGGGCCTTTGGGGAGCATCTCACTGGTTGCTGGTGGTTGTGTTTATGAGCAGGTCTGGTTGTTCTGGTGAGGATCAGGCTGATGGGAGTGCTTTTTCTCCAAAACTACGGCGCTGTAGCTTGTCATGGCCTCGCTGCAAAGGGCTTTGAGCCCGCTGGGCTCAGTCTGTGTCCTTCCTAGGCACGATTCCAGACCCAGCTCCTTTAAACCAACGCGTAACCCTGCTCAGCTGTTGTCAGGTGGCTTTGCAAAGATGTCCGTTGCTCTTATACAGGTTGATTTTTTTCCCCACGGAATGCAAAACCTGCTTTTGCCCTCCTCCAGCCGCATCCCTTGCTTTCTGCACCCTGCGGGTGTTTCCCAGCTCCTCGCATGGATAGGAGGGAAAATATTCTTTGTGTGTCCAAAGCTGATCTGGAAACCCATGCCTAGCCTGGCTTGCTTTATTATTTTGCTAAATAGCACAAGTTGCAGCCATAAAGCCCCTGGAAGCCTGTGCTAAGCAGGGGCGCTGGGACCGGTGCTAATGGATTGAAGTGAGCGGCTCACCAGCCACAGGGGTGCCCTGGGATTTCCCTTTTGAATCTTATTTACATTCGGACTAACAATAGCTCCCAAGCTTGGCTATAAATAATTTCTGGGAAAGAGTTGTCTAATTAAACGTACAGCAGCAAAGAAAGTAGTTTTAACCACAAGGCTGGTGTCCTAATGAACGTAATCACTGAATGGGGACAGCTTAGGAAACAGAACTTGACATCTCCCCGTGGAGGCAGAGAGATGGAGGGGAAACATACTTGGGGAGAATTCCCAATCAATATTTAATTGCATAGCATGTAATCTGTCTTAGTATTTTTTAAAATAAAATTAGAGCCCGGCAGAAACTGGGGAACCTTTAGTGCAGATTTCGGGAGGGGGAGCCTCGTTTTTTACAGCTGTCTGGGGAGGGAACAACATCTGAGTGCCCCTGTAGGCATGCAAATTGTTCTGTAGTTGGCAAAATGGTGTGAACGCAGGCTTTGGCGGCGTGGATTTCCAGCCTTCCCCCTTCCACCGCCGTCTTCCTCCTCTCCCGGTGGAGTTTTGTTGTCTGTAAGTGGGGAATTACAGAAATTCCCCTGGAGCTCCCAGATGTCCAGCTATAGTTCACATCTGGAAAGCATTTCTGAGGATGAGAAGAAGTGAAGTTCCCCATAACCAGCCCTGTGCCACGGTGCTGAGTGGCTAAAAGACAACTGGTGGGACTGGGCGATGTTTAAAAGACACGTAGGTGAGGGTCTTAGCTTTAGAGGTGGACTTGAGGGTGCTGGGTTAACATTTGGACTTGATGATCTTAAAGGGCTTTTCCAACCGTAAGGATTCCATGGGCAGAAGGTGTGTGCTGCAAATGCATGGGCAGGTGGATCCAGGTCGAGCTTGAGGTAGCAGAGAAGCTCCTGACCTGGGAGGTTTTGGCTGTTTGGTTTGTAACAGACTCAAAGCCGGTGTCTGGGGGTAAAATACAGCAGAGCAGCTCGTGGGGAATATCAGAGCCCTGAAATGCCGGTTCCCTTGGTTTGTGGTGGTGGCCCTGGCATGGAGATGCAGTGATGGGATGTTGGTGTCTTTTCCTCAGACTTGCAGCCTTGCTCCATCCCCAGAGAAAATCTCCGGCTCCACTGCGATTAATCTAATCGGCCACTGGATGTCAATGTTGCCTCATCCAATTACGAGTGGGAAAGTCGTGGATCTTCAGAAAGGGGGAGAAAAATGCGGCTGTCGGAATAGAAAGAGGTGGGATGTTGTTTTCTTTTGCGAAGTTGGCTGTTAAGAACCGTAGGGCCACGTATGAAGGTACCAAGGAGGAAACAGTCGTTGCTCTTGTTCTGCTCAGCCAGGGTGAGATTTGATCCAGTCTGCATGAAGACTAAACCCTGGTTCTGGGACAAAAAGCCTCAGCAGAATGAAAAGCAGGACAGGAAAATGTATCCCCCTTCTTCCAGGCACGGCTCGGTGCGTGCTGAGTTGTTGTTGGTTGGCATCGGGCCCTAACGTGTTGTTCAGGAGGATGGTGATGCATCTCCTGTGGAGCTGGGCACAAGGAGGGTTTGAGGATGTGTTGTCAGAAAATGCAGCTCTACATTGGGAGGGTTCTCTGCAAAAAAATATAGCAGATCTGGATTTAAACGCTGCGGCTTGGCCTCCTCTCTGTTATCCATCTTGTAGCCGGTCGCGGGGAAGCACAGGCAGCAGCTGCATCCTGCCAAGATTCATGATCAAGAACGCCTCTCCCCCACCTCCTCCTTCCCTTGGACAAATATTTTAAGTCCAGGCCCCGGGTTGGGAAGCAGGTGCAAGCAGCTGGCGTCTCCAGCCTGTTTGCATGCAGATGGCGCATCTCTGGGAGGGAAACAAGCCCTTGGGAAAACGGGAGCCCCGAGTTTTGGGTTTGGGATGAGCAAGGATAGGGCGAGATGCATCTCAGTCCTCTCCTATGGGCTTTATGGTGTGAAACCACTTGATATAGACCTCCCACAAACAGGATGCGCTTTGCCTGGGTAGCAGGTCCCTGTTAGCGAGACTGGGGGGCTGCTGAGGGCTCCTTGTCCCTCCTTGCACCCCCGCAGCAAAAGCAGGACATTGCTCCCCCAAGCTGTCTGCCCTCTGCCTTTCCTTCCTAGCAGTAAAAAGGAAGGAAATTGGACACGTGGTTTCTATCCCTTGGGAATTATTCAGCCCCCCCCATTCACATTGGGTTCATTTGGGTGCGATGATATCTCAAATTTAATGATAAGTCTAACAGAATTCATTTATAAGATAAATAAGATGTTATTAGTACATTAGTAGCAAAAAATGTGCAAGGACACTGCTAATGTAAGGTGAAAATGCCTTCCTGAGTGAAATTTAATTAGCAGATTGTGTTCTATTAGTGACTTTTATGGGGAGTTCATGAAAATGAATACAAATATGGTCCAGGCAGCCTCTCCTGTGCAATGAGAGCCTTGCTAACCTACCGTCCCTCTCCCTGCCGATGGAAAAAACACCCGTGTGTGTCCTATCCCCTTGCCAGAAATGGACTTTTTGGGGGCAGAATGGCAGCCCGTGGCCACCGTGCAGCCTGGGGTTGTGTTTGAAGGGCTTCAAGTCTGGGTGCCGGTTGCTTGAGAAGAGCAGCGATGGGTACGGAGATCTCACTGCGCTGAGTTTTCTCCCTAGCTAGATGTCCCGCAGCAGTGGCAGAGGATGCCAGGTCCTGCAAAGGGTCCATGGCTGAGATGCAGCTGCCATGTGCTGGCAGACCTCACCTCCCTGCCAGCCTTGCTGGCGTGCGTAGCTGCAGGGGAATGGATGCCGTCCAAGAACATCATACATCTTTTAAAGACTTCTGGTCCCCAAGCAAGCCCCAGGCTGTTGTGCAGCTGTTACTGGAGTCACACGCTGTAGGGACACATTGGGGTCCCTTCTCCTCCAGCACAGCGGGGACGCCCGTGTGAAGGAGCTGCGGAGGTGACATTGATGGGTCTGTCTTGGTTTTGTGCCGAACACCGGTGCTCGGTGTGTTTGTGGAGCTGGGAAGCGTTCCTGTGCTACATACGGCTTCAGGACCTTAGAGATGACTTAGGAAGGAAAAACATACTGGGATCAGCAACACAAAAAGAGATAAATAAAAGGTGCCTGTGTTCTCGGTCTTTTCTGGGAAGACTGTCTTGTCCACCCGATCTACAACCTTCTGGTCCCAGTCAGTGTGTGGCTAAGGGACACGTCCCTTGGTGACGCCGCCAGCTCCTTGCTCTTGGGACTGAAATCTGGGGTGAGATTCTGCCTTGGCCAAACTGCCGAGGAGGTCTGGACAGCACGCAGCGATCTGTCCGTGCAGCCTTCATTTGGAAAGCGCTTGTGAGTGCCTTGGAGCTCTGGAGGAGCAGAGAGAGGCTTTGTGCAGGGGAGTTGCCTTCCCCTTAGGAGACCCGTTCCATCTCTTGTATTAATGCAGAATAAATGCAATGACCCCCGCCAGGCTTTTGGGGCTGGGGGAAGGTCCATTAGTTACTGCTGCCGATGTAGGAGGCATCTGGTGGTGGTTGGGAAGATCCTTTCCTCCCATCTGCGGGCGCAGCATCCAGCTTTTGATGATTATTTTGCTGAACAGAGGCAGAACATGCATGGGGAGTCATTATTCATGCAGATGATTCTCACAATTCAATAGAGGTAATTAGGAGAATGATGGAGGAAATTAGCACTTTCTGCGGGTTTATTAATATTAATAAAATGATTCCATGGTTAAAAATAATAATAATATTAATAAAATAAATACAAAACTGCAGAAGCGCTGTGCTCAGCTACTAAATACCAGTCTGCTCCGGGCGGTGATCAACCGGTAGCTTGAATTAGTTCTCAGAGATGGGGTTTTTGCCCTCTCTAAAGATGGTATCAGAAAAATTAGAGTGGATTGAGGCATATTCAAGGGTCATTTCTTGTTTCCCCACTTTTTCCCATTAGGGAAGGTCCATAAGGCATTGGAAAGTTGAGTGGAGTGTCTTTAGTCTTGAAACCAGGATGTTTTCTGCTGCCTGTTGTCCCTGTTCTTCTTCACCCGCTCTGTCTGTAGTTGTCCTGGCGAGGAAGATATTCCCGCATCCCCATTTACCAGGGGCTTGGTGTAACGTGGGCTCCTGGATCTGCCATGAAGGTCCATTTCCACGTTGTCTTCTCGGTTGCGTGTCCCGTTCCCTCTCATGTCAACCATGGACCACGGCCACCCATGTGCTGCTCTGCGTGTCTCTGGTCTGAGGGATACGCTGCAGTCTCAGGAGGAGGTTTTTTGCAGAGGGTGAGGAGTTTATTGCATTAAAGGCAGCACAGAATGTTATTAATGAAAATACACGACGAACGTCTTTAAATGTATAAAAATTTAATTAGAATTTTTGTTATTAAAATACTGCCAAAAGTGCTTACTGAAGCCCTCCGCTTTCTTTTGACATCAAGGCTTTTTTTTTTTGCCAGTTTCTTGCACACTACGAGGAGGATTTGGAGTAAGGAGGGGAATAATTGGTACCAAACGGCTTCTGTAGAGGGTGATGGGACTTTTGGTTTGCATCGTGGATGTGTCTATAGCAATACCTGGCCAGACTTGGTTCTTTGAGGATATCACACGTGGAATCTCCCTGCTTGGGGCAGCACGGAGCAGCTCGTTTGCTTTTGGCTCCATGGGGAGATGCGAACATTGTCCTGGCCAACCTTCTTGCATTAGTGATGCTGGTCTGGTGGGTGGTACCAATTCCCAGAGCCTCCTCCATCCGCCTGTATTTAAATGGGAAAAGATCAGAGCGGTTGAACTCGTCGCTTTAATGACAGATTCCATTATATTAAGCGGTAATTGCAAATAAAAAAATCGCTTTCTATAATTAAAAGAAGACCTCACAGCTAGCCGTGGTGGCTTTATGTGTGATCTCCATCTTATCGCTGGGGATGCTCATGTTCTCCCCGCTTCTGTGTCACTGCATGGGGAGCCCGACGGGTTTTCCCCATCCTGCACTGAGGTGGGAGAGCTGGGGATGGAATATTTCCATTCCAGAGGAATTTGCAGGGCTGGCGCTTTTAAGGGAGTTGAGGGGGAAGCAACCCCATCTCCCAACTTGTAAATTCAGCAGGTCTGGTTGGGGAAGTGTCACCGCGGGGGAAGAAATATGAAACCTCTGAGATCGCGTATGCAGAGTAATTTTTCTGACTGTAACTCTACTTAGAAGTAAGGGTATGATGAAAATACTTAGAGCGTTTTAAATGAACCCGGCAGAGATCTGATTCAGCCCCAGTGAAGTCTGTACAGGGTTTATTGGGTGTTGGCCGAGTCGAAACCTAACACCAGCGTTTGGTGCATGGCTGAGAAATAAATTGGTTCCGTCTCCTTATTAGCTGAAAATTAGATGAAGGAAAAGCAATAGTCATATTTTGTAATATATTTTGGTGGGCTGCAATGCAGGGGAGCGAGGAGGTTGGTGCATTTGAGGTGAGACACCGGGGTGTTTGCTCCCCACCTTGATCCAGGGGTCCAGGATGGGTCAGGTCTCCAAGCAATAACAACCCCACCAGAGATGAACCTGACCTTGAAAGGTCCGAGGATGCTCTGTGCTTGTCAATATCGAGATATTTAGGATTGTGGTGAGATGGGTGGAAGTACAGGTTGAGTGTGAAAACCACCCAGACATTCCCATATATCCCCTTCCCGCCTTCGCTGGACTTCAGCGGTGTGAAATTTTCACCCCATGCATTGGAAACAATATCTCGGAGGAGCCTCAGAACCATTTGTTTTCCCTTTAATTGGCTAGCGGGGAGAAAATAACGAAGGGAAGTCACGCAGGGGAAGTTCTCGTCAGTGCTGTTTTTGGCAACAGAGTCACAACATCCCTAGATTTATTTATTTAATTGCATTATTAAAAGTATAAATAAAAATAAATCCAGGAGAGCGGCCAGATCTATGCTTTGCATCTCTAAAATAGAACCATAAATGCCAGGGAGCACCGGGGGAATGATTTATTAGCCTGTTATCGTGAGTGACTGGGACGCTTTCGATGGAGTCCTGGCTAATTTCTAACAGCTGCATTAAATCACAGATGCTATAAGCTATTATAAAATAATCACCCAGCGGTCTGCAAACCAGCACGAAGCCCAGGGTCAGCGCCGGAGCCCTTCATTTGTTTCACATCTCAGCCGCTCCGATTCCTGCGAGGGTGGGAAATAAATAGGACTGGTAGCGGCCTCATTTTATCATCCAGGAGCTGACAATAAATAAAACCTCCATAAACCTTTTTCTAAAAGGAGTTTGGAGGGGAATTCGCAACGAGAGGAAACCTTGTTTTGCTCTTAAATATGGTCCATGTGATGTCAGGGCTCCCGGGTCCTATTTCTAGCTCTGGAAGGGAACCTGCGCTTGCTGATTTATGGGGCAAATGGAGAATTTTGGGGGGTTTTGGCTGCAGACGGGGCTGGAAGGCTGAGAGAAGAGGGTCCTGTGGCACTTAGGGACGTCTGTCTCAGCTCCTCGGTGCTGTTCCAGACAAGTCACTTAAATTTCCCTACAGCTTGACTGCTCTCCTCTCTCGTTTGACAAATAACGTGTGTGTTTATGTGGCTGGGCTCCGGAGGGGGTTAATACTTGGCCTGGAAATCTCTTTAGAAGTGCCAATTTGTAGCGACAGAGAAAACAACAATGAATAGGAGAGGCTGCGAGGGCCAGAAGAAGTGAGCAAGCGGCTGCTTATGAGGATGGTGACTTGCAGAGCTGGCCGCGATAGCAGGGGTGGGTTTAAAGGGTGAAGGAGAGGAGAGCGAAGAAAGCCACAAATAAATAAAAATAAAGCAGTTAGGAAGAAAATGCCGCCCATCTGCAATGCTCATATTTTTCTTGACGGTTTTGCTTTATGTTGCAACAGCTGCTTAGCATGACAAATGCTGGTTTTAATAGCGAGGTACGGGAGGAGATGCAGGCTGGGCAGGGAGGGATGGGGATTGCTGGCTCTTTGTGCTCTCGGATGCTCTTACCTGGGGACAAACAGCCCTGGGCAGGGTCACCCTGGTGTCCTGTACCCACCACGTCAAGCTTAGGGACGTCATTTTGGAGCTGTTTTGTTAACCGTCGTGGTTTTGCAGCCGCGTGTCCTTGTTTGAAATGATGGGGTAAAAGGGGCTTTGCCCTGAATGTGGTAGAAGGAACATCAGGGCTGTTTGTTGGTGGAAAAACCAACTCCTGAGGCAACCTAGGATGCTCCAAGGCCATGTGTCCATGGGAATGGTGCACTTTGGGCTTGCAGGGTGGCCTTTGGGCAGGTCTCTTACTTCTCCGAAGGCATTTGTGTTCCTTTGTGCTCTCCTACCTCCTTATTCTCTCTGCAAAATGGGCTAACAGGCTTTGCGGCTTGTTTTTCCTTCCTGCGGTATGGGGGATTGTCGGGTTGTCAGCAGGCTGGAGATAGCAGGGATTGCTGACAGCGAGCAGAACTGAGTCAGAGCTGTGCACAGAAACCTCGCTCAGCCTTTGAAACTGCAGTCAAACCCTCCCCCAGGGTTATTCTTGCTCATAAAGAACGCTTAGTTTAGTTTGCTGCAAACCTAGATTTTTAATCCCGGGATCCAGCCAGACCCGGCCTTTGAAGAGAATTGGGTTGGAGTCAGAAGCGAATGGCTCAGGCCAGGCTGACTCTTAAAAGATGAATTAAAACCGACCCGGGAAGATGGAGATGTTCACATCCGCACCCTGGCTTTGCAACTTGCATATTGATTTCCTTGTGCCTGATACCGCTGGGAATAAATCAGCAGCGAGATGCACACGGAGACACGGTGGTTCAGAAAGTGGGGGATCTGCTCTGGCGTTTACCCACAGCTCAAATCAAACTCCCGGGGAAGTTTTCCAAAGCTTGGAGGAACCGAGATCCTTCCCTCGCCTATAATGTTTTTTTTCCCCCTCGCTTCAGCCCTTAGAAGCGAGAATTTCAAAGGTGAAAAACAAAAACCCATCATCTGCACCGGCCACAGAGGGGAAAGACTGAGAACACTGAGAATTTTTATTGCTCATGGGACTTGCAGCCCACAAACCCGTGGAGTTCAGGCAGGGAATAAATGTTTGGCCTTTTCCCTGCTTAACAGGACTCATGAGGGGGAAAGCAGAGGGAACTGGGGGTGTTTTCTTCCGAGCCCCTGCTCCGCTCCCCTCTGTTGTGCCCTCCCAGGACAGCCCTGACGTGGAGTTTCCCTCTTCCAGCATCCAGCGCGGGTGGCACAACTGCGCTCCCATCATTTCTACATCTCCCTAATTTGTGAATAAGCCCAGAGGCTTGTGCGATGGCTCCGTTTTTAGGAAGAGGATAAACAAGGCTATGCGCTATCTGCTTATTTGCTCTTTTATTCTTTCAGCTGAGAGCTCACAAAACACTTTGCGAGCGCCTATGAAATGAGCCTTGTAACGCTGCCAGGAGAGGGAAGGAACGATCGTGGTCCACTCAGCAGCTCCGAGAGGTCGTGATAGGGTGAGACTGTGGTAGATTCAGGAGTAAATCCCAGGTCCCGTCTTCCATTTCTAGTCTGTAATGGCTGGTAAGACCCAAAATCACATTACATGCCCATGCTTAGCAATGCGGAGCCATTTGTGATCCAGATCTTCTTTTCTGGTGTTTCTCTTGCTCCTGGACTAATTGGAGAACGTGATTGTGCCTCCACACCAGTGAGAAGTCATTAGGTGGTCCATGAATATGGTGCTAATGATGATGAAATCATCTCAAACTCAACCTGGTATCTATGCTGTGAGAGTATATTCGCATCTGCGCATCTTCCTTCGACTTCTCCATCTCAGAGATGCCTCCAGACCTGTCCATGGATCCAGGGGTGGCCAGTGTCTCCTGGTTGCTCCATCTCCATCTGTGGTTCATGTTCAGCTTGTGACACCTGAACCAACCTCAAACTTCCACCTCCTGGCACTGAGTTGGGTTCATCCATAGGGTTTGGGGTGAACCTGAGATGCTCGTGAGTGGTGGCGACCACAGGGCGTGGGTGGCCCTTGGCTTTCTCAAGGCTGGCAAAGGCACTTTGGGAAGCATCTCTTTGAGGGATACTGGAAGGGACGGTGCGGTTGGGTTTTGGTTGTGCTCTTTGGCAATTCTATTTTGTGCGAGGCGATGTCCTTCATGAAGCAGGCTTGAACTTTGGCGCGTTTTCATATGGAAATGTTTTGGCAGCGAAGCAAAATGTCGCAGGCCAGTAATCGCCCCCCTGCCCCTTCCCTCGAGAGTCGGGTTTGAAGGGAAGGACTGCATGGCAGTTGAAAACTTGCCCAAAGGCACTAAATACCAACAGGAACGGCAATGAAAAAATCTTGGCATCGCAGAGAAAATCTTAACATTTTGCTTCAGTATTTAAAAAGAAATACTGAATCGTCGGCAGAAACACTGCTGGAAATTGAAATCCTCATGTTTTGAGATTTTGGGCGATGCTGCGTGTGGTTCTGCCCTACTCGGGCGTTCTGGCCCCTTTGGGATTTGCATGAGCAGGGTGTTTACAGAGTTGTTCTTTTCGTTGTGTGGTTTATTTTGTTTCAATACTCGCTGTGATGGGGGAGGCTGCTTTTAACTCGGCAAGGTGGGTGTTTGCAGAGCTGCCTCCTTTTTGAGTTTCAGTTGTCAGGTTGACGCGCGGTTTCAGCGCGCCATATGTCTCCGGTTCAGCTGGGGGTTTGAGCTCCGCGCTGAGCATTAAGTGTGAAATAATCCTGATAATATCCACAGCCATCGCGGGTCCTTCTGAACCACAACCTGCGTGACCTGGGTTTGCATGTTCTCACAAGGATTTGATGGAAATGGGGAGGGTTTAGGGTACAAGGATGGTGTTGGAAGGGCTACCTGGCCATCGCCTGCTAAACCAATCCTGGTGTTAGGAAGGAGCGCAAGTCTCGAGTTTGCATTTTCTGCCCAGACGAGCTCAAGCACCACGATCAATTTGAAGAATAGGCTGTGTTTTTTTCACAAATACCTCAGCAGGTTTGGTGGTTGTTTTTTTTCTTTTGCTAAATTCATGCGATAAAATGCATTAAATGTAACAGCACGGAAAATAAAAGTTCAGTTTGCGGAGGGAGCCTGATTTAGTGTGAAGATAAAACAAGATAAAACAACTGGAAAAATTAAGTGGGATAAATAAATCCTGCCGGAGAGAGGCAGGGGTGACAGAGGGGGAGAACTACGTGTGTGCCATCGAATGGGCAGCGCTCAGTGCATCTGGGAACAGTTTTCCTAAGGTTTTCATCCTGGAAAGGGGGTGATGCTTTGCTGTGACCCCCTTCCCATGCCCTGGGGGAAGCTCAGCTGTATCCCAAGACCGAGATGCGATTCTCCTACTTTGCATGGACTGAGATGTGATTCTCCTACTTTGCATGGGGTGTGCGTGTTCCGCGGTGCTCTCGGTGCTCACTTTTGGGTGAAGAAACAAGAATATTCAGCAGCAAATGGGAAAAGCAAGAAGCAGGGCGGCGGGGGTGTGGGGGAAGAGGTGTCGGGATGGGTTGCCAAATATGCCGGGTGAAAATTAGCAGCTGCAAGTGTGCAAGAGAAAAAGGTGGAGAAAAGAGGGGGTAGGGACAGATGGAGAGAAGGAGGGAGAGAAAGAGGAGGTGGGAGAAAAGGGGAGGAGGGGATAATAGTGCAGAAAGATATTAGTTAAAAATCTTATAGCCCCGAGCCCAGACGCCATCTGCACGTAGCAGGATAGCAACAAGACGCCGCTCTCTATATTTGCCGCGGAGGTGTCATGTACGTCTTGGCCAGACCGTGTGGCCAAGATGCTCAGGAGGAGAAATTTCGCGTGTCCCAGGAGGGAGGTGCCTTGAAAGAGCCCCATTTTCGGGAGGCACCGAGCAGCTGTCTGCAAACCAGGGACCGCAGAGGAGCCGGCGGCTTTGGGAAAGCTTGTCTGGGGCTTCCAGAGGGAGATCTGGAGAACTTCCACTTCCACCAGCGCTGGAGGGTGAATCCCTGGGAGCGAGGAGTAGCTCTTTGATTAAACAAGCCCAGGTCCTCCAAGGATTTCTCTCCCCTACAGCTCTGCTGGGTTTTTCCTTTCCTGGGTAAAGAATTAACCCCTTCAGTTGTGAGCAAGGCTGAATGTCTGAGAGACAACAAAGTTCATCTGGGAGAAAGAAGGAAGAGGGGGAAAAAAAAGCTCTATTTCTTATGATCTTTGCTTTAAGTTTTAGTTCTCTTTGCCCGCTGAAGACTGTGACAAGGACATGGTGCTTAGGTGTGTCTGTGCTTCATAGCATTCCCCTCTCCAAGCAGGATGCTCGTGGGAAGGTCATAGGCTGTGAATATCTGTGTCTCGTTTAAAATGAGTTATAAACACTCTTTGGAGCTCTTTTGGAAGAGGCAGGGTCCCAAAGGGTGGCACTTGCTGGCCAAGTGCATAGGGTCCCGTTATCACTGGACTCTCCCCATCCCTTGCCGCAACTGATCTCGAGGGAGCTGCAGCTGCTCCCCAGTGCACAGAGAGCAGCTCAGCACGCCCTGAGCGGTGTGGAAAAGGGGAAAATAATCCAGTGAGGCCAAAGAATAAAATCCAGGGTGGCCGTCCATGGGTTGCGACGGCTGCTCCCCAGCACGGTGCTGCTGCTGAGCTGCTCCAGGGCCCCCGGTCCCTCACTAATTACTTCCAGGCCTGTACTCTTGACATTTGCAAGCTCCTGATTAGAGCAACGGAGGAGAAATCTCTGAGGGAGATGGAGGCCAAACTGCACCACTAATAAAAGCCGAGATTGACAATCGGCTGGGAGGCGAGAGGCGGGGAGGTGCAGGGACTTGTCCTTGCAGTCTTGGTTTCTTGCTGAGCCTCTGGGATGATGAGAGAAGGTCAGGGCTTGTTAACGTCACCGTGAGGAGCAGGATCTGCCACTGCCATATGCCTGATGCCCCCAGGGCCTGTGCCAGCCTCCGAGTCCGTCTCAACGAGGCGATATTTTTAGAGCTGAAGCCACCCGCGTGAGTCCCCCGTACAACCCCAGGTCTGCAAACTAAGTAAAAAAAAGTGGCTCTGCTTGATTCTGTGTTTGCATCCAGGTTTTGTAGCCTCCTGGATTTCAAGTTCATTTTCCCTTGCATCTTTTCTCCCCCGTGTCTCACCTTGCTCCCTTCATTTGATGCCAGCGCGCTCACACAGGAGGTGGCACTAACCAGAGCGGTGGGACTGGGAGGTGTTTTTGGTGGGGTGGTCCCAAAGATGGGGGCAGGAGAGGCTGCTCTGGCTGCCTGTACCTGCTATCAGATGCCCAAAGTGGCCTCTAAGCAGCGTGTGGTTGAGATGCATTGCCTGCAGTCTCCTGCGTAGCTCTTCCAGACTGTTGGGTCCCTACCCAGTTAGGCAGCATTCTGTTATGTAAATGTGTATAAAATTCCCTTTCCAGCCCCCTCTCTCCCCTCCTTGATGCCCCATATATGCTCACCTGCGCCCAGCTGTCTGTAGCAGGCACTTTAGCTATCTGTCTATCCATTTATGCCCTGCCTTTGCATCTGATCATGTAGCCATGTCTCTCCAGCCTCCTCAGAGGCTCTTTCTGAGGCAGACAGGCTTTTCCCCCCCTTTAAATCTCCGGAATCGCACCAGCTCTGGCACTGAAACAACCGACGTGCATGTTGAGGGTTAAGCCAACTTTTCAGCAGCTGAAAGAGCTTTTCTGATGGAGAACTCAGCCCTGCTTTTCTCGGTGCTTCTCTCAGCTCCGGGGTTGTCCTATTTATCCAAGCTGCAGTGAGCATCCCTCTGGTGCCCGCAGCCATCGCTGGTGCCGGGAGCCAGCACGCATCTTTGCAGTGCTAGCCCGTGGCTAGCGGGGTATTTAGGGCTGCTGCATCCCACTGCCACATCCAGCAGACCCGCTCTGCTGATAATTGGGCTTGGGATGGCTGAAAAACCCTTGCAAAATCTCCTTATCAGTTTTAGCAGCCGTGTTTGGGTCTCTGAATGAGGTCAGGGTCCCAAAATAGCTAAAACTCCGTGGCTGGTTGTTGTGCTTCTCCTCTAGCCCCCTCAAGGGGACATGTTCCCCATGATATATTTGGTGGAAGAGGCAGATGTGCTTGGGAGGAAGGCGTCCAGCTGAGGTCCAGCCTGCCCTGGCTTGGGCGGGAGGAACCGCAGAGCACGTTGTGGGGAGGTGGCAGCGTGAGGTTGGTTTTCTTTTGTAAGCACAGAGACAGGTGCATCACCGAGGTCTTGCTGCCCTTTGGGGAGGTGAATGGTGATCTCTAGGTGTCTCCAATGGTTGTGACCAGTGGGGTGGGAAGCTCTTGGGTTTCCTAGCACCACCGCTTCTGTGTCAGGGAGGAAGGATGGGGCAGAGAGATCCTATGGAGCTCCCTTATAGCCTTACATAATCTTGTGGGGAAAAAGCTTGGCGGCAGGACACTTTCTCACAGGTACAGGGGACAAAACAGTCCCAGCGGGGGTGGGAGATGCATCAACAGGTGGATGCAGAGACAGGTGTAGCGAAGGGGGGTGATGAAGCCAGCACCCTGCAGCTCCTCGGGGCCATGTGGCCAGCAAAGTCCCTTCTGCAGCCGGGGTTGAAATGGTTAAAGTGTGTGTGGGGGGTTGGTGTGAGCCCGGCTCCGTCCGCAGGCGGCAGCGCGGCGCGGCAGGGGTTAAGGCTGGCGTGGGCAGCCTGCGCATCGCTCCGCTCCCCTCCGCGGGTGTGCGGGGCTCGGGGCGTGCGGGAGCCCGAGTGCCGGTCAGGGATGGAGCCGCTGCCATGACAACCCCGGCCGGCGGGGCTGGGATGCTCCCCCGCGCCCCCTGCTCCCCGCTTTGCGGCTGAACGGGCAGCGCGGGGGGGTGGGTTCGGAGACCCCCTTAGAGGAGCCGAGGAGTCCGGGCGGTGGGGACGGCGCCTGCAGCTCCGCGGGGAAGTTTCGTTCTTGCGACAGAATCGGCGTTTTTGGGCAGCGTTTTTCTTTTTTCTTTGCCTTTTCCGTGTGTTACCGAAACAAAAGAGCGACAGGCGGCAATCACCCCAACTCGGAGCGCGTTTTGCTCCCCCGGCCTGTTTTTTATGGCCGCCCTCCCCTCTCTGCCAGCGACACTTAAGCTTCCTCCTTGGGTTATAAACTTTTGATGCCAGATCCTCCGCAGCGCGTACCCAACTGAATCTTAAAGTAGCGTCTCGAGCAGACACACGCACATCTGTGACCTTCATCTCTTGCTCCGCACCTTCTCTCCTCCTCTTCCTCCTCCTCCCGTCCTCCTCCCTCACCCGAGGATCCTGGGGACTCCCTCGGATGCCGCTCGGCAGGCTCAGAGCTCGCAGCCTGCCTTGCCGGGGGCTCTCCTGATCTCCGTGGAGCTCCGCATCGCTCGCCCCGGTGGTTTTGCTCCCCCCCGTCCCCACACACACGCACCCCCTCCCTCCTTCCCCCCCCCCTTTCCCCCTTTTCGGGTGTGTTTTTTGCCTGTCGGAAAAGTCCCTGCTGCCCAGGATGGGGGTCGGTGGGTGCTTAGCCCTGCCCTGGAGGTGCCTGGTCGTCCTCTGTCTCAGGCTGCTCTTCCTTGTGCCCGCAGGAGTGCCCGTGCGCAGCGGAGATGCCACCTTCCCCAAAGCTATGGACAACGTGACAGTGCGGCAAGGGGAGAGTGCCACGCTCAGGTAGGAGCAGCTGGATTTTTGCCTTTTGGGGGGATGGAGGGGTCTTGGCTGTGTTATCTGAGGGGTGCCGAGCAGGGCTGCCCGAGGATGCTGGGACCGGCTGGAGACTTTACGTGCGTCCCAGGGGCTCGTCCCCGTCGTGGCAGGGGACGTGGTTTTGTGGGGCTGCGGGTGCCAGACGAGCTGACAAAGGGGCTCAGGTGACAGACAGTGAGTTGGCGCTGCCTGGCGCTCCCGAAGTTGTGTCTGTGTGGGAGGGGAGGGGGTCCGCGCTGCCTGCGCCCGTGCCAGCCTGCGCTGCCGGCGGCTTTCCAGGGCTGCGATGCCTCCGAGGTGTCAGCATTTCGCCTTGATCGCTTTATAGTCTCTGCACGAATCCGTTAATATCAAATCAATCGTTTACTCCAGGGGTGCATCTTATGAATTCTGATGGATGCTTTACCTTACGCTGTTTGCTGTGGGAGAAAGGCAGGCGGCTTATATGCAGATGGGCTACTTCTGTGCTGCACAATACAGCAGAGCGTCCCTTTTGATTCCCTGAATGAGTTACAGGTGTACATGGTGCATTACCCGTGTAGGATAGCAGCTCTCTGTAGTCATCGCAGCAGCGTGACCAGATGAGCAGAGAGCAGCCCAGCTTCTGCTTTTTCGGAGGACGATGGGGAGTCAGCTCGCGTCTGGGGCTTTGGGTTGCGCCGTGCGTGCTTCAGGCAGCCCGGCTTGGAGCTGGGCCAGTTAATCCAGCTGGGCAAGCAACCCCGGGACTGGAGGAAGAAGCGCGGGGATGGTGGGACGTGAGTCTGGAGGAGTTGCTCTGCCGCTTTCTCCGCAAGAACGAGCAGCGTGCGCTGCTCCCCAGCTCCGACGGAGTCGCGGGGCTGCAGCAGTGAGCAGCTGCTCTTCGCAAAGCCAGGCGTAAGGCTTGGCATAAGCAAGCCAAGCGTGTCACGCTCTCCGTTAGCAGCCAAGCTGTCACAGGGATGTGGAGCTTGCACAGTGGGGGGGTGGTCAGACAGGCTTTCCGTGGCTGGTGTGGGGTCTGAGCAGAGGAAACGTTCGGTGTGTAACGTGGTGGTGGGGAAATGGGCTCCGATTTGAGGTGCCGAGAGAGGCGTCGGTCGCTTGTCTGCCTGCCTGCCAGACTTGGGGATGTCGCCTGCGCCAGGGACCTGCTGGGACACGCTTGTCATCACCCCGTGTAACTGGGTTGCAGAGGGCACGTTTCCCCGTGCTTTTCGTAATTGGGCTGCAAACGATGATTAACCTGAGCTGGAGCGAGCAAGGCAGTTTAAAGAAGGGAAGACAATCCCCCTGAGAGATGCCTTTGGCCTTGGTGCTCTGTTCCTCGCTGTCTGAATGCGTCTCCCCGGTGCAACATGGGGTTTGGGGCGCTCATGGAGGTCAGAGCAGGATGGATGAGATTTTGGGGGGGCTGAGCCCCGGGGCTCCAGCCGATCCTGCTGCCAGCAGAGGGCTGACTTGGATCTTTCTTTTTTATTTTTTTTTAAAGCTTCTGGCCTCTTTTCTGTGCTGTTTACAGTTGGGGATGTTTGTGAAGCAGCCAGCCCTGGAGCGGTGGGGGGTATTTTAGCTTTGCTGTAAGAATTCTGCATTCCCTGGTGAGATGCTTAGAGAAACCCCCTACCCCAAGAGCACTTGTTCTCTCCCCGTTTCCCCCCTCAGCGTCTGCTCCTGCCCAGGCTCCCCAGTGCTTCTTTTCCATGCTCTCATCTCCTTTTTGTCTTCTCAGGTTGAACTTTTCCCTGCTGCAGTCAGGTTTTTGGCATCCAGCCCCCATTTACCCTCGGTTCTCCCCATCTCTCCTTGCAATGCTGTTTCCCAGCATTTCCCCTCTTCGCTCCCAGCCCTGTTTTCCTGACTAGCGTGCAATTTTTCTGTCTTCCCTTGGGTCTGGAGATGGGCAAGACATTGCTCTCAGCAACCCCAAGGGGTAGCATCGGCAGTGGGTTCCACACACTGCGGAGTGTTTCGGGGATGTGGCTGCTATTTATTTGCAGGCTGCAATACCCCGCGGAGAGCCAGGAATGGGAAATTGCCCTGGGTGTGATGCTCGTGGTAGGTGGCACCGATGGGCTTTTTTCCCCTACAAATAGTCTGTGCACACACAGCAGGAGCAGATGTGGGGTCCCCTGCTGTCCTCCCTGCAAAATGGCACTTTCCTGGGGGTTCCAACTGAAGGTAGATGAGGAGCTGGGACCTGGTAAACCGAGACCTGTAATTCCAGCTTGTTGCACTTGCAGAATGAGCCACAATCCTGCCAGGTTTTGCAGGGGCCAGGATCTCTCCCACCCTGCTTGGCATGGGGATGAGTTGGGCTGAGCTTCATTGGGGCCGATAGGAACCTCTTTGCTTCCTAAGACCAGCTCGTTGACCACAGGTTGCATTGCAGAAAGGAGCCGTGAGAGAGCAGAACCGCACGCAAGCGGTGGAGGAAACCCGGAGGCTTTTCAGGTGGTTGTGGTTTTCCTGTATTGGATTTTGGGCGCTCCCATTTCCAGCTCTCCACCCTATTTTTTCGGCATAATCCTTGCAGAAAGTGAGGCTCCATCTGCAGGCGGCTTCTGGGTCATCTTAAATCAGCGGCAACTGATCCCCCGGTTTTAAGCAGGTTGTTGATAATTCACTACTTCTTACTGTAAGAACAAACAATTCCCATAATAGCCCTACACCTCTCCTCTCCGGGGAACTCGAGGCAGTTTGCAAAATCTCTGCGTGCCATTAAAAATAACATCAAACCGCCTCTGAAATAGAAAACCTTGTGCCGTGAAATGGGTGTTTAGATGACACGGGGCTGCAGGAAGGGACCGAACTGCGGGTTTGTGGCGAATATTCAAGTGGTGTTTAAAACAGGACCCGGGTAGTAAACGGGATCGTATCGCTCGTGCCGCCAGCAAAGCGACCTTTTATAACAGGCATCAGTACAGTTCATAAAGGCATAAAACAACAGCTGCTCCAAATTTCAAGGCTTTATGGTTTTATCTGTATTTAAGAAAGATTGGCGCCTTTATTTGTGTGTGTTCTAAGGTAAAAAGAGTGCGTTTCAGCAGGGAGGGAGTAGCTGGGAGGTTGGATGTGCTGGGTTTCCCTTGGTAGTTGCCAAGGACTCAAGGAGCCCCCTCTGTTGCTCTCTGCCTCAGTTTCCCATCTGTAAAATGGAGCCAGCAGCAGTTGTTTCTCAGCGATGAGTAGAAGTGAGCGTTCATAGATGCTGCTGGGATTGTACCAGAAACATTAGGCATGTATAACTAGGTTTTCCTCTAAATAAGACAGAGATGCTGTTTCTCCGTATTTAAAGGTAGATTTTTAAGTCACATCCCCTTCCACCTCCCTATCTTCTTCTTGCGAACCCGTGGCCTCCCCCGTTGCTTGTCCAAAGGACCAGGGTAGCTTTGCTCATTCGCATCGCCCGGCTGTATTGTGTCAATTAGCGGCTCTGCGAACAATTCCAATTAAAAATAAAAAGCCGGAATAAAACACCACGAGACGCCGTTCTTCCATTTATTTTTGCAATTATAGTTTTAATTATTTCTGACAACGCAGCTCTTTTTTTTCCCCCTGTGCGTGTGTGCGTAATAATCTACCGCAGTCTATTTCCCAGCGCTGGACGAGGCCTCGGTAAAACACAAGCAGCAGGACCGCATTCTCTGGCCATAGGTCTGCAAAGTTGGGAGATGTGATATTTTTTCGGCCTCTTTCAGGGTCAAACCGCCCACCCTCAGTTTACCCAGTTGCTAATGGGGGTTGTGACACTCACCTGCCGCCCTGCAAAGCGCGACACCCGGCAGAGAAAGGAAGCGCTAATGCAACCACGTCTCTGCTGTTAAATCCTTGCTGGGAAGCGGGGAAGAGAGCCACCGCTTTTTGTGTGCGGATGCTAAAAGCGCGGGGATTAGCCAAGAGCAGATTAGCGAGGACTTGCTCCATCGCTGCCCCTTCCCTCCCCCTTCCTACCCAAAAAGTTTTCTGGAGCAGCTAAATATATACCTGCCGTTTCCAAGGTAGAGCTCGCTGCGTGGCGGAGCTGTAATTGGCGACTCAGTGCAATTACAGCCACGGTTTCTGGCATTTGGATCCTCCTGGCTGGCATAATAATTTCTCCCTAGGTAGCTGGTATTTAACTTGTCTTATCTGCTCCTGATAGTTATAATTACAGTGCCCGCTAATTTTACTGTAATGTTGCAACCGTTTGGATGAGTGGTTGGAGAAAGGTCAGGGGGTTGCAGGAGGGCTCCAGCCCTCCATCCCAGCCCCATCGAGGCTTTTTCCCACCTTGGTGGGGTTGGAGCAGCCCCCACTGTGCCATTATCCTGGGTGCATCAGGGGAGGAAGGAGTTTCGAGTCCTTCCATCCTGGCTTTGGGATGAATCTCAGTCTCCATCTCGGGTCGGGATAGGGGTTTGTTGGTGTGCCTGTTTGGGTTGCACGGGGAGAAGGTTGATTATCCCAGCTCAAGAGCAGCATCCTGCTGTGTGATGGAGAGAGTTGGAGCTGGCTTTGGGGAGTTCACCTTCACCCCATGGGGTTTTTGCTGCTGCTTGTGCCAAGGCAGAGCCCATAAGGCGAGAGAGGCTTTGCCCTTAGTCTAGGGCCAGATTTGAGCAGCAGAGAGCTAAAGCCTTGCTGACAAGCAGATTGTAACCAGAGCACTGGGGTTTTGCTTCAGAAAAGCGTGGTTTTGAGAGCACAGAGCTGGGTCCAGCTCCGCAGCGGGAGGAGGAGTCACCGTCACCCCTCCAAGGATGTGACTCCCAGGAACGTCCCTTTGCGAGCAAAAAACCAGCCCTCAAGTGAAGTTTTTGAGCTCTGCAAGCCAGAAATAGTTACGAGTGGAGCTATTCAACTGCAGGGGATGAGACTGAACTGTTAGTAATCCTTTCTCTACAGGGTACCCGAGGTCTTTTTGCAGGCATAATAAACTCCTCAGGACCACGAGCGGTAATCGCCGTCCTTCCCCGGATCCACGCTCCTCCAGGAGCTCGGCGCTTTGTTTCTAGAGCAGGATTAGGTGTTAACGCTGCAAAAACGAAACCGGGGCACAGTGGCTGTCTTTTCACGTTCCCGCTTCCCAAAGAGTTTCTCTCTTCCCTCGGCTGCTCTCAGTTTGCCTCCTCCTCGCGTTTCTCAGCCTGAGACCGCGGATGCTTTTACAGCAGCTGGACACACTGTTTTAAGTGATAATCTTCAGATACTGCAGCCGAGCAGACAGTTCATAAGGAATATCTGATTCAGTGACTATCACTTGTTCTTCTGTCCTTGCGAGCAGCCTTTGAGGGTTAGGATGCTCTGGTTTTTCTTCTTTTTTTTTTTTAAGTGAAGGAAATAATTCCCCCACAACCCCTTGCCAACAATTCTTAGCCTGTAATGGGTTGTTTACTGCGGGTTTGATGTGATGCGTAGGTCTTGTCTTGCCTGACAGACAGAAACCCGTCAAGGCCGGATCTTCAATGCAAAATACTCGCATGTTGTACTGTTTTCCTATGAATATTTCCCAAGATTGGCTTAAAATGAGTTGTTTCCATGACTATACTCGCTTGATGGACTTGTTCCTCGGGATACAAATGGGTCTCCAAGTCTGCTCCTCCGCCAAGCGGGGGGATAATGAGAATAACAACCGTTGTGGCGTAGGATCAGATGAGTCCCCGCTAAATTGTGCTGACTCCACTAAGGTGCTTAGTGCAGATGGGGTTCAGACCCAAGGAACCACAGCACGGAGCATCTCGTTTTGTCTTCTCTTGGTGTACCAAGATTTCTATGTGGTGTCACCTCCAGGCTGGAGAGAAGAGGAATGGCAGGGCAGGAGGGAGAAAGTGGAGAGAGGGGAGAAGTTGGAAGGGGAAAAAGCAAATGGCCGGTGCAAGAAGGGAATGATCAAAGGGAAAAAGTCCCGTTGTATGAAGTTCAGTGCCATGGGACGAGTTCCTAAATCAGAGCCCAGCAGTCAGCATGTCCAGCTGGACCAGACATGGGGAAAGAGCATCCCCTCACCTCCTATTTCTTTATACTTTCTGTGTGTGTGTATCTATAATATATATATCTCTAAAAAAAAAAAAAAATCTAACAAATTTCTAACCCATATAAATCCAATTACCCATGTTTTGCCTGCAGGGAGCTGGGGAGATTAATGTTTGGTGTTTTGGCAGGAATGTAAAAAGAAATAGGTGGTAATAACAATGAAGGCTCATAAAAAGGAACCGATAGCCATGTCTGTGCCCGGGAACCCGGCTGTAATTCTGCCGGGCATGTCCCGGCGCGGTGTCCTGGTCCAGTGGAGGGACAGGACAGAGCCCCGAGTGTCCCTGGGCACCTGAGCGGGGATGACGTTAATGCGATGATAATGGAGGCTGATAAAAAGAAATGGTTTATGCTCTGAGGGTGCCTTCTCGTAACTCATCCCTCTGTGTGTTGCGGCTTGTAAGAACCACGGGAGCACGCAGCTGGCATCCCTGTTTTGCAGAGAAATTCCCAAGGAGGGAGGATGAGCGTGGGGGTTCTTATTTGGAAGGAAAGATGAGCTGGTGCTGCGTCTGTGATTGCGTTGGTCCTTGCTTGGAGTGATGTGCCCAGAGGTTTTTTGGGTAGTTACGGCTGGGGGTCGGAGTTGCGAGTACCAGGGGCCTCTCCCCGTTTGGCTTTGACACTTGGGAGCCAGCCGCTCGTCATCCTTCATCGCTGCTGTCCCCTCCGTGTCCCCTGCACGGCGGGTCCGGCCCAGCGGGTGCCACCCCGCGCTGCTCCCTCCGCGGCCACAGATTAATCACGGTTCAGATATTGCGTCCCTGCAGCGGTTTCTGCCTCCTCTGCTGCCTTCGCATCAGGCTCCTTCCTCTCCGTTTATTACCACCACCGCTTTTATAACCCACTTTATCAGATGACTTTTATTTTTTTCTTGAGCTTTCTTAAAGAGCATAACCCATGAGCAACTCATCATTTCAGAAAGAGGGAGAGCGCCGCAGAAAGCCTCCGCGCTTAGACCTTGAATGAAGAGCCTGCTTTACCGCGTTGTCGCGTTTAATTCAATCAAGGCAGTTAGAGCCGAGATTTAAAGCCCTTTGTTGCCATCACAGGAGTTGCTCTGACGCCGCAGCAGGTAGAGGAACAGATTTGAGCCCATTTCCAAGGAGAATGGAAGTAACTGGTGGAAGCTGGGAGGCTGTTGGCATGCACATTGCATCCCATCTCGCTCTCCATCACCCTCCCTGCTCTTGCTCCTTACCGCACATATTCCTTTAACTGGAATTGATTAGTTTGTCTTTCTTTTTTTTATGAGGGAGGGTGCTGTTTTTAATTAATATTCTGAACTGTATGGTAATTATGCTGGCTGGTCCCATCGCTGGCTGAGTCACCCTCTCCTCCCTCATTCTTGCGAAAAGGCTGTTTGGACTTAATTAAAATTAGGGATTGAGGGCTGGCGGGAACAGCGGGAGTCTCGCAGGGGTTTGATGAAATGATTGCTGTGGGGAAGCAGCTCCTTTCTTCCCAGGGTCACGGATTGCGATGCCCAGGCACCGTTAGGACCGTTTGGTTTGACCATTACGCATCGCATCCCGCGATCCCCGTCCTGCACCCGCAAAAAGCGACACCCCCTCTTTTGGGGCAAGAGGAGCCCATTTTGGGTGTCTGCTTAGACACATCCCCTCCCCCCGGACCCATCGCCGCTGGGGGTGTTGCGGGTCGTGGCGGGGGATAATGGAGAAGCCACGTGGACTCTGCAGGTCTTTTTTATCTCCCTTTCCAGCACTGCCACCGCAGCTCAAACGCAGCCCAAGCGAGAGCTTAACAAGCTCCGAGAGCTGTCCGGAAAGTTATCCTGACACCAAGTGACAGCCTCTCAATTGATATCCTCCAGAGACTTTAAACTCACTTCTGCGAGGTTTCCAAAGCCGGTCTTGTCTGGTACCTGAAGAATCCTTGATCTGCGGCGACGCCTCCCCTGCTTTGTCTCATTGCTCTTGACGTTTCGCTTTGTTGCCTGCTGCAGCACGGGTAAACTCCGCCGCACAACTATTTAAGAGGAGTTTTCTCTTTCTCTCTGCTCCTCCTCTGGTCTGCTCTTTGCTTTTGCAGATGTTCCTGTATAAATTGCAGGGGACGATGCTGTTCTTGCTGGGCTCTGCAGGGAACTGGCTGGGGCTGCTGCTCATCCCAGAGGGCAGGGGATGCTCCAGAGCAGCGGGGAAGGGAAAATGTGGTGTCTGCGGTGCAAAAGGGAATAGAAACTGTCCTGGGAGATCGCTCGCCCTCCGTCCTGAGAAAGCTCTGGAGAGACATCAGGGAAAAATTTCTGTCATTGGCTAGGAAAGGACAAGAAGCTGTGCCGCAGCCAGCGGAGATTTGTCAAGGAGAAATTGTGTCACACTAATCTAATATCCTCCGTACGACAAGGTAAAGAGCCAGGTGGAGGGGGGGAGCAGGAGATGCCTCTGATGGTGACCAGGCGATGCTGTGGCTTCTGTCCTAAGAGCTGGTGGGAACCACTGGCCGGAGCAGGTTGTAGGGAAGCGGACTGGCTGCTTTAAGTTACTTCCTTGCTTTTGAGACCCATTGCAATACAAATTCTTTGCCCAACCCATAGAAAAGCCACCTTTGCAGTAGTTTCAGGCTGTGGCTGGTTGATAGTGTCCCGTTGGATTTGCATGGAGGGCTCGGGGACCATCTCCATGTTCTGAACCTCCCTGAGGAGGATTTCGGGTGTGCGAGCCTGTTTGTATCATCCCTGTGCTGCTGAGCCGATGTTTTGGGATGCCACCAAGGACTTTGTAGGTTTCTGAAGTAGAAATGCGCGGTTAGGATGTCTAGTTGTACACCCAATGTAAGAAGACACGGAGCAGAGCGTATGAGCTGGTCCATAAGGTTGCGTTGGTTCTCCTTCCACGCAGTGGCAGCGCCGACCCCTTCCCCACTCACCGTGCAGCCCCGTTATGGACCAGAGAAGGTTTTAAGAAGCAGGTGGGACCTGCCCAGGCTCTGTACCCGAGGCTGCAGACTCTCAGAGGTGCACCTGGAGCATTTTCCTTGATTTTGCTTTTGTTGCCCGGTAGACCAGCGATGGGGTCAGCCCATCTGCGCAAAGCAGCTCCCTCACTGAAAGTTGCTCTGCCCATTGGCCGTATCCTGTGCATGAACTGGGAGGGTGCTCGGTGTGTTTTCGCCTTTTCGCCAGTTTTCCAGCCAGCTGCTTGCATTCAGAACCGGCTGGTGATGCCCCGAGAAGCAGCTCTGGTGTCCGCTCAGCGCTGGGCTGAGTCCTGCGATTGCTGAGCGTGCAGCTGGTTCTCGAGACTGATGCTGCACTTAGCAGGGTGCTGCCAAACCCGCCGAGTCCAGCAGGTTATTTCCCTTCAGAAGCCATTTATCTTCTTCCCTTTCAGATGCGGGGCTTCTGTCTCTCGTCTGTGTTTCCCTCCCACGTGGGAAGGAGCCTGCTCCTCCCAACCCTCCCAAATCAGCGGCGCCGGGCAGGGGTCAGACCCATCCGAGGAGCATGGGGACATGCAGAGGGGCTGGCGGGGCTCGGTGGGCTCCTGCAATGCTGCTTGACAGCTATCGATTCCTTCCCAGTTATTATTTAGATGGAGATTACTCCGGACTTCAGCTTGTTGTGCGTGTCTTTTCCGATCAGGTTTTCGGATGAGTCCGCCCTGTGGGCGGGTGGGATGCCAGCAGGTGCCGGGCTGGGGTTTGAAAGCGTTTTTTCTGGCAGGGAATTGGCGATTTGTCTCTGTTTCTCAGGGTTTTACACGGAGCAAGAGAGAAGTTGGGGTGCAAAATGCCAGATGGGAAGTTCAGGAGCACCTCGGCTCTGCCACTGCCTCTTGCAATGGCCTTGGGCACCTCACTTAGCTCAATTGACTGCCTCAATTAAAAAGCAGTGGCTCCGAATTTCCTGACTTTTCCTGTTCCCTGTAGTCGGAGGAATCTGATCCTTGGGTAGGGGCTTGCACGCTGCTCAGCACTTTTGAAAATCCCATCTAAAAGTTATCTTCAGGAGCAACACTTTTTGTCATTGAACACTAACTTAATAGTACAAGAGGATGCTGTGTGGTGGTTATAAAAGTTTAACCACTGTGTGTATCTATTACCTAGCTGCTAAATCTGTATATGCCTTAAATAATCAATTGATATTTAATTAGCATACAGGACTATTACTGCCTTCCTAAATCTATAATGATAAACCAAGTTACAAGTTATTGGACATTAATTACTAACTGATGATTAGAAACAGCAAGACATTTACCAGCCTCATCCGAGATATAATACAGCGTGTCCGCTCACACTGCAGAGCTAAACCGCGCCGACTGTCTCTTAATAATCAATGGGTGTTTAACATGCAATATTTGTCTAATTAGCACGAAATTAAATCCTCATTGACAACACTTCAGGGTAAGAGATCTGCATCGAATATGATGGATTTGACACGGAAGGGCTGTTATTGTAAGCAGATGTGCGTGTCGTTCGCTTTGCTTGTCGTGGCTGGCACATGCGACGGGGGGCAGCGGTGATGGAGCGATGGCTGGGTGTTGGATCAAGAGGCCCGGGGACTGTTTTCACTCAGGTTGCAGACACAAGCAGGTCTTCCCAGCACCCACCGCATTTTTGGGGGGGCTCTCCATTTGAGCAAGGAGATGTTTGCAGCCGTCGGTCTGTCATCGCACGAGGGATGCGGGGTGAAGATCGGAGGGATGCATGGTGAATATTGGAGGGATGCGGGGTGAAGATCGTGGGGATGCACAGTGAAGTTGGGAGGATGCAGGGTGGAGATGGGAGGGATGCAGGGTGAAGATCAGAGGGATGCGGAGTGAAGATGGGAGGGATGCGTGGTGAAAGTTTGGAGGGATGCGCGGTGAAAGTTTGGAGGGATGCACGGTGAAGATGGGAGGGATGCAGGGTGAAGATGGGAGGGATGCGGGGTGAAGATGGGAGGGATGCGGGGTGAAGATGGGAGGGATGCGGGGTGAAGATGGGAGGGATGCGGGGTGAAGATGGGAGGGATGCGGGGTGAAGATGGGAGGGATGCGCGGTGAAGATGGGAGGGATGTGCGGTGAAGTTTGGAGGGATGCAGGATGAAGATTGGAGGGATATGGGGTGAAGTTGGGAGAGACGTGGGGTGAAGATTGGAGGGATGTGTGGTGAAGATCGGACGGATGTGGGGTGAAGATCGGAGGGATGTGGGGTGAAGTTGGGAGGGATGCGGGGTGAAGATGGGAGCGATGCGCGGTGAAGTTTGGAAGGATGCAGGGTGAAGATGGGAGGAATGCAAGGTGAAGATGGGAGGGATGCACAGTGAAGATCGGAGGGATGCGGGGATGAGAGCAGCCCCAGTGGTCCATGGGGTGCTGGGGTTGCTGCCATCTCATGTGGGGGAAGCGCTTTGCTGCAGTTTGTCAGCAAACGGTGGAAGCTGTTTCGCAAGAGCAGCGGGATGGATTGCAGGGCCCCGGGGCTCTTTGTGAGAATCAGCCTGTCCTTCACACTCAGCGTGATGTAATTAACTGTGCTGATAGGCTGTTATGCCAACAGCAAAGCAGAAAACACCAGAAAATGAGTCAGAAGCGATAGCGTGGAGATGCAGGGAAGCGGCAGCAGGTTGTGATGCTGGAGCGATACTGCAGCATCCCTTGCCCCGACCCAGGTAGGGTCCCTGCTCCAAAAAGGAGCGATGCGGTGCAGGGAAGCTCTGGGCAGGCTCTGATGTGGCTTTGCTGTAGCATGCAGGGGAGATGGATGGTCCCTGGGAGGTATTTCTCTCCCTGGTTGTGCGATGGATCTGTAACTCCCAGCTCCCTCCTTTCAATCCTTTGCAAGGAATCGCTCTCCTTGCTCTGTCAGGGGAGGTTTCTCACTGTTGGTTTTCCTGCTGCCTTCAGGGTTTTACCCAAAATGGTGAAACCTCTTGAAGCCTCAGCAGCTCCGTGATTCCTTATGGGTCTTTTCTGTGCCCCCTGCAAAGTGCGGAGCCCCGCCGGGTGGGATGGTTGAATGATCGTCTCCTTCATCCAACAGGAGCTGGGATGTCAAAGAAGGAAGTTTAATAAAAAAAGTCTTCCAATTAGCAATTGAAATTGTTCTTTAAAGAATCTGCCTATTCTGCAAGGAATGTTTAGTAATTGATAGCAATTTCTAGCAATTAAATACAAATTAATTTGTGCTACTGAGTAGCAGGTTATTTATGGCTCTGTATTTATGGGCATTCCCTCTCCTTAAAAATATCGTCGTTGCTTTTGATAAGTAATTAGAGTTTACTGAATAATTTCCCAACGTAGGTATGAATTTTAAATAATTTTTAGTACCGAGCAAGTGTTTCATTGTGTTGCTGAGTGAGGTGTTATGATTATTTATACTATAGCAGGGCCCGCAGGCTGGGACGGGCACTTTGCAAGCGTATAGCGAAGGGATGGTCCCTGCCCAGGAGGGCTCACAGTGGTTTTTATGTTTTGCAGCAGGCTCCTGAGCACGCTTTTCCACAAAATAAAGGTCGTTTGCATGGGCTGCAAGCAGCAGCTTGGCTGCAGATGTGTGATAGTAATTCCCTACTAATAATAGTAATGGTTAATGGCTCAGATGAGGAGGGTGAAGCCCCAGACTGGGAGGTGGTGAACAAAGGTCGTGTCTTTTGACACGTGGATTTTGGCTTTGAGGTGCCTTGTGGTTTTGCTTAGATGATCTTCGGACATGGTTGCAAACTTTTACTGATGCTCCTACAGCTACACGCACGCACTTTAGCTCTTCACAAGATGAGATCTTCATATAATGATGTCTCCGGGACTTGCAGATTTTAGGGGGAGAGGGCAAAGCCATGATGGGTTTAACCTTGGAAAAATAAATATCCCGTGCCATTGATGTGTATGGGAGAGCTTTGGGATGTATATATGTTATAGCTGATGTGCCTGTGGGCTCTTGGGGAGCTTTGAGGCTGCCGGGACCTTTGGGAGCATCGCAGAGGTTGCTGGTCCTGTCCCCCTTGTCACCTGTGGGCAGCGGGATCAGCCCCCACGTCTTGTTCAAAGGCTGCGCTGATCCTGCCCGTGGCTGCTCAGCCAGTTCTATTGCTTTTCTGGCTTCATTACTGAGCTTGATTAAATGGTTCTTGTACAGCCAAGGGTCGGGATACACACAAAGGGACTTTTCGAGTCATCCGAGGCGCTCAGATACTGCGGAGCCAGATGCCAAAGGGATAGATGAGCGCCGGGGTTTGACATTGCGGTTGTGGTAATGAGATGTAACCCATTAGGGCAGCATCCTCCTGGGATCCAGATGCCTCTGAGAAAGGCAGAGGGTTGAGATGGAGCCTCAGGACCTGCAGAAGGCTCCTGAAGTGGGGAATAATGAACTGGAGAGTTGCCCCGTCCCTGAGATTTGCTTGGGACAGGTTGCTCAGGCTTTTGCAGAGGATGGGATGGGGAGAAAATGAGGGTGAGAAGGTTTTGAGCCCAGTATCTTGCGTTTGTATGTTGTTTTATAGAGTTTGTGTGTGTGTGTGCAAGCAGCCGTATCGCTCATGCTGGTAGAGCTGGATTCAGCCGTCATCTCGTGGGCTGTGTGGCTGCTGGAACGTCACGGGATGTGCATGGGGTGATGCTAAGGAAGGAGGTAACTCCTGTCACCTCTCTGTGCATCCGTCTCTGGGATCAAATTGGTTTTTGAGGGATGGGAAAGCTGCAGCAAAAGGTGACAATTATTTTTCAGGGCGGTAATGAGTGGGTTTGGCCAGTTCTGAAGCTGCCGGGTCTGGGACAGACCGTGAGGCATTTGTCTTGGCAAAAACAGGCATGAAGAGTGATTTTAGGGGTGAGGAGCAACTCCAAACCAGCAGCCCTGTGGTCTTGAACTCTCCTGGTCCAGCAGTGTTGCCTTAGATTTCACAGCCCAATTATTTCCATGCCGTCCTTCCCGTGCTGGAGGAGCTTTCCTCCCTGCCCATCTGCAGACCCCATCGCACACATCACTTCAATACTTACCTTTTACCGATTCCCTGCTGCTGCGAGGGTCCGAGCTTTCATCTCCTCTCCTTTCTTTGTGATCATTTCAGAGCTTGGTGGCTTTTGGCCTCTTGCACTACGGGTCTCCGGTTTGTTAAGCCGTTGCGAGGTGGTTTGCTATGTGCTGGTACGTGGAGCAGAGATGCCGGCGTATCGTTTTGGATTAATGGGCTGTCTGAGTGCGAGGGATGAGCCCCGGTGACCTGATGGGTCCCTTCTGGGAGGTGTATAAGAGCGCCCGCTGGCACCGGGCTCATGTCTGGACGCTGAGATCATAGGAGATGCTTAAGACTTTAAACTGCGGTCTCTGATGGTCCCGCTCTCCCTCCCGGCAGTTCCAAGATGCTTGCTCGTGTGATTAACTCCACATCCCAAAAATCACTGGCTCTGAAAGCTTCAGGACTTCGCCGGCACTTCTGACTGCTCCAAGCAAGGGTCAGCGAGGCGGCTGCTGTCTGAGGAGCTCAAAGGCTCCAGGTTTGAAAGCCAAGAGTCCTTCTCCTCTCTTTGATCGCTGACTGCAGCGCCCGCGGTCCCCACGGGGCGTAGACAGGGAGTTTGGGCTCTCAGCAGCCTTGCAGCTGCTAAATTTTGGTGCTGACGCTCCAAAATAACCGTGTGGTGAGCAGGAGGTTCTCGGAGCTGCCGGTGGTGGCTCTGGCTGGGTTTGGGGATGTGTCTGCGGGACATGGCGAGGAGGTGGGTGAAGGGAAGGAGCTGAGCCCTCCAGATCCCTACTGGAACGATGCCGGTTAAACTCCCGCGGCAGGATTGCTCACCCGTGACTCATCAGCGCTTTGCTGCTCGCCTAGGGCGGTTCTCTGCCAAAATAGCACTGGGGGACCAGGAGGAGGGACGTGTCTCCCCTAGGAGGGGTTTTTTGGTGGCTCTGAAGTGCCACCGCGAGGAGAACCGGCCAAAACGGGGCAGGTTGAGAGGATCCCTCCTTTTTGGCTTTTAGAGCAGATGGTTTGAACTTAGTCCACCTGAACCGGACAAAACCCAGGCAAGACCCTGCGAGTGAATTTGCCAGGTCGAAACCTCCCTGCTTATATTTTTGTCTTCCTGACAAGCAGCCCGTCCCTCCACCAAATAAAAATTCCGCGCGCAGAGCCGGTTAAAAACATCAATTAGCTCTAAAACAATTATTATTTTTTTGAAATGCCATTTTATATATGCAATAACACAACACAATAATCCTGGGTTATTTAACAGAGCATTTACCATGAAAACAGTCATTACTCTTTAAACGCTGCTGACTGTACAAGCCTCTTAACATTAAACGGCAAGTGAGGCAGAAGTCTCTTCGTCAGAAATGCCACGTTCCCTTGAATATATTAGTGAGGCTGTCATCAGAAAGCTTGGCCAAGTGGTGTTTTCCACTCCCGGGAAGCTCTGGTTGGGGGAAATTCCCCAAATTGAGCGTGGGGATATTGCCCAAATGTTGTTGTGTTGGTTTAGAGCCCCCTGGAGATGTGTTGGAGAGGACAGGATGGGTTCAGCCCGACTTTGCCCCATCCCTCTGTTCTGTTCCATCCCCATCTCAAGCTGAATTTGTCAGCCAGCCTAAACCCAACAGATTCAGCTGTTTTAATATTGTCGATAGAGCCTATCATACTGCACAGATAAAGACCTTTTTTTGCTGCTAAGTCAATAATGAATTTAGTAGTAAATTCTGCTTTTCCCCCTCTTTTGTGGTTCTAGGGAATTGTGCTGGATGTATATTATTTACTTACTTATTAGACCTCTTCTAGATACCTGCCATGAACCCGGGGGACCAGATGGAAATACCATTCTTGAGCTACCAAAAGCCTTTGGTTTAAGCAAAATAGTTGTGTTTAAAGATTAATTTAAGACGCTTTAAAAATTGAGCAGGCCATACATTTTTAATATTGATTGATGTTATTATAAAAGATTCAGCCGCGGACTCTTCTCGCCAGGACCTCTCCTGGCGTTTGCCGGCGAGGGACACGGCTTAGTTATTTTTAATCCTGGAGACTGGTTCTTGTGTAATTTATGGGCAGCGTCGCCGTCTCGAGGAGGAGCCTTGGGATGGGGGTGAAGCTGGTGGTGGTTGGAGGGAAGGAGATTGGGTACATCCAGGAGCAAAACTTCTTCCATTAAACTGCAACGAGCCTCGGTGCAGGAACCTGAATAGTCAGAAGGTAAAATCTGCCCAACAGCAAGTACATTTTGTCGCGCGTCTTGTAAACCTCAAATTTTTTAGCCTTTATTCAACGTTTTTTAACGTGGAGGTGGAAAAGAAATAGTGGCAGAGCTCCCAGGAGCGGGTGCCTCCTTTGATAGTGTTTTGTTAGTGAGTTAGAGAGGCAAAGCAGCCACCCCAGCCCTGGAGGAGCTGAGTTTGCTGCTGAGGAATAATTCTCCAAATTGCATTTATTTCACAGGCGTGAAAGGTCACAAAGTGAAGGGAAACAAGAACTGTATTCAATTAGACAATTCGATCAAAATAAATCTGTCAAGATGGCATTCCTGCTGAGGAATCAATTGACTTGGAAAATGAAGGCAGCTGCTGCTGTTGTTGTTATTATTGTTGTTATTATTATTATTTTAAATTAGCTCCAGTACCTGACACGAGTACCTGAGTTGGAGTGCCTGAGCGGTTCGCATCATCTATCACTCGTATTAGATATTAATACATCCTCCTCCGCCTTGCAGTTAGTGCCCTGTTAATAGTCAAGTGGCCCCAGAGTGCTTCCTGGGAGGCTGATGCGAATGATTAGTAATGAGAAGGGATGGCGAGGCCTTTTTCAGGCAGAAGGTTAAGGGGGAAAAGTAGAATAAAATAAAATAAAATAAATAAGAGAGGAAGAACAAGAAGCAAGCGTGCGGGTGAAGCGCTTTGTTGGATGCGTTTCTTGGTGGCTCTAAATCAATGTGATGGTTTCGCAGGGCTGGCAGGTAGAAGTTGCTATGAGTGTCTGGTAGGAAAGGCGATGAGAGAAGTTTCCTTCATCTTCTACCAACCGGGGTGTTTTCCTTTGTATCAGGCAGCCTTAAAAAAAAGGCAGAAAAGAAAGAAAAGCCACCGACCTCCTTTAAAGACAGACTTTATCACAGCAGCGTGCTGATCTGCTTCCCAGCTTGCCCTCAGCTTGATGCACCTCATCAAAGATGCTCTTGGACTCGGTGATCTGTAGGGTCTCTTCCAACTGCAATGATGCTCTGGTTCAATGGTTCCCATGCCTTGGGCAGCTCTGCCCGTGGCTGGGAGGGTCCCATGGGTGTTTCACCCCATGTAGCACCGGATCCGCCTCTTCTCCATGTCCCAGAAGCATTAGTGGTACATGGCAGAGAAAAACAAGGTCCTCCTGGACATCTGGTAGGTACCAGCACATTGGTTTGGTGCTGATCGCACACTCCAGGGTTTTCTGGCCGTGACTCCATATTTCTCCCCAAAACACCCTGATCTGCTCTGTACCTCCTAGACTGGTGCTCTGCACATTCAAACAGGTGTAATTATGCTCGCCTTGAGACTTTGGGGCAGGGGATGCGTACTCAGAGCAAGGCTGGAGATGCCTTTGCACATCTGTGTGCGGATGGTCCGACCGGACCGCTCGGATGCGCCATGGAGGGCGAGGGACACCGGCTGTCACCTCCTCTTCCCGTCGCTTGCGTTTTTATTGACTGGCGATGACAAACTGGTTTATGGACAGATCTTTTATACCCGCTAGGACTCGGCAGTTATTTTTGAGATGATGCTTTGCCTCAGAATCTTCCTTCCTTCATCCTTCATAAATCTTGAGCCGAGGCTGCTGCATTCAGACCAAGCTTAATATTCCTCTTGCAGATCTCTGCACCAAAATGGCTGCGTCGGAGCAGGGGGGTGGAGGCGGATTCCCCTCCAGCCCTTTGCTCCAAGGGCAGTTGTGAACCTCGGTGTCAGGGTCTGTAAAAGGGTCTGGGGTCCTTGGATGAGGCGGGACGGTGCTTCCTTGGGGTGTTTCATGCGTGGACAGGAGCCTCCTTTCCTCACCGGGTTGGAGTATGGAGGTGATGCTGTTAGCTGGGGGAAAGCAAAGGTGAGCAATGAGGAAAGTAATGGGAACAAGAGAAAAGAGTAAGGGAGAGAAAGAAAGACTTGTGTTTTGTGGCTGTGTGTTGCTGGTTTTGGCTTTTTTTTCAAGGAAAAAGCAGAGGAGAAAGAGTCCAGTCCCCTCATTTCACCTCTCCCGCACTAACGCGTGGGGTTGCAAAGGACAAATCCCGTTCACTTGGCCTTTCCCCTCCCCTCATTAACTCCCGTGACCTTGGGGCTGAGGCGAGAGCAAAGTGTTTATCCCAACAAAAGCTTGAGCCAAATAAATAAGCAGAGTTTTCAGAAGGGTCACGTCCCTCGCAAGCCCAGGCAGGAGGCAAAACCTCTGTGCTGGGCTGAGTTTGGGACTGGCTTTTCTTTGCAGGGAACAGAATGCTGGGGAAGGTGTGTGAGAGCCCCTCGGCAAGCTTGCAATAAATCCTTCACCAGCATCGAGCAAGGGGAAGAGAAACCAAGCAGCGAAACCAAACCCAACCCTGGATTTATCAGAGAAGCCACAGAGTCCTAACTCCTAATCTTAAGAGTTAATAATCCCTCGAGACAGGTTCTCCTGCCCCTCTGCTCTGCCCTGGGGAGACCACACCTGGAATATTGTGTCCAGTTGTGGCCCCTCAGCTCCAGAAGGACAGGGAACTGCTGGAGAGAGTCCAGCGCAGCCACCAAGATGCTGGAGGGAGTGGAGCATCTCCCGTGTGAGGAAAGGCTGAGGGAGCTGGGGCTCTGGAGCTGGAGAAGAGGAGACTGAGGGGGGACTCATTCCTGGGGATCAGTATGGAAAGGGGCAGTGTCAGGAGGATGGAGCCAGGCTCTTCTGGCTGACAACCAGTGACAGGACAAGGGGCAATGGGTGCAAACTGGAACACAGGAGGTTCCACTGCAAGAGGAGAAGCAACTTGTTGGGGGTGAGGGTGTCAGAGCCTGGCCCAGGCTGCCCAGGGAGGTTGTGGAGTCTCCTTCTCTGCAGACATTCAAACCCGCCTGGACCCCTTCCTGTGGAACCTCAGCTGGGTGTTCCTGCTCCATGGGGGATTGCACTGGATGAGCTTTCCAGGTCCCTTCCAACCCCTGACATTCTGGGATTCTTTGATTTTCATGTTGTTTGGGGTTACTCCTCCCTGTATTGCACTGCTCTGCTTTTATTTAGGCTGGCTCAAGTGGGCGAGTTTTGCCCTTGGTTTATCAGACAGCACCTTCTTTAGCAGATGGTCTTTTCTTCCACATTTCTGACAGCAAGCAAACACATCCCTTAGGTTCCCCGACCATCTCCTGCTTTCAGGTTTTCTGTAAATCACAGACTGTCAGCAGAAGCCAGGCATCGCGCACCCAGCTTTTGAAGCGCAAGTGATGAGCCCATGCAATACCTGTCTGGTGGAGAACGGGGCTGCTGGAGGCTTTCGCACATTATGGGGTGCGATCCTGGCTGGGATCTGAGCCCGCTCCGCCATTCCCTTCTGCTCCTCTCGCCTCCGTGCAGCTGGGGATTATAAAATAACAAAGCACCTGCCGTTGCTGCCGCTGCCTGAGTGAAGTGCCAGCAGGTTTTATTCTCCCTCCTGTCTCCCTTTTTCACACCTGCGTGCCACAAAAACGTCTCCTGTCGTCGTACGCCCCGTGAAACTCCCCTGGAGCGTTTATCTATTGGAGAGATATAGCGGAGGACGTGGGTTTCGAGCCTGGCGTCCTCCCTCTGTCTTTCATCCCTTCCCTTTGACGTGATTTAGCACCCCAGGAGTCGTAAAGAGCGTCTGTGCGCAGATGCGCCCGCTCCACGTGCGCGCAGGTGAGCGGCGATGTTGCCGTTGTGCCACTTCCGAGTAATCGACCACTCAACCAAAACGACCCGTAAAATTTTGAGTTATTAAAATTACATTTGGTTTGGGAGGAGGGATGTTTGGGGTGTTTGCTTTGGCTGCCTCATAGTTGGGGTGGCAGGAGCAGGAGTGTTTTTGGGAAGACTGTGATGCTGCAGATAGGTTTGTGGTGATGGATGGGCTGGCAGAGCGGGAGCCGAGGAAATAAATAAATAAAAAGATCCAGATAGGCACAAGAACAATCCTGACAGCTTTCATTATTTAAACTGGAGAAAGAGGTGGGGGGAAGAGACCGTTTGTTGTATTACGAGAGAAATGCCACATCCTTCATGGCCTCGCTGTGTTTGTTCGGAGGCACCGTGGTGCGATTCCCCTGGGATGAGGTACCAGCCAAAATTCCGGCTGCTTTCGGTTGCGAAGGTGATGCCCGGCAGGTGGAAAGCGTTCGGCGTTGGGTTGCCGCCTCATTTTGTGTAACCAAACCAAGTGTGACCCGTGCTGAAGCAAAACCAAGTGCTGCCATTTACACTTCTGCCCTTTTTCTTCTTCTCCGAGAGCTGGGAGTCAATTCTGGAAGCGTCACTTGTGCGAGGACGTTTCTGGCAGGCCGGGGTTGCTAAGTGTAGCTAAGTGCCTCGAGCATCCCTAACTATTCAGCTCCTTTTTGATTTTAAAGTTTCTGAAGGGAAATAAGGAAGCAAAGCACGATCAGCAGTACTAAATAATACCATGGGGTGCTGCAGAAAGGCGCCACCAGGACCGATGTGGGAGGGACTGATGGAAGGATGCTGTTTGCTCATCTTTTACCTCCTCCATCTCTGATCTCTGGACCCTTTTACTGGTGTTTTTGAGTAGGGAAGCGTTTGTGGTCTCGGTGGACCCTGGAGAAGGCAGTCAGTGCATCTTGGTGCCTCTGAGTTGCTCTTGAGTGGGGGACAGATGGATCCAGGTTGGGATGTGGAAGGGTGGAGAGCTCTGGATGTGAGCAGCAGCACCCAAAAGCACATATATATATATATATATATATATATATATACACACATATATATATATATATATATACACATATACATATATATATATATACTCTTTGTGAGTCCCATTTGCTCTGGGATATCAGGTGTACATTAAAGTGATGCTGGGTGGGCTGAGCCTCGTTCCTTCCCTGGCACAGGGAGGTGGTTGGTACCATTGGAGAGTCTGGATCAAGGAGCTCGTTTCTGGAGTGATGTGATTTTTGCCTCTGGTTGTTTTCAGGAAGGATTTTCCTAACGGTTCCAACCTGGCAAATTGCGAATTACTTAACAGCGTGTTTCCGAGAGAGGTATAAAAAGCAGGCTCCGAACCTTCTTGAGTGGTTTTTAACAAATACAAATTTCATTTTCTATTAAGATCTCGGAATTGGTTGCTGGGGTGGTGAATGCCACTCTTTGTCGCTGTTTTGGGGCCTTGTTCCTTCAAGTGCAGGAGCTGTCCCTGAACCCCAAAGCTGATGCAGTTCGGTGGCTGCTGCGGTGGCACCTTTGGGGCGGTGGGTTGGGGACCCCGTTAGGCGTGGGCTAAAAAGGATGATTCCTGTTGTAAAGCCACATGCATTTCCCAGCTAATTGTGCAAAGCAACCCCCTTCTTGCCCCTCTCCTTTTCCACCCTCTCGTCTCAGTTCCAGGGGGCCAAGAGGGAGCAAAACACCTGAAGCCTCCTCCACCTCGCCTGCCTCTTGAGCTGCAAAAATTAATAACAAGCTTCGGCTCCTGAGACCATCCTCCTGGAAGCTTATTTATACCTCTGCTTAGTGTTGATTCAGCTGCCTTGCAACCATCACTCCAATTCACAAGAGCCCTTGTAGAAAGGAGAGATGAAAACCGCCCTACACCGCTCCTCTCCTCTTCCTTTTCTATTTTCTCTCTCCCGCACACTTGCAGCACTTGGTTTTAAGCACCGGGAAGAAAAGAGATGTTCTCATAGTATGTGAATTCAGAGCCCCTGTGCAAGCTCTCAGCCCTCCCAGGGGCATCGCAGCCTGTGGCCTCGCTTCTGCTTAAGCCTGGCTTTGCAAAGCGAGGAGCTGCGATTAGCAGATCCCTGCTCCTCGGAGAGCCCACGCCTTGTGCTGCCCACATCAAAGAGGAGAAGCGGCCCGACAGGTGCCTCCTCGGCCTCTCCAAATATCCCACCGTCGGCACATTTGTATTAGATATTGATTTCTGTTTAATAGAATAAGCCGGGAGAAATCACACTCTTTGTTGGCATTCAAAGGATAAACCATAAAAGCCATTAAGAAGTACTGTAAGCGGCGGGATGATTAATGAGACTTTAGGTACATTCTACTGACTGCTTCCAGATAATGTCTTTGAAAGATCCCATTGCTGCTGGCTGCAATTCAGAGCTATTTATTTGCAAGGTGAAGCTCTGAGGAGCGGCTCTTCCAGCCTGATACCGTTATGGAGACTAAACTGGATGCCCCCATTTCCCATCTCCGGAGGGATCTGTTTTGTTGGGTTTGCTCTGTGGTTTTGCTCGGCAGCTTTGCCACAATACGGGGAGGTCGAGTGGTGAAAGATGCTCCGTCTGCCCTGGAATCGGTGTTGAGGTGCTGCTTTGGGGATGGCCGTGGGGTTTAGGGCTTGTACAAGGAAGCGTCTTTTGGGAGATATTGATGCTATTTTGGCTTTGGGTGTTTATTTTTTGTCATTTTTACTTTTTGCTGGTACTAGCTTGTCTTCCCATGCACATCCCACCTGCTCTGCTGGGTTTTGGGTTTTCCTTGGGAGGTGGAAGTTGCTGGCGCCACAGCAAATCCTGTTTGTTTCTCAACCAAGCCCATCTGCGGCGAAATAACAAACAGATCCCAAGGAAACGGATAAGCACTGTTTTTTAAAAAAGCTGCGCTTGAAATGTGTGTTTGGTGGGGTTTTTTTCCCCTTTGGGGATAAAAGATCCTTCCCTGTGTCGGGGCAGGATACGGGAGGCAGGGATTTGCTGTCGAGGTAGCGGGAGCTGCCAGAGTTTGTCATCAAGGATAATAATAACAACCAAGTGATGACTGGCAAACTGTCGTTGGGGGGGTAATGAGGATATAATCCAGCGCAGCAGAGGAACAAGGAGGGGGGAGCAGGCGATATCCTGTCTGTAATGAACAGTAACGCTGCTGGTGGGGGGGGGACGGACCCCATTCCGCTGTTTCCTTCCTCGACGACCGTGATGCAGAAAGAGCTGGAGAGAGAAAAACACCTTCCTTAGGCAGAGGGTTGGTTTCCCCCGTTAAACTCGAAGATAAAACTCTGCCGCTAAATTGCTGTCACTGTTTTAATTCTCCCCGGCTCGCCACCTCCTCTCTCTCCCCACCACCTCCTCCTCCTGCTTTTCTCCTTTATTTTTTGTCTCCCTCTTTCTTGTCTCTGTGCCTCCCCTCCATCTTTGTTTTGCTCTGTCAATCTCTCCCTCTTTTCTAAAGCTCTCTTTCCTTCCTCTGCTCTCCCTTCTCCTTTATTCCCTTTAAATTCGTCACCGCTCTTCTCTCCCAAGCCCTCCTCCTCCTCCTCCTCCTCCTCCTCTCTCAGCATCCTCGCTGGGTTTCGCAGCCTTTCCCCAGGGGCCTTTGCTCCTCCAGCCCTTCCCTGGCTGATTTATTGGCTCGGTTGGAGAAAATCGGGGCCATTTTCAGCTTCTCCAAGGTGCTGCCAGAGGGGCACTAAAAGGGCAGCGGGTCCGTTTTAAGCGTCGCGGTCAAGTGCGGTAGTTTGGGGTGGAGAGGCAGCTTTTATTGTGGTCTTTTGGCTTACAGCATCCTCTCCCTTTTATGCCTGCCCTCCAGACATGAGCTCTGGAGCAAGATGCTCTCTAGGCTTTGCTCCTTGTGCGCCCTCAGCACTTACCAAGCAAAAATGAGTAGTAAAAAGGGCGAGTGGAGGGATGTGCGGGGTTGGCAGCCCCGAGGTGGGGGATTTATAATGTTTACGAGCTCCGGGTTTGCCTCTGCCACTGAGTGCTGCCGGAGATTTAGCAAATCCTTTAATCTCTCTCCTTCCTCAGTTTCTCCAGTCGGTTAAGTGAGGATAATGAGCCATAACTAACTTGCAAGCTGTCGAGGGAATGGTTTAATTAGCGCCTGATCTTGCTGGGTGCTGTGGGGTTGGAGTTTGCGCCGTGGCACGGGATTCAGGCAGAATCGGGGCTCAGGACCTGCCAGATATTTGACTGCCTAAATACTTGGGAGGTTCCAAGCCCCAGCTCGTGTGGTGCTGTCTCTTGGGGGAGAGAGCCCCGCGGTAGCGAGCAGGGGACGTGTTTTGCAGGCAGCCCCTCTCCTCCCCTCTCTGCCCGTGCAGGGGTTAATTGCCTCGTGCATCTGCCAGCCGCAGGGCTTCCAGGAATAGAGGCTCTTGGTTTGCAGCTCTCTGTCGCAAATCCAAAAGAAAAAAAGAGAGAGAGAAAGAAGGGAGGAAATCTATTCCTTCCAGCCGGCTCGGATGCGGTGGGTTCTGCTGGAGCAGAAGGTGGTGGAGGCAGATGGTCCAGAGATGCTGGGGGTCGGTGGTGGACCCTGATTTTGGTACCTTCCATCCTTCCAGCCCTATCACGATGCTCCGTGCTTCCTTTGGGTGCTCTCTAGAGCTGCCCTTCCTATCAGAGGGTGGAAAAAACACCGTGCTTGATACTTGTTGTGAGATCCGATCAGGCTTGCACTGGGGGCATGTGGCTTGTTATCTCCATTGGGTTTGAGTTGTTGCGTATTTGGTATCATGTTCTGCTGCCCTACCCACGTCCCCCGTTGCGGAGGATTCGCTGACACCGAAGCAAACCACATCCTCTGCCTGCCTGCCTTGGTCCCTTCACAAAGCAATTACATTTTTCTAGCACCATCTTTTCTCCCTGAGATGAGCCCATGCTGACTGGTGCTTAGAGTCCCACTCTTCTTTTCCCCTGCCAAAAACACAGGGGAATGGCATTTCACATAAAAACCTTTGAGAAGCAAAGAAGCTCTTGAAATCTCACTCTGGAGTGACCTTTTTCATCCCTTCCCTTGCGCAGGCAAAGGGCATCGTGCGACCCGTCCACTCAATCCCGTAAATCGTTTGTACGGCCATGTAAAATATCGGTGAAAAATACTTCATCCCTTTAAAGAGAAAAATAAACAGTTTCTCTCATCATTATACAGTTTCCAGGAAGAAAAGCACAGTTGGTATTGACAAAGCTTAAAAAAGAGGCGGGTGGGGGGGAAGAAAAAAGAAAACCCAAAGCCCAGATGCTGAACTTCTCGCAAAACAACTTGACTTTGATATTTACAAATGTGTCATTTGTTCCTTGTTGGATTTGGTGTGAACTCGTCGTCAGCAAGGTTGGGGTCCAGCAACAAGACTCCCCTCCCCAAACCACGGGCAGGCAGGGTCGGCTTCTATTTATCGGCTGAAAATTTAGTGGGAGCTGTTGAATCTGTTGGTGGTCATTGGGATTTTCGAGAGGGTGATTCATTGCACCCTAAAAAGTCATCTGAAGCAAGGATGCTCGTTTTAAGCGTGCTTTAAAGGCGCCTTCCAGCCAAAACTGTTCTGTGCTAGGGGTTGGCCATCACTTTTCATCACCTACGGTGGGAGCTTTGAACGAGTTATCGGAGCTCAACGCTGTTCGGAGTGTCCAGCTCAAGGTACTCGCCTGGGGTTTTGCGTAAATGCGGCTGCAAGCGGTAGGGTTTTGTCTCTCCAAAATTCCCTTTCCATCGGCTGAGATTGATTTTGAGACATGAAATTGACTTTTCTTGTGCTCTGTAGTTGACTGTGTGCTCCGTTACGTTTCCGATAGTCTGGAGCCATAGAAATGCGAGGCCTTGTCTTTTGCCATAGAAATATTTTCATTCTGTTCCCCTTCCCGGGTTTATTGCCTTTGAGTTGTGCTGATGCCTTTGAAGTCGGGATGAATTCTGGCCACGGAGTTTCATCTCGGGGTGTAGATCCACGCTCAAAGGAGGGATGCATTCACTGTATTTTCTGTTTCCATCCAGCCTGTTGCAGAGTTGGACCCAAGCTGTGAAATTCAGATGTAAATTCCTCCTAAGCCTAGCCCACCGCCAGGCACGGTTTGATCATCCGGCTTTTAAGCTGGCGAGTACCGGCGCTGGGAATGAGAAGCTTGGGATGACAAGCTCTCCTTAGATATAGGAAATGACCACTGACTGCGGTCCCTCCGCATCCCAAAAAGCAGTTTGGAGTTGGGCTGGTGCGAAGCCGTGGGCTTCCCATCTCCAGCTTCCCCAGGCTAGGCTTAAATAGGCTGTTTCTACCTCTGGCTCTGCAATGAGTGATGTAAAAGAAATATAAGGTCAGGCTGAAAATGATGGGAGCCAAGTGGGGAAAAAAAACCCCTGCGTGATGCCCCATCGCCACCCTGAAAATATCTGAAAGGAGAGGCTTTGTCTCCATTGCGTTCCCCATATTATCTTTAGGCTCGGTCCCCGTGGGCAGGACTGCCCGTGACCATAGCTAATTGACCATAGTCTCAGCTCACGGCCTCGCTCCATTTATATCCACGAACAGGGATTACTGGGAGCCGGCCGACTTCAATGCCAGCTGCAGGAAGGCGGAGGGGGAGAGCAGCAAATGAGCCGTGCCGATGCTGGGAAGTGAATTAGACTTTAAGAGTGCTTTCCGTGGCGAGGCGGCGCGGCAGCCGAGGGAAGAGGGAGCAGGATGCTGACGGCATCCCTCCCGCAATCCCTCGTATTTACCCAGGGATTGAGATGAGCTTGTTCTCTTCTGGCGGATTGAAGGCTGAGGAGTTCGCAGAGCCTCCTAAGGTGCTCGGTGGGGCTTAATAATAAGGAACGAGGTGGGTCTTCAATATTACACGAAGGTGCCGGGCTTAAATAATAAATGAAGGAAAAGAAATCAAGGAGTATCTGAAGGGAGATATGGACATTCCAATGCAGGGAGTTCAGGAGGAGCTCGGCAACTGTCAACAAGCAACAGAAATCAAGTTTGTTCTAAAAAGCAGGTGGAGAGGAGTCTGTAGATATTGTTCTTCCTTTAAACTGTGTCCTTTGTTCTGAGATGGAGTGTTAAATGATCTGCTGCTTCCCAGAAGAGTTGTCCATGACCAGGAAAGGGACCATGTTGTCCATGAGCAGGAAAGGGACTTCTCTTGGAGAAGCTGTGGTGTTTCATGGTCCCAGTCTCGTTTGGTGCGTGGAAAAGGCGAGGAAAGGTGGAAAGGAAAATGTGAACGGAGTTGAGTGTCTCAGTGATGCTGCAGATTCGAGCCAGGCTCTAGAAAAGGGGGGAGCTGTTTGAGGCGCGGAGCTGCCGTCCTCTGCCCCCTTTCTCATCCTTTTCCTACCCTCGGATGCTGCTGTTTGTTCTGCACATCCCTGCCAGCCTGGCCTTGCCCCCGGGGGAAGGGCAGAGAAGCAGGTTGGCTCCCAGTGCTCCCCGCTCTGCGTTTACTGCTCTTTTGGACCACGCAAATTGCCATTTAGACAGTTCAGAGCAGCCTTGTGGGCTTAGATGTTGGTCGTCCTTTGGCTTTCAATGGGCTTTGGGTGGCCGGCTTTCAGGATCCTTTGCAGATCTCGGCTTGAAGCCTTCGGGCTTTCCTCCCTGACGAGGGCTCCGTTTAACCTTTCCTCCTGTCTGAAGAGAGCACATCACACTAGCCCATGCACACAGGTAGAAATTTGAAGAGGATCTTTGCCCTTTTCCCTCTAATGGAACAACTCGGGGATCCCCCATCAAGGCCGGATTTCCCTTACGAAGCAGTCGGTGGCAAAAGATGTACAAGGTAATTGGAAAAGTAGCCAGGTTTGAGATTAAAGTTGTTCCATCAGCTGAGACGTGTGTCGAAAGCTTCCCCTCTGGCTGATTTACATAATGCTCCTAACCATTTCAGGAGGAGTGTTGGGAATCCCATAATGCAAATAACCCCTGAGCCTATATAATCAAACGCCTTCACCTGATCCAAGACGAGCGCAGAAAGAGATTTGCCACATGTTTTACCCAGCTCAGCAATGTCTCCTCTGCAGACGGAATTGCTAACAATATTCCGACCTGTTGGAGCACAACATTGAAACGTATAGAAACAAGACCCGCAGCCACGTTCTGCAATTCAATCTCGTCTTTATTGCGGCGGTGGAGGTGCGCTGCATATTAGCGAGTATTTCTTTCCCCTGGCTAACCTTGGCTAGGTCTCATTCCCATTTCCCGGCTCTGCTGGGAATTGTCCCATCGATGGGAAGGTGACAGACTTCTCGTCCTGCCTGGGGATGGGGTGGTGACTCAACATCGGTCCCTAAAACCTCCTCCTATCAAATACGGGGCTTGAATTCCCACCAAACAGAAGCAGGGTTGATGGAGACAACCCGCTCTTTGGATGATGGTGCTGTAAACTGATGGTGCCCCTATGCAGATTCCCCCTGCTGGGGACCTGCTCTCTAATCCTCTCTTTTTTTCCCACTTTTATCTTCCGGCGAAGAACAATATATCTCTTACTCGCTTGATAGTTTCCTTTCCGTTCCCCGATTGAATTATACAGAGGGTGCACTCGAGTGATTTTTAAATCTAAATGAAAATGTAAAGAACCCTTCTCCGTAGCGCCGAATCCTACAATAAGGCAAATTGTTTAACTTCCCCGCACCCCCGTCTGGCCCTAATTGATTCTTGTAACCCAGCCGCGATTTCGAACGTGTTCTAGTCAGACAAATCTACCGGCACTAATTCAACACGGTGAGCGTTTGTACGGAGTTTAATGCGACGCTGAGATCAATGTCGCCGCCGAGCACCCCCGGCCATGGCAAAGCAACTTGGTCAGCAAGTGTTGGCGGGGCAGACTTTTCCCCAAAATCTTTGTTTCTTTAGTATGGGAAGATACGCTTTTTCATCCTCCCCTCTCCCCCTGTGCGTACCTGCAGCTCTTTCTTTTCCCGTCGAAATCCCACGGGAGGAGGCTGCTCTTCCGGGAGCAAAGATTAAAAAGCATTTTAGATGAGCCCATGTTGGCCGTACCCCTGCTTGTGAACCCCGGGATGTTTCGGCATTTGGATTCAGCGCTTGGTTCGGGCTGAGGTTTTGAATCCTGTTTCTCTGAGCCTCAGCCCTGCTGTGCACAGCGGGGATCCAGGGGCTGTCATCCAAGGATGCTTTCACTCAGCATTACAACTTGTATCCTCTTGAGCTGTGCTATGAATAGAAGGGTGGCTTTTCTTTCTTATTTTTTTTAAACCGTGCTTAAAATACTGGTTTTCTGGCTATCCTCAGCTTCTTATTAAATGGGGTGAGAGTGTGGACCTCTGGACCTCATCCAGCTCTCGCCTCGTGCTCTGCTGGGAATAGCAGGAGACCCCGGAATGAATTCAGGCAGCTCTTTGGAGCCGCAGAGGAGCTGGCCATAATTTCTCCATCGTTACAGTTTTCTGGAAGTGTTTAACGTTTATCTCCGTGCTCTGGGCTTTGGATGTCAGTGGACTGGAAGCCGTTTACCCTGAAAGTCATATTTTAAGCGAGAGGAGATAGGGCTGGAGTGAAGGGAAGGTTGCAAGGCTTTTCCACTGGAGTAGCTACAAGTTGTAGGAGAAGCGCTTGTGGAACGAGGTCTTCATGTGGGGACATTGATGTCCCAGCTGTCTCTGTATGAGTGTGTAAGAAATGCTTAGTGACATGGTGATGGGGGACAACAGTCCCCTGTGTCAGACTTGGCACCAACGCAAGGATGCTGCACATCGCTGTCACGGTCCCTTATTGCTGCATCTTCTCCTTCCCAACGCTTCTTCTCCAGGAGGCATTTCCATCTGCCCACGCTTGGTGACAACAACGCCGTATTTATTGTAGGGCTGCGTGCGGTGGGACTGGCAGGTGACAGGCTCCTGGGTGGCGGTGCCTGGTGGGCTCCCAATTAGAGGTGACAGGTCCAGCCCCCGTGTGTGTGCGTGGGGGCTGCTCCTGGGAGCAACGAGCAGCATTGCCGGTGTCGTTCAGTGCTTTTCGTTACAATAGTTTGTATTATAATCGCTGTCCTGCAGTTGCACCCCTTGCTTTCTCCTCCATGTTGCTGCAATTCCATCTTAGGATGCGCTAAGACCAATTTGCTTTGGCTGGAGGCTCCTTGTTGACCGCAGTCAACCGTAGTTTCTTGTACAGTATCTACGCTGAGATTTAAAAAGATTAGGAAAAAATGATTGCTGGTATCTACGGGAGATGAGATTTACATTTATAGAAGGACTGAAAAGCTTCATTATTGTTTGGTTTTGTTCCTGTTTGTTTGCTTTCTTACTTTTCTGACTGTTTTTCACATAAAAAATTCAAGATCTGTCTGTCTTCTGTTTTCCGGAAGGCTCAGAGGACATCTGGAGAACTTGTTAGGGTTTTGTTGTCTGAGACGTGATTTCTTTGGAGGACGAGGGGTAGCTGGCTGTTTGAAACCCCGCTTTTGGGGGTGGATTTTCTTGTCACCTTCTTTTTTAATGGTTGTTTTTTGGAGAAAACCTCATGTGAGAGAGAGATCCTTGTTAAACCCTGCGCCGTGAAATAAAGGCTCAGAGAACTTCCCATTTTTGGGGTCCTCTAATGAGTCTCCCTAGGAGACAGAGCTCTGTATTCCTATTTGGTCTGGGGTAATGTGAAATAGAAGAGGCAAGTCAACTATCTGTTCAGTTAGAATAATGGAGAACGGGCAACCTCAAACCCCAGCTTTCTGAATGCGCCGCTTGTAAGTCAGGAAAAAAAAGGCAGCGCCCCGCTTTTTTCCATTAGGCTTCTTCTATAATGTATTAATAGAGAATTATATCCTCGCTATAGGATTATTAAAAAAGGAAGAGAGATAAAAATGATAGAAATGAATCCGTATGCCATTATGCGGATGACAATAGATACACTTAAGCCTTCCAGCCCTGACCTTGGCACATGTTTCATCTCAACTCTCAGAGAGTCTAAAATTGATACACTGACACTTACCATTAATATGAAGAACCATCATCTTCCCCCAAGAGCACGAGGGGATGAGAAGGATTTTGCCGATGTTCCAAGGGGCACATCGGGACCTCTTCTCATCTTGGTGCAAATCCTTATGTCCCGCACGTTTTATTTCTCTGTTTGTTGTAAATGGAACTCGCTGCAGAGGTGCAGCCAGGCGCCATCCTTCTCTTTCCTTTCCCTTTGTCCCCCCCGAATCGTGGACCAATTTGCACAAGGAGAAACCCCTGTTGATCGATCCCCAATGCCATGTCATCTCGGGAAGGCGAGGGCACCCACGCTCTGGCCATCCCCAAGTTGTGGCATGTTGATGGGTGCTAGAAAAGATTGTGTGGGAATGAATGAGACGCAAGCTGAAGGGTGTATTTCATATATTTAGCTATAGGGCTGGGTCTGAGAGGGTGCTGGGGGGGCTGGGAACTGCTGTCACCTCCTTGTCCCCATGCGGCTTCCCCAGCCATCGATGCCATTTCCCATGGCCCCGCTGTTGGTCGACTGGTGGAGGCAAAAGGTTTTCCACTCTCCCTTCCTCAAGTTTGTTTAGCCCCGAAGCTACTGCGAATATCGAGAGGGTGGAAGAGCCGTGTAATGGAGTGACAGCTCCGCCGTGTTCCTGCTAATGCAGATATCATCTGATCAATGTGATCCCTGCAACCTCTTGCGAGGATTAGTAATGAAGAATACTTCAGCGGGAGCGAAACCCCAAGGAGCAGATGTCTTTGTTAGGCGAGTGCTTGAGGTGGGAGTCCCTGCAAGCAGAAAAAGGGACTTCTGTGGGTGGCATCTCTGGGGAGATGTGCCCTGGGATGCTGCCCGAGGACGGGGAGGATGCAGCAGATGCAGGGACACAAGGGGAGGGATGAAGGGACATTGGCAGCTTTCCTTCCACTTGAACAAAGTGTTGCAGCGTCCCCCTGAATATCATCGTCACCTCCACACCCCCAAAGGTCCCCACGCTTTTGGGCTTTGCTGCGGGATGCTCTCATTCTGCTGGTGGCTCGTGGCCGTGATGGAGCATCCGATCTGGCCACAGAGGAATAAACGCAGGGTGAAACGGGAGGACTTTTCTCCAAAGACCTTGTCATGGCAGCTTAGCTGCCTCTAAACACCGCGTGCGCCTCTTTCTGTCTTTGTCTCTCGTTTTATTTATAACTCTGGTTGGCTTTTATTTTTTTTTTCTTTCTTATTATTATGATCACTCCCGCTGAGCCGTAAAGTTGTTGAGGAAGAAAAAGAGAAAAAAATATTAGGCCAGATGTGTCAGGCAAATTAAACTGGCTTGTTAGAATCAGCTGGTTCTCTCATATCCCTGGCTTTGCGTGGCTTTCTATCCCCAGTCCCCGTGTACATAGAGATGCTCTCCCTCCTCTCAATTTCGGTGTCAGGAACTTTACTGGCATGACAAGATATACTGTGTTGCTGGCGTTAATACAGTCTCAAGTGTGTCTGTCTGAGAGAGGTTTTCACAGTCGTAATTGGGTTTTATACAGTGTGTCCGGTTCTATATTTGGTGGCTGAGGCGCAGCTATATTGGGAAGCCATTTCTGCCACCTCTGCTTGAATTATGCAGATGATTTTTATTCCTTGCTTTCAAGGGTGAAACAGAGGCGGTTTTTGCAGCTGGTTTGCTCCTCACCCACCCCAGGTCCCTCGGCTGAGCCTTGTAGAATTGATCTGCCTTGGCCCGGATGCATGTGGGCTCTTTTTAAGCGCTAAAAAACCAAATAAGACTGAAGACAGCCGGTCTGCAAGACAAGGAACCTTTGCTCCAAGAGGCAGAACTGGAAATGGTTTGATTTCAATTAGCTTTTAATTAGCCGCTGTCTCCGAGCTGTTGGATCAGTCGCCAAATAATTGAAAAGCAACAATATTTGCATGTGGCGCCTCGAAGAACAGCGGCGTCTGATCCGTGGCAGGGAGGGTTTGGGGAGATAATTCCCAAGGTCAGCCGCTCCTTGCTGGTAGTGGGCAAGTTTCTTGTGAATAACCCGCTGTAGCCTCGCACTAATTTTACAGTAAATTAATGCCGAGCTGGTGTTTGTATGGATTTAATTAGCAGGCAACACAAACTTTTATAAACCTTTCGCAATGGCAATTTAAACCTGATTGCGACGTTATTAAAGGCGGCCACGGGAGTCTGCGGGGACCGGGGCATGCTGAGGAACACAGTGTTGGTGCTGCCGGAGGGGAAAAACAAGCAAAACCGGGCAAAAATGGGCAAAAAGCCTTGCAGTTTGGTGGAGATGTGCGAGGTTGGGATTAACTGAGTGTTGGGTTTGTGCATCACCTGCCTTGTGTTTGCTCCCCAGACGGAGCAGGTTCCTCCTGCGTTCCCCAGCAGGTCGCATCCTTCTAGGAGATCCAAGATACTGCCCCAAATTGCTCTTCTGCCCATTTCCAGGCGGCTGCCGCATGGTTTTTACAGTAGCCACAAATAGTTGGGAGGCGGCACAGCCTATAAAAGCCAATGCAATCCCCTCAGAACATGCAGGCAGAGCGGTTTACGAGCGGGTCTGTTGTCTGTGGCAGTAACGCGTTGCGTGGTCCCCGGAGAGAGCTGCTCAGAACTGCAGGATCATGAGTTTCACAGTACATCTCTATAGCTGGTGTCACAGATAATTAAAATAAGCAGGTTAGTAGCCTCGGTTGGGCACGTGGATTACAGCTCCTGTAACTCAGGGTGGGCATGGGTGTCAGTCCAGCCCTGGCTCCGAGCACGGGAGAAATAGCCCTGCAGCAGTCTGGATATCTGCATTAAGGACATTAAAAAATATATATTTATACACTCTGGAATGATGGTAGCCCTTTTGAAATGCCTGCAGAGTGAGGCCGTTTCTTATTTTGCAAATAATTGCATAGCTATATATGTGTGCATATATATAATAAATAAGGGAAAATGCAATTTTTTGACAGAGCGGATCTAACTGCCAACCTGCCTTTGTAAGAAATGGGAAATGGCAGCTTTTAATTACGACGGAGGGTTTTGCGTGGCGAGTCCAGGACACCTCCGCAATCAGGCAGAGACATTCTGTCCTCCGCGCTCCCCTCTTTGCATGTTCGGAGGACAATGGCAAGTCATTAACGAACTATAATGGGAAAAGCCGTATCTAAAGATTACATTCTCTTAGCGAGGCCGGGCAGTTTCTCTTCTGTTTTCTCCTCAATAGCGTTCTGGCTGGAGCCAGGCGGATCTCGCCCAGATGCCGGCTGGGTGATGGAGAGCCCGGCCCCGCTTTGCTGTCTGTCGCGCCGTGTAGATCTGGAGCTGCTCCACAGGCTTGCATTTGTCTGACATAAACGGGAGCAGAGCCTGGCCGGCTTCAATCCCCCTCCCCTGGTTAATGATTGATTGCCCGTATTAATTTGCTGCGTGTAAGAGATGTCCAAGGACACGTCTCTTGCACATCCAAGGGGAGTTGGGAAGAGCTGGTGGATTTGAGGGGAGCCGAGAGCCTGCAAGCACCGTTGTAAGAGTGGCTTGAGAAACATGAACCCCTTTGGGAAGGTTTTGACGTGGCTGGTTGTACCTGGGTAGCTGTGGAGTTGTCCTCTCCTTAGATCCTCCATGCCTGTACCCACCTTAGGTCCCTGAAAATACAGCCTGGTTTTCGGAGATGCTGGGCTGGCGTTTTTCCATACAAACAGAAACTATTGAGTGTTCAACATCTTTAATGTGGGGCTGAGATGTTTGGGGAGGGGGGGATGAGGTAGGACCTGAAACTCCATGGATGCTGACACCTATTATGGCACATGAGACAGGCAGGATGAAGCTTGGACATCTTTAGAGGAGGAATTTTTGAGGTCTTGGTCAGAAAGGGCCCAGCTTTTAGATGTTTTGGTCTTGGAGAAACTGGCTGCTGCAACCCAGACCCTTCTCATTTCCCAGTCACTGGTCCCCTCTGCAAAGCTGAGCCTGGATCTGGAACAGGGCGAGGTGGGAAACGGGAGAGGGGGTGCGAAAGAAGTTGAGAACGCAAGACGAGAAGATCTGAAAGATATTTCCAGATGGATGTGGGTAGGAAAAGGAGAGGGAATGCTATTTGTGGCTTGCAATTAAAATAGAGCCGAGCAGGAGAGGAGATGGCAGTGCTGAGTCTGTTGATGTGTCTGATGAAGCAAAGCTGATTCACCTGGAAGGTTGACACAGCTGTGTTAATGTGCCTGCAAATAGCAGCCCCTGTCTGCCCGTCATAAAGCTGTGATGGAAGGCCGGCCTGTCACCTCTGGGTTTATATAAAAGCCGATGCCTTCCCTTTGACTGGGGGTGGTTTTTAGCTCCAGCTCAAGGAGCAGCACCCGCCAGTGCTGTAGGTTTGACTGCAGCTCTGCCAGCTCCAGGTACCGTGAACTGTTTGCTCCCATCACCACCCATCCCTTTGTTCTGCGGGGTGCGGGTATGTGCACAGAGGGGCTTTTTGGGTGTAATGGCAGCGATTTGCCCATTAAGCACAAGTGAGGTGTCAGGCAGGGGTCTAATGCTGGTGCAGCATCGGGGTGTCCACAGCCAGTGCTACCATCAGGATTTTGGGAAGCGGGGGCATGAAAACCCTCTGCCAGAGGAGGAGAGGATTCACACGCACGCCCCACACGCTCTAAAAATACCCGTTGGTAATCAGGCGCCTGCCATTGTGCTCTCCCTTGCTGCTCATCAGTCCCTGGGGGTATAAATAGCAGCGTTCCTGATGGATCCACTCGCTCATGTTTTAACATCCCCATCGCTGCCACGGCACAGAGACCGGGCTGGGACACCAGTGGGGTGTTGGGTGGGAGAAATGCAAAGGTGGAAGGAAATGCAGCTGTGCGTGCATACAGGGAGCAGCTTTTTGAATTCTTTCTATTGCCCGGGCTAGGAATGACCATCTGGTCTGCTGGGTATTAGTTTCCATCCTGTATCCTTCAGGCTCGGGGACCTCAGCCCCATAAATAACTCTCAGAGCGGGGAGGGAGGGGGATCTGCAGACCAGCTCCTCTCTTTGCTGGACACAAGAGCGCCCGGCAAACCCTCAAGTGCCATCGGCAGGACCCGAGGGCAGAAGAGGGAGATGCCATCTCGATTTTTTTTCCCAATATGTCAGAAGTCGTTAGAGAAAAAGAGGCCGATCGATCGCTCTCCGTGTCCACCGCGAGACAGAACAGGAAGGAATCGGATTAATTTGCAGTAGGGGAAGATCAAGGTTAGATATTTGGGAATAGCAATCTGTCTGGTAGCAAGCATCGGAAGGTTCTGGGAGAGGATAGCGAGAGAGATCCACTTGTCTTGCTGATGGGGGATTTTAGGAGCAATGTGGGCAAATAGCTGTTGGGAATGGGATGGGTACAGCCGGTGCTGACTCCATGGTTGGAGTTTGGGGCGGGTTTCATGAGGTGGTTTCAAGTGCAGTGCGGTCCCTCTCTGCGAGACGAGCGTGCAGCAAAGGATGCTGCCGTGATACACTGCTTATTAAGCAATTACTAGGGGAAGCGGAGGGGGTGTCTTCAAACTGGCTGCTCTGCAGATTCCCTGCGAAAACTGTCTCGCTGAAATCCAAATGCCATCAGTCATTGCCAGGCGAACAGCCTCTCCGAAACCTCCGAGTGGGACGTATGCACTGGTTCATTACAGCTGTCATCCCGCTGGTGCTTGGGTTTATTTGTGGCGGTGGTGTTGTTCACAGGGAGCTTCTTCTTGTGCTTTTTTGGACAGGAACGCTGGCTCCGGGGGCTGGGATCTGGGGGAAGTTTCATCTTCTCCGAAGGCAGAGGCTGTGTCAGCACCCACCATGATTTCCCGAAACTTTGCAGGGCTTGCACAGCCTGGCTCCTTTCTGCAAATCATCCAAACCAGAAATCTGTATTTACAGCTTCCTCAGTCTTTGCGCCTTATTTGCAAGGCCTCGGAGAAGACATGGGCTTTGCAGAAGGGATCTGAAGGGGACAGGGTGGCTTTTCCAAACTGTGGCTTGGCTTTTTCCCCTTCCCGGTGGTGGTTTGGAGCAGATGGCCACCCCAAGAGTGTCCCTGAAGGTTGATGTTCAACTTAGAGCTGTGACAGCAGCTCTTCAGCTTAATCAGGAGCTTTTGTTTGGCCTCCAAGAGGGAATTTCTGTAGAGCTCCCTGGGGAGTGTGGAGCTGTGCTTGGACGCTGGCCCGAACTCTTTGTCCATGGTCCATTGCAGGGTTAAAGCGTATTCCCCACTGCAATCAGAGAGGGGATAAAACGCAGAGCCGGGAAAGAGGAAACCTAATGGATAGGTAATTAAAGGACATGCCGGAGGATAAACGAATGAATAGAGCGGAGGGAGGATGCGGTGGAGCTATAGAAACACATCAATACATGTATGAGGGAGAGATGGATGAGAAGATTAGTTTATGATCGCTCCTGTCTATTATTATTTTGAGTCAGAGGCTCAGATCACAGCTGGAAAGACTCCAAGCCCATAAGGTTAAGACAAGGCTGGTGGCTCTGCTGAGATCCCCAAGGCTGGGAGCCAGGATTAGGCAAATGCCAGCTGAAGTCTAAGGGGGTAGAAAGGGGGGAGAGAGTTAAGAGGGCGAGCAGCGGGGTTGGAGGGCTCGGTGGCCGGGTTTAGCAAGCGATGATATGGGCTGGCACCAACTCGGGGTCATCAGAGAACCTCTGCTGCCCAGGAGCTGCTTTGGGTCCTTTAAAATGAAAGGTCTTGGTTGAGTCTCAGGAACTGGGGAACACTGAAGGACTTGGTTGTGTGTGGATGCTGGGTTAAGACCACGAGGAGCGGCTGTCTCGCTGTTGCGGTGTCTCGAGGGAATAAGATGCCGCGGTGCCCGAGCAGCGATCCGGCAGGTTCCGTGCCCCGGAGCGGCCCTTTCTCCTTGTCGAGGTTAAACAAGCAGCCGCAGCGTTTCTGCTGATGTTCAGAGGAGGTTTGCAGCCCCGTGCTATGTGCAGGAGCTCCGGGAAGCTGGAGTGGTGCTTCACAACACGGACTGAGCCCTGAGACTTGTTGAAAACCGCAATCAGGAGCCCTGGTCCTCCCTGGAAACCTTGGCAGCATTTTCCTTTTCCCCTCACACCTCATCCAATATATGCTTGCCTTGCTCCAGCTCTATTTCCCTTTCCAATGATATAGAGGGGGCTAAAAACATCCCCAAACCCAACCAGACCACAGCAAGGCTTGTCTACCAGAGGCCCAACCCAGCCGGAATGTGTTTATTTCCCGCTTGACTAATCGGCCGATTAAGTTGCATTTTTATTTGGGTTTGGGTGGCAATCAGATTGAGAGCTTGCAATATCCACTCACGCCTCATAATTACCATTAATTTCTCCTCTTTCCTGCGCGCGAGGCAGGGCCGGGATCGGCAGAGGCGGCCGGGGAGCGGCGGGTGAATCGGATCGCAGCGTTTTGCATGTTGATGCCAGGCAGAAAGGGAGGAATCGGTGGGGTGAGAAGCGGGGGGGATGAAAATCCACCTTAAATCCCAGACAAAAGGCGAGCCGGGCGAAGTGTCGGAGTCAGCACAACAGCCTGTGCGAGCCTAATTACCATAACGATGTGAAAGAGCCCAATCAGCAATCTGGGGCTTAATCTTTCATGTATTACAGGTCTCTCTTTTTGGAGCGCTCCACAGCTAAATGCATTTTTAATGAAGATATTCCTAGACCCGCAGATAATTTCCCACTCTTTACAAGGGAGGGTATCAGAGCTCATTAAGCGGGTCGTTCTTCTTTTTATGTATATATATGTATCTGTGTGTGTATATATATATATATATCCCAGTTCTTCGGGGGGCTAATGACATCCCTTGTCGCAGGGTGGGAGGGATGCTCGCTGCGGGGGGACCGCAGAGTTTTGCTCCCTGCACCTCCCATGGGTTTGGATGCTCTTTCCCTCTCCTGGTGCAGCCGGCATAGAGTAAAATATAACAAGAAGACAGATTTGGGATGGGGGTCACTTGGAGGAGAATGGGTTGTGGCCAGGGCAAAGCCGGGGTGAGCAACGGGTGCGGTTATTGCATCCTCAGCGATGGCCATTGAGGGACCGTAATCTTATTATTGCTCCGATAGTGATTTCTCGAACTGCTTTCTAAAGTGCTGTCAGATGAAATCTGGCTGGAAATTAAAGGGGAAGGTGAGGCTGGCCTGCAGAGGATGAGTTATTTGGGAATGGGCTGCCTCCTCCCCGTGGTGCCAGTCTCAGGATCTCAGCAGAGGCTTTCGGGGGGAGCAAGGAGGGGAGGAAAAGAGGGAAATTGCCTTTAAAGCATCAGACAGCTGGCTTCTGACAGCAGAGGGATGCAGAGGGTGTGTTTCCAATTATCTCTGTAGATGGGGCCAAATCCCATGAGAGGGGGGGGGATGAGGAATCGCAAGTCAAAACGAGGCTGAAGAATTGCCGGAGAGAAATGGGAGCGATGATGGGTCTCGTCCGGCGCCGAGTCTCCGAGAACGTCTGGTGCCGGTAACATCACGATGCTCAATTATAACCTGCCCAAAGGGAAAAGTCTTTGAACTGGAGGGAAGAAGAGCTTGGGAGGGTGTCTGAAGTGCGAGTCTGATGCCGTCGCAATGCCGGGTTTTCTCCTGGGCTCTGCATTGCCAAGGCTTTGTTGGAGCTGGGGGCTCCTTCCCTCGCGGGATTTAGCTTGTAAACCTGAAGGTGGAAAGGCCGCTGGAGTATTAAACTCTTTGAATGTGCTCTGGAGTTGGGCTGGAGCAGCGGTGTGTTGGGTCTGATCCCGCGCTTTGGGGGGTTGAGCCTTGCAGGAGCTCGCTTTGGCCCATGGCTGAGCCAGACTCAGCTCTTAGGTTTTGTTAACGGTTGGACTTGATGATCCTAAAGGTCTTTTTGAACCAGAATGATTCTAGGATGCTTACTTTGGGTGGCCAAATTTCCTGCTCTTCTAGCACCTCTTTCCAACTCGCAGGCAAGTTTGGTTTCTGCTCTGATTCATTTGTGGCCTCATTCCTTCTCGGTGTTGGCATTGCGACCCGCTTTTGTGAAGTTTGGGGGAGATGAGGGGCAAGAGGCTTCTGTTGAAGACAGGACTAGAGATTTATGGAGAAAAGGTGCTGGCGAGGGTGCTGGGAGCAGCTGAACATCCTGGGGAAATGATTTCCCTTCTCAGTCCATCCCAAGGAGCACCCGATGCAAGAGCAATTGGAGACTGCAGGCAGCAAAGGGGTTAAAGAGGAAGAGGGGGACGGCAGGAGCGTGCAGGGATGATAAACACCACTGAGGATGATTTTCTCTCCACGGCGCGGGCCATTGATCTGTGATTAGAGTAGCTGAAGCTTTTACAATCAATCAGGGAGGAAATCACATCATTGGGAGGTTCAGAGGTCAGAGGAATTGGGGAGAGGAGCTGCCTGTGCAGGCAAAGCTCAGGCACGAAATAATGCAGGCTGTTTCGAAATGATGGGCCCAGTTTGAAATGACCGCGTCTTTGAATATTTTTGAAATGCCCTGTATTTTCCTCCTGCATGTCCTCTTTGAGGGTACTCAAGCAATGGGCCAAGGAGCCTTGGCTTGGTTTGGCTGTTTGGTTGGGAAGGTTGAGGCTTTCCTGACTTGTGTGTTGAACATCAGTGTCATCTGTCCCGTGGACAACTTGTGGTGTCCAGACCAGGTCTGGATTCATAGCTGTGACCTGGAGAGGTGGTTTTTTGGACCTAGGGGTGCTCCTGTTGGAGGGGATAATAAAACCCATGATGGGCTGAGGGTTGTGCCTCTGCTTGGAGATGCTTGTGGAGCTGGAGTCCTTCAAGCACTGGAGTTTCATGCAGGCTGGGTTAAAAATAGCTGGTAGAGCTGTGCTTTGATGCCACGCCGAGGTATGAATAGATGATGCCTGTGCTTTGGTGTCTGCTGTAAATAACTAGCTACTGTAGCCAGGTAGGTTTTATGGATTAATTCTGTAATTGGTCCATCTGGAGCATCTGCTAACAATATCAATTTATCCATGTACCTCTTACTATCTCGAAAGGAGCTTTAGGAAGATGCACGCAAATAGCTGGGGTGGGGAAACTGGGGAGAGCTCGTTTAGCCCAGAGATGGAGAGGAGGGTCAGGAGAGGAGCCGTGGGGTGGGCTGGTGAAGGGGGACTCCTGAGCAGGTCGATGATGTGTAGTCTGGCCTTGCACTGGTAAGAAAGAAGAACCCCCAAAGGTAGGGCAGAATAAACAGAAGACAAAGGCAGAGCGTGCAATTCAAGCCGCCCGCCCCCGTGACGGCAGCCGCACCTCTCATTTTCCGCCTGTTATTTGGTCTCCGGCCTCAGCCCTGTGGCTTCTAAGTGGGGTGTTTTTAAAATATGATATGATTCTGTTGCCTCCTGTGTTTGGAGACCCATAGCAGGCGCTGACCTTTCAAGTCTGGTTGTGATTAAAGCTTGTACTAATTTCCTGTGGGGCTGTGGACACTGTGAGGCAGTAAAGTGTTGGGAGTTCATTAACATGTAGGGCTTTAATTAGTCGGCGAGAAATCTGTCTCTGCCCCGATTTGGCTGAAGAAAAAAGAGGAAAGGGGGGAAAGAAAGAAAGAAAGTAGAGAGAAAATGATGTTGAAGGAAAAATAGTCACAGCAAACGTCTGCACAGTAGGAATAGATTTCAAGGCTCACGATGTATTTATCAGGCACTTTAGCCCTGTGTGCATGTTCCCCATACAAACCGTCAGCGTCTGAGATGCCGAGACGTGTTCTCGGGGAAAACTGTCCCACCGGTACCCAGAGCGGTAACTAATAACGTCAGGAAGGGAACGGAGAGAAGGGTTTGGAAAACAAGAGCAGATGTAGATGGAGCAGAGAGCGGCGTCGGGCACGGCGGCAGCCGGGAGTCGCGCCAGCCGCGGGAGCAACGCCATCGACACGTGGCCCTTTTATTTATTTAAACCTCGAGTGGGATAATATATGTTTGATTGCCCGGTTGATCTATTTGTGACAAGTGTTAAAACACATGTGCATTGATTTTCTCGGAGGAGCGTTGTTTCTAAGGGTAATTTAATAGTGGTATCGAGCATAGCTCTTACTGGCCCGGGAAAACGTGGAGGGAGGGGATGGGGGGATGAGGTGAAGAAGAGAAAGATGCTAATGGCATTTTCGCAATGCAATTGCTTAGGTCAGTGAAAAGCTGTCACAGTTTAATGCACCCGCTTGTTGGGGATGTTATCATATACAGGATTAAGCCATTTCCAAACACGAAAACAAGAGCAGCTTGTTAGCGAGGGCAGCTGTAAAAGAGCTGCCGGTGCGAAGTTACGATTGCTGCGTGGAGGGAGTTACTGTGCTGTACGAGACAGCAGGGATGCTCTTGACTTCTGGGACCGGCTGGTCTTCATCTCCCTTTTTTCTGGCGGTCCTTGGCATTTGCACAGAGATTCCAGGTCCAAAAAGGTCATTAGGTGCAGAAAGGCTGGTGTGGGTCAACCTGTGTTCGTCTTTTGGCGTCAGGTTGAGACCCAACATGCTGATGCGTGTTGTTGTAATGACAGACGTTGTCAGCAGCCGAATTCTGGGCTCTTTGGGCATGTTCCACATCTGCAGTGAAAGCGAGTCCAATATTCACAAGTTGCCTTCCCGGAGCCTTAGCGGGTTTACATTTCAGCTCTTTATCGGGAAAACAAAACATTTTCCACCAGGCTGGGGTCTAAAAGTCAAGCTGGACTCTTCCAGCTGAAATACCATCCTCGCCCATACCCACGCAGCATCCTTGTCTCTCATGGAGTTGTAGAGCCGGTGCTCCGAATGGTGTTATAACTTCATCGTTCATTATTTGACATTCAGGGGAGGCTCCAGCTCCTTCCATCCCGACTGCATTGGCTCAGCGGGGCTGACGGGAGCAGAAAGCGTTACAGACTCGTCTGTGTCACCCAGAATCAGCAGGTCCGGCTCCGAATGCCTATGAGGAGCCGCTCCGTGTAACAGGATGGAAAGGCTGTGTCATCTTCCCCTTGCCACTGCTCGTAGCGGGGCTGTATTTCAGTCTGTCCCCTCGATAGTGCGTAAGCTCCTCTCCACCATATGTAATATTTACTCCTCCGTCCAGTCTAGTTTGAAATGTCGAAAACAATGGAGCATCTCCTCCTTCTTCCCGGGAGATGCTTGCGCAGCTGTGTAGATCTCAGCATCGAGAACTTTGTCCGTATTTATACTCGACCTAAATTCTTCCTCTCTCTCAAATAGCCATAGTCTTAGCCCTCCGGCGCCTATGCCTCTTCTTTAGAGTTTTCACACTGGAAATACTTATGGGTTGCAATAATATCCTACCTTTATATGTGTCTTAACCAGGCTATAAATCCTGCTAGTTGACAAGGTTATTGTTATCTGGCTCCTGCCATGACCCACTGTTAAAATACATGACATAAATTACACAGAACACATCATACGAGTCATTTTTCCTTGTATGAAGCCTGATAAATATTAATGGCCCATTGCTGTAGCTTCGTTCCGCGGTAGTATTGGAGTCAATGAGGTTGATCCGAGGCGCGATAATTGCCGGTGGACACAGGCCCTAGGCAGCCGCCGAATTAGCGCTCTCTCCGGGTGCAATTCGCTTCTGGAGCTCTGAATTGTGTCCCACGAGTGATTTTGTTGGGCTCTGCTGTTTTGAACTCTGTCCTGTAGACAGTAAAGCAGGTTGGATGAGACAAGAGTCAACCCAAGACTCCGCTGGCACATCCTCCAGTTGTGCCGTGTGTGATTTTAATTACATGGGTGCATCCTCGCCGGGGCTTGGCAAGGCAGCAGTGTGGATGTCACCTCTGTCCCCACGTGGCTGCTCGTCCCTCGTGCCCTTGGGACCCGTCGCTCCGTGCCTCCCCTTATCCCCCCCGAATCGAAATTCGCGGCGCTCGCCTCCCGTAAATGGCACTTTATCCGCTGGAAATGTGAAGCCGGCCGGTAGCGTTGGGCTCCGTCATGCTTATCAGAAACACATTATCAGGTGGGGATTAGACAGAGCCTGGCGCTCCTGTTGCTGTCCACGCCGGGTGAATAATGAGTAATGAAAATTCTGAGGGCCGGAGACAAACGCACTTGACAGGCAGGGAAGCGCCCGCGCCTGCCTCTCACTCACTTTAATGTGACAAACACAGCTCTGGCAGAGATCTTTCCACTCCATTCACCATGCTGTGCTGTGTTCTGGAGTTTTTTTCCTTTTATTTCCCCCCCGCTTTTGCATACCCGCTCTCGCAGCCCTGAGAAGGAGAAGGAAAGGGTGAGGATGGAATCTGGAGGTCTCCATCACCCCACATCCCCCTGACACGGGGATACTGTGTGATTTGGGTTGTTATCTGCTTTGAACTTGGCTGTCGCAGCGTTTGTCCCCTTGTTAAGTTACTAAGCTTTCAGGAGAGGACAGAGCGTGGCAGAGATGCTCCCATGGACCTTGCTTTGGTGGCCGTGATGAGTTTGGTGAGGATGCGAGGGATGACCATGTCTCCCGGTACATCGGTCCCGCAGCCTTCCGTGCCGACCTTCCTCAGCCCTTACGGTTTTGCTCTTCGCTCCCCCGGGCTCTCTCGACCTGTCGGTGCCTCGTCCTGTGCCGCATATATCCCCGTTATCCCTTGGCCTTTTCTCAGGGTCAGCGCCTGCTTGGTTTTATTATCTCGTGCCATCAGCAGCATCTCTCTTACCCCCCTTCCTTGGACATGGAGAGGCCATACGCTTTCCCCAGGGCTCACCATCTTCTCAGTGTGTAATGCAGGAGGACCCATGTCTTTGTCATGGTCAATACAGGAAAGATAGCAGCAGGTCCTGGGCTCAGAGAGTAGTTTCCTGCCATCGTTGTCCCGCAGCTGCCCTGTGCCGTGTCTCTTACGTACAACTCACACTTAAGGATGTGGGTTATATAGCGATGTACAGCCTTATACTGTGGCTGCGAGTGAGCTCTGGGTCTCCGAGGTCCCTGGACACGCTGTGGTTTGTCCCCGGGATGCTGTAGCTGACCTGTGGTGTGGGGCACTTGGCACAAAAGATGGGGCCAAGGAGAAGAAGGGGTTTCTTCACACCCAGGTACAGGATTTATCACGGTGCTCAGGTCTGGTCTGCCTCTTGTCTCATGTAAATCAGCCGTGGCAACGCCATCTGTAAAGGCGTAAAGGCGTTCGACACGAGACGCGACTCCAGCGTTGGGGTGTGTTTTTATGTTTTGTCCTGCGGTTGTCATCCAGAAGCATGCAATAAATTTTATGGACCGGGGTTTATCGAGCACAGAGGATGAGGGATGGAGCTGCCTGGCTTGAATCTGAAGCTGATGTTCTGGAGAGAACAAGAGCTTTCAGACGAGCGCTTCGATCTCTCGCCGTCCGCTTTCTGGAGGAAGGCAAATGACCGTGTCCCGAGCCGGCATTTCCCGGGGGGAGCGCAGAACCCCGATGCCAACCGCCTTGTCTATCACGGGTGACATCTGTCTCTTTCCCAGCCTGTCTCTTTTAAAAACACATCCAACCTGCTGCTGGGAGGGCGTCTGGGCTTGGCACTGGTGGTGGCAGTCCCTCCTGACGCAGTTTTCCTGGCTGCCTTTCACAAAACTCATCGTCTCCGGTTCTTCCCCCCCTCAAATAAAACATCCACCCGGCAGGGAGGGAAGGAGCCGCGAGCCCCCAGCACATCTGCTGCACGGTGTGAGACCGTGCCAGCGAGATCCCTGCTAATTAATGTCGGGCTTATTCCAGCAAATAATGCACATTATCTCGTCCTGCGGAAGGGGTCGGTGCCAGCTCCGCCGGTGGCTGCTCCGGGGGGAATGGAGCTCCAGAGCGTTGGGTTTTGGGCGCGGAGCGAAGCTGGGATGTGCCGGGGGGCACATGAAAGTGCTCCTGGGGTTTGGTGCCTGGATCACTTGGCCAAGCACGTAGTCTTAACCATTCTTTCATGCTTGTGGAACCATTTAGTGCCACTGACTTGAGAAAGAACAGACTTAGGAGTTTTGAATCCCTCTTGTGCACACAAGATGTGCTCCTTTGGTCTTTATCTGTAGGTTTATTTGCTTTTCTCTTCAAGGTTATGGTCTTCCTCTTGTAGGGAAGGCGGAAGAAGAGGCAGAACAAACCCCAACCATCCGTTCCCTCTCCCAGTCCTGCAATATTCAGTAATTCCTGTTTACGAAGGGATTTCCTAAAGCACAGCTACTTGACAACTGCCCTGATTCCCTATCACGGAGCAGAGATGCGCTGGTGATTTATCATTAAGGACACCCCCCAAAAAAAGGAATCAGTTTTTGGCAATGCTAGCGGGGTCGCTTCTGTAAGCTGAGCCAGCTCACCTGTTGTAGCAGAGCTAATATTTCAAAGATTGCCACTGTTAGCTGCCTGCTTTCATCCCCATTTTTCACGCGAATCGACTGAGGCACGGGGAGAAAACAAAACGTTTGTTTTGAGATACGGCGAGCCGAAAAATAACCAGACGTCCTGGGCTGGTACCGTTGTGACAGCGATGACTCTTTGAAGCGATGGCTGAAGGGATCTCCTGTCTCTTTGCTCCATCTCAAGGCTTTAAGGGGCAGATACTTGGGTTAGTGCCTTCCGTGGAGTCTAAATGTGGTTTTGTCCGAGTTTTAGTGGAGTTGCATCCTCCTATAGCTCTAACGCCACGTTACATCTTTAATCACGGTCTCCTTTTACCTTGGACGCGAGAGGCGGTTGAAGCGGACGCAGTTTATTCCCTCCCGTTCATGGCGAATTTCTGTTATTGTGCTGGTTTTGTAGAAGCGGCCACTGAAGGAGATGGCCAAGGCTGGGTGATGGGACAGACAGACAGACAGACAGATGGCCATTGGGATAGACTGAGGACACACTCACTTGTGCTCTATCTGGAGGCACAGGATGAGCCATGGGGAAGCCGTGAAGAAATGCAGGACTAGAGCTCGGAAGGAAATGTTTTCCCTTCGGAGCATCTTTTCCCCGACAGAAAAAGGCCGTCTTTGTCAAGAAGAGACACTGACGTGTGAAACATCTGTTCTGTGCTAAAAAAAGGGGGGGAAAAAAAAGGCATGTAGAAGCAAAAACCTCTAGAATGTGATTTCCCCCTCCCCCCTGCTTGTTAAAATGGGAAAAAAAAAAAGATTGTGAGCGTATGGGGTGAAAATAATAAACAGGAATAAAGTGAAATGATTTTCTGGCTGGGCAGCTGATATTTTTGGCTTTTGTTGCATTTGTGGCTGTCAGAATGGGTATGGGGGGGATAACGTAGCGTCTGGGCTGGTGTTTCGTCAGTAAAACAGGCAAAGCTAGAGCAATTAGGCAGAATTAATTGTGGTGCCTGTGGAAGGCTGGATGTGGCAATGACACTGCAGCCAAGGGAGCTCGGAGCAAACGCTTGGGCTGACAGAGGTGGCATCGCCGAGCTGAGCATCTGCCGGGTGGAAAGTCATCCCCGCAACCCCAAATTAGCCCCTTTGGCATTAAGAAGCCTCTAATTACCCTTCGCTCGCCATCCCCAGGCGTGAACCCGTCGTTCTGGAGCAGCGAACCCACGGTTAGAGGCTGACGGACCAGATGAGCACCAGACGCGGAGCGCTCTTAGCAGATGCCGCGGCTGAACTTTCTGCCTCACTTGAAGCCAGCGGTGTTATATTCTTTCTCCCCGCAGTCCTAGTGCAGGGGAAGCCAGCGCAGAAGCTGTGATCTCGCCTAAATGATGGCACATCAGGCGGAAATTAAAAGCCTCTCGTCGAGCGGTGCCCGGGGATCATCTCCCCGTGGCGATTCCTTGGGGCGATGCTGCTCTGTGGGTACCCACATGGTGGTCACCCCGGCACGATGTGGGTTGGTCCTCAGGTCTCCTTGGAGGAGCAGAAAGCACGAGGGGTATTAGTGCAGCTAAAGGCAGCAGAACCTTATTTCTTATAGGAATTATAGCATCCTTAGACAGGCAAAAGGAGATGTGGTAACCTAAGGACTGTGTGTCCTGCGGGTTGCAGGCGTTGAGGCCGTAAAGATCAGGCACAGAGCGGCCAGCAGACCCCTTGCTTCCCAACTTAAGCCTCCCAAAGTCTAGGAGCAATGTCTCAGCTTCTCCTTGTTCCTCGCCATCCCCATGGGTGGTTTCTCCTCCCCAAAACCTTCGTATCCAAAGTCCCAACCCTGTTCCCGGCTCAGCAAAGCGTCTCGTTGGGATCACGGCATCGGGGTCTTCTCCCTTCCCAGGGGTTGGAAAAACGCCTCAGCCCACCTGGCACCTTTGCCTTTGGAGTTGCAGCTTCTCCTGCTCATTAGCTCGTAAATAATATGGACCGGCAGCGTTCGGCGCTAATTAATTTTGTGAACTGAACCGGGGTGAATGGGGTAATTGCCCATGGCGCGTGTGGGCTGCCAGGTGAGCCCTCCTGCTCTCGCCCTCCTTGTTTATCAGCCTCTCTGTGTTTATTTTAAGAAGCATTTGGTCCCTCTCCGTGTGAAGAAAAAAAGCCATGTGATCCAACCCAGGGAGAGCGCAGCAGGCGCTGAATATTAAATTAAAACACATCCTCGCTGATACACAAAAAAAACACCAAGCTGGAAAGGTTAAGAGCTAACAGAGATCCTCAGAACAAGTCTCTCTCTGTTTGGGATGAATTAATCAGACCATTAAGCAAATCTTTTAATCTAAAGTATCCCTTTCATTTCAGTACTCTGTAAAACAAAGTGACTGAGTGTTGAGGGAAGAGTTTGCCATCGTTATTCCTCGTTTGTACTGCATAGGCGGGCGGGTTCTAGTGTATTTTTCCTCCCTGTTCTCTTTCTGTAGCAAACCAAAACCGGGTGAGTTAGAGCACCTGAGATGGGACAAAATGGGCACGGAGAGGAAAGGAGCCCGCGCGGCTCCCGAGTTATGTACATCACGGGCAGAAAGCATATATTTGGTCTCTAGGAGCAGAAGAAGCTCAGGAAGATGCAAAGAGAGGAATAACACATGGCAAGTAGTATGGAACAGAGCTCTTTGGATGGTGTGACTGGGGCAGGGAGTGTTGCTGAGGTCTCACTGCCCAGAACAGCAAAGTTGCTCCGACAGAGGCTTGGGGGAGGGTTGTGTGTACAGAGCATGAGATGAAGGAAGGGGGAATCCAGGTAAAGTCAGGCAATCTTGTTTCAAAATCGAGTGTATCCTCCTTTTCTTAATTTTTTTTAACTCTCTTTTTAATACTGCCTTCAAAGCTTGCCAAGATTAAGTGCGCGATTTATCTCCGGATTCTAAAAGGAACAGCCAACCGCGTGTGATCGTATTATTAATATTTATACCTCGTCGCGGAATGTTGACAGATTAATTATGCAATATGGTAGAAGGATCGGCAGGCAGCGCGGGAGGGCGGCGGCGTTCACCTATTAATAAAGCAGCGGGGTGGCTGGCGGGCTCCCCGGAGTCATCGGCACCTTCATCCCGTGCAGGACGGGGATGCTCCATGAGCGGCCAAGGTTGCCAAGTCCCAAACCCTTTGCAACCCCCTGAGCCGTTTTGGGGCCAGAGAAGGGGTGTGAGGAGCTTTTCAGTTGCTCTCGCCCCGGTTTTGACCTGAGGAGCATCAAGAGGTGACTTTGTGCGGTGGGAAATCTGGGTTTTGCTCTGAAGTGGTGGCTTTTGACCCTGTCCTGTCCCTCTTCTGAATGTGCCTTTCTCTTAGCAGGTGTTGTCAGCCCTTCTCCCTAAAATTGCTTCACCCTTATATGTCCATGATGTGCTGTCTGCTTTTTGGTTCTTGACCAACATTAGGTGCTCCGAAGAAAGGTTTAAATCTTTGGTAGACAAATAAGAGGTGGACAGTTGTACAGGGAGAGGCTTTTTCTTCCCCGAGGACCCATTGCACAGCGTCTAATAGATTTAAATAGGGCAAAAATGGAAATTCTAATTCAGTGAGCCCCGGGAGTAGGAGCAAAGTCATTTTGCAGGACCCTTCTCTTATTTGCTGTCCAACCCTGGCCGTGGAAGTCAAGGGTTTGTAGATGTTTAGCAAAGGATTGGGGACTTGTTGACCCTCAGGACCTTCTCTGAGCTTACGGGGTTTCTCTTTGAGATCTGATGCAGGCGGCAATACTGGTCCTGGGCACCCATTGGCATCTGCTTTGGCGAGATAGACGGACAGATCCCAAAATAAGATGGGGTGCGTGGATGATCCATGGTGGCCAGGACGTTTGTGACCGGCAGAGCTGCGATCGCCCCGGTGGGAGGAGATGCTCGCCCTCCCGGGTCACTGTCTCCATCACCGCCTCTCTGTGCCTAAGTGCTCTTTGTATTTTTTATTTATTTCCTTAATGAATCTGTTTTCCTGGCGTGTCTCAGGGGGATGTTTGATATGAAACGATGTGTCTGATCCTTCCCGAATAATTGCAAGCAGCATCCGGGGTCAGGCCGCGGGGATGTACCGAGGCTGGTTAGGGTTTCTGGCGTGTTGAGAGGCAGCAAAGGCGTCTCTGCCAAGTTCATCTCATCTTCAGGCTTGTTTCCCCGCATCCCACTCGTGTTCAGCCCCAGCACAAGCTCTTTGCTGGCAAAGAAGCCCATGTGCACTCATATTATCAGGAACGGGCTTTGGGGAGATCTACAGAGGCATTTCAGGACAGATATCCCGGCTGCGATGAGGTGTTTAACCCGCAGGACAGCAAAGAGAATCGTTTAGGTTGGGCTTTTGAAAGTCTTTCCGAGGATTTGGCTTCTCGATTTCCATTCAAATGAACTTCCCTCTGCAGCTTCCCAACACCTCTTTTTACAGCCTCGGTCTTTTCGGTCTTAATTAAAAAATGGAAAGAACAAAGGCACAATTGAGCAAAGCACTTAAGCAAACGGTTGAAGTAACAGATTTTCGCAGGCTTAGAGGCGCTTTGGGGCTTTTCTCCCTGAAATTGGGGTCCTAAGGCTAGCAGTGCAAATCCCCGCAGCTTTGTCACCCCCAGAAATGAGGCCAAGTTGATGGGAAATGTTTTGACCCTCCCATAGGAAGTTCTCGTGTCGGAAGCTTGTGGTGTGTAGTTTTTCCATTCTTATGGGTTGCTTTCCTAAACGGGATGGTGACAAAGTCAGAAATAGTTTGGAAAATGAGTTTTCTGCTAATGGCAAAGTTTCTTTTCTTTGAGGTGTGACCGGACAAGGTTTGTTGTGATGTCTGTCAGATGCGTGGAGAGCCCTTAAATAGATGGGAATATGGAAATGCAAAGGGTTGGCTATTAAGCGAGTGGAAATCGGGAGCTCAGAGCCGTTCCCTGCAGCTTCCCGCTCGGAGCCGGATCTTCCTCCGAGTTTCCAGATGAGAAACGCCGGATAATTGATTTATTCCGGCCGTGACCCCCCTGCCCGTGTGCCGCCCCGCTACCCCCGAGCACCCGCGGTCGCTTTTCTGTCCCCGCTTGACCGCTTTCCCACCACGTGAGAGCACAATGGCTCGGCTTGGAGCAGATGGACAACCCATGTTGTAGACACCAAGTGCAGGAGGCTCGGCACCGAGCTTTCGGGAGGCTGACGGGCTCCCCAGAGCCCGCCGTGTCGCAGGGAGCGTTTCAGATAGAGCTGTTTATCGGCGGGAAGGCGGCTTTTGCCGGCAGAAGGTCCTTTTCCAAGTAGCCCTCAAGGTTAAAGTTGGACGCTTCTTCCAGATGGTCTCCATCTGATGCATCTCATTACGGGGTTGAGCCGCCGCGCAGTCCTGGCCTCCCAGTGCCAAGAATAACAAGAATGGAAGCCAGCAACAGCGATCGCTGCTGTTGGAAGGGCAGAGGATGATTTAAGGGTCAAGACGAGACCATATGGCCCATCACGGCCCCATCGTTGCAACCCTGAGGAATATAAAACAACTTGGGTTAGCGATCATCCTTGGCTCTTCCTAGCAAGGCTGTTTGCTGTAACGTTTGCGAGATCAGTTCCCCGGCTCCTCCTCGCTCTGATTTATGACCCGAGTTGCTTTCCAGTGCCCTATGGGTTCCCTCATTTGCTAAACTAGATAAGCCAAATGTGGCTGGTTTTACTTGGAGATTTCTGTGCCCCTGTAGCACGCTCAGCCCGTTGTCCTCTCCAAATAGTCTGGTGCTCCCCCATGGGCTCCCAGCCCTCCCTTACCCAATTCTGATAGGGGTATCAGCCACCAAAATAAGACTCATTTCCCTGGTCTCAAGGAAACGAGGAACCCCAGCCCTCAGTGGGGAGAAGGCTATGTCTGCATCCCGTGCTCTTTGAGACCAAGATGAGGTGGAGCATCTTGACACAACCCACTCGAGTGCTGTGGTTGCCTGGATAAATCTGTATTTCTGCAGAGTTCGGACTTTCCCAAAGCACCAACAGACAGCGGGCTGGAGGCAGCGATGCTGCTTCTCTTACCATGTTTTTCCCCCCAAAAAGCCGTGGCTCCTCACCCCGTGCCGTGTCTCGGTCCCGCTTTGGGGACGGGGTCGCCCCCGTTCTCCGCTCGGCACTCGTCCCGCAGTCCATTTGCCCGAGGGAACACTTACAGCGCTGACCTTAAAGAGCAATTTCGGGCAAGCAGAGAGCAGCTCAATTGTTCATAAACCTGACATTTATGTCTCGGAGATTCTTCCTCTGCAGGATGCACTGCTCTTTATGATTTTATCAAATAAAATGCCCCCTCGCCCCCAACCAACCTCTTTCTCCTTCCCCGACGTTTTTGTAGGACAATCATTGCCCACAGAGAGCTTGAAGGCATCTGCCCGTCCTTAATTCTGTGGCACGGAGAGGGCTGGGGACGTGGTTATGTATGCATTAGCTCACACGAGTGGTTGAAACTCTGCTCCGGTCCTCTAATGTTGGTAATTACTGAGCAGGGATTAGGGCCTTGCGCTTCGTACGTGTGGGGAGATGGAGTATTAAACGTAAATAGATCCAACTACCTGGTGGACCGTGCACGTTTATTCCCGTGACGTTCAGCGCTTTGCTGGTGTGTGTGCGCGATCCAAGGTGACATCAGCGTCATCTCAAAGCAGCCGCTAGCCAGGCGACAGGAGAAACTGGCCGGGATGCAGGAATGCATCCTCAGCTCCCCGCTTCTCTTTGGGGTTTTGATCTTAGAGCATCAGCCTGTGGTGTGGTCAGGTTAACATTTGGACTCGATGATCCAAAAGGCTGTTACAGCCAAAATGAATCTATGTTATTGTGGTCTGGTCCCGACCCGGTGGTGACAGCGGTGACAGGGTGTCTGTCATTTCCCCATCCTGGGTGCTCTCCCCGTCCCCCAGCTCCGTGACTTTTACCACACCGGGACGCCCACCGAGTGAACAGACACCGCTCACCCTGCCGACCAGGACACCTTCTATCTTGTCTATTAATATCAGCTCCATGGGGAGAGCTCGCTAGCCTGGAAGCGTTAATTAGCCTTCCCCCTCTTCCTCCCTCCCATTATTTTTTTCCACCTCACTCTTTAGAAGATCTCTGAACCAGGAGATCAATGCCTCCCGCTAATCGGCTCTTCAGCAGCTTAGAGAGACACCACAGAATACTCAGTTTAATTCTCCTCTAACACCTTTGCTAATCATCCTTTGCAGCCCCCGGCGAGGGGAGAGGTTGGAGATAATAGGTTGCGTTATGAAAATGTGATAACAGGGGTGGTAGATGCTCCTGTCAGGACTCGTGGGTGTGGGACAACCCCTCAAATCCTGGGGTCTGGACCAAACCGCTCATCCCCCTTGATGGGGAGATGTGGAGGACATGACTTGGACAGAATCCCCCAAGGGTGACGGGCATTGCGCTTTGGCTCCTTGGCCGGAGCAGGACAGGGTTACCAGAGGTGTCTCTCCTCTGGTGAGAAGACAGTGGCCTCAATTTAGCTACGGAGACCTTAATAAACCTCTCCATGTCCGACTGCTGTGATCCAGCTAAATGGCTGCGAGCAGAATCCGCGTGGAAACGCGAACGCGCACTAACGAGCAGCGCTGCCAAAACCAGAAGGAGCCAACTCTACAGGGAGTTGGTACTTTTTAATTCTTGTTTTTTTCCCCCGCTACCCAAGTTCAATAGCGATGAATTGCATATTTCTCGGAGGCTTCTCAACAAACAATTTACAGTGTAAATATATTTGTTGGCATGCAAATCACTCTGCATTATGAGTCTTGATTAATATTATAATGTGTTGATGAAAGCCTGTAAGTGGTTCTTGGAAACGGAGGTTCTTGACAAAGATCAACTGTTTGGGTGCCCAGTGTTGGTGGAACATTAGAGCAGGGTGGTTTTTTCTGTTGTTTTGGGTTTTTTTGCCCTGTGTGTGTTGTGTAATGGGTTATTTGTTCCCCTCTCTCTTTGCGAGTGCGAAGTAGCAGTGGCGCGCTTCAAATTAATCAATGGGACCGAGCAGTCAAGTCACACGCGATGCTGGGAAGGGAAACTCCATGATGCTCAGGGAGCACCTTCCTTATGAAGAAAGGCTGAGGGAGCTGGGGCTCTTTAGTTTGGAGAAGAGGAGACTGAGGGGTGACCTTATTAATGTTTATAAATATATAAAGGGTGAGTGCCACGAGGATGGAGCCAGGCTCTTCTCAGCGGCAAACAATGATAGGACAAGGGGCAATGGGATCAAGCTGGAACACAAGAGGTTCTACTTAAATTTGAGAAAGAACTTCTTCTCAGTGAGGGTAACAGAGCACTGGAACAGGCTGCCCAGGGAGGCTGTGGAGTCTCCTTCCCTGGAGACATTCAAAGCCCGCCTGGACACCTTCCTGTGCGACCTCTCCTAGGCGTTCCTGCTCCAGCAGGGGGATTGGACTGGATGATCTTTTGAGGTCCCTTCCAATCCCAAACATACTGTGATACTGTGATACGGGGACAAATCATTTCACCCTCTTTTCCCCCATCTTCTTCTCCCAAAATGGGATGCTCAGGGTGTCCTGAGGCAGAAGATGCTCTTTGAGCCCCACTCTGACATTTGATCGAAGAGATGGGAGAGCGGTGATAGGCTCGGGGAGCCGTCCCCCGTCTCCAGCTCTGTTGACAGCAGCTCTCAGTGCTGTTTTCCTCCTACCCTTTGAAATTGAGCTCCCGAAGGTGTCAGGACAAATGCCACTCGGATGGCGGGGATGTGCCGGGAGATGATGTCCAGGCAGGCGGTAGCGGGGAGAAAAAGCAAAGCAGGGAGGAAAAATAACCCTCTGTAGTGACAGCCTCGAGTTGTGACCTTTGTTAACTGCTGTTTTGCTCGGAGAGTGACAGGGAGCACCGTAAAATACCGAGTTTTGTGCTCGTACCGCGCGGGTCGTGCAGGGCTCCAATGTAACGTACCGCTGTTTCGGGGCAGCATCTCCCTCTTGAGCAGCATCCTACGCTTGAGCCGGCTCCGGGGTTTGCTCCACTTGATCTCTGTGTAGTCCAGAGTGGTTTTTAGCCATGGCTCGTGGTGCATCCAGCCATCCCCACCCTGCTCATTGTCCCCCATGTGCAACAGGTCCTGCAGAGCCCTTTGAAAACATGGGCACTTGAGAGTCCGAGAGAAGGGGTGGGAAAGAAGGAACGAGCACCTGCGTGCCTTAAAAGAACATATCGCCTTTATTTTTCTTTTCCTTTTCCTTGTCTTTTTTTGCTGAAAGCAGCTGTGCCTTTTCCCAGCGCTTTTAAATGGTTGCCAAGGAAACAGAGCAAGGGAGAGTGGAAAGGTTAGATGGATATTGGACGAGGCTAATGCACTTGTTTCAACCCAGAATTGACAGGTGCTTAGGACACCGAAGGTCCCGATAACTCCTCATTTGCACGGCTCCGGCGCGGAGCCTCGAGTCCCTCCCTACCGCCGTTTAATTGTGTTTTAATCATTTGCAAATTAGAATCCATCTCCATCAGGGGATCTCTAATGGTGGGTTTATGGAGCGCGGCCGCACGTTCCTCAGCCCTTGCGGGACACCGGGGATGAAATATCGGGTCTGTTGGGCCCCACTGGACCCACTGGTCTGGCTCGAAGGGAGTTTGTTACCAGCAGAGATCCCAATGGAAATTATGGGAATCGAAGCTCCCGTCCAACCCCCTTTGGCTTAAAATCCAAAGATGAATGACCAGCTATGGATTTTTGTCGCCGTTGCAGCGCTCAGAGGGTTGTTTCCCGCCTTCCGCTGTAGGTTTTGTTTTCCTTTCGCGTCTGTCTTGTCTAAAATAGCAACTCCGTCTACAGAATAACCAAGGGGCCTTAAACTGGGCTGTTCAGGATGAGTGTCACATCTGGTATTTGCAAAACACAGCGAGCGATAAATAGCTACAGTGTCGTAAAGCTCGTGCTCTGGAGAGGCAAGGGTGGCTGGTGAGGCTTTTATTGCATTTTTGGTTATTTTTAGCGGCTTCCTGGGGAGGACAGAAGGGTATTGATTTTAAAAAGTAAGCAAAACGCAACTTGTGGGTGTGAAGATGCGGAGGGTGCAATGCTGCGGGCTGGGGGACCCAATGGCACCCCCTGGTACCGCAAACCTCATGTGCATCCATCACCTCGGAGCACGGATGGATGACGGAGCTCTGCAACAACCTCAGAGGACTTTACCATCATCCTGACACCTTAAAATTCCTGGTTGAGACCTCCTGGGCCAGCTTGTGGCTGTGGAAGGCAGCAACCTGCCTTTCTTTTGCAGAGGCGGGGAAGGAACGGGCTGTAGTCTTTGCTCGGTGCCGCAAATAGAGCCACTCACCGATCCTCGTTGTCAGCGGCGTGCCGAGCCAGCCGCCCATCCATCACGGCTGAGTGACGGGTACCGGGCCAACACGGCACTCGTGTCCCTATTATGACATTGTCAGTGTCACCGCTGAGTGCGAGGGACTGGCAAAATGTCACTCTGGGTATCGGAACACGACGGTGCCTCTGTGGCGCGGAGCTTTGGGCTCTAAAGTGCTTTCTCGCTGTTATTCCCAGCCAGAGGGGTGTCTGCCTTTTAGTGTGGTATCTCAGCTTTGGGGGTTTTTTAGGGAAAAGTGTGATTTGGGTCGTGGTGCAGGGGATTCCGGGGGAAGGGCAGCAGAGCAACAAGTGCTGGCAAGTTGGGATGGGTTGGTGAGGTGGAGCAGAGAGAGCAAGGATGGGGAAGGAGGTGGCGAAGGAGAAATGACGGATGAGGCTTCAGTTGGGCAGGCAGGGCATTCTCAGCATATTCCAGCATAATTTAGCATCATCTGTTCTGCCTGCAGTGGGAGCTTGTTGTGGGAAAAGAAAGAAAGAAAGAAAAAAGTATAAAGACTTCTGAAACCCACTTGATGGGATGGTTGGAGCTTGAAGTTGGGTTTTTCCTGAGGGCGACTGTCTCCTCTCCCCGCTTCTCTCTGTAAATCAAACCACCGGTGTCGGATCGGCGGCTCCGTCTTTCCCGCGGCCGCTTCCCCGAGCGCCGAGGGGACGTCACCGCCGCTGGAACGGCTTGAAGGACACGAGCGCGGGAGGCGAGAGGACAATTCATAGTGAATAATTCAGTGGTTGGATGTAAAGCTTTTGTTCTCGTCACGAATTACCGGCGAGCTGTATGGGAAGGCTTTGATGGTACAAATTCGTTTTACATCGCCCCTAAGTGCCAATAGACCCACCTTCTCGCTTAGCTGTGCTTTTAATTAGAGTATTTTTGCAGTGGTGGGCCGGACCCTGTCCGTGCCAATAATTAACCTGTCATTTAAGTGGGTGCGGTTTTAAATAGGGTCGCCTGTCCGGGTTGCACCAGAGGCCGTAAATAGGAATAAATTAGTGGTGTGAGGTTACCGGTACCCACCCATTCCCTGCGTTTTGTGGGGTGTCGCGCAGCCCTCGATGCATTTTGCTTTTAGGTATCGGGGACAAGGGATGCTCGGGCAGGGATGCGGGCAAGGATGTTGCCAGCAATGCTCTGCCCGGACAACACGCAGTCGAGGTGTCCTTCCTCCTCCTCACCCCGGCAGCTCTTCTCTTGCATAATCAAGAGGCTTTTTCCCTGCATTCCTCACCCGTTGGGGCTGGGGAATTCAGCACAGTGCGTGTGAAGGAGGCTGCAGCCTGCCCGAAGCGAGCCACGTGAAACGAAGCTGTATCGCGCACCGAGATCAAATTATCCTTCTCGGCTTTCGGGGAGAGGACTCGATGCCTCCTCCTCCTCCTCGCGCTTTATATCCCCGGTCCCCTGGCAGCCGCCGCAAACGCTCCCTCATCAGCGCTTGCTCTCAGTGCTAATGGCCCTCTATAAATAAGCCCCAGGAACAGTGATAGAGAACAATCATAAAAGGCAGGCGCATAAATTAAAGCCGATGTTATAATAAACCAGACAAGCCCTTCTGCGAGGGTTTTATGTTTCTCCTTGAGCTGGGGGCTTTGCCAGGAGAAAACTGTATCAGCGTGCCCCGGCCGGGCAGAAATAGTTGGCATCACCATCCCCCTTTTTATGGCATTACGGGTAGAAAACTGTGGGAATTTCCCAGAACATCTCTCAGCCTCCCATCCTCAGGTCCTTAGGGTGGCAACAGGATTAAGCGTCAAGGCTTTGGCCGCTCCGTGTAGGTTTTGGGTAGCTCTAAATGATGTGCGGTTCCTCCAGGTAACCAAGATTGCATCCCAAGAAAGGCAGAAGCTGTCGTGCCACGGTCAAACTTCACGGGGTCATGGAGAGATGCTCACGTACCCAACAGCAGCATCTTGGCGCGGGCAGACACGCACACGTGGTACCTCCCAAAGGCCGCTCCTTCCCCTTTGCCCCGAAGCGTCTGACCGAGCGCTGAAGCAAAAACCGGTGGCTGGCACGCAGGGTTTCCGCCGAGCCTCCTGAGCGCCTCGGGAGTGCTCTCTAGACCGCGCCGAAACTCCTGCTTCTTGTAGCGAGTTCATAGCTGTCTCTCCGCATCACCTCCTGGATGGTTGAAGCCTGGCAGGGCGAGCGGGAACGGCAAAGGGAGCTCCCGAAGTACGACTTCCCCGCCGTGAAGTCGTCTGGGGGATGCGGCAAGTGGTGCCGAGGGCACGGGATGGGTCAGGGCTCTGGTTTGTGATCCGCTGGGAGGAGTCGGTCTCCTTGTCCTGAGATGAGCCGTGATGCTATGCAGGGGTCTTGGGCAGAGCTCGGGTCCGGGAGAGATCCCAGCAGCTCCCCAACCCCATTTGGACTCTTTGAACTTGAGCTAAGAGCCCTGAGAGCTGGTAATGGGGGTCCAAACTTGCTCTGAGCTCGCTCTGGAACCTGCCTGCCCATTGCTTACAGTCCTGATAATGTCCCTAAGGTGACAGGTCAGGGATGGGGAAGTGGCAGCAGGTCCCTGCTGACCTGGTAGGCTCCTGTGCATCGAACCTCTTGCATTTTGGCTTCAGAAAGGCCATGCTCATCTCCACGTGTTAATGGTTTTAACAGGGGCAGGGCGGTGGGATGCACATCTGGTGATAGATGTCACCCGTGCCTCTTGCAGGAGGCTGTGGGGACAGCGAGGAGGAGAATTATAGGTGTCTCGCTCATTAGCGGGACAATTTGGCAGCAAATGTGCAGCTCTGCGGCGAATCCATGCTCAGCCACACGTGCACCTCTGTGCCACAGCTTCAGTTTGAGCGGGGAGGATGTTGTACAGAGTTATGTGTGTCTGGGGGGATGCTCAAATGCATCTTCCTGGTACTCCAAGCATCTTCTGCCTCTGGATAATTTAATGGAGAGGCAGCACAGCCCGTTTCGGTGTGCACGGGTGATGGGAGGGTGGATTATGTGCATGGCATTGTGGGGAGGGTAGAGGGGAAGGAAAGGGAAAAGCAAAGCGAGGAGGGAGAGAGATGTGGGCAGAAAGGGAGGGACGGGGGAGAGAGGGCGAGCGAGTCCCCTTTCAGCTCCGGCCCGAGCTCCCCCTCGTGTTCAGCCGCACATATTTCCATCTATCTCCGTTGCTCCTCTCTGAGTTAATGCTGGGATACTTCCTGCCGCGTCTGCACTCGGGGAGCTGCGGGCTCGCTTTTCCCCTTGTCCGAGGCATCTGTCCTCCTCCCCAGGGAAACTGCAGCGTTGGAGGCACCTCTGCCCTTTCCCAATAATGGTTCCTGAGCTAGGTACTCAGACAAGCTCCGGCGAGAGCCAGAAACCCGTAGTTTTGAGCATGTGAGGAGAGGCATGTGCCACAGACATGCCCTGATGCCACTTGGGGGGCTGTGGGGTTCTCAAGGGGCAGAGGCTGAGATGGGTTCCCTTGGATGCTGCTCATCAGCCCCTCGCCGGGCCCGCACAGGCTCGTTTTCTGCTCCATTTCCTCCCCCAACCTGTGGATCCTCCCCTAGAGCTCTCAGCTTTCTTCTTCATCATCCCGCCCGGGATAAAATACGAGCCGAGATCGCGGCTCCCCTCGGGGACTGTCCGCCCGCAGCCCCTGTCGGACAGGGAGCCCGTGTGTCCTTGGAAAAAAAATATGTATTTCAAGCCGGCGGGGCGCTAATTTGCAAGGCCCATTACTCAAAGGAAACAGTAAAATGGCCGTCCATAAAGCCAAGCCTTTCTCCGCGCCTCCCCCTCGGTCTGAGCTCCCCACGCCAGGTATAGGCTTTGTGTCAAGCCTCAGAGCCAGAAGTGAGGATTTATCGATAGGTACCTTGACTCTGGTTTGCATTTTAATCGCGCCGCTGCCAGCCTGAGAAGGAACTCGGTGGCTTCGTGTTCTCCTCGCTCCAGGTGGATGCTCCAGGAGAGGTGTGGCTTTGTGGAGTCCCTAAGAGGGACCCTCTGGTCCCCGGGGCTGAAGTAATGACCAGCACGTGAGGCTGGGAGGGAAGGATGCGGGGAACGAGTCCAGCGCATCCCCACATCTCAGTGCCTCAGTTTCCCTTCACACTGCAGCTCCGACTCGGCTTCTCCCATTGCACCCAATTTAGAGGGAGGGAGAAAACCGGGTTTTGGAAGGCTCGATTTCAAGCCGGCGTGGTGAGGAACTGATAAGCCCCGCTTATCAGGGAGGAGATGCGATGAACTCGGGAGTCAGCGTGTTTATTTTCTGTCAATATTGTTGCGCGGGGGCGCGTATAAATATTACAGGCGTGCGCCAGACGACGCCGGCGTCTCGCTCGACGCGGGTGCAAAGTTCGACCCGGCGCTTTCGACTGGAAGCCGATGCATATTTATGATGGATGCGATGGGTGGGAACGGGTCCCTCGCTCCGTCGCCGTGGCAGACGCTATCTCAGCAAAACGGGGGTGATTATGAAACCAACCCAAAGCAAAAAGCAGGAGGGGAACCGGCCACAGAGGAGACGCATCCCCTGCCTCAGTTTCCCCATCAGTAGCAGCGACATATAGAAGCGACGTTAAGTCTTTGCCGCCTGGCCGGGAAGTGCAAAAAGCTCCTTTCATTAATAAGCGCAGAGCGCTCGGTTATTTTTAGATGGAAGTGCCACGTATTGATATAATATTCCTGCACCTCATTTGACTTCTTTTTTCGATAGCGAGCCCCCTCTTGATCCCGTTACCTGCAGTCACAGTTGTCTGGCGATATTTTATCATCTGAATATTTCAATTAAATTACTTTAAGGGTGGAAAAAAAAATAAAAGAAGGAACCCGGGCTGAAGTTGGAAATGATCACTGTATCACTCCAACTTCCCTCCGTTCCCAGAAGGTTAATTGAAAGGCAGCCATCTTGGTGACGTTTAGACAAATGAGGATAATTATGTGTTCCCCGGCTCTTTGAGAGGTTAATTGCTTAGATGTACGAAGAGTTGAAGAACAAAGAAGGAATAAATCAGAAGCGGGGCGACGATCTGATAATGTAATTTGGGATATTCACGTACAACTCAAACAAATAAACGGCCTGATCGCAAACGAGTCGTCGGGCCCGAGTGGTTGTGGGGATCGGGGAGGAGAGGGTGACGGTCACTTTGTGCCGCTGATGATGTCTTCACATGGTGGGGCCACCACCAGGCCCCTCGGTGTCCGTCACATTGAGCATCCAGCTCTGACACAAGGGCAAAACGGTGAGTGGAAAGCAGATTTCCTCTGGTGGGTTATTAGATTTTGTCTAATTGTTGGTGAAATTTCTGCAAATGGGCCGTTGGGTTCTGGGCTGATGACTGACCTAGGTGGTTCACGGATTTGGCAAGGAGAGCTCGTGGTGTTCGCCGCTCTCCTTTGGCTCAGTTTCTCTTGTTTGAGAGGTTATTAGTCCTGCCTAGGGGGATTTCTCATGCTCTATCTTGTGGCCACACCATCCTGAAGGAAGCCAAATGTTTGCCTGTTATTTCCCCCTGGTGACTGGGGAGAGGGTGCCTCTCCAAGCCAGTCGTTGAGGGGTAGGTTTGTCCGTCTGTCAACCCTTCCTTTGTAAGACCGGAGAAGTTTGAGCTCGTTTCGAAGGCTCGAGGCCACGCGAATCACTCAGCTCTCCAGCCAGGATCCAACACCGCTTCATTTTGCAGCCGTGAGGGTCAGGAAAATGGTGTTGAGTGGGGTTTTTTTTGTCCACCGTGAGCTCGGGGGTGAAATATCTTTATCTGCAATCTCTTTCCCACCCGGCCGGGTCTCAGGGGAAGTTTGAATTGATGTCAAGTGAGAAAATGCCTCGCCACCCCAATGCATGAGGAGCCTCGAGCCCCGGCTCCTGAAACGCCGGCGAGCGTTTTTTTCCGCCTATCTGTCAGGCCCGTCTGAAATTGCAGTTTAATTCCCCGTATTTGCTCTTGTATTGTGCATTAAGATACAGCGAGTTTATCCAGCAGTCCAGCTGTTTTGAAGATAATTACTACAGAACTCAACCTGATGTAAAATAATCCTCCCGGGCACGCAGCCAAGAGACTTATCCTCCCAAGACTGAAACCTCTCCATTACCCTGGAGAGCCGCAGGGAGAGGAGCGGGCATCTCACGACAAATATATTTTTGGTGGGATTTAACGGGGGGTCGGGAAAAGAGCTTTGCCTCCCCCGGCTCTTTTTGGGGAGGGCGCTGCGGCTGGACAGACAGACCCAGAGCGTGAGGACCGTGTGTGATGGAGATCTGGCTGGGTTTCCTCCCCAAGTGCCCTGTGCGCTCGGGGTCCGTTCTCGCCGCCAGCCGTAAACCCTGCGTTTCGTCTGCTCCCGTTGATTGAAGCACACTAGAAATCAGCCGTGGCGCAGGTGCCGCATTGTTAGAGACGGGCGCTGATTGAGTTCGTATGCGGGCGCTGATTGAAGCAGGGGGGCTGTGCCGGTGCGCCACGAACGGGGGTTTATGCAGAATCGTGTCCCTTGGATGGTGGAGGTGACGTCTGTCATTGGGTCTTGTTCCCTGAAGGGGCATTGAGCAGAGCCTTGGTCCAGGTTAGAGGGGAGAAAATGGGTCTGTTGATGTGACCTAGGATGGGTGACGATGCCAACAGTTGGTGGTTTCTTTAGAGAGGAGCTGGACAGATGTCCCAACCTTCCCTGAACTGCAGGACGGCCACGAGCAAGGCGGAAATTGGTACCTGGCCGTGTTAGGGATCTGATTTGGGGAAAGCGCGCCATCCCGTGTGCACCGTCCGGGCCAAGAAAAGATGGTTCGCAGCACTTCTTCCCCAGGTTGCGGTTTTGCCGGTCCGGCCGCCCCCTCCTGCCGCCTTCATCTCCATCCCTCTGCAGCAGAGCAAGTGCGGCCGGCAGCATCGACCGGCTCTGACGTGAGCGTTTCAGCGCCACCTGCGCCATAAACATCCCCATTGATTTGCTCTATTCACAGGCTTCTCGCTCTATTCTTTTTACTGCCACCTCCTATTTCCTTATGATGATTTCTCTTAAGCTAATAAGAGCTGTAGGCACGAAGGCCAACGCCTTCCAACCTTTTGCGCTGCCACTGAGGATTTCCGAGTGGACCCCCACCATGTGTAGGATCAGAAACAAGGGAGTCCTGGTGGGAACAGCAAGCGGAGCAGAGCGTCGTCTCTGCACCCTTTCCCGGCCGATGATGCGGTGTCTGTCCCCGCAAGCTGGATGGAAAAGTGATGACGGGCGATAGAAGGGCTTGAGGAAGGCGAGGGAAAGCCTAGCTCGCTTTATCAGAGCCGACTGTGTTTTCTGGATGTGTTTGATGCGGGGCATTAATGCAGAAAATCCTGAGAAGGGCTCTGGGGAGAAGCTGCAGTGGCCGAGCAACAGCCTGGCCGCTCATCCCTTCCCCGTGCAACCCAGGATCTGTTTCAAACCCCCCAGCTTGAGCTTTGCATCCCGTGGGGTGTTGCAGAGGCCACCCAAAGCCCCGCAAATGCCGGGTGAAAGCATTGGGGGCGATTCAGGCACCTCGGGGGCCGCAGGGCGAGCGCGAAGTCGCACCCGGCAGCGCCTCGCGCCGACAGCTCCCGCCTTCCTCATCATCTCGTCATTAGTCTCGTGTCTGGGAGCCGCAGTCACGGACCAAAACACCATTAAACTATCTGTAATGGAGCAACTCGACAGCCCCTGCCCTCGCAGGCTTATTATCCATGCAGATGGAGATTTTATATTTAGCAGCCTCGAATGTATCACTTCGGGGTTTGATTTTTCACAGGGAGTGGTTGCTATTCTGGTGCTGGGTAGCGGGTGGGCAAACTCGCTCCATAAGGGAACGGGCGGGTAGAAACCCACCCTGCAAAACCCCAAGGCTGCGGGGAGGGCAGGAAGGTCCTGTAGCCCTCCAAGGAGGTTAAGATGTTAAATGCCACATCTGAGGTCCCCTCCATCCTCAAGGCTCCAGGACGGGGCGGGTACCCCACGGGGCCGCACATCCCGCATCCCTGGTACCCCACGGGGCCGCGTATCCCACATCCCTGTACCCACGGATGCCATCGTACCCGTGGATACCGTCATACCCACGGTTAAGTGGTGGTTTACATTGTCGGGAGAGGATTAGAGGAGCTGCGTTGTCACGGCCTGCTTGTAATTTGCATCTTTAACGAAGCGGGAGCCCAGCCAGGTTCTGTTCTTTTGTGTTGACTTGTGAGGAAGGGTGTTTATTGCCGATGATTACAAATAAATCTCCTCTGCTTTTGCTCCAGCTGCCCAGAAAGAAAGGCGTTCAGAGCCCGTTCATTCCGTAGCCGGGGCGAGTACCAAAAGCAAAGGAGAATTCCATCAGAAGTGCTGGGCAGATGTCATTAGCAATTGTTTTTGAAATAGAATGGTATTGGGTGTCTGTAACGCCCTCAGGACAGCTAGTTTGGGTTGGAAATTTCCCAGGGCGAAGTGACACCCCGTTGCCATTGAGGGACTCGCCTCATCCAGGCAAATCATTTTGGCCACCAAGAAGCAGGTGATCGCTATCGGCATCTTTGTGACCGCTATCAACATCTTTGCGACCGCTATCAGCATCTCTGTTCGTCATTGTGACGAGACACATTGCCTACAGGCAAGGAGAGTGGTTTGGGCTTGAAGGGCTGTAGAATATGTAAAAGTAGAGTGTGTTTGGTTGAATAAGGAAATGGGATGGTGTAGAGTCCATCCGAAGAGGAGCATCTCCCCCGAGATGCTTGGCCAGGGACCAGCGGTCACTCGGGACACGCATCATCGTTTCGGGGTCCTGAGCATCCCCCACTTTGCACCCACAGAGAGGGGTTTGCAAGTGTCACTTTATCCCTCCAAAATAGAGTCATAAAATAGATGTGCTGACCCCGTGCACGTTTTCCCCTCACCGCCGGGCAGATGTCGAGGGCAATCTCAGCATCGTACCCCACGTGCGGCCCTCGAGTTGAATGGGTCAGTAGCACAGGAAAGGTCCACGACATGGACCAGGAGAGGCGGGGGATGAGGTGACATCTCACATGCAGGAGACGCATTGACAGTGTCATTGATGGGGCCTGGCAGGACCCTGCCGCGGCAGCGACGCGGGGTTCTCCGCTAATAGGTCCAAGAGGAGGGAGACGGTAACATTGCACCACTGAACACAAAGAGCGCATCGGCGGAGTTATCTGTATTGTTGACACTAAGTGGAAAAAATCCCTCGGAAAGCTGAAAATTAGCATTTAAGGATGAGGGATCAGGGCAATTAGAGGGGAAGCATCACAGTGCTGCTGGCTCCCTCCCTCCCATGTCTTCTCTTGCCACCACGTTCGGGTTCGTCGCCCCGGGCTCTGGCCGGGCCAGGGGGTCCGTAGGGGTCTCTGGAGATGGTGGCTTTTGGAGAGCCCGTGTTTCATTGTGAGCATCATGAGGCCTAGACCACAGGGGTTCAGGCCAATTCCTCCCGCCTTCCCGATGGGCTTTTTCCCTGGTGAACCGTGCAGCCGGGAGGAGTCGATTTCCCTCCCATCCGACAGGCACTTTATTTGCTTTCGTCCCTTCTGGACTTGCAAGGCAGGGTTTATTCTAGAGATGGATACGGCGCCTTCAGGAGACTGTTAATGGGGGTTTGTCTTTGTTCTTAATTAGATCCCTTCGAGGGACAACCTCCCAGCCCTCTTTGTTATCCAGCTTTGTCAGACCTTGTCGGCTTTATCTAAACATTTTGCAGAAGTGTCTTTACCTGTTTGCTTACTGGAGACATTATCATAATCTCGGTGCAGTGGAAACAGGTAGCAAAGAGGTCTCAGTAAATGATTCTCAACGTTGCTTTTAACCATTTTGATCTGACCGGTTTTGAGGGTGGAACCAGGCGCTATGGGCAAGGGGGTGCGATGTGCTCCTCGCTCTTTGTTGTGTGTAAATGTCCACTGATGTTACGGGCATGCACGTACACAGGCACAGCCACGAGCCATAAATCTGAGCTGTAAACTCAGAACGAGCAACTCCAGCTCTCAGGGGTCCCGGACTGATCCCAAATCTCCCCGGGACACGCAGCCAGCACACAGCAGCTGAATCCGGGTGGTGGCAGCACGAGCTGCTCGTCCCCATCACTTCCAACCCTCGTCCTCAGTCTTCAGCCCTAATGAGGAGACCCGAGAGTACCTCGCGGGGCCGTAGTCTAGATATTTATACGAGCGCAGACATGCAAGTTGTCTGTTTTACATATTGCTGCCCTGATTTCTCAGCGCACGCAATGAATAATTTACAGAAGGCGCGTGTAAGTATCTCTTTATTATTCATTATAATGAAGTGAGACAGCAGTAATAGTCCACTAGACCGGAATCCCCCAGGGCCCGACTCCACTCGGCCGTGCTCAGCTCTCCCCCAGTTAATTTGAGCGAAGAGAGGGCTCGGCTTCCCGACGAGGACGCTGCCGTTGGTCGGCACGAGGGCACCACGGTCTGGTGGAGCCGAGGCGGCATCGCTGGGGGTACCAGGGCACATTGGGCTCCCGCGATGGTGGCGTCGCCGCGGCGGGCGCAGGGACCATCCGTCTTCACCGACGCACCGGGTGGAGATGGACGGTGCCTGCAAGGGAAAATCTCCAGTTAGCGGGAGGATGTACGGCTCGCTCCTCGACCCGCGCGCCCGGGGGGAGCCTGAGACACGCCGAGCATCGCTCCATCCCTCCGCCCGATTAATAATCTCGAGTGAGGTGAGGCCGTGCAGCGCCAGCAAGGGAGAAATAGAACACTCCCAAATCCTCCGCAGGAGAGGCGCGGTGCAGGGGATGAGGACAGGGACAGCCCCGCAGGCCCTGTCTGAATTTACAGGCGTGCAAAGAGGGACTCTCACAAGTGTTTTGATTGACTGTAGCTGTCTTTTCTCTAAGACTTTTGGCACACAAAGCTGCAGAGCGCAGCGGCTGCCGGCACAAGCTCGCACCTAACTCGGTCATTTTGTTGTGCTGTAACACCGAGAGAAGAATCTTCTCCTGTGCTCCTCGGGCAGGAAAGGCAAAGCTCCCGAGAGACCCGGGGCTCTTAATTTAACCAACCGCTGGGTGGTTCATCCGCGGGCACCGCGGCAGCGGTGGAGAAAGCCAGAAGTAAATGGGTTGAGAAAAATCTATCATATTGAATGGAGAAGCCGCGTTCTCCAAGAACATTTTAATTCCCTCCCCCCCCATCTATTTTTTGCGGAACGTAAGTCAGCGCCACGGACCAGAGCGTCTCGGAGCGGGAGAGAGCGAGCCAGGCAAGAAATAAATAAGGGGAACGACTGCGTCGCGTTTCCTAGGCACTTGCAGGATTTACAGCCGCTTATCCGAACGTCGCCTTCTCTTCCCCGTATGCCAGCAACACCATGTCCGGCCATTTTTCCTCTTCCCTTGTCCCCATGCTGGCACCACGGCTCCTGGGTCTTGGGGGTGGGCACATCCGTCCCCCCAAGGACGACTTGAGGGCCATGTTGTCAAGCTGAACTTGTCAGCAAATTTGACAGCTTCATTTGGAATTCTGTGTGTGCAGCAAGGGCGAGGTGGGGAGGGCAGAGGTGGGCGAGCGCAGGGAAGCCTGCAGAGTCTGTGCGGCTCGGGGAGGGCAAAGGTAATGGTTTTATTTGCTGTGGATCTTGTGGAACTTTCTGTTTGTATAAAATCTTGGGTGACGGAGGCTCGCATGTCCAACCGTCCATCTCTTCCCCGGCAGGTGTACTGTGGACGACAGGGTGACGCGTGTGGCCTGGTTGAACCGCAGCACCATCCTGTACGCCGGCAACGACAAGTGGTCGATAGACAACCGCGTGGTCATCCTCTCCAACACCAAGACCCAGTACAGCATTAAGATCCACAACGTGGACATCTACGATGAGGGCCCCTACACGTGCTCCGTGCAGACAGACAATCACCCCAAGACCTCGCGGGTCCATCTCATCGTGCAAGGTGGGTCTCGTTGTACTCTCACCAAGGTGACCGGTAGGGATGGGTGTCTGGATTCGGGCAGAGTTTAGAGGACCTCGTGGAGATGTAGATCTAGGGATCAGATGAACAGTACCGGCCTTGGGGCACGAACGGCACAGGGACAGGGGCGCAGACCAGTGTCCACCGTGCCAGGGAGGAGACGTCCTTGTGTCATCTCAGCTTTGCCACCTCATACAGTCATCGCGTGTGGCAGAGGACACTAGGGAACTGGAATCGGAGTGGGCATCGCGCACCTTGTCCTCACTCAGCTATTTCCACCATGAACGTGACCCATCCCTGCCGCCGGGCACCCACGTCGCTCAGTTTGCCATCTCGAGGAGTGATTAGCAATGTCCTTGGGCACACAACTGAATGTCAATATGTCTTGGGTACATGGTTTAGAGTTAGGTTATGGTTGGACTGGATGATCCTGAGGGTCTCTTCCAACTGGAATGATTCTATGCATCTGTGATTTTGGCACAAGGCTTAGTAGGTGAAGTTGTAGGTGTAGCCAGCGCCGTTGGGTTTCAAAGCAGCATTCCCCAGGCCGCTCCAATGAGGAGATCCAGGTCAGAGGCGAACCCCGCTTTCGGATCCTCTCGGTTACGCGCTGGCTACCGGCTTTTGTCCAGTCTCTAGATTAATTTTTCAGAGGAAGTGTTAGTTCAGGTTAGATAAAGATAATGAAAGTTTCCTAATCCTCTTAAAGAAGATTTATCTGGCCGAGTAGAAAGCTCTTGGAATACAATAAAGCGTGTATAAAACCAGGACCTAATCTCTCCTTTAATTTCAAACAGCTGATGGGTATTGATTTTGCAATGAGGAAATCTGTAAAATTTCCCAGCCCCGACACGTCTCTGAGAAGCCCACGATGTAGATGTGTAGGTAGTTACGCATCCTTCTCACGCGGACGGGGCAGGGTTTGATCCCTGCCACTCATCCCAGGGGCTTTTCCACCCAACGCTGTCGGGATACTTCACCCATGAAGCATCTGAACGCCCTAGAGCCACCGTCCCGGTCAGCCTGCCTGATGGAATCTATAGAAATGTAATGAAGGTTGTCAGACGTTCCTCTGCAAGTCCTGGTAACCTGATAGGCAACGATCGCCGTCGCGGCAGGGCACGGAGGTGTCCGGCGGGGTCCACACCGGCTCTTAAGGTCATTTTGGATGAGATGATGAAGGGCAACAGCATCCGAGGTTGTAGGCGAGCGATATGGATGGCTGTCAGGATGGCTAGGTTATTTATGAGATGGAGTATGTGGGGATGGAGTAAAGAAGTACTGTAGCCAGTATTGCAGGAAGCAGACACTCATTAATTTAAGTAGCTTTATTAGAGGTGCTCAAACATGAGCCTTGTCATGGACTGTAAGGAGAGCTGGCGGTCAGGGCTTTGAAAGGACGCCTTAGGTCTCCAAGGTCAGGAATCGAGGGGTGGGGGAACGGACAGGGCGAGGGGGAGGATGGCGTCACCCATCGATGGGGCGGGTTTCAAGCCATGGACTTCCCAGCAGTGAGGCGGGCAGGTGAGCCCATGTGCTGACGTTTGGTTTTTGTCTCCTTTATGTCTTACAGTTCCCCCCCAGATCGTCAACATTTCCTCGGACATCACAGTGAACGAGGGCAGCAGCGTCACCCTCATGTGCCTGGCGTTCGGGAGACCAGAGCCCACCGTCACGTGGCGGCACCTGTCTGGGAAAGGTGAGAGCCCGGCGTGGCGTCTGGTCCGAGGAAGGGTCTCACCCGGTCCTCGCGGGACACACGGTATTTCCTAACAAGGGGGTTGGTGTGTCATGGAGGTGGCTCGTGTCTGAGATGGAGAGTGGAGTTTCCGTTCGTTTTGTCCTCAGTGGGAGGGGGAGGATGCTTTGTAGGCATCGGCGCAAGATTCCCATCGGATAGGGTGTCAGCGCCGTGTTTTTGGGATGTTTTGCAGGACAGGGTTTCGCGAGCGAGGACGAGTACCTGGAGATCACGGGCATCACGCGGGAGCAGTCTGGGGAGTACGAGTGCAGCGCCGTCAACGACGTGGCCGTCCCAGACGTGCGCAAAGTCAAAGTGACCGTCAACTGTGAGTGCTGGCGAGTGGGGAGGGGGAGCCGCGGTGGGGCGGGTGGGCACAGAGCCTGGCCTGACGGGGTGCGGCATCCCCGCAGACCCGCCGTACATCTCCAACGCCAAGAACACGGGCGCCTCGGTGGGCCAGAAGGGCATCCTGCAGTGCGAGGCCTCAGCCGTGCCAGTGGCGGAGTTCCAGTGGTTCAAGGAGGACACCAGGTGAGGGGCGGCGGGGATCGGAGAGGGGCGTGGGAGACGTAGGGCAACTGCAGGACTGTCGATGTCAGAGGAGAACGAGGTGGGGAGGCACGTAACGCTCAGGCAGGTTGTGATCCAGTCGTTTGGTGGGGGCAAGAGCTGGGTTAAGGGCCAAAGTGTCCCCAGGGTCATCTCTCCAGGGTGGCTTTAGGGACAGGCGGTTCTGAAAGCCATATCACTCTGGCCGCAGGATGGGTTTTGGAATGGAGAGCACAGGTTGCTGTTTTGTAGCGGAGTAGCACGAAGGGCTCAGTTTTGACGGGATGCGTGGAGTCAGACAGGGAACATGAAACCATGTAGTGGCATGGGGAAGTCATTTGGGGAGGTAAGATGAAATGTCACAGTATGACAGCGCATCGTCCTCGGCGTTTCCCCGCAGGTTAGCGAACGGGCTGGAGGGCGTGCGGATCGAGAGCAAGGGCCGCCTGTCGACGCTGACCTTCTTCAACGTCTCGGAGAAGGACTACGGCAACTACACGTGCGTGGCCACGAACAAGCTGGGCAACACCAACGCCAGCATCATCCTGTATGGTAGGTGCACTGGTTTTTTTGCAGCAAAGTTCAAAGAGGATGAGCAGGGTGAAGATGACGGAGGTGAAGATGAGGAGGAGAAGGAGGAGGAAAAGTAAGATGTGGAGGAGGAAGAGGAAGAGGAAGAGAAGGCAGCAACCAGGCATGCGGGTGATTAGAGATAGAGCATCTGAGCACAGCCTGTCAAGATGTGGAATGTCAGGAGCTGCCTGCAGTGACGTCCCAGAGAGAGGACACATCAGATGCAGATAGCAGCATCGCCCCAAGTGGGCGCTCACAAACGGGTGCTGGGCAGGGTGCGTATCATGCCACGGGAGTTGGGGTTCCACAGCGGCGTTGGGTGACGGTCAGCATTTCCCAGACAAGGCTCCCAGCGAGCCGCGGCGTCGCTGGAGTCCAGGGCCGAGGAGGGGGCCCGGTCCAGGTGAGCACGCGTTTTGGCCACGTGGCGTGGGTTTTAGTCATTGGTGTTGTATCGGCAGGATTAGCAGCAGTTGTTGTGTTTTGGTAGCGGCAGGACATGCCGTGTAGTCATCAAGGGTCAGCGCAGGGGCAATATGCATCGGGCATCCGCGGCGGCGAGTCGGTGCGGGCAGGAAGAGGCGGGAGGGCCGGTGTATCGTGCTGGGGTTGTTTGCAGATGCTGTGTGGCAGTGGCGTGTTTCTAGCATGAGTCTCTTGGCATTAGGGCAAGGCAAATCGGGCCTTCTCGGACCGAGAGCGGCCAGTAGGAGCGAGCCGTCCTCAGGGAGAGGAGGGAATGGACCCGGAAACCAGGGGAGGTTGTTAGCACAATCAGAGCATCTGTGCTGTCATCAGCTTAGCATTTGGGAGGGTGTTCAGCACATGCAAAGCGTAGTGCTGCAATGGGGCCCTGTCTCCTGCATAGGGGCTGTTGTAACGATCTTAAATGTAAGAGTGCGATGCCGATAGAGAAGTGGGACCCAACGCAACTGCTGGTATCCAGACCCGTGTACCCCGTGAAGAAGCACCTTTGGGGAGGGGTGGATGGTAGTGTAGCCACAAGACAGTGTCCGTGCAGAAGGGCAGTTGCCACGCAGGGGAAAGTCTTGAGAGAAGGGGTGAATGTGAAAGATTGGCAAGTCTCAGGCCATGTTACAGGGTCTCAGCTTTTCCCTTTGAGCCAGGCCGGGTGTATCAGAAAGAGGAGCCGTGTGCCCTCCGGCACATCCTCCACGTCCCGTATAGGCCAGCCAGCCCGGTCTGTGGCTCATTAGCTAGTTGTCAATACATAAATACCAATCCAGCCTATACTGAATGGATCATCTCCTGTGGCTGGATAAACTGGTTTTGCCAGAATATTTTGGCCAATATACTTATTGGTATTTGACGTGCACGAGGAAGAAGTTATCGAGGAAGGGTGTCATTTAATAGCAGACTAAGGTCCCTAGTGAGGTAGTACTCATGGTATTTGTGGAGACATTAGAGGTCTGGTTGCATGGGGTTGTGAGACACATATGTGTTACTGTACTGCCGGGAGATCGGTACAGAGGACTTTTAAATGGCCCCACCAAGTCAAAGTATGTGATTATTGTAAGATCCTAGGCATTATTAAGTCAGCAAGGGTATGAACATGGGTGCCATTCAGGAGAGCGGTGGAAGTGATGTCATTGCTCAGCACGGAGGGCAGCGTCACACCTCGGCGTAGCGCCAGGTGCCCGTCGCGGTCCATTGGTGCGGCGCCTTTGAGAGGCACCTCCCTCAGTCATAGCGTTGAGGATGAGGAGGCTGTTCATGGGGACAGCGGGGTGTTTATAGCCAGGGAGGGGCACTAGGGGGGTGGCAATGGAGCGTGGAGCTTCAGGGGGACCATGGCGTCTCTTGTAAGGGAACTGGGGTGCTCTCAGAGGTGCTCCACATCGGTCATAAGGCAGAAGGAATTGGGATACATGTGTGTATTAGAAGAGCGGTGGTTAGCAGGTTGGGAAAGGTTCTCCTGCCCCTCTCCTCTGCCCTGGTGAGACTACGTCTGGAGTATTGTGTCCAGTTCTGGCCCCTGAGTTCCAAAAGGACAGGGAACTGCTGGAGAGAGCCCAGCACAGGGCAACAATGATGATTAAGGGAGTGGAGCATCTCCCGTGTGAGGAAAGGCTGAAGGGACTGGGGCTCTTGAGCCTGGAGGAGACTGAGGGGGGACTCATTCATGGTGATGATCAATATGGAAAGGGGGAGTGTCAGGAAGATGGAGCCAGGCTCTTCTGGGTGACAACCAGTGACAGGACAAGGGGCAATGGGTGCAAACTGGAACACAGGAGGTTCCACTGAAAGAGGAGAAGCAACTTGTTGGGGGTGAGGGTGGCAGAGCCTGGCCCAGGCTGCCCAGGGAGGTTGTGGAGTCTCCTTCTCTGCAGACATTCAAACCCGCCTGGATACCTTCCTGTGGAACCTCAGCTGGGTGTTCCTGCTCCATGGGGGATTGCACTGGAGGAGCTTTCCAGGGCCCTTCAACCCCTCACATTCTGTGGATGTGTGAACCTAGTTTCTGTGTGTCTAGATAGGTTGTATTCCGTAGGTCTCGTGTTGCGGGAAGTGAAGGGTGGCTGAGTACTCTGCTGGAGTCTGTCCCGTGGGATGATGCTCCGGTCGCGTGTGTTGGACAGCGTGCTTTTACAGACAGCCTCTGCTAGAGAGGCTGTGCTCTGGCAGGTCCTGGGTAATGCAGGTAGTTGTGGTATTAGCGTGCCATGGTGTCCAAGGGCTAGTTCTACCCATAAGTGGGCCAAGGAGTTGTGTCCCTTGTGTGTCAAGTGTGGGGGTTGTGTAAGCAAGTGGTGTGAAGCTTTTGCAAGTGCAATAGTTGTGGGGTTTTTGATAGTCTGAAAGGTTGCATATAGGGTCTGGGCAGGTGTGTCGAGGGAGCAGTAGCCATACAGTACATGTGCATTTCCATTCTGGTGTGTCTCAGCAATGCAGGAGAGAGTCAGCGGGTCACGCGGTCCCGGCGACAGGTCAGGGTAGTATGGATGTGTTGTTTTGTAGGAGATGAACGTATGTAATGCGAGAGGTAGCGGTCTAGAGACTTGTGTAGTTTTAAGTAGGTGATGGGGTTGTCAGTGTTTGAGAGCCGTAGTCGCTCATGATATGCTATGTCTCGGGGTGTCCTTTGTCTGCTGTGTCTGTGTTCTGTGTCTTGTCCCTAGTGCTGGCAGTGCAGGGGGGAGCAGGCAGGGCAGCAAGGCAGAGAGCGCACTGTGTCGTCGCTGCCCGTGCGGTGGCAGTATGTAGCCTGTCATGTTTATTAGTATGTGCCAGCTTGTTTCAGTGTCGTGTGGTGAAACGGTAGGAACTTGCCAGCACCGAGGCGGACTCATCGGGGGAGGGCAAACGTGACCGATGCGTGGGGGCAGCAGGGGATTGTGGCAAGCGAGTCGGGAAGCGTGGCTAATAGCTGAGAGTTGCTTAGTTCTGTTTGGGCGGAGAGGCGGTCCCGAGAGCATCACATCTGGCACTCGGCGGCGAGAGGCGTCGGGCAGCGTAGAGTTCTGGAGCGGTTTGCTGCTCACCAGGGAGGGCGCATACCTGTTGGTTCTGTGGAGGGGCAGTCTGTAGGTTTTGGCAATGTTAGAGGCGGGTAGTGATGTGTGGTCTAGGGGTGAGCATTTTTCCCATGTGTCCTGAGGTTTGTTATGGGCATTACAGGGTGGGCAAGGATCACAGGGGTTGGAAGGGCCCTGGAAAGCTCATCCAGTGCAATCCCCCATGGAGCAGGAACACCCAGCTGAGGTTCCACAGGAAGGGGTCCAGGCGGGTTTGAATGTCTGCAGAGAAGGAGACTCCACAACCTCCCTGGGCCAGTGTCTGTCACCCTTACTGAGAAGTTGTTTCTTCTCAAATTTAAGTAGAATCTCCTGTGTTCCAGTTTGAACCCATTACCCCTTGTCCTACCATCTAGCATGTATACGTGTGTGCCGCCAAGGCAAGTTGGAGGATCTTGGGGAGCTTGGGCAGGCTAGGAGGTCGCTACATGTGCAGTGGAAGGGTATCATACTTCTGCTTTGTGTGAAAGGATAGGTGTTTGTTTGCTTCTGTTGTACTCTGTGTAGGGGTTTGGGAGGGGGTCAGGGTAGGCTTTACATGGCTGGAGTCACAGGGGCACTTAGTGCAGTGTGCAGGGGTCAGCGCCGGAGCCTGAGATGGTACATCGTGTTAGTCAAGATGCAGCGTTGATGTGCCTGGTAGGGTTTGTAGTGTCGTCGTGGACAGTTGGGAGTCAGCGTTATGCGGTTAGGCACACGTCTAGGTGGCGAGGGGGCTTGTGTGGGTGTCGTGTCAGAGCGGGTCTTGGGGAGGGTTGACTTTGTTACGTATGGACTGGAGTGAGGGTGTGAATCTAAGAAACTGTTTGGGAACTTAGTCGCTTATGGACAGACTTGTTGCTGCATGTGGCCTCCCTCGGCAGGAAAGTGTGTGCTAGTGAGGCATAAGTTGTCGTTTTTGCTGTCACAGGGCCACGTAGGATGGAGGGTGACGCATCCGAGGCTTCACGTGGAGTATCTTAAAGGCAGGTTGTCTTTTTTCAGAGGTAGGGTGTCAGTGCGCATTTGCGGAGATGTACAGTGCAGGGGGTGGGAGTTGTACCAATCTTGAAGGTTGGCCTTTGTCAATGTCAAGTGTAGTCCACAGTCTTTCTGTCTAGGAAGGCCAGGATGCTACCAAGGCAGTGTTAATGACGTGGAGGTCACGCTCACAGGGTGTGTAGTGATATTGTGGGGTGTCTTTGTACGTCAGTGAGCGGAGATCGACAGTTACATGGCCTGGAGTCTTGGTGTGGAGTGTGAAGAAGGTCAGATTGGTGTCATCTGGGAGCAGTATGGGGGGCATTTTGGGGGCCTCGGGCCCCCTCTGTGAGTGACAGCAGCTAGAGCCAGTGCTGCTGTTCATTGGTGAAGGCTGCTGCACTTAGTATGGCCAGGAGCAGGGCTCAGGGCTCTGTCCCAGCTCCCTCCACCCTCCTGGACTACACCAACTACCTGGGGCCCTAGACAGCTCCACAGAAGAAGAGCAGCCAAGGTAAGAGTTAACCGTTGCAGTTAGTTGACTGTACTTGTTGAGTCTTTGGAGGTGCAGGTCTAACTGCAGGGGAGCCAGGACGTGCGCCTCGGAGACCAAGGATGCTGCTGTCGCTAACGCTACCCTCAGAGATGGAACCCGGCGAAACAGAGCATGGTCTCTGTGTTTTTAGTTCTACAACCTAGATTCTGGAAAACCTCTATGCAGACACCAAGCTAACGCAACACCACACCACTAGACAAGCAGACTTACTGACACAGAACTAAGCAAGCACAAACCTATACATAAGGGCCTCCTGGACAGAGGCGCCGACGCACACCACCGAAAGGGTTGTCCCTAACAAACACGCAGCACCGAGCCAGACGTGACTACATGGCAGGGATTACACAGCAAAGTGACCAGTGTTGCTCTGTGACTCACTACTTAGCCCTCTACACAAAGAACGCAAAGTGACACGGACCAAGACAGACCATGAGACGCCCAGACCCAAAACTATAAACAAAATGCTGTGAACAAACCCAGAGTCAAAAATCTTTACTGTTTCATTTCACACAACTAATAACTCTAGATTCACCCACTCCTACACCTCACATACCGCTCTCGCTAAACCGCCTCCCCAGCAAAACCTGTCAGACCTTTGTAACACTCCAAGTAATGGCAGTTCTACCTCTGAACTAAACGGCCCCTTTCCAATACCTTAGCACCTAGAATGAGTGCTTATGTGTCCCGCTTTACAGCCCTCGTGTCTTGCAGGGTCCCAGCTCGCTCCTCCCGTGTGCTTTGCCCGCCTGCCTACGAGGCTCTTCGCCTATCTGACAGCTTTTATGGGTGCCCCTGCGTTCACATCCATCGTGTCAGCTGGCTCTCTGCTTCCAAAGGATGCCGGCCGTGCCCTATGCTCCATCTCACGGTGATTCCATCTCCCCGCCTACCTCTCCCACCAAAAATCAAGCTATACAGCTTCAGAGATGCGAGGCTACCCAGCCTGGAGCATCCAGACACTGCGTCCACCCTTCCCCGCTGCGCGTCCGAGCTCAGATCCGCAGCCTCCCTCCCCTCTGGATGCCCAGACGCACCAAGCCCTGCTCCCCCTTGTCCACCCCCCTACTCAAAACTCTTCCCTCCAGAACAATACATGGAAATACAACTGGCACACAGGACAATGTCTTGCCAAGAAGCCAAGCTCATTGTTTGGGACCCTGGAGACTGCCCTTTCACTTCCCCCAACCCACACTGGCAGAGAAATACAATAACCACACAAAACTCTCCTGGATTGAGATGATACATACGCTCAATGCTATTACAACCCTTAATAATAAAGACCTGACGCCACACCACTAGTGCAATAAATATCACAAACATGCCGTACAAATAAACACCTCCTCAATGCAATGCCACAGAAACTCTTAATTCGCAGGGGCCGGACCCGCTGAGGTAGCGACCTGCTCCCCCCCATGGCTGCTCACGCTAGGATCAAACAAAAACCCAGTTGGAAAGGCTTGCAGACCTGCTTTAAGTCTGCTGCATGGCAAATTCTGGATCTTTACTGCCGCTGCCCCCCCAATTACAAGGCCTAAACTACTCACGACTGCAAACGTGCCTCCACCTCTATCTGTCATCTTTCTCCTACACTTTTAATCCTGACTGCCCTTACCTGTGACATTTAACACTAACATCATAGCGCTACACCATTGATCAGGCTGAATCTCACACAAGATCCCCCCCGGCTAGGCCTGCCTTTCTCATTGTCTGGCTCCCGTGATGGAAGAGCTTGGAAAAGTACTGTGCTCCGCTACACCAACAACTCACAAAACATGACCTCCGTCCAGGAATGTTCTCTTTCTGTTCCTGCTCCAGCAGGGGAATTGGACTGGATGAGCTTTCAAGGTCCCTTCCAATCCATAACATTCTGTGACAGAGGCTTTGGGGGCTGACTCCTGCCTGTTCTCACCTCTGATACCTCACTCAAGTGGCCTCCACATCCTGTTCCTATTCCACATAAAGAGCCTTTGCCTGACAAAAAAAAAAGCAACAAACCTCAGCACACGTACCCACCCCAATGGCCACATATCCCCATCCTCCCCCTCACCCAGACTGCGATGACCCCCCCCTGCACTGCAACCCCGAAATGGCCCCGTGTACCTCGGGCTCCTTGCGTTCCCGCGACGCCGTCTCCCTCATTGAAGTGCCAAGGGCTGCTCCCGAGCGCCGAGGTCTCGCGTCCCCTCTGGTCCTGGTGGCTCTCTCCCCACTGCTGGCCTCTCCATGCATAGTTGTGCCATTGTGACACCCACACCCGTTCACTGTGACCCGCCACCGGCATGCGCACCCAACCTCTGCCCGTGATGTGTTTGTGTTGCTCTGTGCCATGTGGCTGGTGCTCTATGACACGTCTCCATTGCTCTGTGGTGTATCTCGGTAGCTATATGATGCATCTCTGCTGCTCAATGCTGTTTCATGGCTGGTCGATGGCTCTGTCACTCCTCATCGCCGACCCTGAAAACAGCAGCCTGCGCACCAGCTGCCTCCCGTGACGCATGTCCTGGCCGCTTTCCTCGCCTATTGCCCTGTAAAAAAATGTGCCACTTCACTTCGCTGCTGCTATGGCCGACCTAAATGTCTGCGAGACACAAAGCAGCCGTGTATTAGGACCCACCTATCATGGATTTATATTGTCATAAAATATCTTGGGTTCCAAGGAAGCTTCCTAGCTCATCTAGTGCGACGCCGCTGCTGTAAGCAGGGACATCTTCAACTACTTCTTGTTGCTCAGGGCCCCATCCTCCTCAGCCTCCTCTCACCACCTCTCAGAGCAACCTCTACCAGTATTTTCCCACCCTCATTGTAAACATGATGTAATCATGTCTAGCCTTGGGCCACGCTTGTCTCGCACCTCTCTCGGCAGAGTCAAATGAGTCTCGTCACGCTCTCTCCCTCGCGCCACTTCCCTTCCTCTACCGATGACTGACCTGCAACACACACTGTGCAACTAAAATACTTATTCAGCTAACTCCTCTGCCCTGAACAAATAAACATTGAGGAGTGAGGTACCTATGGTGCCCCTCCCTGACTTACTTGCAGGCAATCGGGATCCAAAACCAAGAATGACCTCCTCCAAGTGGAGTAGAGCCGGCTGCTGCCTCCCTGTTAAAACTACCTCCTCTAACAACAACTTAACCTCCTCCAAAAATCCTTCCTTCTCCTCCACAACGCCTCCACCACGTGCCAACAACACCACCTGCGATGCTCTCCTTAAAACAGATCAATGTCCGAACCCTGAGAGGGAATTTCACAAACCGTGCTGGCCCAAGGGGTGACTGGCAGGAGGGGTGGGAGGTGGAAGGGGCTGGGAACCGGAGGGATGCTGCAAAAGTCATGTCCCTTTGCTCAAACATTTCCCCTCAGCTCTAGCCTTGCCTCTGACCCTTGTCTTCCCCTTTTTCTGTCCCCTCTGCAGGGCCCGGAGCGGTGCACGATGGCGGCAACGGGGCATCTCGGGCAGCCGCCGGTCTCTGCCTCTGGGCCGCCCTCCTCGCTCGCCTCCTCCTCGACTTTTGATAAGGGAGCGGAGGGTCCCGGGAGGCCCCCCCGCGCCTCCCCCCCCACCGCGGGGCCGGCCCGCCGTGCCGTCCGGGGACTTCTCGTTGTCGGACTGGCCACGGTGCGGGGCGGCCTCGTCTCCGGATCGTGCTCGCCGCCGGTTATGGCGTACGCCCGCCGCCCTCGCCCCGGGGACGCGATCCAGCCGGGACTGAGCCTCCCTGCGGCCGCCTCCTCCTCCCCAACGTGGGGAGCGGAGAGCTGACGGGACGTGAGCCGCCCGGAGCCGTCGCCCAGAATGTCCATGTCATCGTCTCGCTAAGCCGTCTATGCCCATAACGACCCTGAGGATGAAGCCCTCGGCTCAGCCTTCTGCCCTCTTGGTCATCTAAGTCGATTGTCAGCACCAAAGCTGCTCCCCTGAGTGCCCCCTTCTCACTCCCCGAGGCCACGGCACCAGCTCGAGGGGTGGCCCGAGTGTGGTTTTTGGCTGCCCATTACTAGGGGGACGCCCATGATGGCCATTTCTCCACCCGGGGTCACTCACTTCTGGCTGTCCTTTCACTCACCTACCATTGTGTGTACCCCCTTCGCCATCCTGAGGACACAGACCCATTCTCCTAAAAACAAGAGCCCTGGAGAGAAGCTCCCCGTGGTGGGCGTCTCAAAAGCACAGCCACCTCTGGCCAGAGGCACAGCAACATGCCAGAAAACAAAATACCAATTTTCCTACAGCTCCGATGCTCCCGCATGGTCCGCGGAGGACAGGACCAAGCGGTCTCTGCCTCTGTTGGCCCCGCTGCGCCTCCCCGGTCCGTCTCCCAGCATGCGCTCCCCATACTGGTTGGCTCTCCGAGTCACAACGCCACGTGGGAGGACCCCTAATCTGCAACGTCCCTGCTCTGCTGCTACTCGTGCCCGCCCGATGAGACGCCGAGGTGTTTGACCCGCCAGCAGGGGCTCTGGTTGTCGGTTTGCTGCACCGATGTGGCGGAGACACAACTGGCTCCTGTGCCCCTCACTAGCTGCTTGCCCATCTTCCCTGCTGCAATATGCATTCAGCAACAAACTGGATTCGTCCACACTCCATTTTCTACTTCCTCCAGCCACTGAGAGAGCTTTGTCCCTTGTCCCTGCTACCTGTCCTCCCCGCCTACGGAATGGCGCACCTGATGGTGCCTGCGGCCGCATCCTTCCGGTACGTGGTGGTGACCCTGAGCCTTTCTGGTGCTCTGTGACCACCTGGGAACACTTTGGAACCTTGGTCCTACAATGGACCATCCTGTCCGATTCCTTACAAGTCACGTTTGGCACAGAATCCTAGGCTGGCAACAGAGAGAGACTCACCTATACAACAACACGCTGCACGAGCATACAAAATGTGCCCTGGTCCTGCCCTGAGTCCTCCCCATGCCTTGCTGCTTTGTCCTCCCTCCACAAGCTGCGGGGCTTTAGAGTGATGGACACACACAAGCTTTCTATTGCAAACTCTGACGTGACTGAAACCTCCTTACCCTGCTGCCCTGCTTTCCGTGCCTGCGAGGAAGCTGGGGCTGCCTTTGGCACTCAAACTATTGCAAGGAAAAACCCATCACCGCAAACAACTGTGGGCCACCGCCCCGGCCTTGATGCGGGCATACCCTCTCCTCATCCTTGCCTCTCCTTGGGACCTGTGGTGGCACAATGCTGATCCAAAATACCAATACTACAACCAGCTACAACATCTCAAAGGATGCTCCTACCCTCAGGCTCTGGATGTTCAACATGTACCACGGTTGAATGGCAAAAAATAACGTGTCCCGAAGTGGTGACGGCTCTGGCGCGGACCCGACGCGCGGACATACCTGGTGGGTCCTGATCCGGCGACTCTGTGTCCTGCTGTCCGCGTTGTGCTGCTCTGCTTGTCCGTGTGTGTCTCATGAAGGCAGCGCTGGCGGCGATTGTGGTCCTACCCCAGCCCTGGGCGCCTTTGCGGAGCGCAGACCCCTACTGTCTTTGGCCGCTGTGGTGGCACACGGGTCCTTTTGTGGGTGCTGAGTCCTACAGGACCCTTGGGGCTCAGAAACTGGCGGGCGCCGATACCCGACCAGTCTGTGCCTCCCCCCGGCCGCCCCCACAACTGCAAATTGCTCCCTGCTAGTGGCAGAAATGCTTAACTAGCCCGAGCCGCACAGACCAGAGGCCGTGATGTATAGGAGAACAAAGACCATGGTGTGTAGAACAAAGACCATAAGGAGGACACCGCGTGATGCTCGCAAAGGCCGGCAAACCCAGGGCTGTGTCCCAACACCTCGCAACCCCCCATTCCTCTCCCTGGGCTGGATCGGCTCCCCTGTGCTCTACGCCGGGATGGCGTTGGACTTTCTCGTGACGTGTAACGTGCCGTTGTGAGGAACGTGTTGGCTGTCGGGGGCCGGCCCCGTGTTTGGACGCTCGGGGGGCGGCTGGGCCGGGGGGTGCGCGGCACCCTGGTCTCTCCCGTCGACAGCCGGTCTTGAGTTTCCGTCGATCGTTGTGTTCCGAGGGTGGCTGTACTACCTGAGATTTGTGCATGTTACATTGTAGTTGTAACCTTTTCTAATTCGGCGAGAATAAGAGATGGTTGTGATTGTGCAGTGTATCAATAAAGTTTGACGAACTTTGTACCCTCGGGGCTTTGCTTTGGAGACCCCGCGCCCCCCAGGGAGAGACGCAGAGCCCGCCCCGTCGAGCGGCGAGGTGTCCCTGATGCCTGAGACCTCCCTCGCTCCCGTGACCTCGCCTCACACTCAATTGAAGCCTCTTTCTGTCGCCTTCTGCAACAGTGATGCTCAGAGTCCCCGGACCAGGAACCCGCAACCCTTTGGGCTGCTCCCCCTTCTCCAAGTAACCTGATGCATCCCAGATCCCACCTGTGTGGGTCCCCTGGGTGTGTAACCACGTACCTGTTGATGTTGCCCCTACAGCATCAGGACTGGCTTTGCTCTGATCTCTCACCTGAGATCGGTAAAAGCAGCGCGCTCGGGAGCCTCTGTGCGGCGACTGAGACCTTCTCGGCGTCTTCTCCATCTTCTGGCAACCATTCCCGCTCCAAACGACTGAACCCACCCCTGTGCAATAGGCTCCTCCACGTCTCGCACGCTACTAAGGCTCGTTCGCACCTTTCATCAGCTGATGGCACCGCGATGATTTCAGCAAAGGACACAGACTGCAAGGACCACGAGGATGAGCTGCCGAGACCCCTCTGCATCTTCCCGACACCACTTCTGGGTCACACTACGAATGAGGGGCTGTGGCAGCTGACTGCTCCTCCCGCTCCTTTGGGACACCAAACCTAATTCATCCATGAGAGAAATCGTTCACCAAGCTCACCTAATACAGAACAGACTGCTGCAGTACTTTGGGACACAGGCCGCTATGATGGGCTTGGGCGCGAGCCGGGAGGTGGCTGTTGCCCCATTGCCTCTGGACGTCCTGTCCTCCCGTTGCTACCGGCTGCTGATGCGGTTCACGTCCCGCCGATCCTGGGGTGACCGCGGGAAGTGGGGGCTGTGAGATGATACTGGAGCCCTCCAGGGGTTCCTTCCTTTGTGCGATCCCCTCTGAAGCCGCAGGGCTCTCTTCACCCTGCACAACACACACTCCAGAACCTGGTCCCGAGAGATTGTCCCCTGACCCTGAGGCAAACTGTCCTGCCTTCGAATACCATCTCTGAAGTGCTGCAGGTGGCCAAGCAAACAGAACTGCTATGGACTACTGCAGCTCCATACATCACAGACACCGCCAATGTCCACCCCACTGACTCTGGCTCACAGGTAAGTCCTTCCCAAAACCTGCACAGTAAAGGGGTCCCGAAAGCATGGCCACCCCGGTGCAAAGCCTGTGGACCTCAGGCGGAACCGGCCACCTCTGAACCTCTACGTTCCCTTTCACATTCTTGCCCCAGCTATACCTAAACTACCAACACATATTACATTGCAGGGAGAATGTGAGGCAAACAGCCCCGCACCTCTGGACGCCTCCGTGGGTACCGCATTAGATCCCTCCCTGCCTCCCGCAGCGTCTGGGCGCTGCCTTTCCTACTGAGCGGGCCCAACAACAGACACCCTGAGACTCCTGAAATACGCACAAAGACCCTCACCTTCTTTTCGCCAGGCACAGGCATCTCTGCTACAAAAAAACTGTCCACAACAAACTTGTCTGTAAACCAGGGGGGCCAGGAGCCCGACCCCTGCGGGGCTGGGCTGCCTCCTGTGCCATGCTGGGAAAGCTGCCCGTGTCCCTCGCTTGGGATGTGCCATGAAGCCTTGGGGACGTGGCTCTCCCTTCCCAGTGCCCGTATCTCACAACTACAACATGACATGCCAGCAAACACCACCTCGGCATCCCTTTACATCTCTCTCCGTTTCCATTTCTTTAGCAGCGCAAACTCATGGCAAGGTCAACAAGACAAAACCAAGATAAATCAACACCAACGACCGGCTTGTGATCCTACAAAACCATCCCGAGCGCCTTGAGAAAGGGGACCTGGAGACCACGATCGAGGTTGAGGACCAAATACACCGAGAAACCTTCCGCAAACCATCCTAACACCAAGAAGACGGTCCAGAGCTGCCCCGATGGTCCTCGGCGCCCCGAGCATGGTTTGGTTTAGCATATGCACAAACATCGGGCTATGCGTTTCACCATCCTTTGCCCCCCTGTGTGCCTTTGCACGGGGGTGCCCACTTTGCAACACCCACCTTGCGTCACTGGATCTCCCCTTCTCCTGGGACTCCTTTCGGCTGGATCCTGCGCTGGAGGATTAGGGTGGACCTGTGCTGCGTCCTCCTCGTCTCCTCTTCAAAGCCTTACCTTGTCGCAGCGTCCGTGCTGGGGTCACCGATGGTGTCCTGGGAACACCTCTCTGACGCTATCGGGAGCCTTCATGATTATTCAGTGCTGCCACCCGGGGTCCCTCCACCCACGTCCCTCCCAGTCCCCGGCGATGCGGCAATGAGCACCACGACCAGACGGAGCGGCCACATGGAACAATCGTTTTAATGGATAGGCAGAGAGAGCCCCCTCGCCGCCCGCCCGGACCCCGCGCGTCCCCGGCCGCGGAGAAGGGAACGGAACCCGAGGAGGAAAACCGAGGAGAGGCCCCTGCCGAGACGCGCCGTGGGGCGGCTCCCTTGCTTCCTAATTTAATTTGGTTTTTTATATATATATATATATACACACACACACGCGCACACATATACATACATATATATATATATATATATATATATAAAAAATTATAAAACTGAGCTCTATAGATCTCCCTCGGTCCCTCGGATTGCTTTAGTCCACCGCAAAGGGGCTGGGGACGAGGGGCGGCCCCCGAACCTCGCGTCCCTTCGTCCCTGGTGACCCGAGGGTGGGAAAGGAGGGGACGCGGGGACCGAGATGAGGACCGATACACACCTAACTCCGTGTACAGCATGCAGTAATGGCAGCGGAAGGACCCTGCTGGGAACCGTGGCTAGAACGCTAACCAAAAAAAAAAAAAAGAAAAATTATATATATATATATGTATATTTATATATACTGTATATATATATCCCGTAAAAAGATTCGGCATCTCCGCCTCGACACGAGTCGCCCGCGCCCTCAGCGGGAACTGTTCGGACGACCGCTTTTTTGGGCCGGTTTCCGGGGATTTCGGCGCGGGGCTCCTCCTCTGCATCCGAAACAACGGCTCCTCTCCGCTTGCTCCCCCTCTCCGGTTCCTTTGTTTTAATTTACTTTTTTTTTTTCCTCATTTTCTCTCCCCTCTTTTTTTTTTGCATCTCTGTTTTTTTAGGAACTAAGAGTTCTAGGCTCATATCAGAAAATATAATTAATAAAATGAATCGTGGAATCCTGTTATCGTCGGCGATGTCCGCGGGTGGTGCGATGGACGCGCGGCTCGACGCCGGTCTCCGTCCTCCCTTTCCCTTTGGAGCGGTGTGCTAACTGTTGAAGATCTATATACTATACATACATATATATATATATGTGAACGTGAAGATATATATATATATATATATATATATTTTTCCTGGAACACAAATGGCGGCGCGGTCCATGAGAAGATGGGGATATCTCAGTAAAGGAGAAAATCGGCGCGGCCAGCCGGAGGGGTCCCCGCGGGGGAAGGGGACCAGGGGACCGGGGTGGGAAAAGGGGTGTGGGACACAAAAAAAGAACAAACAAAAAAGAAAAAATTAAAAGACTCAGTCGTGTTGCATCTTCAGCAGGAAGCCTTGGATTATTTCTCTTCTTTTCCTCTCTCCAAATTCCCGTTGCGTTGGGGTTTTTTTGCATGTTTTCCCTCTCTCCCCCTCCCCGAGGTGGCCTGGCCGGATACTCTCTCAATTCTTATGATTATTTTCGGAAACGGTGAACACTTCTTCTTCCTCCTCCTCCTCCTCCTCCTCCTCCTCCTCTCCTCGGCGCTCGCTGGCCATGGTCCTGGACGCCGCCGCCGCTCCGCGGGCCGGCTCCGGGGGTCAAAACTGGCGGGCAAGCTGGGCGAGCGGCAGGGCCAGCAGCCAGGGGCAGCCGCTTCGCCGCCACGCGCCGCTGTTGCCGTCGTGCACCGCGCCGGGGCCTGCGGGGGAGAGAAGCGCCCGCGTGGTGAGACGCCGGCCCAAATCCAACCATTAAATACACAAAAACGACATACATACACAACCCGGGTCACCTGAGGGATTGCACGTGGTGGCGCTTCGCAAGAGGTGCCACCATCTGCTATCACCTGTCCCTGACAACCCCATTCTTAAGGATTTAGCCCTCATGGTCCCACTCTGGCCCCAACTCCCTGTCCTGAGCCCATCTCCTGCTCATCACCACTGACCGACCTCCTCCGACTCCCTGTGCCCTTCCTTCAAAATTGACCCAAACTCACTTGCTCCATGAATGACAATTTTTGCCCAACATTGCCCACGCTCTTATCGGCACTAACAAGCCATCACAGGGGTGATCTCCCCATTGTTCCCCGCTTGTCTTCCTTGAGAGGGTCGGAAAAACCACCATCTGGCACCGCTACACTTGGGAATTGGTGTTTTGCACCTGCCCCTGGGCCCACACGAGCTCAATAAGAAGGAGATGGGACTAGGAGGATGGACAAGAAGAGCCCAGCTTACCAACGCTTGGGGGTTGCAGGGGGTGAGGAGCTCATAGGTCTCCATTAGAAAGAGTGGGAGGTGGCCTGAGCTGGTGGCTTGCACAAAAATGCCCCACATGGTTGGCGCAGGGGCACACTAAGCTGGACAAAGATCTCAAGAAGGTGTCTGGGCTGCTGCAAACAGCCTTGAGGACAGATCAGTCCTCTCTGTTGCCAACCCAGAACACATCTCCTTGCTTCAAAACCCAGCTGGGGCGCTGAGAACCGTCAGCTTCTTGTTCTCCTGCCTATAGCACTCTGCCGACATGCTCCCCGATGCCTCGTGCCTCTTCCTGCTTAGCCCCAAATCCTGGCATGGCCGGGAAGCCGAGAGTGAGGGGACCTAGAGACATGATGGATGGTCCCTGTCCTACCTTCCATGGCCCCCCTGACATCTACAAGTCATCCCTAGGCTGTGAGAAACGCCAAGAAGCAAACTATACACCTCTCCAGCCTAATACTGTCCCAAAAATAGGCACAAACAGCATCCCAGGGGAGGAAACGCTGCAAGACCAATTGATACCATGACGTCCCTGCCTGTGCACTGGGGATGGGGAGGGAGCGCGGAGAGATGAGGCATGCACAGAGCACGGACCGTCAATGCACAGACACGCGATGGGAGGGCGGACACCGGCAAAAAAGCACTAATTCATCCCTAAACCCGCAGAACAGTGGGGTGGGAGATGGGAGCGGCAGGGGACGTGGCTCCCGAAGGGGTTATTTGAGCTGAGAGCCAGAGGGACCCGTGGGAAAACAGGGTGGGAATCTGATATTGTGAAATTTTCCCAAATTACTGACCTTTCCAGGGTGTCAAAGCAGTAGTTGTCTCTTCTAAAAATTAAAACAAAAAAAGGGTAAGTTAGGGCAAAAAGGGAAGGGAAAGCACGGGCTCGAGGCACCGCACTCAGCCTCTGACCCGGGGATGGGAAAAACTAGCGGATGGGGGAGCAAGAGGGATGCTGATGCTGACACTGTGTCCTGCTCCTCGGGGGCAAAGAGACAAACAGCCTGCGGGACCCCGGACCCAAAAGGGAGCCCTGGTTAAGTCCTCTGCGCCCTTAGCAGGGCTGAGATTTGAGGGGATCTGGGGGTTCGCTCAGCCCTGCGCTCCTCCTCTGGCACACAGCCCTCTCAAAAACCCTGCAACATCCCAGATGAATTTACTGCCCGACACCATTCCCTGAGAAGGGACCGGGATCTTGTGATGGGGAGAAGCCGAGAGCTGCTTTTTTGCCCTGAACCTCAAAATGACGTGGTTTCAATGAGCGCTCCATCACATCCCCGAATGAGCCGCCGAATGAGGTGACAGGCTTCTAGTAACGAGTGCTACATGTTAAATAAAGCACTGGTTGACCTCCCTCAAAAAATAGATTAAAATAAGGATTACGAGACATACGCTACATTAGCCTCCATTCCACAGCCCTGGAAAGGCTCCCGTCATGATACCCATGGGGATTAAACCTCCATTTGCAGGGGAAATACAATAAAATGTGCCCTCAGCTTCCCAAAAAAGAGGGATATTCATAAAATTGTCCCAAAAAACTTCACTTCTCATGTAAATCACACCACCGAGGGTCTCGCCATGCTGCGTCGGGGCCTGGCATGTTAGTGGTGGTTCGCCAATGCATTGTACCCTGTCTGGGGAGAACAAAACTAACCGGGGAGGAAAAAGGGTGCGCTGGCGTGGGGTGTGGGGAGGGACGCTTTGCGGTCATCACGAAGGGTGACACGGACCATCTAAGTGGCTCCTGCTGAACCAAAAAACCTTTCTACACACATGAACAATGACAGAATGAAGACACGCGACGGGCATGGCCTTCTGCAAATATTTCACATGGGAAGACAGCAGCAAATAGAGCAGATTTCTAAGGACGCCCTTCCTCCTACCCCACAATGCTTCCTTCCCACGACTGGGTTTTGCTTCCATTTCTTGCAACCCCTCAAACCTACAAACTGACCAAGCCCCTGCATTGGGACCCTACCAAGCCCCATCTCTCCCAGGGAAGGCGGGGTCCTCTGTCCCCTCTGGGTGGGTTTAGTTACATCCTATGTACGCGCTATGAAAGAGTTCGCAATACAAGAAGGGTGTAGGAAAACGGAGCTTTTTCTCAAACACTCGTAATGGGGATTAATGCCAGCCCATGGGTTTGCTGTCATGACCTCGAGCTCCATCTCTCCTCTGACTGTTCAATACAAACAGATGCCTTCCACCAGAGGCTCTCCTTGGTAGCTGCCATAGCGAGCGGATGGAAACCTGGAGTCAAGTCCTAACTTTGCATCAACTGCACAGTGCCAAATGTCTCTGAACTGTGGCACACGTGGGGCCTGGCACTGGAGATATGAGATATGTTCTGAGGCTTTCATGCTTTCCCTGAGCTTGCCACGGTCTCCGACCCACACCCCAAAACACCAAGGCTCAACAGCAAATGCACATCTAACCCAGAAGACGAGGAAGACCCTTCTGTGTGCCCCATGTCGGCGATCTCGCCGTTAAGCCGTGTCCCATCCCCAGCACTACTCACCATAGAGGATCATGCTGGCGTTGGTGTTCCCTAGCAGGTTGGAGGCGACGCAGGTGTAGTTGCCGTAGTCCTGCTCGGAGACATTGAAGAAAGTCAGCCTGGAGAAGAAAGCTTTGTTCTCCACTTTCAGTCCTTTCTGTCCTTCAGCCAGCCTGGGAGAGAAGGTAGAAGGGGTTAAGGTCATGGGGATGGTGATGGAAGAAGTGTTGCATTTTTCATGACCTTGTGTCCCCCTTGTCCTGCTGGACGCCTGGGACATTGAGCTGGGGCAGCGATCTCGTGTGAATCATAGAACTGCGGATTCAATGCCAAAACCCACCTTACAAAAGCTTCTGAGAAAAAAAAATAATCTTCCTTCCAAAAGTCCTCATCTATTTTCCCCTGTGCCTCGGAATCCTATCGCTGCTTGTGCCGAGAGTTATTGGTGATTTGACATAGCACCACGACCCCGATGCCGAAGCTGCTGGACTCTTACCGCTTGTCGTCTTTGTACCACTGGAAGTCGGCGGAGGGGACGGCGGAGGCTTCGCACAGCAGGATGCCCTTCTGCCCCACCGGCACCCCGGTGCTCTTGGCGTCCGAGATGTATGGGGGGTCTGCAGAGAGGAGGAGAAACCTGGAATCAACACTCAGTTTCCCTTATGGCATCCTGCCCCCTCCACTGGGCTCCTCCGGCTCCCTTTTCTTTCCCTGTGCTTAGGGAAGGAGCCAAAAGCAGCTCTGAGCCCACCCGGAGCTCTGGACGCTCTGGTGCTGCTGTCTGGGGGTTTTCGGGCGCTTGGGGGACCTGACGCCACATCCCATCAGAGGGTCCTCCTGGCACTGGAGCTAACCCCGAGTAGCAAAAAGAATGGCCAGAAAGGAGTTTAGGAGGGTCTTGACCCCTATCTGAGCCCAAAAACATGCTGTTTTCTTCCTTGCTCTCTTGCTTTCCCTCTCTCATTTTTTCTCAAGACAAATATTTCCTATTTACTGCTCACTTCTCTCCCCGGAGGTTATCGGCACTGCATCTCACCAGCGGCAGAAAACCCACGTTGATGGCGATAGCTGAAGAGGAGGTGGTGGAACTCGAAAAGCAGGAGGAAAAATATAGGGCAAACCACCACCCACTTGCAAAACCTCTGCTTCTGTCGGCTCTGGGGGATGAAGGCTGTTTTCCCCTCACTCCCCTCCACCAAAATGCCATTCCCCTGCTCCGTTCCTTGTCCCCAAGCTACTCACAGTTGACAGTGACTTTGACTCGCTGGACCACGGGCGCCGCCACGTCGTTGGATGCGCTGCATTCATACTCGCCCGACTGCTCCCGCGTGATGCCTGTGATCTCCAGGTACTCATCCTCACTGATGAAGCCCACGGCTGCAGGAAAAGATGGAAAGGGCTGTGAGTGATGGGGAGATGTACCCCAAAAAAACCCTTGCCAAAAAGCGCTGCACCCGGGCCCGCCGAGAGCATCACTTGCTGGAGATAATGTCCCCATCGTGTGCAGGATGGGCGAAGTGATGCTCGCCAAACCTGCGCCCCGTGCAACACATCCTGGAGAAAAGCCGCTTGCCACCGAACTAATGGTGGGAGCGGATTTTCAGTGGCCCCTAAACAAGGACAACTTCCTCCTCCTTTACATTTACATCTCCCGCTGCCGAGATGCCGTAATTACCGTGCGAAGCATCTCTGAGACCGGTGTCACACTTAATATTCCTATAAATTTTAAACGGTAGTCCTTGGTACATATGTGTGGCAATTGGAGTCATATTTTAATTAGGCTTGCCCTACGCCATCTGAAATTAATAACAGCCCGAATTACCAGTGTAATTTATAAATTAACATGGCTGCAGCATTAGGAAATAAATTAGCTCCGGACAGCTGTTTCGGGAGCGAGTGCCGATGGTGGAGAGGCCGAGCGTGGGTCTGCGGTCCCCAGGGAGCTCGGCCGATGGAGCCCGATGATCCCGGGCTCCCCTCGGTTCCTTCTCGGCTACCATGACCCGATGGGTCGCGGTTCGTCACGCTTGACCTGTCGACTGCACATGTCTTGCTCCTAACAAATGCGTGCAAAATGCCAAAATTCCCTCTCGAGCGGCTCGGGGATGAAACCGCTGAGTTCATCAGTACTTAATGCGACAGAAGGGCGAGATGTGAAGGTGTCACCCCCCAATCGACATCCTTTGGACACGCGCAAATCGCAGCGTTACATCCGGCGGGTCTGCAGCGCTATGCGCTGCGAGGAGAAGCAATCTTTCCTTTCATGGCTGACCTAGAATCGGCTGCTCTGTAGCACAGCGCTGCCTGCTGATAAAATACCGACACAGCCGGCGGCCTTCAGATGCTCTGCACGGAGATCTGACTCGGTTTGTGCAGTCTCAGATAACGCTCTGCTGCTAAAGTAACACAGGGCCCTTCCCGAGCGTGCCGGAGCCGGCTCGCACGCGTCGAAAATTCGCTGTACGGCCCTGATTTGATCTGGGAGCGAATTAGCTGGAGTGCATTTCATTACCCGGCACAAGACTTCATTAAAGGAACTGCGAGGGTCAGCTTTCCGCCTGCAGAAGCTCGGGAAATTGAGAGATTAAGGCGTCTGTGCCGGCGCAGGGCTGAGGTCTCAGATACGTGCATGGGAATTGGACGAGGCTGAGAGCAAAGCGTTCGGGGTTTTGGGGCCTGGTTCCCTTCATGTTGGCACAGAACGGGATGCTGGGTGCCGGAGCTGATGTCTGCTTTTACCCTGAGCCATCTGGGAATTACTCGTGCTCGGATAACGATGATGACAGCATTAAAAACACCAGCCCTGCTAGAGGCTCTGGCCAGATCCTGCTTCCTTACATCTCCAGAAATAAGCCACTGTGAGGGATCCCTGCCCCGAGTGCGTCGCTTGATGCTGGCGAAGTGGGTGACGCCGGGCGATGGGGACACCCCCGTGTCCCCCGTCATCCCCCCACACAAGTGGCTTTGTGGGAAAACCAGGTCCCTGAAGCCGCTTCTCTGTCACCCACGTTGGCCAAGAAGTGAAGACGTGACCAAGAGTAATTGCCCGACCGCTTCACTCCCTGGCCTCTGCATTTTTGCCTATTTATAATGGGAAGCCTCGATGATTGCTGGACAAATCTCATTCATTACTGACTGCCGGGAATTGAAAAACAAATAGATGGGACCCAGGGAGCGGGGCCGGGGTTAAACAAACACAATCTGTAAGCTCAGACCTTGCTTTATAGACAGCAGCAGGGTCACCGACACTGCTGCGGTCTCTTGGGGCTCATGGGGTGCGGGACAGACATTTATCTGCTCGTTGGGTTGCACAGGGACATGGAAGTTGCTTTGGGTGAAGCTCCGAGTTCCCTGAGCTTAAGAACAATCCTGTTTGGGATTGTTCTGCAATCCTTCCACCCAAAGCTGGAGCTAAAGCGATGGATGCGTTGAGCACCCGACCACCGCGGTCCCTGTCCCCAAAAGCTCCTGGAGCTCCGGGATGCTCGAGATGCGGCTGGACCGGGGCCCCCTGGCTCCGGGAGCTACCCCACAGGAACCAGTCCTGCTCCGCCTGAATGGATGGTGAGAACTTCTCAAGGCTGTCTCTGCCTGAGTGCAATTAGGAGCTGAAATATTGCAGGAATTAATGGGAGAGCTCTCACGTCTCCTCGGGAGCTGGAAAAGCAGTGCGGCCAGCACACAGAATTATTATTATTATTAATACTAATAATAAAATAGAGGCCAGAAATGGAACAGCCAGAGACTTGGCAAAGGTGTAATCTTTCCTCATCAGCCAGGGTGATGGACTAACAGGGGAGCTCGGCTGTGACATTTTGGAGCGGTGCGGGTGCGATGAGGTGCGGGCAGATGCCTCGTGCATTCGCGTTCCTCCCTCCTCGCTTTTGTCCTTCTCTTGCTTCTCCTCGTTTTCCCAGCCCGACTCATCTCCCTTCTGCCCCCTCCTACCTGTTTGCTTCCCTCAAGCACCTGACAATGTAATAACTCACCAGAAAGCCAACAGGCGTTCCCAAATTCATTAGGTGCCACTGTCCCCTGGGTCACCGTTGTGGTCATATTTGGGTCTCTGGGACACATCACTACTGCTACTGCTTCTGTGCACCAGGCAGAGGATGCTAAAGATCCTACAGATTGCCACCCTAATGAAGTTTTAGCTGCTCTATGTGCTGTCTGCAGACAACACGAGCACCAGACATGGACACAGCTCTGATGAGAAACAGCCTCAAGGGGACAAGAGCCATATTGCCCCGATTTATGCAAGGAAAGCATGGGGAAAACAGACATAATGACAAAATACCAAGTGCGAAGGGTCTACAAAGAACAGCCAGTCTGGGCTACGGTCTTTCGACCTCTAAGGCTCAACCTCAACAATCATCCTGCGATGGGCTGGGTGTCCCCGTGGGCTCCGGATGCCCAAAATCCTGGTGCTACCCTACACGCTACGCTGCCGCGTTTGCTGGGTGCCGATCCCGCTCACCGGGATCGGCCGGAGAGGGAGAATATTTTATGGAGATAATTTTATTAAAATGTTTACAACAATGCAGATATTGACATCTGGCTTCAATCAATAGCGCAATTTATTGTCCTTCAAGGTGAACATTAAGCCGAGCTGCCCATTAGTCAATATTTACCTCCAAGGTCTATAAATCTTTATACGGGCTTTGGCGGATGTTGACAGCGGCTGATTCCAGATAAGTAAAAGTAAGAGCGTGAAACATTGCTCCTTTTGGAGGTGAAATAGTAACTAGTTAATTACAGCCCCTACAGCGATTCACTACTATCAATTTATGGCTACTTCTGGCAATAAAAATTAACATCGCGCAGACTCCCGGCTCCCAGTGACGCGCTAAAACCCAGACCCATCTATTTCAAACGTCGCTCGGATGCGATAGCGATGGCCTTCCTATAACGGTTTAGAGTAAATAAATAAAACGCGCAAAGGAAATAAGAGCGAATTGCTGGTGTCCAAGACCCGCTTCACCTCTGCAGCAGATGGAAAAGTGGGTGATTTTGTGGCATCATGGGGGTGATTTGGCTCCCTATGTGCTGGGAAGGGGATGGGGGAAGGATTCTCCCCCAATGGGGGCTCCCAAAGCGGGTTGGACATCCCTGGAGATGGGGGTAAAGAAGAGCTAAGGATGCCTCCATCGCGATCCCCCATCAAAATTGGTAAGCGCCTGCTTCACCTCCTATTAATTGTTATTAACAACTCCTGACCACTCAATTAACGCAGACAGAAAGAAGTTCAGGCAGTTCTAAAATTTGCTTTTTCCTTAGATTGGGCGAACCACTCCGGTTATGCAGCGTCCCCCACCGTGCGCCCCCTCTTAGCGCCGCCACGCTCCGGTGGAGAAAGATTGGGGGTAATTAACCTGCTGGAAACCATCCAGAGCGATCATTACAAAAATGATTTCTTTCAAGATTACCCTATCGACCCGGGCGAGCGCAGCGTGCTCCTCTCCTCCTCTCGCTAATGTTGCATCCCCGGATCTCGGGGTCCGGCCCATTTCCACCCCTCACCTTCCTTAGAGGTGCGATCCCTTTAGAATGCACATCTACACAAGCAACATATAGGAAATATAGGGTAAAAACCTCCTCTTCTGCATTTTTACAAGCCTTCAGATGAAGAACCACAACCCCATATCAAAGACTGCGTTGTGCTTGCATGGGGCCAAGCTGCCCTCTCCCTTTGAAGTTTCCCGACTACAAGGAAAGAATCTCCCCTCTAACATGTTTTTCCATGTTAATTAGCATGTTTCTGTGGCCTGATGTTGCACAAAGCCCCGGGGGACGTTGTTCTCGCTGCCGCGCTTCTGTTCGGTGCTCGAGGCTTTGCGGCAACTCCCTCCGCTGCCACAGCCTGGGGACCCTCCTCATCCTCACGTCCCAGGGCTGCTGACCATCACCACTTGTCACCAAGACCCGTTGTTGTGACCGCACTTGCTTGGCGCACCCGCAGTCTGCCCCGAGACCACAGATGAGGCTCAACCATCCTACAATAACTCAAATATTTAACAATTTAGTGGGCGCATGCAACACATCTCTTCAGTCACTGGGACACGCAAGGTGCCGAGAGCCTCCAAATGCCACCACATCGCTACCCCTGATCCCTCAACCTGGATTCACCACCTAGAGCCCATACTCTCTGCCTATAGCCTAGATTCACCGCCTATAGCTTCTGTTCTCAGCCCATAGCCTCTATTCACCATCCACACCGTGGATGCCAGCCCACTCGCCTCACCACGACATGCGTTCGAGTCCGTGTGTCTGCCCATTGTAGCGTCATCGTGAAGGTTTTTCAGCTTAAAAGTCCTTGAAAGTTTCCCCTCTGTGCCTTGTCAAACGAGATCTTTCCCACTTTTCCTCTCGTCCCCGCTAACAATATTTATACTCATTTCTTTTATTGAAATCTACCTGCCGCCTGTTCTATTAAAGCCGCCTGAGTGGCAGCTCCTATTCTCCAGGAGCCCATGGCCCATCTATTCTCCAGACAATGAGGTACAAGCAGTCTATCTTCTATTGTGCTTCCCAGCCTTCGGCTCTCCCATCTTCCCTCTCTAAAGGGAACGTTGGAGATGCCTCCAATGCAAAAATAACGGGATGCAGGGATGCACGGGGGTGCCGTCCAGGCTCCCTGCCCTCCCTCGGAGATCCTGCCGTGGTACCCAGGATCCCTGGGGGATGCTTCACCCCCATCCCCTGGGCATCGCAATTCCTACTTAAACTGAAATCCTCATCGCCAGGCGTCGCACGGCTCGCTGCTGCCGGGATCTTTGCACGCCTCGGCAAACTTATTTGTTACCGGGAATAAAAGAGGAGCATTAAACCTTTTGTTTGCGAGAAGTAGTTCCTTGGGAAATAACAGGATTATGGAAATTAATATTTAAAGCGACAAAACAACACAACTCGGGGACCAACCACCCTTGAACGAGGCTCTAACTCAGGAGCAAATGAGTCGAATAAAGAATGAGCCCTTTGATTTCAGTGTAAGGGAGAGCCGGGCTGGCTCGGAGCTTATCAAATGGAACCGAGTGACCATCCTTGGCCTCTCCTGGCCCTGTCTCCTCCCAGGGAGACCAATGAAAAGGTCCAAACAACATTCGTCACCCCGTTTTAGTAAATTAACAACTGCTGCGGTTCACAAAGCGCCTAAGTGGTGATGGATCTGTAGCAAAAATGGGTATAGGGCTCATTACAGGGCTGATTTTCTTAATGATACTCATGCATTATTCGCTAGATATCATCCTGCTCAGCCCTCGGGGTCTGCTTGCTTGGAGGACGAGGTGGTGGGACCGGAAGGGAGGGATGCTCCTAAATAAAAGGTTCGGCACCGCTTCCCATGTGGCTTTTCCACCTCCTTGCAGGAACACGTGCACGGGGCAAACAAAACCCAAATATCAAGGCTCCCATGGAGCCAAAACCTCTACAGAAAGTTACTGACAAGACAGCATCTCCCAGCGGCTCCATGGTCCCAGACCAGACCGCAATGACAACTCTCTCCTTTCATCCCTTACTCTTTCCTCCTCCCCGCAGTTTTTGTCCCTGTTGCCGCTCGCAAGGTGAGAGAGGACGGCGTCACCAGAATGAAAGATTCTCCGGCGTGCCCTCTCCCGGTGCCGGCCCTAATTCATTTTTCATGGCCCCTTGCAGTGACAAAAGCCGTTGCTTCTCTCTTGTAAGCGTGCGCCGTGCAATAAGTCAAAGCTGATGTGCGTTTTCCCCCCGGGTGCCGAAAAGCGTGCTTTTGATTTAATTTGTCCCGTTGTTTGGCTCGCAGCCCCGTGCCGCTGGGTTCCTTTGGAGGTAGAGCCCCGTCCGCGCGGAGGGGCTGCCCAACAGATGGGGGACGGCGGGTAGTGTTTAAATCATTTGCTGTGATGATACCGAGATGTCGGAGAGTGACAGATGCTGCCGGAGACAAATCGCCCCGGCGAACGCGCTCATCCTGTTTACGGGAGCGCTCGCTCCCTGAGTCAATCCTGTCGCAACTTGGCTTTTCCTGGAGCCCGTCCTGTTTTTTGGCAGCTTTCTCGACGTCTCTACAAAAACCTGTGGCGCGCGAGGCTTGACGAGGAGAGATAATGCCAAGAAACCAAGCGCTCCTGCCTGCTTTTTGCAGGACTTTTGCTAAGCATCCACCCCAATAAAAACACCTGGGTGGGATACTGGCGATGAGATCCACCACATCCTCATATAATGTGCCCCCCACGTGCAACCGGCATCCCCGTCCCCTGCCCAACTCGAGGTGCCCTGTTTTCCTCCGATTTGTCTGAAAAACAGCTGCGGGCGGCTGGGCCTGCGGGGTCCCTTCGGCTGCAAATTTATACCCAAAGGCTTTCCCCGCAGGACAAGCTCTTAAGAAGCGAGCGCAATCCAAAGCGTTAAATGGCTGTAACCTCCGCTAAGCCGCATTTCAGCGGCATTAAGAAAAATATCCCTAGGATGGGAAGCAAGTGGCATAATGGCATTAAAGGGAAAAAAGAAGCATCGAGTGCCGGCTAAATCCATTCCCGGTGCTGGCAAGAAGTCACGGGGATGTGGGAAACTTGCTTTCTCCCTGCACATGGTTGCCGAGCCCGGACACCATTCCTGCCACAGATCTCTATAGAGAGGGGATATTTTCCTTCCCTCGTCTTCCCCCGGGACCCCCCAAAACCATATGAATCCCTGGCAGGGTGAAGCTTGCAGTCTCCTCTCCATCATCTTTAGCCCGTCTTTATTTTTCCAGACACGCTATTTTCCAGCCCAGTGGCCTTGCTCTGTCCCTTGTGTTTTACGATGCTGATGTCTCCATTTCTGGAGGATCGCTCGCCACATCGCGGTTTATTTGGAGAGGCTGGGGAAATGCGTCAAGGGTGAGACGATGGGGATGGGAGTATGGGGGATCCTGGTTTTGGGGCACCAGGAGGGACTGGGAACATTGGGACCAGAGTCCCATTCCTTGAGCCCATCGTCCCCTCCCTGTGAAGGTATCGGCTCCACTACGGGCACAGGGAGGGCAGCGAGAGGCATCGCTTTGCCAGGAAAAAGCCATTTTAAATAACCACGGCGTACCAGAGGAAAGGGAAAAACCCATGGGCTACGGCATTGCTCTGGCTTTAAATTATACTGTAGGAGGATAACAATAAAAGAGAGGAAGACAGAGAGAGAGACCAGGAGGAAAAAGAATTGCCATTGTTTTACCAAGCAGATGGGAAAGTTCAGGGGATCAGAAAAAGACTATTATTATCTTGACTCGACCGAGAGAAGATGGGAAAAGAAGAAGCATTTTTCTCCCCTGCAGCAAGGAGTGCCACGGCACAAGTCGTTTCAGCAACAAGTCGCGAGGAAACGGCGCCCGAGTTCCCCCTACGGCCAAATCCAACGGGATTTGGCACTTTGTCCCTTTACCCCCAGCGGCGTCACCGCATCATGCACCGGGGCGATGGGCAGGGGAGGGGGGACTGGGACATGCATCCCTCGCCGCCGCCAGCTGTGCCACCAGATGTGCCCGCTGCTGGTGGCACCGCAGCTGCAGCACCTCGGGGCAGCAACATCTGCCCCACCGACCCAAATTCTGCTGCTCTGCCCTAAAGCCACCGTTCAATCCCCTACAAGCCACTAAAGACTACACTAAATATGTGATAAATCTCCACATTCTTCCTGCTGGATGCATCACCGTGAGCACAACATGATTTTATTTCTCGCCAACATGTCTCAGCTCCATGCCCATATGAATGCGGCAGCGTTTCTCAGCCTCACCCGACACAAGAAAACTCTCTTTTTGCCCATGTTCAGCCTATGGAAAGGGCACAGCCAAACACAATCACTGACAACTGATTTACAAACCAGAGCAGACGCCGGTGCAACATCTTCCCTGCAAGTACCAAGGTGATGCTCCATCGGAGCATCCTTCGCCTTCCACATCCCTTTGCAACTTTTTACCTTTTCTTCCTTTCCCTGCAGCATCTCTTGCACAAATTCTCTCTCCTCCCCCTTTCCCTCTTCCTCTCTCCACCACCTTGCCCTTCCCTTGGTCTCCAGATGTCACCTTGTCACCTTTCCTCCTCTGCACCCGCGTCCCTGGGACGCGGAGCGGGGGGCTGGCAACCTGCCCTGCCTAATCCTGCGGTGACCGATTCCTCGGGTGCTTAATATTCACGACAGAGAGAAACATTTCACGGCGAATTGGACGCACATTCAACTGGAAATGGAAATTTTATGACTCTTCTCACTCCGCGCCCGCAGATTACACCAGCTGAGAAAACATGGAAGCAAATGAACAACCTGTGAACTGTAAAGTATATTAATAATGAAATCACAGCCCGGGAAATGAAGGCTTTATTCTGTTTATATTCTGCTCCATTTATAGAGAGCGCTCGCGCTAGCTCCACCCCATTAGCCGGCAATCTGTGCCGGGAAAGAGTGCGAGGACGGCGGGGTTTGGGCAACAAAAATGAATATTTGGGTGCTATTTCCTCACAGTCAGCCCTGTTTTTGGCTCAGCAAACCTGGGCCACATGTCAGACGACCCATCCGGGCTCTCTCCTCCCCAAAAAGAACAGCGGTGGCTTATGCAAAGCCCATCATGGGAGTAAGAAACGAGCCGGAGCCGAGTTCTCTCCGGCTGAAGCGACCTGGTGTTGACAGAATGGGGACGCGCTTCCACAGCTCGGATTTTTATAATAATACCTCGGGGGAGTCGCCGGCAAAGTTTGGCCCCAAATATAATTAGTTTGCACAGCTATTAGGGGCTGATAAAAGGTTTTAATTTGTGTGGAGATCTCTCGCATCTCAGACGCCCCCATCCTTTGCTCTTCCCCACACCAGCTGAATAAAAAGGCAAGTCCTGGGCAGGCTGATGACACAAAGCTGCACATTGACCGGGGGAGGAGGGAGCCGAGCTCGTCGCTAAAGAAGAGAGAGATAACACCATCGGAGTGTTGGCTTTTGGCTGCCTTGTCCCACCACACCAAAGAAAATGACTAAAATTCTTGCCATAGTTCATCAAGGTACTGAGAAGGGACGTCAGTGCGAGTGACGCTCGTGTTAAAGTCGCCACCTCTGCACAGAACGGGAGCACGGGCAATGGGACTAATGACAAACTTCTCGGTTGCTCCAACCCATTCCCACCACTGCAAACAGGTCAGCTCGTGAACAAGAAAAATCACTCTCCAATAATTTTACCAGTATCGCTTTGTACGAGGCACCAGCTACTTCATGCAAGGAATAGGCGGAAGCCCAAAGGGTTTTTTTCCTCCTTTTCTTAAGAGAAAGACATCGCCTCATTCATTGCTAAGGGTCTTGTTATCCTTGCACCAAGATGCATATTTTGAAGGCTGCTATGCCAAATATGCTAACAAATCAGCTCACAGAGTTCATTTCCACCATGCAGGGAATCAAAAATATTACTTTTATATATATACACGTACAAGTACATTATCTCCTGTTGCTTCCAAAGAGAGGGAGGAGCCAGGGCACGTCGGTGGAAGGGAAATGCTAAAAGGAGCTACTCACAGCCCATAACTTAGCGCAGGGCTTGATGATGCTGAGGGCAGCAAACCCCATAGCCTGCAATGTGATGCTGCTGATCCTGGCTCTACTGAGCCAAATCCTGCTCCATGGGAGCTGCTGCCACTCAGGAAGCTAAAATATTCCCTTTGCTGGTCTCTACACACATGCACACGCTCTCTAAGCAACCCCTGGCAATGCCGGTTTCTCCTTCACCACCACCAGGCACAAAACCAGTGTCCATTTCCAAGTTCTGCTCCTCCAAGAGCAGCACAATCTATTTCTTTGCACCCCACACGATGCTAACAGAGCCGGGCGGCCGGTGACCCTTTTCCTGGCCGATCTGTCCCGTATGCGCCGCTTAAGCGCGGATCAAAACCGGTGGCAGATTTACAGGTTAACGATGATTTAGTGGAGTGCACCGCGGCCAAATTAATGCCGGCTATAATGTAGTTTACCTCATTAAACAATGCACACCAAGATCCTGTCTGTTGTAAAACAATTGGTCTCTGAAGCCTAGTGTTCATCTTCCAGGGTTGCTGGGAGATAATAAATGGGTAATATTCCGGCGATAATGGTAATGGAGTCACGGCTCAGAGCTAATATTATGGCAAAGCAGTAATTATTTCAACAGTAAACAAGGGGACGGTTGAGCTGCCGACAGGATTGGAGCCGGTTGAAATGCTTCAGTTCATTTAGCTGAAGCCCGGGTCTGAAACCACCTCCTGGAAGGAGGACAAGGTGCTCAGCCACCCAGCGAGTGGGACAAGCCTCCGTGAGACACCCGGCCACCTCGAGACTTGGGGACATGTGCCACGAGGTGAGGTGGGACATCACTTCTGGCACGGTGGCCAACCCAACCCACCGCTGCAGCTCGGGGCTGGCTCTGAGCTCCATCGTGCAGCGCAGCAGAACTTGTGTTCCGTCTTTGAGACATCACATCTCACACAGCATCTCCCCCAACCCTTGTTCCTCAAAAGGTGATCAAATCTCTCCTTCCTGCAAGGTGCTATGAGCTTGGGTTGGTTCTTTGGAACATGTTCGGCCCGAGGTGATGGAGACAAAGCCTCTCTGGCACCTCAGTGCCAAGGAGAGATGGCAGGCAGGTGCTTGGCCTCCTCCAAACCCCCCGAACCCTCACTGGGAGAGAAAAGACAGAAACATGAGACCCAGGATGAACGCACCACCAGCTGTACACAAACTATCTGCTCTCTTCAAGAGCCATTTCCCCGTTAAAAAGGACCAGCAGAGAGCACGGCTCTCTGGGCTTTAAGTTAATTAGATGACTTGAGGCAGGGTTAAAGGGAGGGTCCTGTGGGACACCGAGCTCAGCGCTGCCAGCATGGAATAGAAGGAATTTTCCTACCCAAGTGGATGCCCCTTCTCACGGTGCCTCCCAGCCGGGCTCCAAACCTGACATCTACCCCACAAACATCCCAGGAACGAGCAACTCTTCAACCTGGATTTGTGCTCTTGTTTTAAGCCTCGCCCAGAGCCAATGTATCAATATATCCCAATATACCAGACTTCTCCTATCAATATATCCCAATATATCAGACTTCTCCCAGAGTCCCTTCACTGCTGATGTATGGACAGACCATCTCATGAGACCTCTGCCACATTGGGCTGCTTGTCTCGTCTTTTTTAAGTGCATATGTGAGACGAGGGACGGCTGGTGCATCTCTTCCAGGGCCATGGAGGTTAAATTGTCTCATCAGGGAGGGTATCGGGGATGTAGTGACCTCGGGGCCCTCCGAGCATCCCCCTGTGTCTCCTACCTCTGCTTGGCCAAGTACCCGTGCAGCACACGGATCGAGCTTTCAGCACCCAGCCTAATCCTGAGATTAATGAGGGATTCCCACTATAAAGCCCTTTTGATCAGACCTCTCATGAGTAAATACATGGTCGAGTCAAATCGTAATATTTTCCTACCCTGGCAGCCGCCGGCTAAAGCCTTACACCTGAATCCATCATACTACAGCAATAATCAAAAGGCAATTAGACAAAACCGTGGCAGCAAAGTCCATCAAGGGTCGTTAAGGATGATGGGTTGGATGCAGTCTCTGGCTCAAGATGTCTGTCCGTGGCAGACCGGTGCCACTGAAGGTACCTGTGTGCACACACCTCGGTTTTACACCCTTTCCTTGTGTCCCTGGCCCCGTCATGGCAGGATAACCACGCTTGTGGTCTGACCACCAAACCCTTGCTGTCGTTACTAAGCCGTGCCTGCTCCTCCTGGGACAGAGGCTGCCGAGCCTTCATCCCTCCTGGGAGAGCCCTCACTATGGTTCCTCAGCACATTTCCCCAGCTTTACATGATGCATGACGAGTCTCCTGTCTGCAGCATGGATAAATATCCCCCGGACGGCTCGACTCTGCCAGCGAGCGGCTCCTCGCGCTTTGGTGTCACCTCATGCTTTTTCCTAGCCAAGAACTTCCAGCCTCAGTCCGCTGACAAGATGGCAATTGCCATGACAACATCAGAGCCACCCCAAAATAATAAATAAGAAAGCCCAGTAACTATGGAAACACCTGAGTGACCAAAAGCAGACTATTAACTAGGAGATCTCTCTGCGGTTTACAGATGGCATCGGCTCTGCGAGTCTGGGGACCGCAAGGCAGCCGAAACCTTCCAAATGAAGGCAAAGCTCGCCAGCTGTGGGTGCAAACACAGATGTGCGTGGGCACACATGACGCTGCCTTTCAGACCCCAGCATCCAAGTCCCCTGCACAGCCTGCCTCTCCTCTGGGAAGATGCTGCTGCCTTCACGCTGGATGTTATATCCTGACCGTGGTTATTCTACATCCTCCTCTCCCTCTTTGCCTCCCTTCGCCCTGCCAAGGGTGCCTCTCTCCACTGCCATCCTGATTTTTCAGGCACCTCTGGGGTGCCAAGGGTGGATGGAGCCACCCCATAGGAGGCCAGAGCTTGGTTTTGGTGAGATGCCCAGGCCAGAGCCCCAAAGCTGTTAAGCCTCCTCTGGCAAGGCAGAAAAACCTGTGACTACACCAGCTCCCCTTCTTGTTCCACCTCAACCTGTTTAGCTGCATTAACCCTCTCCAGAGCCAGCATCCTCTTCTTGCTCATGGCATGAGGATGAGGATGGACACGAGTAGAGCCGACCACCATGCAAGACATCAATGGAGGCATCAGCAGGGAAATCTTGCTTGGGTTCACTCAGCTCCTGAGCTCTACAGCAAAAATCTTAGACTAATTTTGCAGGGAACTCTTCCAGCCCCCAAACCAAACAGAGCCTCAAAACAGGCTTAATGGCTCCCATAACATTACAACAACCACAAATGCACAAATTCCAGCAGAGGTAACCACATCAAGCTGCTAAAAACATATTGCACCAGACAGAGCAATGCACAGGGAGAAAACAGCCGGGTGGGCAAGGGAGCTGGAAAAGGGTCTTGAGGAACATCAGTCACCAGGAGCTGGGCTGCTCTTGGTATAAAAACCCTAAAGGACCCAACCACACGTTCTTATTTGCTGCATTTCGAACCAAGAGCTGAGGATGAGCAGCGAGGTGGACCTACAACCCAGAGAGCTTTGGGTCCCTGCTTACTCCTGCCTCTTCAAATTAAGAGTATATCCTACTACAGAAAGTGTTATTGTCTCGGCATCTGCTATAGCACCTCTGAGCACCTGCCCTGGCTCTTGTTTCGGTACCCATGTTAAAAACCTTGTCTCTGCTACGTGTGCTGAATGCAGAACGGAGAAGTTGAGGTCCCTGTTGGTGGCTTGGCAGAGCCAGAGAGAGAAAGAGAAGAGCTGCCTACGGAGACGAGCGGCCACCAAAGTTGTCTGGGACCACCCCTGGGCTCAGCACCCTCCGTTGGCAGGTGGCCGGGCTCTGGAAAATCTCCGTGATCACTTGTTCCCTTTGAGTTTTGAAAGCAGAATGCCTAATCACGGCCAGAAATCAGCTAAGAGCTGCTGCTGCAAATTACACGGCGCCACAGGTAATTTCTGATTAGCTCACTCTTCCTCTCTTGGTGCATCCTCAGTTTCCATAGCAGCTAAGTCCTAAGTAAAATGGAAACATCTGGTTCAAGCGCAGGTAAAGATTCCCTGGGGGAAAGAAACCTGCCGGATGGCAGCAAATACGGAAAATAGCCCTCGCAAAAAAGGGAGGCATCGTAAGCCTGGTTAGGAGAGGATGAATGGTGTGCGGGAGAAGGTGGCGAGGGGCATGGGGGTGTCCTGGGGGAGCGGAAGGGGAGGCAGGAAAACCAAGAAGCACGTGAAAAACAGACCTAAGGAGCTGGAGCGAGACAAAACCACATTGTCAGGGTGGACAAGGGGAAGAGAAGAAAGAAGAAAAGGGTTTGAGATGGGAGCACTTGGACTGCCACAACCATAAACGCTTCCTGATGGTGATGGATACAAGCGACAGCAGCTTTGATGCTACAGAGAGATGCTCGGGACTGCAGAGGAGCACACGGATCCACGTATGCATTTCAACACAGACCCTCACTGAGGGCCACTCTCTCGGAGACAGGACCACCTAAGGTGGATAAGCCAACGCATGCACCTGGGAATGGTTTTTACAGAGGCTGCTTTCAAAGGAACGGGCTGAGATGCTGCAAACTCAGCTCGCTCTCTGCCTGGGCTATGGAGAGCGGTGGATCTAGACCAGCAGTTTGCTACAGTGCAGACATAGGGAAAGAAAAAGACATTTAAAGAAAAAAAATCAATGGAGATGCTGCAGCCATGGTCAGGGGACTGAGCAGAGGGAGCAGACGTGGCGCCATCCATCATGGCATCGTCTCCCTCGCCCAGCCAGGGAGACTGCGATGGAGAACTTGGGGTTGTTGTCTGGGACAACGGCCCGTGTTGGTAAAATCTCAGGGGACACATGGCTGAGGCTGAACTGAAGCGCTTAGACGGGATCAGAACCTGGCACTGCCCCTTGGCTGGATGGGTCGTCCCAGCCAAAGCCTCCACATCTCACCGGTGAGAACGTCTCAGCCACATGGGAATAACAGGGCAGCAAAACGCAACACAAATGCCAAAAACCACCTGGAAAAGGGTTTTTAGAAATACGCTCCCTAACGGGTACTTCCCAACAGTCACACCCACGGGTTCTGCTCAGGTTTCGCTTACCAATTAACAAGGCCACAAATTAATGCTTCCTGTGTTTTCCTACGCATTTGCACTATTTATAGGCCTCCTTTGAAGCAACACATGAAAATTCCCCAAAATCTTTTCAAAATAGAGCCGGACAAGCATATGCAATTGCTAAGCATGACAACCGCAACCTGGCACCTACTGCCAGTTCAACACGTGTGCTACATTATAAGCTCCTCTCTCAGACCACCAAGATGGATGTTTTTCCACCCAAGTCAACAAATCCTGCATTAAGTCATGTTTTTTTCAGTATAGAACACTTATTTTTGGCAGTTGCAAGATGAACCGGACAACGACACCTCTCCAGCCGCTCGTAAATGGCTCTGTGCCCCTCCCAGAGTATTTCTAGAAAGGTTTGGCTCTTACCTTTGGGCGAGATGTGTCTCCAGGTGATTGTCGGGTCTGGCCTGCCCGTGGCTATGCAGGTGAGGCTGACGTTGCCGCCTTCGTTGATGGAGATGTCAGGAGAGATCTCGGTGATTTTCGGGGACACTGCAATGACACAGAGAGGTAGGTGAAAATACAGCTGAGTTCTGCTCCGACTCAAATGCCATAAGATGGGTGAAGGAGGCTGAATTTCCTTCCTCCCTCCGCCTTGACAAGCTCTGTGGGAGCCCATCGGTCTCATCAGGCTTGACAGGATCACAGAGGGGAAAGAGGGCTGAGCACCAAGAGCTGGACATGGAGGTGACAAGTCTACCGAGAAGGCTCTAAGGTAAACCACTGTGCAAAGGAAGGGAAATGCAACCGGGATGCGAGCCATCCCACTGCACTGGCACTGCTACCGAGAATAATTGGGAGCAGAACAAAAACAAGGGGCCCACAGCCAAAATAGAGGATGGACAGACAGGTTTGGGGGTGATGAAAAAGTGGGTTGGAATGGGAAGGGATGAGGAGCAAACAGGGAGCTAATAGGAGCAAACAGAACACGATGCAGCCGCCGGGGTTCCGACGAGCTCTACAAGAAAAACGATCGGCTGCTGTTATCAGCCTGCACCTGCAGAACATAATAAAGACCATCACCTGCCTGGGTTTATATATTTATTTTCCGGGCCATTCTCCGGAGCCGGTGGCGGATTGGCACCCCGCTGCGGCGCTTTGCAGGAGAGCCACAGATCACTCCTCAAGCATCCCTGCTCCTTCCACCCTCCCCGAGCGAGCCCCGTTCCTCAACCTGCCTGAAGCTGCGTCCCAGACCACTGCGAAACCCCAATTCCCGATCCAAACCCCACTCCTGAGCACCCCAATTCCCTCTCCCCATCGCCCGCACCTTCTGCTGAGGTGGAATGACTGCAATGGCCTTGCACGCATCGCCTCTGCTGTGCAGGTAAGTAATTTATTGATCCGTAAAGCACTCCGAGACGCTCTGGAAGGGATTATGTCATGCCAGTGCCGTGCAATAAAATAAAAAATGATGGATTTTTTGTGAACATGAGGGTGATTTAGGGTTTGTAGTTGGAAGTGTAGTTAAAGTACATTTTAAGTGGAAATCAAGGTGGGTAATGAATTATTCTCTGTTTTGAAGGGCTTCTGGGAGTTCATTTTTTTGCTGCTCTGGGCATGATGGCTAATCTGCTAATCAAGCAGCGGAGGACAACGATGGACCAGACGCTCCCTGAACAGCGGGGACTCTGGGGCAGGACAGCGGAGGCCATGAAGACGACAACAAAATAAATATTAATATGCTACAGTGTCATTAAGCCTTGCACGAGGGGACGGCACATGCCCCTGGGACAACCCACCCGCACGGAGCTGGGAGATACTCCGCCAATAGCCAAGGAGTCCATTGGGGAGACGCAATTAATTACCACGGTGCTATCGTTACCAACGCTGGGACCGCTAGTCAGGAAACCTGTGTGCGATTTGAAAACACCCAGTTTATGGCCTCGACGCTGAAAATAGGTTAAGGAGGTACTAGCACCACCATTTCAGAGAGGTGGAAAGAGCCAAGCACATGCCCTCCATCACCTCCAAAGCAGCATTAGCTTCCAGCCTGAAGTCCCAAAAAACCTAGAGTGTTATCTATCATCTTCAATGCAACGCTTGCTAAACCCCACAGGAACCTTTCTGCTGTTTCTAACTACTGAATCCACATCAGGCCAACTCAGCTTGTTTTGCAGAGCTCACCGAAATGTTAAAAAAAACCCAACAAATCAAGTCAGACTTTGCACTGCAACTCTGGCATCGCACACACAGGTTTGCACCCAACCAGGCGACAGGCAAAAATCTGGAATCAAATCAACTGACCAGATTCTAAACTGTAATTAAAACAAAGCAAATTTGGATTTCCCCAGATATGAAGGTTACATCCTCCTTCTCAGCAACACAGAGGGAGATTGAAATGCTGCTCAGATCAGGCAAGGGGAAGAGAGGTGGTTGCGTTGCTGCTTGGCCAAGCAATGGGAGACCTGGCAACTCTCTATAAAAACCGAAAAAGCAGCTCAGAAAAAGCCCACCCGGGATGAGATGAGGCAGGAACGGCTGGGAAGGAAACCAGAGTGACGTCAGCGAAGTCGTTAGCTAACCCTTAAATTAAATGCGCAGTAGTAGGATTTAACACGACAGTTATTGTATGCTAATTAAACGTTTGAATAATTAACCGCACGAACTATTTAAAATGCCTTTCTGGAGACCGAGCAAGCATGTTGTAAGGTTTTTACCACACTAGGGAAGGAAACCTTAATAAACAGGGTATCGCAAGTATATATTTAATATTATTTAACGGTCACCAGAGCTCCCATTCCCTCTGCATTACACTTTCTCCGTCAGCTGGCATTGCAACGGGGCAGGGGAAAGATCTCCTATGCCGCACGCGGGATGCAGATGGAGCTGTGCCCCTGTGGGAACTAGTGAATAAATAAATAAAGCTAAATAAATGCGGGCTTCCCAGGTGGGAACCCTCTCCTTGCGGGCAGTCCTTTTGCGTTCAGCGTCTCTTGCTCGGGGGTGATTAAACATGGCAGCGTTGGCCAAGCTGCTCCGGTGACACGGCGCAGATTTCCCCAGAGATGTGCTGGTGTTTTATCCATCTGACTATTCTTTTCCCCCTACGCTTGCCCTGATGATGGGAAAGGTCTCTCTCCACAGGTACCCAGGGCATGGCCCCAGTTTGCCCGGACTCAGTGCCCGCTCGCGCACGCCGAGTCCCCGGGACAGAAAGCAGCTTGCTTAAATATTTAACCAAACCATATGGCACGTTACACGTCCCAGGGTGTTCAGGCAGGTGATAGATGTCTTTACAGATCCGAGCATATGCGCTTGCCTACACAGATACATTCCCTGGCACACAGACACCCTCCTGCCACTGGCAAGGGCTATACCGCCGCTATGCTTTCACCTCCAAACACCCGTCCTGCAGCCAACACAGGTGCAAAATCTCACGCATCCCATGCAGGTACCCCTTGGCCACGCCATCTCTTTTCATCATTCCTTCCCCATCCATCGCCCTTGTGCGCAATGACCGCGCTGCTGCCCGCGCTTCCCTCTCTCCAGCTGAAATGAGCCTCAACATGTTGGGTGCCTGCAAGGAGCAATTCCTTTCTACAGAGTTTTGGGATCCAAGCAAGCAGCACAGAAACACACGTGTTGCCTTCCCAGAGCTGCACATCCCTCCTCGCCCCGGCAGCCAAGCGCTGCCTTGCTTCCCCCTCGTAAAACACGCCAACCTCCATCTTCCAGCAGGAGCAACATCTGCTCCAGATCAAAGGCAACAACAAAGAACAACCATAAAAGCATCTTGAGGAATGAAAAAGAGGGAGGTTCAGGCTGGCGTTCGGCAGGTGATCTGTGATGTGCGCCGGCAGCTTCCTGAGCATCGGGCTGCCACGGCTCCTGCTCTTCATAACAGCCTCTTACCACTGTCACCCACAGGCTTCCCCGTGTTGTACAGAGCGCTGCTGCCACGGTCCTGCCTCTGAAACATGGTCAGTGGGATCCCTGGGTGCCCCAAGCCTCTCTTGCCACCAGACCGAGCCCACGGTCCCGTGACAGCAACAGGGGGGTCCCCCAAAGCCTCCCATGACTGGGCACAGAGTGGGAACCTCGATATTTGGCTGCCTGTCGTCTCCTCCAGGTCACGGTGGAGCAGTTTGTCACTCCTCTGGCTGGATCAGGAGAAGGTCCGAGGCTCCAGCACCTCCATCACTCCTTCTCTCTCTTTTGTGTCCGAAACCTTTCTGCTTTTTAAGGAAGGCAGACAGCAAATTGAAAGATGTGCACCTTCAATTACAGGTGTATTATAATGGGCTTTTAAATCAGTTCATGTCACTTTAACCCAGCCATAATTAAGAGAAATGCAGAGAGGGCTTCATCCCTGCGTCCTATCAACACAGCTCAAGAGCTGCATTGAACAAGTTCATGGGATGCGGGGAAGGGAAAATGCAGCTTTAGAGCTGGCTTTCCAGCTCCTCCATCATGTAGGCTGGAATAAAAACCCTTGGGGCTGCCCCAGGTTTGCACCATCACCCCCTTCCCCCCTGGCTTGCCGGGTTCGGTTCAGCTTTGCCAAGGGACCGAGTCCCCTCTGCGCAAAGCCGGCAGCAGCCAAAGACGTGAAGAAAGCAGCCTGGAAATGAAGAGGACGTATGTAACAACCTTAATAAGCAATTAATAAATAACTAATGGCAATTGCTCGTTTTAAAGCAAGGCGTAATGAGATGTGTCATACGACGCTGAGATGTGCCTAAACGATTTCCCAAGTAGGCGACGGCTCCTGTTGCGGCAAAGCCTTCCCGAGCTTGGAGGACGCGAAATTCTTTATGCCCGTCTCTGCAGCAGGCTATACGGCATGGCACCGTCATAATTCAGAGGCGGAGAGGGGGAAACAAGACGTTTCCAATCATTCATTAGTAAAGTATTTGTGAACGCGGGTATAATTCACCGCATAAGCAGCAGGGTTTCTGCAGACAAACTTTATAGCTAAGTGCCAAAAGGGAGCCCAATCTGATTCCACTTACGACGGCATAAATCAGCAACGCTCCTACCGCAGTCAACGAGGGATACGCCACAATAAACATGACGCAAAAGGAGAGTCTGGTCTCCAGCACAAGGACTTTTTCCTGACTTTTGGATGGGTCTGGGTCACCAGCCTGGATCCAGACTGGGGTGCTGCCCGGCTGGATTTGCTCCCCTGCTTTCAAAGCTCTGAAGGGATCCACATCTTCCTTCCTACCGCATAAAGAAACAAACACCTGCCACCAAACCCCACACCTTTGGGGGAACAAACAAGAGTTTGCTTAGCGTGACTATTTATAAGTAGCTTTATACAGTGGGCAGAATCCATCACTCAGGTTTTTGAGACCTGGGTTCTGCTTTCATGTTACGATGCCCCAAAGAATTTGTGGAACTGCTCTGGACTTTGTCGCCTTCTCTAAAATGAGTCTAATGATGATGAGTGGAAAGAGAAAAAGAAGAAAGATGAAAAAGTCAAGTTTTTTGCATTGTTACCCCTGGAGAAATGCAGCCAAACAAGGACTGTTCAGTGGCTCAGCTCCCTGTCTAGACAGATCTCATTTTCAGCTCCAGGCACGCCAAACAAACCCAGAATCTTGTTTCCAGTTTTTACACCCCGAGACACCTGGGATTCCCCCCTGCAAGCCAAGCAACGCCTCAGAAAAAGCAGAAAATTGAAGGATCTTGAAACCTTAAGACACCTGCATCATCTTTCCCGCGTTATTGACACCTTCGCTCAAGCCACGACAGCCTGTCTCACAGTTACCTCCATGGTGACCATCACATCGACAGCGACTGTGTTTCGCCCTCCTCAGGGCCACAGTGTACCCAGCTCTGTCCCTCTCGTCCATCAGGATCCATCAGACCCCCTGGGAAATGTCCCCACATGGGGACAAGCTGCAATGTGCCCAGGGCACCCGAAAAAGTTCCAACATGACTTCTTGCTAATACAAAGCTTGTCAAACCCATCACCTAGAAATGCTGGATGTCTTTATTAGATTCCTTTATCTCCCCTCGAGATCGGAGGGGACACGAAGAGACGATTCTCAGCGGAGATGTCATCATCCAGAAACTAATTAAAGGCTGCGCGGGAAGTCGGGCCCCGCGCACTCTGGAGAACAAAACGCATTAGCAACACGAGTCGAGAAAAATATTACAAGTGAACTTGAGAGCAGAAAGGGCGAGATAGGGATTTGACAACAGCTCTGCTCTCCCCATCTTTCCTCCCGTTTGTCCCCATGTTCTCACATCCTCGATAGCTGTCCCCCAGCAGAAGCAAACCGCCCAGGGACCTCGGGGCTGTCATCTCCCCAGGGATGCAGGACAAGGCTGGATCCTCTGCAGAGTCACGTTCCAGAAGAAAACCATGATTTGTGGAATTTCCTCTGTTTTTAATAAGGTTAGAAGAGCCTCCTTGCTGCGGGTCAGTGAGCTGCAGACAAGGATGGCTTGACGCCTGCACCACCAGAGTCGTCCTGGGCAAAATACTCCGCTTCATCTCTCTGTCACTGCAGTGACAAGTGCGTCTCTTCCTTGCAGGCTTATTACAAAGGCAGCGGCACGTCAGATAAGATACCCAGAGCCTATGGTCATAGGAACCAGAGGTGGGGACATTTCTGCATGGGGACAGTCCTGCTAGGAACGTCCTATCCATAGCTATGGCTCACATAAGCCGAGATGCACAGATTTGGTTGAAAAGATGCATCTTGAGTGTATGTGCCTGCAAACAGCAATTTCCAGTCAATTTGGAGCCTCCCAAACCCACAAGCAGCAAGTTTTCATGATATTGCTCATCTGGTCAATCAGCACACTTTGTCCTGCTAAACTAAGCGTGAAACCTCAGCTCCTCTCCCCAAAAATGCCAAGAGGAGAAGGAGCCATGTCCTACATCTGCTCCTGGAGGATGAGGGGGCTCCCCCTGTGCCCCCCCCAGCCCTCTGACCACAGGGACCGAACACACTAAACCAGCCCCGTGCCACTTCGCTCATCAAAAGGGACCCGGCAGGAACAAAGGAGCTCCAACATCCTTCCCAACGATAAATCAGATGCTCTAATGCAGCCTGCATCTCCAATGAATATAGGGCAGGTGTCTCTGAAGTGAAGCATTAGTTAAAATGATGCTCTTTAAATTACATTTCGGCTATTTCAGGCAGACAGGTTGTGTGTGGGTTGGGCTGGCTTTTTCTATGATCTATCTAGAGGCTTAAAAAGACACAGCGAGAAATAAATCTCCTTTCCATTAAAAACACACTGCGCTCTTGCATATTTGTTCTTATCTCCGCGCTCTGGCACTCGTGCTCCCTCTCCCCCGACTCAAGCACAAAGTAAGTGTTTATGATTACGCTTTCCACACTGACACTAATCTAACTCGAGGAGCCCGTGCCCGGGGAAGGCGCAGCAGCTCGCCCGCCCTCGCGGGAGGATGAGCGTTGCTTCCCGAAACGCTGCGACCGACGGTTCTGCTTCAAAAACCGTCGAGATCTGTGCTGTTAATGTGGAACTGAGCGAAAGCCCCGAGTTTTGATAGAATTGCAAGTCTTCTCGTGTCTTCTGGGTCTATCTGTGTTCCTTTTGCCTCTACTTATCAAGCTATTTCCATCCATCCTGCCCTCCCAAGCTCCCCTAAACCTCTTTGATACCCTCATCAGACCCACTGGAGTAGGTGCTACACCAACGAGACACAAAAGTAGACTATTTGCTCCATAGGGCTCTTGAATACACAGAAAGGAGAGAGCAGATGGATAGAGAACCCTCCCAGACATCACTGCTTGCAAACTACCTTTAGGCACTGGGCTGGCATCCAGGTGCTGTTGCCATCACTGTTTGTCCCCAAACAGCCCCTTTCTTCCCCAAATCCTCTGCACACTGAGCTCCAGCCCTGCATGTTCTTCCATCCCCCAGCCAGAGCCTTTACTTCTGCTTGGGCTTCTTCCCATCATCACCTTTGTCTCCGGGGAAAAATTAAAGGATCAGGCAGGGAGCATGGTCTTATTATTCTCCAATTAGGTGCTCTGGAGCCTGCCTACTGCTGCTACTTATGCCCAGACCACATATTCTCGTCCTGTACCTTGTTAGCATCCACCCCGACCTGACACATCAACTGCCCCAAACCCAGTGGATCCACCCAAGGTTTGGCCAAAAGCTGCCAGAAACAAGCAGGACAACAAACATCAAAAAGCCAAAGTCTGTGCCATGATGCACACCATCCTTCCCACGCCTTCAAATGCCCATAAGAGAGCAGCGTTAGCATTCCAAGGTTTAGCTTTCGAAGTGAGATAAAGGAGCGTTATTATCCTCGCGATATGGATGGAGAAATGAGGCCCAAAGAGCAAATGGCCCAAAAGTGGCCGTTGGGATCAATGCTCTGTCAACACCTGCGCTTGGGAAGCCACGAAAAAGGCACCAGGACAGGTATTTCCAACGCAGTTAAAAATCAGTCATCAGGCTGTAGAGAGCACAGCAGGATATCTGCGCACACAGAGGGGCAATTAAAATTTCACTACCCAATTTCAACCCGAATAGGCAACGTTTGAGGGAGTTAAGAGCAAAGGGAAAGGAGGGAGTGACGCTACTGCGGGGCAGGGATACAGCGTGCCCGGAGCGTGTTGAGGCTCTTCTACTTTTCCATTAGGATTTCTCCTAAATGAAGCCTTCGAGCCTTCTCCTCAGCCACCCTCGCACCTCCGAGAATG